>NW_023425529.1:102224648-102824648 GCF_014108245.1 Pipistrellus kuhlii | reverse complement strand
AACCCTTGAAATGATTTGCTGTGGTTCACTGGATTATATTTGTTAATCTGAATTGAAAAGGTCTCCTTTCTAAGTTAATACATAAAAATATTTGATATTGGACTTTGGATATCATTTCTTTGTTCAAATTAACTTACTATTAAATAAATATTATAGGGTTTGTCATTAACCCACCTAGATATTTTTGTGTCATAGCGCAGATATTAACATTTTTTCTTACCTGTTTGTACTTATCTACTTTTTTTAAAAAAATATATTTTATTGATTTTGTACAGAGAGGAAGGGAGAGAGATAGAGAGTTAGAAACATCGATGAGAGAGAGTCATCGATCAGCTGCCTCCTGTACACCCCCTACTGGGGATATGCCCGCAACCAAGGTACATGCCCTTGACAGGAATCGAACCCGGGACCTTTCAGTCCCCAAGCCGATGCTCTATCCATTGAGCCAAACCTGTTTCAGCTGTACTTATCTACTTTTTGTTTATGGGACACTTTCTTCCTTTGACTCCTTGATTTCTCCCTCCTCCTGCTTCCTTCTCTCCTTTCTGTCTCCACATGTGGCTTGTGACTTTCTTCAACTGAAGCCATACCCAACAGGGAATGGTTGATAATAGGAACTTGTGTTAATTTGTGAGTAGTGTGATGTATGAGTAGTATAATAAGGCTGTGTTGGGGGATGCTTTTACCCGATTGCCTGGTATGCAGATGTTTATTTGGTCCTACTGCACATTGATCCTATGCTCACTATACTAGTAAAGCCAACTATACCATCAGAATAGTTTGTCTTTATTATAATTGTATTGTATTTAGCATTATATTGCCTTATTAGAAAAACAAGTAAAAGTTAAATGACTGCTAATTTTGCCAAATTTATGCTCAACTGGTACTGACAATAGCAGGTTATTTATAATATGACTTTAAATTTCTTTTAAAATTATTTATTGAGTTTAGAGACATGGGAAGGGATGGAGGAAATGAGAAAGAGAGAGAAACACAGAGAGAGAGAGAAAGAGAGAGAGAGAGAGAGAGAGAGAGAGAGAGAGAGAGAGAGAGAGAGAGAAACAGAGAGAGAGGGAGAAAGAGAGAGAAAGAGAGAGAGAGAGAGAGAGAGAGAGAGACAGAGAGAGAGAGAGAGAAATTGAAATTTGTTGTTCCACTTATTTATGCATTCGCTGATTGATTCTTGTATGACTGCTGACCAGGAATTACACAACCGTGGTGTATTGTGATGACACTTTAACCAACTAAGTACTCAGACAGGCCCATAATTTAACTTTAATAAAAATTGACTTTTCCTTATTTAGTGATTAAAAGTTGTAGTGGACTAGCATACCATTTTAGATACAAAATACTTGTGTTAATAGGATACATGCCATATTTCTGGATGTTACTGAAAATTCCAAAAGGATCTTTTAACCAAACAGCCTGGTACTGGCAGAAGAATAGGCCTGAGATCAATGGAACAGAACAGAGACCTCAGAAGTGACCCACATCATCCTGGTCAACTGATATTTGACAAAGGAGACAAGAAAACATAATGATGTAAGGACAGTCTCAAATGGTATTGGGAAAATTGGGCATGTACTTGTAAAAAATGAAACTGGAACACCAACTTAACCATATAAAGAATAAATTAAAAATTTAGAAGAAAACATAGGCAGCAAAATCTCAGACATATCACGTAGCAGAATTTTCACTGATACATCTCTTCGGGCAAGGGAAACAGAGGAGAAAATAAACACGGAAACAGAAAGCTTTTGCTGAGCAAAAGAAACCATCATCAGAATGAAAAAGGAGCCTGCTGAATGGGAGAACATATTTGCCAGTGACACATCTGATAAGGAATTAATTTCCAAAATATATAAGGAATTCATATAGCTCAACAAAAGGATGACAAATAACCCAATTAAAAGATGGTCACAGGACCTGAATAAACAGTTCTCGAAAGAGGACAGACAGATGGCCAATAGTCTTATGAAAAAAATGCTCGACAGCACTATCAGAGAGATGCAAATTAAAACAACAATGAGGTATCACTTCACACCTGTCAGAATGAGGCTCAGTTTGCATATTACCTCTTTATTGTATAGGATGATTTACAGGAATAGGGGAAATGAATACATTTTTTAGTCCATATGACAAAATACAATATAGACATTGAAAGCCATATTTATGAAGAGTATTTCAATGTCTGTGATACTTTTTTTTTTTTTTTAATGTATTGATTTGTTACAGAGAGGAAGTGAGAGGGATAAAAAGTTAGAAACATCAATCAGTTGCCTCCTGCACCATCCCCACTGGGAATGTGCCCACAACCAAAGTACATGCCCTTGACCGGAATCGAACCTGGGACCCTTCAGTCCACAGACCAATACTCTATCCACTGAGCCAAACCGGTTTTTGGCAATTTTTTTAAGAAAAAGCAAGATACAGAAGTCTATATAGTTGAATCTTAATTTTTCTAAGTAGCAGGTATAACATAGCAAAAGTAGATTGGATAGAAGACAGGGGAAGGTCTTCATTGTTGGTGTGAATCACAAGTTAATTGTCGCCAATTTGGTATCTTCATAAAACAACGATGCTTCCTCAGCCTGTGCTGAGGTCCCATTGGGTTTTCCCTACCTCAGTGGCTGGCAAATTGGGCTCATGAGCCACATGTGGCTCTTTGGCCCTTGAGTGTGGCTCTTCCACAAAATAATCATGCAGGTACACACACACAGTGCGATTAAAACTTTGTGGCCCATGCGCAGAAGTTAGTTTTCAGCTCTCAAAAGAAATTTCAGTTGTTTTACTGTTGATATTTGGCTCTGTTGACTAATGAGTTTGCTGACCACTGCCCTACCCCTTCTCCCCAGCCTACCTGGTGTGGTAACGGAGTCAGTGGCTCTTTTAAGTGAGGGAATACATGTATTGTCTCAATGTCCATTCAGAAACTCAGCAGACATTTTTCAAGTACCTGCTATATGCTGGACACTGTGCTAATATCTCTAACCTTATCTAATTTAATTAAACATGTTCTTCATAGCCTTAAAAAAAGAAGAAAAAAAGTAGACTGGAAGGAAACCTATATATATAAAAGCCTAAGCGACTGTCACAACTGAAACAACCAAATAGACGACCAAACAGACTGTGTATGGCAACCGGGTTGGCAGAGGGGTTAGTGAGGGACCGCCATACAACTGAACAGAGGGCTGCATGGGGAGACCAGGTCGGCAGGAGGGCTAGTGAGGGATGACCAAACAACTGAACAGAGGACTATGTGAAGTGACCTGGCCAGCAGGGGGGACAATGAGGGATGGCCAAAACAACTGAATAGCAGGCTGCTTGAAGCAACCAGGCAGGGTGGGGGAGGGCAGTTGGGGACAACCAGGCCAGCAGGGGGAAGAGGGGACAGTGAGGTGCGACTAGGCTGGCGGGGGGTGGGGGGCAGTTGGGGGTGACCAGGCCAGCAGGGGGGGCAGTAGGGGCGATCAGTTAGGCAGGCAGGTGAGCAGTTCAGAGCCAGTTGTCCCAGATAGTGAGAGAACTGTCCAGTTGCCATTTTAGGCCCAATCCTGGGGATCAGGCCTAAATTGGCGGTTGGACATTACCTGAGGGGTCTTGGATTGGAAAGAGTGAGGCTGGGCTGAGAGGACCCCCCCCTCACCATGCATGAATTTTGTGCACCGGGCCTCTAATCCTACAATAATTTTAATAGCAATTATCTTTGGTGGGATTAGTGATTTTAATTTTTCATACATTTTTACAATAAAGCTGTTATACTATAAAGTTATGTAATACAATAAACTTAAAGAATAAATTTCTATCACCAATTTATTAACTTCTGCTATTTTTCTTTTCTCTTATTAAAACAAACAGTAATACCTTTGCTAGAAAGATTTTTTAGGTCTACTCATTACAAAAGGAAATTAATATGAGGTAGAGAAAATGGGGATAGTTTAGGGGCTTGAGTAAAGCACTTTACATTATTTAAGAAAGAAAGTAAAAATTAATAAATTATAATGTGTTCTATTGAGTTTTCAGAATTTTAGAAGTCTAACTTTAATTCTGTTCATTCAAGGTATATTAGCACAATAATCAGGAAGATAAGTATGTCTATTTTGAAAAGTTCAAGGAGAGCCAAAAGATTAGATCAGATATCTGGATAATATAATTCCAGAAAAAAAGTGTTAACAGAAAGAGGTGTTACACTTGAAGTTGGTTTCAAGCTTGCAGTAGGATTAAAGAGAAAGAAAACAATTCTCATGAGCCAAGAAACTCAGCTTCCAACACAGCATCAAAGAGTTTAACATTCTAAGTATCTGCTCACAGTTGGAAGAAAATGGAAAATTTTATGGAGAAGGTCTTTGAAAAATTGTCCAAGTATAAACTCTTTTATGTTTTTATTATAATTATTAGGATTTGGATGGAGTTAAAATAAGTAATTATCATGGTGGCTTTCACAGGTTAGTGGTCTGCAAATAAAGGAATAAGCTCTTACATGAAAAGCAAGTTATAATTGTTTTTCATGTTTTGCAATACATATATTGACTTATTTAAACATTGGTGGAAACTTTTTTGTTCCTTCTTTGCTTACTATAAATTTCCATGTAAAGCATTTATAGCTCTATACAATGAAGGCCTCTCACACATGACTTTCTATCATGTGACCTCAACACACTTTTAAAAAAAACTGTATGTTGACCCAACATTTTTTTTTCTTTAAGCAAATATCACAATTCTGTTGGAGTCCGTAGTAGACCCTAGATTTGGTTGGTGGTAGAGGACAGTGTTCAGAGATTTCACCATGGAAGATAAGACATTTCGTGAGATGTCAGTTTAATCACACTAAGGACTTATGACCTTGAGACAGGTCATCTTGCAGGAGGTGCAAGACTGGACAGAAGGTGGCCCGTTAGGGGTGGTTGCTGTATTTAAAGGCAAGGGTGACATAGCCTGTAAGATATATTCTTGTTTCCTGATTCCATAATATTTGTCAGTCATGTTTAAGAGTGATATTAGTCTAATATCTTCTGGAGATCAGGAATCATATATTTTTAATATATCTGAAGAGCTGTGTGACCCAGCCCATGCTTTTGTGGCACATCATGGTGATGTCTTATTTCCAGTACACACATATTTTCTTTTATTTACTGTATTTAATGAATTCAATATTTTTATTTCCTGGGTAACCTAATGGGAAAGTAAATGATATTAATTAGCTCGAAATGCAAAAGGGAATATATACTTCTAACTATAAAATATTCAGGAGAAAAATCCATAAAAAGTTCACTCCTTACTTTGGATATGTTATCCAGGATATTTTCTCTTCCATTGTTTTGTTGTTGATACTAGTGTTTGTCACTCTAATGACATTGTTACATTAAGGAATGGTAAGGAAATTAGGGCCTGTTAAGTTTGCAGCTGCATTTTATGATCACTAAAGAATGTTGATCTCTACAAAGCATGCTAGTACTAATTCTTGATGTAGTGAGGAATCTTCCCTCCCAAGTTTTAAGCAAATTTAGCACAAGAAAAAGAGGATGGAGGGTTGAAGCTGATGAAGAGCCTGCTTTTCAATAGTGAAGAATGAATAAAAGGTGATGCTTTAAATACAGCTGACACATTAAAGGATATTATTAATGGTCTCTATTTGAACTCACCACTTTATTTGTATCCATGTTAAGAAATTTATTATTTATTTTTCCTTGTATTTATTAACTCATTTAAAAAGTACTTATCTCCTTATGAAACATGCCATATATAACATGCATATGTCTTTACCCACAGGCAAGTTATAGTTCTGTTCAATACACGTGCTAAATATGACATGTATTATAGTTAGACATGTATAGACCTACCTAGTTGCAGATGTGTTTTTCCTACAACTATTATAGTATGCAGTAAATATTTTTGAAGGAAGGAAAGCTGGACAGTTGAAAAGATTTCCACCTCTAGAAAAAAGCAGCAGATAAATTTGTCCTCATTGGAGTAAGCACCATTCCTTTGGTTCAGCTTAAGGCTTAGTGTACTTAAGTTAGCATAATATAGATGATGCTAGATCACCCATAGGACAGGTTAAAATTCACTAAATCAGGTAGATGTTTTGATTCACTTTAAGATGTTAAATTTCATTTCAAAGAAAGGTGTGTGTGTGTGTGTGTGTGTGTGTGTGTGTGTGTGTGTATAAACATCTGTCTTTTGTCAGTAATATTGAAGAAGGCTGATTTATTTAGCAAAAAATTTATTTTTATTTGTAATCATTATTACTGATTATAACCTAGAACTCATTTTTTTTTTATAGGCGAGTGGCCGAACTTTTTATGTTTGATTTTGAAATCAGTGGAATCCATCTAGACAAAGAAAAGGTAAAACTTTCTGTCTTTCCGGTTTTCTTATTTTACTAATATTTAATTGGTATTTTTGTTGCTAAGTCTTCATGTATAGCTTGAATTTGCATATTGTAAAACTGCTTAGATCATTTATATTATGAAATTCTCTTACAGGTTGTATTTGAATGTGGTGCTCTCCGGAAGTTGGCCTGTCACCATGATAATTCAGAATTAAAAATGAGTTTAGACAGTAGGGATGTTTTAGATGTCTTGGAATTAGGATGAGATGGAAGTATCAAGAAAGACAAGGCAAATGAGTGAGAAAGCTGACACCATTGGAGATTAAGATTTGGAGGTAGAAGTATAGGGATATCATTAAGACCTTTACATAGGTATATTTATTCAGATTATAGGTGTCTTGACACAGCCACACAG
The DNA here is from genome assembly GCF_014108245.1 of Pipistrellus kuhlii. Lineage (NCBI taxonomy): Eukaryota > Metazoa > Chordata > Mammalia > Chiroptera > Vespertilionidae > Pipistrellus > Pipistrellus kuhlii. The sequence goes on along the minus strand of NW_023425529.1, from coordinate 102,817,902 downwards.
TTTTGTTCCTGAAGCAGGGCATATGGGTTGTGTAATGTTTAAGCTGATGCTAGGGAGGTCTTCTATATTGTCCAGACTCCTCATTTTATAGGTGTGAAACCATGTCAAAGTGTTTTATTTAAGTTCCCATCCTTAGTTTCTAGGACTCCTAACCTTGGCCACTGCTTCTTCCAGAACATGACATCTTAAGAAACTGAGGGCCTCATTTCAATATCAAGCTCCAGGTTGGAAGAATGGGGGTGACTTGACCACCACTGAAAGACCTGCTTGCTCCACAATATCTCCCTTACTGGCCTGCAGTCTAGGCTACTATAGTTGTGCTTTATTTTAAAAAATTTTTTTTCCTAAAACTATAATATAAAGCCACTTAACCTATTCATAGAGCTTAGTTTATTAGAGTATCTTGAAAAATAGAGAGCCAGGTTTTGGGATATATATCATATAGAATAGATTATGTCATTTCAATTGAGGCAGGGTTTGAGCAATGCTGAGGCTGCTCACTCATGATTCCTGGCCTAACCTTAAGCCCAGCATTTACAAGGCTAGTAGGCTTATTGTAAATTCACGTTGCCTAGGATGGATACATTTTCCCCTCTCCAAGCCAATTGTTTACTTCTCTGTTCCAGTGATATCACCATTTTTGGAATCATTCAAATAAAATTTTAGAGTCAGTTTGCATTTTTTCTACTCCCAATATTCTCATATTTTAATCAGTGACCAAGTCCCTGGATTATTCCTTTAGAACTTCTCCTTGCATCTGTCTGCATCTCCAAAACAACTCATCTTGATCCTTATCACCAAATCCCAACAGGTCCATTGTCTTATGACATTCAATATAATTAATGATTAAGCATTTGCTATTTAAAGCATATACCACTCATCAGATCTTTATAGCAACTTTGAGGCTGGTGCTACTATTATTCCTGTCTAACAACAGATGAAGAAACAGATTCCTATAGGTTATGTGATTTATACAAAGTTACCGAGCTAGTAGGTTGCATGTTACACACATGTAGAGCAAAAGTAGTTGTACTTTTATATTATGGAAAATAATACAAAATTAATAATAATACAAGAATGAACTCTGTTTCATGTACTCACAATTGTAAACCTACTTTTGCCCCACCTGTATATCAAACACTCTAGAGCAGTGGTTGTCAACCTTTCTAACGCTGCAACCCTTTAATACAGTTCCTCATGTTGTGGTGACCCCCAACTATAAAATTATTTTCGTTGATATTTCATAACTCTAATTTTACTACTGTTAATGAATTGTAATATAAATACCTATGTTTTCCCAGGGTCTTAGGCTCTACAACAGCAGTTCTCAACCTGTAGTCGTCTACTACTTTAGAGCCTATTCAGCTAGCCCTTCCTACAGTTCTAACTGACAGTGGTCAGTCTAACCTGTCTGAACATTGGAATCATTTCCTTTAAGCATTGACTTGATTGTTACTCTCCTGTCCAGAACCTTTCAGTGACTTCCCCTTGTCTATTGGGAAAGTATAATCAGCTCTCCCTATGCCTCAGTGAATTCATAATACTCTGTCCTTCCATTTGTGTTTCTGTATCATCCTCCTCTGCCTGCTCACCAGGTTCATCCCCCTAAAATTCCTGTTAAGGCTTCATCTTCAGCCACTGGTGACTGCAAAGCTTCATTAATCCCCGGGGTGGAATTCTGTATTCATATGCTCATATTTTACTTATTTTATACACCTGATATTTATCTTTAACTTTTTTATTGAAGTTGTTATTATTATTGCATCTAAATTATATGTTTCTCAAGGATAGAATATGTGGATCATGTTTTTAATGCATACCAGTTTTGGATTTAATAAAATATTGAATGAATATATAATGAATCATAATAATGCCTGCTAATATTAATCAAATTTGATATCATCAGGAGGAAGGCTAAAGCTGAATGATTTAATAATTTTATTTAATCCTCATAAAAGATGTTTTTGAAACTTTACTAAAAAGTATTATGTGTTAAGTCAAGGTTAGTTTCACCAGTATTAAACTTGTCTTATTGTGCGTTTTTTTTAATCCTCACCTGAGGATATTTTTTTACCCCATTGATTTTTGTTTTTTTAAGAGAGAGTGAAAGGGAAGTGTAGACACAGACAGAGACAGAGAAACATAAATGTGAAAGAGACACAGGTTGGTTGCCTACTGCACATGCCCCGACCCGGACTGGGATCGGCCTGCAGCCCAGGTGCAGCCTTTGACCAGGAATTGAACCTGGACCTTTCAGCCCATGGGCTGACGCTCTCACCACCCAGCCAATCGCCAGGCCTAGCTTATGCTTTTATAGAAAAGCTGCCCTTCCTAGAAACTAACTCTCTGGGAACCCAGGGATATTAAATCTCTCTCTTGTAACTTCTATGTCTGTTCTCGAAGGTGCTCTGCAAGGACAGGATAAAATGAAAATGTTACAGTTTTTAAAAGACAGGTCTTGAAATAAACCCAAGAACATAATCTACAAGTCGTAGTTTTATTTTCTTATTTAATTTGGAAGCTGTCACTGAATATAATTTACAAGTTTGAAATTAAGGGAAGTGTGTGTTTTTTAGCAAGTATGTAATGAATAACAACAATTTTATAGACTTCTTAGAGTTGAGTACTGCTCATTTAGTTATCTCATGATAATGAAATGCCTACCAGATTGTTGGTGAAGTTGGGTAGTAAACCCACTTATTATTTTTCCAGGTAAATAGTTATTACTTATTTATTTTTAATATATTTTTATTGATTTTTTACAGAGGAAGGGAGAGGATAGAGAGTTAGAAACATCGATGAAAGAAACATTGATCAGCTGCCTCCTTATCACCTCCTACTGGAGATATGCCCACAAATAAGTACATACCTGGGACTCTTCAGTCCGCAGGCCAACACTCTATCCACTGAGCCAAACCAGTTAGGGATATTTATTTTTTCATAGTAAAGACTTTGGGGAAAATTTTTGGAATTATCCTGTAATTTTTTTCATCTTTTCTGTTATTCCAATTATTACCATTAGGTGGTGCTAATTGGCCATATCAGAAACAAAGTAAACAGAAATCTGGACTATAAAGGATGTTGGGATATCTGAAAAGTTATTTTTCACATAAAGTTTGAATTTTCTATATTGAAACTGTTTGGTTATTAATATATACTTAATTTTTAGCATCTTATATTTATTTTAAAAATATATTAGTGCTGCTTAATCATTTTTTAGGATCTTAATATAGTTTAGAATCTGTTAGTAACTATTGACTCCTTTTCCAGAAAGACTTGCATTTGTTTTTACATGATACCCATCATGAGCCCAGGTCCAAGTGCTTGTCTAGTTTTCTAATAGCAACTAAAAATTTATCTCTTATCCTCCCATAGACCTGAACTATAGTTTGTGTCATCCCTTTGATATACATTTTTTCCAGAGATTGTATGTCCTAAAAGTGTTACTGCCAAATAAAATTCTCATAGATGTGTCAACACCATCTCCAACATCACCAATGGTTATGTGAGGTCCAGACAGTGAGAGTGACAGTGAGGGCCAGACACAAAAGAGAGGATATGTGGTCCTGCCCTTATGGACTCCAGTCCAGTTCTCACCACTCCACTGCTGTCATTCTCTGGATACCAAAGTATATGCAAAATCCAGAACTTTTAAAGTGTTCCCCCTTCTGGAAATTCTCTACACTTTGTGAAGAATTTTAACAATTCCTTTCCCCTCACCTTTTTAGTATAATCTTTTAAGATGGTATATTTTCTTGCCTGTATTTTAAATACTTAATTTTTAATCTAAAAATACTTTTAAGCACTGCATTGACTAGATTCAACTATAGTCTCTTAAGAGGTCTTTTGGGGGATAGGGAAAGATTTTGTACCTCCTAATATTGTTCATTTCATACATTAGTTATATAGCCTAGACATAAAATAGAACTCTAGAAATTATGTAAATCTTAAAGCATGGAAATACTGTACAACATAAGGATGATCTTTTTGTCTAGATATTAAATGTCTATCAAAAATAGAATTAACATATTGTAAGTGTGTTATACATTTAGTACATAATATCATATATTCAATATTCATTTAATTATTTAGTATCTTTATGAAACTATAAATAAAATATTAATATTGATTGCTATATTATGTCTAGATGTCTATTAAATTAGTTGTACAATATTGCTTAACTGCCTTTAAATAACTTTTACTCCCATCTTTTTCCCCCATATAGCGTAAAAGAGCAGTGGACCTGAATGTTAAAATTTTGGATTTGAGTAGTACGTTTCTTATGGGAGCCAACTTTCCCAACAAGATTGAGAAGCACCTCTTGCCAGAACACATTCGCCAGAACTTTGTACTTGCTGGAGATCATGTAATTGTTGATGGTCTACATGCAGAAGCACCAGATGACTTGGTATGTGTATTCTATTTTCTTTTTCTTTTTTTAAATATATTTTATTGATTTTACACAGAGAGGAATTGAGAGGGACAGAGAGTTAGAAACATCGATGAGAGAGAAACATCAACCAGCTGCCTCTTGCACACCCCCCACTGGGGATGTGCCCGCAACCAGGGTACATGCCTTTGACCGGAATCGAACCTGGAACCTTTCAGTCCGCAGGCCGATGCTCTATCCACTGAGCCAAACCGGTCCCGGCTGTATTCTATTTTCTTATAGTTCAGGTCCCATCTATGTGCTACTACTGTCTTAAACCAAACCCAGATTCAGTGATAATATAATACTACCATTAAAAATACTTCAGTGTTGCTAAAAATTTTAACATTGGGATTAATTCCACAAATGCTTTGAATGATGGAAATGGTTTAGTTATTCATGTCTTATGAAGAACTCAGTTTTAAAGTATGATAAATAATAACAATGATTTACACTCTGTGGACTACTCAGATTTTATTTTCTTTTTTTAATCCTCACCCAAGGACATGTTTTTACTGATATTAGAGAAAGAGAAAAGGAAGGAGAGAATGAAAAGAGGGAAGGAGGGAGGGAGGAAGAGAGAGACAAAAACATCCATGTGATAGAGAGACATCAGTTGGTTGCCTCCCATACGTGCCCCAATAAGGGATCAAACCAACAACCTAGATATGTACCCTTACCAGGAGTTGAACCCACATTTTGGTATACAGGACAATGTTCCAACTGACTGGCCACCCAGCTAGGGCTGAACTATAGAATTTTTAATGTATATTTGTCATCACTTCACCTGGTTAAATGTGCTTTATGGTACATGGATTAGATACAATTTTGTCTGACCATACCCTAACAGAGAACTGTAGTCAAGTATGTTGTATCTTATACTAGTTTATGAGACTAAAAGCTTTATTTACCTTGTGCAAACCATTATTTTATTTTTATAGCAATGATCACTTGAAGAATAAAATGGTGAGAGTTAGCCTATATTATTCTTGCATAGGCTTTATATTTGTATCATGGTATTTATATCTTGTATCATTTGCTATTTAAATATAGGTGCGAGAAGCTGCTTATAAAATTTTCCTTTATCCCAATGCTGGTCAATTGAGATGTTTAGAAGAATTGCTCAGCAACAGAGATCTTCTGGCAAAGTTAGTAGGATATTCTACATATTCACACAGAGCTCTTCAAGGAACAATAGCTAAAAATCCAGGTAAGCCTGTTTATCCAACTTTTAAGGACAAAATAGAATTTTTATGGAACTAAACTTCTGACCTTAAAAAGTTTTCTTTGAATTATTTTGAAATACAGTTGACGTACCATATTATATTAGTTTCAGGTATACAACATAGTGGTTCAACATTTGTATACCTTATAAAGTGATCACCACAATAAGTCTAGTAATCATCTGTCACTATACATAGTTATTATGATATTGTGGACTCTATTCCTTATGCTGTACATTATGTTCCCATGTTAGATTCCACATATAAGTAGAATTACATAGTATTTGTCTTTCTCTGTCTGATTTATGCCAGTTAATTAATAATCTCTAGGTTCATCCATGTTGTCTAAAATTGCAGGATTTCATCCTTATTTTTATAGCTGAGTTATATTCCACTAGTGGCCCGATGCTCGAAATTTGTGCACGGGGAGGAGGGGTGTCCCTCAGCCCGGCCTGCACCCTCTCCAATCTGGGACCCCTCGGAGGAGGTCCAACTGTTGGTTTAGGCCTGATCCCAGAGTTCCCTCCTTCATCCAGCTGCAGGCACCCGGGACCCGGGTTTCCCTCCCTCTGGCCGGCCACAGGCACCTGAGACCCAGGCCGGCATTGCCTGGGCCGGCCGCAGCCACGGATGGTGGGCAGGTGGCTTCACCTGGGCTGTAGACACTGACACACGGGACCACGGGGCGGGTGGCATCTCTGTCTGGCTGCGGCCCGGGACCACAGGGCAGCGGTTTCTCTGTCTCCCGGGCCACAGCCAGCTGCAGGTGCTGCTGTTGGGGACCACCGGCAGGCGGCTTTGCCTAGGCCCGGCTTTTTCAGGAAGGATGTGCGGATGATCATCTAGAGCACATGTGTCAAACACAAGGCCCTCGGGCCAAATCCGTCCCGCCAGGCCTTGCAATGTGGCCCGCACCACGCTGTCATCACTGCACTCCACTGCGTTTCCATCACAATGACAGTTTATGACTGTTCAGTAAACCATTCGGCCCGGGATTTAGGCTGGATTTTAGATTTTGGCCCCTTCTCTGATTGAGTTCGACACCCCTAATCTAGAGGATGTCCAGTTTAATTAGCATATTACCCTTTTATTAGTATAGATAGAGACCTGTTGCACGGGTGGAGGCTGGCTGGTCTGCCCTGAATGGGGTCCTGGATCAAAGTGGGGTGTCTCCTTGGGGAGCAGGGCCACCTGAGTGAGGGGCCTGGGATGGTTTGCAGTCCGACCACACCCCGATCAGGGTGGGGGGTCCCCGCTGGGGGATGAGGCCAGCCTGGGTGAGGGGCTGAGGGCCATTTGGGGATGGTTTGCAAGCTGGCCAAGCCCCTGGTTTTGTCCACAATGATATCCAGAAGGTCTTTGGAAGATCTGGTCTAATTAACATCTTACTCTTTTATTAGTATAGACTAGAGGCCTGGTGCATGAAAATTCATGCACTGGAAGGGGGTCTCTCAGCCCGGCCAGTCCCCTCTCACGGTCTCAGAGCCCTCAGGAGTGGGAAGTGACCCAGCAGATTAGGAGAAGGCAACGCCCCATCACACCTCTGCTGCTGCCACTGCCGGCAGTGCAAGCTTTGGCCGACCCTGGTTACCCAAGCCCCAGGCGGCCCTGGGTGACAGGCAGCCACCATCCAAGGCTGTTCCTTGGGCCAACCCTGGATGGCTGGGGATCAGAGGGGACTGGGGACTCGGGAGGCAGGCACATTGAGTGGCCAGGCCCACGCCCAGCCTTGCGCCTGCCACCCCATTGGGGCTGAGGAAACTGGGTGCCACCATCTTGTGGCTGTGAGCACCACCATTTTTTAGTACATGGCTGTCAATTAGCATATTCCCTTATTGGCGTGGGCGTTGCAGAGTGACAGTCAATTACCAAGTTTCTAATTCGTATAGATTCTGATGTGAGCATAGGGGTGCATATATCTTGAGTTATGGCTTTTATTTTTTTCAGATGTATGCCTAGAAGTGTAATTGCTGGGACATATAATAGTTACCGTATTTTTCGGACCATAAGACGCACTTTTTTTCCCCCCAGAAGTGGGGGGGAAAAGTCCCTGCGTCTTATGGTCCAAATATAGCCTACACATATACTTAAAAAAAAAGTTTTTTTACTTGCCCGGCTCTGTGTGGTCTCTGTGTGCTTGCCCGGCTCTAAAATGGTTCTAAATGCTGCTGTTTACTTTAAAGGGTTGATTACATGTGTTTATGACTGTGATGTTGGGTTTTAATGCACATAAAATATTTTAGGACACTATTTGTTTCAGAATCTTTTTTTCTTCATTTCCCTTCTCTAAAAACTGGTGCGTCTTATGGTCCGGAGTCTCTTATGGTCCTAAAAATACGGTATATTTTTAGTTTTTTGAGGAATACACATACTATTTTCCATAGTGGTTGCACCAGTTTACATTCCCACCTTAGTGAATGAGCGTTCCCTTTTCTTCACATCCTCAACAACGCTTATTATTGGCTGTCTTTTTTATAATAACCATTGTTACATGCGTAAGGTGATATCTCATAGTGGTTTTAACTTTAATTTCCCTAATGATTAGTAATGTTGAGCATCTTTTCATTTATTTGTCTTCTTCAGAGAAATGTCTATTAAGGTCCCTAGCCCATTGTTTTATTGCATTTTTTTGTTTTTGTGATGTTGAGTTGTATGAGTTCTTTAAGTATTTTAGATATTAATTCCTTAGTGGATATATTGTTGGCAAATACCTTCTCCCATTCAGTAAGTTGCTTTTTCATCTTGTTGATGATTTCCTTCACTTTGCCAAACCTGTTTAGTTTGATATAGTCCCATTTGTTTACTTTTGCTTTTGTTGGCTTTGCCTGAGTAGATATATCTAATAAGTTATGGCTAAGGCCAATGTCAAAGAGTTTTCTGCCTATGTTTTCTTCTAGTACATTTATGGTTTCAGGTCTTACAGTTAATTCTTTAATCTATTTTGAGTTTATATTTGTATACTAGTGGCCCGGTACATGAAATTTATGCACGGGGAAAGGGGGGTAGGTTGTCCCTCAGCCTGGCCTGCCCCCTCTCCAATCTGGGACCCCTTGGGAGATGTCTGACTCCTGTCTGATGTCCAACAGTCAGACATGCCTCTCGCAATCTGGAACCACTGGCTCCTAACTGCTCACTTGCCCCACACTGCTGGCCTTCTCGCCCCAACTGCCCCCCACACCGGCTTACTTGCCCCCAACTGCCTCCCTCCCTTTCCAGCATGATAGCCCCCACCTACCCCCCATTCTTGCCTGCTCACCTCCAACTGCCCTCCCCCTGTCGGCCTGCTCTCCCTCAACTGCCCTCCCCCTACGGGCTTGATCACTCCCAGCTGCCCTCCCCTCCTGGCCTGATTGCCCCTAACTGCCTCTGCCTTTGCCCCACCACCATGGCTTTGTCTGGAAGGATGTCTGGAAGGTCTCCTGATCTAATTAGCATATTACCCTTTCGTTAGTATAGATGCATAGGTGGGGTCTGGCTTGTCTGCCTTGGAGGGAGTCTGGATCAAGGTGGGATCCCCTTGGGGGGCAGGGCCAGCTTGGGTGAGGGGCTGGGGCAGTTTGCAGTTTGGCCACACCCCCATCAGAGTGAGAGTCCCCGCCACCCGGGGCCGGCCAAGGCTCAGGTAACCAGGGCCAGCCAAAATTTGCACTGCCGGCAGTGGCAGCAGCAGAGGTGTGATGAGGGCATTGCTTTCCCCTGATCTACTGGGACGTATCCTACTCCTGAGGGCTCCCGGACTGTGGCCAGCCTGGGCAAGGGGCTGAGGGCTGTTTGGGGGTGGTTTGCAGACTGGCCAAGCCCCCAGCTTTGTCTGGAAAGTCTCCAGAAGGTCTCCCAGTCTAATTAGCATATTACTCTTTTATTAGTATATATGGTATAAGACAATGGACTACTTTTTTGGGGGAGGGCGGGAGGGTTGGCATGTATTTGTCCAATTTTCCCAACACACTAAAGAGACTGTTTTACCTTATTGTATATCTTTATCTCTTTGGTTGTTGATTAACTGACCATATATAAGTGTGATTTTACTTTTGGGCTTTTTGTTCTGTTCCATTGATCTACATGTCTGTTTTTGTTCCAGTACCATACTGATTTGATTACTGTAGCTTTGTGGTATAGTTTGAAATCATGGAGTATAATACCACTAAAGTTATTCTTTCTCAAGATTTCTTTGCTACTCAAGGACCTTTGTGGTTCCATTTTAGGATTATTTGTTCTAGTTCTGTGAAAAGTGCCATAGGTATTTTGATAGGGATTGCATTGAATCTGTAGATTGCTTTGGGAAGTATGGACATTTTAATAATATTAATATCTCTAATCAATGAGTATGGTTTATCCTTTAATTTCTTTCATCAATGTCTCTTAGTTTTTAGAGGAGGGGCCTTTAATTTTTTTTAGATAAATTTATTCCTAAGTATTTTTGCAATTATAAATTTGATTTTTAAATATTTTTTTGTGTAGTTTATTTGTCTTTAGAAAACTAATTTTTTATTCTTCAACTCTACTGAATTTATTCACTAGTTCTAATAGTTTTTTGAGGGTAATAACTTCAGAGTTTTCTATGTATAGTATAATATTCTCTGCAAATAGTGACAATTTTACTTTTTCTTTTCAATTGGATGTCTTTTATTTCTTTTTATTCTCTGATTGCTGTGGCTAGGACTTCCAATAGTAAAAGAATAAGAGTGGTGCGAGTGGGAGAAAAAACTTTCAGTGTTAGCTGTGAGTTTGTCAAATATGGCTATTATTATGTTGAGGGATTTTTTTTCTATACTAACTTTCTGGAGAGTTTTTATCATAAATGGATGTTGAATTTTGTTGAATACTTTTTCTATGTCTTTTGAGATGATCTATAATTTTATTTTTAAATTTATGTGTTGTATCACATTGATTTTCAGGCAGTGAACCATCCTTGCATCCTGGAACAAATCCCGCTTGATTGTGGTGTATAATCTTTTTAATGTATTGTTGAAAAATCAGTTTCCTCATGTTTTGTTAATATTTTGCATCTATGTTCATTGGGGATATTGGTCTGTAATTTTTTTTAATCTTTTTTTTAAATTTTATTGTTGAAAGTATTACATATGTCCTCCTTTTCCCCCCATTGATCCCACCAGCTTACCCAAGGCTTTCACCACACTATTATCTGTATTCATGGCTGTGCATATGTCCACACAGGTTCTTGGTTGATCACATCCCACTCACCCCCCCACCTTTCCCTCCACCCCGCCTACACACACTCATTCCCTCCAAGATGCTGTACTCTGTTCCATGCTTCCATGTCTCTGGATTCACTCTGTTCATCAGTTTATTTTGTTCATTACATGTCACATATGAATGAGATCATGTGATACTTGCCTTTCTCTACTGGTTCATTTCACTTAGGATAATACTTTCCAGGTCCCTTCATGTATCTCAAAGGGAAAGTGATTGCTCTTTTTTACTGCTGAATAGTATTCCATGTTATAAATTTACCATAGCTTTTTTTAATCCACTCGTCTACTGATGAACACTTGGGCTGTTTCCACATCTTAGCTATTGTAAATTGTGCTGCTATGAACGTAGTGGTGCATACATTATTTCTGATTGGTGTTTCAGGCTTCATAGGATATATTCCTAAAAGTGGGATAACTGGGTCAAATGGCAGTCCCATATTTAATTTTTTGAGGGAACTCCATACTTTTGTCCATAATGACTGTACCAGTCTGCATTCTCACCAACCATGTACTGGGGTTCCCTTTTTTTACATCCTTGCCAGCCAGCACTTGTCACTTGTTAATTTGTTGATGGCAGCCATTCTGACAGATGTGGTTTTAATTTGCATCTCCCTGATGATCAGTGATTTTGAACATTTTTTCATATGTCTCTTGGCCATCTGTATATCCAATTTGGAGAAGTGTCTTTGTCCTTTGCCCATTTTTTAATTGGATTGTTTATCTTTCTTTTGTTAAATTGTATGAATTCCTTATATATTTTAGGCATTAACCTTTTATCAGATGTATCATTGCCAAATATGTTTTCCTATAAACTGGGCTCTTTCATTTTGTTGCTGGTTTCTTTTGCTGTGCAGAAGATTTTTATTTTGATGTAATCCCATTTGTTTATTTTCTGCTTTGTTTCCTTTGCCCTACGAGATGTATTTGTAAACGTATTTCCATGAGAGATGTCTGATACTTTGCTGCCTATGTTTCTGCTACAATTTTTATGGTTTACCAACTTACATTTAAGACTTTTATCTATTTTGAGTTATTTTTGTGTATGGTGCAAGTTGGTGGTCTAGTTTCATTTTTTTTTGCATGTATCTGTCCAATTTTCCAAACACCATTTATTGAAGAGACTGTCTTGACTCCATTGTATGCTCTTGCCTCCTTTGTCAAATATTAATTGAGCATAGTGGTTTAGGTTGATTTCTGAGTTCTCTATTCTATTCCATTAGTCTATATGTGTGTTCTATGCCAGTACCAGGCAGTTTTGAGAACAGTGGCTTTGTAATACAGCTTGACATCTGGTATTGAGATCCCTCCTACTTTGTTCATCTTTCTCAGAATTGCTGTAGCTATTAGGGGTCTTTTTTTATTCCATATAAATTTTTAGAGAGTTCATTCTAGGTCTGTGAAATATGCCTTTGGTATTTTAATGGGGAGTGCATTGAATCTATAGATTGCCTTGGGTAGTATGGACATTTTGATGTTAATTCTACCAATCCAAGAACACCATATGCTCTTCTATGTATGTCTTCCTATCTCTTTTTTCAGTGTCCTGTAGTTTTCTGAGTAGAGATCTTTTACCTCCTTAGTTAAGTTTATTCCTAGGTAACTTAATTATTTTTGTGTGATGGTAAATGGGATTGTTTTCTTAGTCTCTCTTTCTGGAAGTTCACTGTTGGTATATAGAAATGCCATAGATTTCTTAGCATTAGTTTTGTATCCTGCTACATTGCCAACTTCATTTATTAAGTCTAATAAATTTTTTATGGAGTCTTTAGGGGTTTCTATGTACAGTATCATGTCATCTGCAAATAATTACACTTTTACTCCCCTCCCCTCCCCTCCCCCCCAATTTAGATGCCTTTTATTTCTTCTTCTTGTCTGGTCACTTTGGCTAGCACTTCCAGTACTATGTTGAATAGGAGTGGTGAAAGCAGGCATCCCTGTCTTGTTCCTGTTCTTAAGGGAAATGGTTTTAGTTTTTGCCCATTGAGTAAAATATTGGCTATAGGTTTGTCATTTACGGCTTTTATTATGTTGAGATATGATCCTTCTATTTCCACTTTGGTTAGCGTTTTTATCAGAAAAGGGTGTTGGGCTTTGTCAAATGCCTTTCTATATCAATTAATATGATTATGTGTTTTTTATCTCTCAATTTACTTATCTGATGTATCACGTGTATTGATTTGAGGATATTGTACCATGCTTGCTTCCTGGAATAAATCCCACTTGGCCATGGTGTATGATCTTTATAATCTAATGCTGGATTGGGTTTCCTATAATTTTGTTGACGATTTTAGTATCTATGTTCATCAAGGATATTGGCCTGTAATTTTCTTTGTAGTGTCTTTATCTGGTTTTGTTATGAGTATACTGCTGGCTTCATAAAAAGAGCTTAGGAGTGCACACTTAAATTTTTTGAATTTTCCTCTTGAATTTTTTGGAATACTCTGAGAAGGATTGGTTTTAGTTCTTCTTTGAATGTTCAGTAAAACTCCCCTGTGAAGCCATCTGTTCCAGGGCTTTTGTTTGCTTGACGCTTTTTGATTACTATTTCAATTTCATCAGTAGTTATTGGCCTATTCAGGTTTTTTATTCTTCCAGATTGAGTTTGGGGAACTTGTATTTTTCTAGGAATGTATCCAGAGGTTGCTTCTTGGTGAGCCTGGCTGGAGTTTCATCAATCTTGTTTATCCTTTCAAAGAAACAGCTCTGGGTTTCATTGATCTTTTGTATTGTTTTTTTGGTTGTTGTTTTTTTGGTCTCTATGTCAATTATTTCTGCTCTTATCTTTATTATCTCCTTCCTTCTGGATACTGTGGGCTTTTCTTGTTGCTCTCTTTCTAATTCATTAAGTTGCAAGGTTAGATAATTTATTACCATTTTTTTTCTTGTATTTTTTTGAGATAGTCTTATAGAACTATGAACCTCTCTCTGAAAATTGCTTTCATTGTGTCCCATAGATTTTGGATTGTTGTGTTTTCATTGTCATTTATTTCCAGGATGCTTTTTATTTCTTCTTTGATCTCTTTGTAACCCAGTCATTGTTTAATAGCATGCTATTTAGCCTCCAAGTGTTTCATTTTTTTTTCATTGATTTTATTGTAGTTAATTTCTATTTTATGCCGCTATGATGTAAAACAATGTTTGTTGTGGTTTCTATCCTCTTGAATTTGAAGAGACTTTGTCTGTGTCCTAATATGTAATCTATATTTGAAAATGTCCCATGCACACTGGAGAAGAATATATATTCTGTGGCTTTGGGGTGAAGTATTCTGAAGATGTTAATTAAGTCCATCTGATCTAGTGAGTCATTTAGGATTGCTTTTTCTTTGCAAACTATAAAGTACATATAAAATCCCTATACACATAAATGAATGACAAAAAGTGCTAAATTAAAAAATACACATGATTACCTTCCTGTCATGGGGAATAATGGTAATTACACTATACAATATTAGAGGCTCAGTGTATGGGTGGGGTCCAGCTGGCTCACCCTGATCAGAGCTGATGATGCCAGACCAGTGGGGAGAAGGGGACTCTGGAGGTTGGCCAGCCAGCCCCACCCCTGATCAGGATTGTGGTGGGTGATCAAGCATGGGGCTGGGGGGGGGGGGGGGGGGGGCAGGGACTGCAGGCTTTTGGCCAGCTGGCCCTGCCCCCTGGTTGAACTCTCAGTTGAACTTCTGATGGAAGGGACAATTTGCATATTAGCCTTTTATTATATAAGATGTCTTTATTAGCTTGTAAAACAAAGATTTACTGCTGAAGTATTTTAAGTATTTTTTAAAATTCTAACAGAACTTTAAATTTTAATGTTCTAATTTTGCTATATATTCTTTTTGTATTGAATTTGAATAGAATATTTTGCAGCTTTATATAAAAAATAAATACCCTGAAAAACATTGATTTTTAAAATTAATTTCAGTGCATCATACTTCTAAATTTTTATCAGCATCAGTTTAGCTGTGTCTTTGTTTGTTAACAAATAAAAAATAGACATATCTAAGTAACTATTTTTTCTTATATATGAATAGATAGAAACACTAAAATTTTAATTTTTTTTTTTTTTTTTTTTTTTTTTTAGCTTCCTATTAACTCTCCATTTGGGGTATAATCTAAGGCTTTGGATTATTACTGGGCCAGTTGAACTTGTTTTACTAATAAAGAGATTATAATTATCTAGAAATACTTATTATATGCCTATAATATGTTGCAATTCTGCTTCTCCTTTGAAAATAACCACTTTAAGGTATAGTAGTGTATAATAATAACACATTGTAATTTTAACAGATATGCTCATTTATATTTTATTTTTATTTTTTAGAAACTGTCATGGAGTTCCTTGAGAAACTATCTGACAAACTTTCAGAAAGGTTTGTTTTTATTCTACTCTTTAGAATATATGTTATTTTTTGTGTGTGTGTGTGTGTTTAAAAACTTGATTTGTGAAAAATTAATAAGTGACCTATTAAGAATTTAAGTATTGGAATATTGGGTCAGATCTGTGGACTATTGAGTAGGAGGTTAAATGAACTATGAGAATACTTTGAAAGCACATAGTTGTCTTCCTAAGATGATAACCTTGAAAACTTAGACCATCCCCTTTGATTAATTATTTGTCTTTAGGAAATCTTTGATATGTAACTTATAAAATGTCCAGCCCTGCTGGTTTTGCTGAGTGGATAGAGCTGAAGGGTCCCAGGTTTGATTCTGGTCAAGGGAAGGTACCTCCATTGCAAGGTCCTCCCCGGCCCATCGCTATTTCTCTCTGTCTTTCCCCCTCTCCACTATTTTAAAAAAATCAATGGGAAAATATCCTCAGGTGAAGATTAAAAAACAAAAAAAAAATTCCAAATGTTTTTGAAACTTTATATTTTAGTTTTATCATCAATTTTATGAGAAATTTAAAAATAGTATTTTTCTTCCTTTGGCTTAAATATTGGCAGCAGATGTGGTAAATTGATCTGTATTTTGATTTTTGTGTATTTAAGAATGCTCTGCTTCACATTTGAAATTTCAAGCTGAAGTGTTTTTCTCTCAACTATGAGTCCCTTTGTTATATTCTTGCCTTTCCTTTTTCCCAATGCCCAGTTTCTTTGATCATGCCACTTGTCCTTCTAGTGCTTTGTTGAGGGCAAAATTCCAATAGGTGTCATATATTTAGGAAGAGACAGATCAGGTTTGTAAAAGAGAGTCATGTTCCAGAAAAAGTCAAGAACCTTATGATTCCACTCATATGTAGGATATAAAACTGAAAACAACAAATAAACAAATGACAGATAAAAATTCATAGACACAGACAACAATATGGTGGTTATGGAGGGAAAGGGGAATGTAGTAAAGGGTAAAGGAGGTCAAATATATGGTGAAGGATGGATATTTGATTTTGGGTAGCAGCAAACACACAATACAATATAAAGATGACATATCGAATTGTACACTTGAAACACTGACCACCAGGGGCCAGATGCTCTGACCAGTAGGTTGGCTTGCTGTTGGGGTCCAGCTGATTAGGACTGAGAAGGAAGGGCTGGACATGCCCTGGAATCCTCCCACAGTTCCTCCCCAGCTGGCCAACCTCCTGTGTCCCTCTCTGGCCCTGATCATGCACCAGTGGGTCCCTCCGCCTGGCCTGTGCCCTCTTTCAATCTGGGACCCCTCAAGGGATGTTGCAGAGCTGGTTTCAGCCTGATCCTGCAGGCCAGACTGAGGGACCCCACTCATGCATATAAATTTATGCATCAGGCCTCTTGTAAATTTAGTAAAGAGGAAAGAGGGTAATGTTCTCTCATTTCTTTCTTATAATGCTGTCTAAAATTTTATTTGCCACCCTAAGTGGTTTAGCTCAGTGGCTAGAGCTTCAGCCTGCAGATTAAAGGGTCCCATATTTGACTCTAGTCAAGGGCACATGCCCAGTTGCAGACTTAATCCCCAGTAAAGGGCATGCAGGAGGCGCCAATCAATGATTCTCTCTAATTATTGATGTTTCTATCTCTCTCTCTCTCTCTCTCTTCTCTGAAATCAATAAAAATATATTTTAAAAATAAAATAAAATTTTATTTGCCTTTTTGACTGTATCAATACATTAAATTTTAGCTTAAATATCCGTTTTCTATTATAAATTCATATCTTAAAACCCAATCCTCTCTAATTTGGATAATACAGTGGTGCCTCGCATAAAGAACGCCTCGCACAGCGAACGCTGCACACAACGAACTTCATTTCATGATTCATACAATGAACTTCGTTTCACACAACGAAGTCGCCCGAGCTTCCACGACCGCTTTGCCCGAGCTTCCACGACTGCTTCGCCCGAGCTTCCACGATCGCTGCCGATGTATTGCATCCTTCCGCGCAGGCACTGCAGGCAGTCGTTAGTCACTGCGCTTAACTTAAGCACGTATTGCGGCAATCGTTCTTCATTACGAATTAAATCAGGCACGTATCACGGCAGTCGTCCTTTTAAGTTAAACTCAATATTTTTTTTATATCATGGCTTCTAAAAAAAGCAGGAAGGTGATTTCTGTTGAAATGAAACAGGAAATAATTAGAAGGAGTGAATGTGGGGTAAAACAGTGTGACCTCGTCAAAGAGTTTGGCCTCAGCAAGACCACCATTTTCACCATTTTGACAAATAAGGATGCAATCAAATCAGCCAAAGTAGCCAAAGGAGTATCAAAACTATTTCATGAAAAACATGAAGTGGTGAAGGACATCATCACAGTGGCCCAAAGGTTGGAATTAGAGGTAGAGGAAGAGGATGTAGAGGAGCTTATTGAGGAACACAAAGAAGAGCTGACAACTGAAGAGCTCCAAGCACTTCTGGTCCAGCAACAGGACAATGCTCAAAGGGAAGCGTCATCTGATAACGAGGAGCAACAATCAAACAATCAACCAATCCCAACTGCTGACATCAAGAACATCCTGGTCAAATGGAAAGCAGTTCAGGAGTTTACCAATGCCCACTATCCGGATTCAGCTGAAGCAAACAGGATCAACGATCTTTACTCCGATACTTTTGTCCGTTATTTCCGGCAGATGTTGGAGAAAAGAGAAAAACAAACGACTTTGGACAGGTTTTTCATGAAACCATCGGCCAAAAAGCAGAAAATGGATGAAGATGTGCAAGATTCCGTAGACTCTACTTAGTCTGTCTTAAAATTAAAAAAATGTGTGGTTTTTTAAAAAAAAAATTATGTTTTTAGATGTATCTAAATAAAAATAATAACAAAAAATTTATCTTTTTTATGTCATCTTAGCATATTTTATGCTACAGAACGAATTATTTTTTTTAACATGTATTGTTATGGGAAAACACCTTTCACATAACGAACTTTTCGCATAACAAGCTTGCTCCTGGAACGAATTAAGTTCGTTGTGTGAGGCACCACTGTATTTATAAATTCTAAACTTTTCTTTTAACCCAGTGAACTACAATACTATGGCTTTGATACAATGAAGACAAAGAGTTAATTGAGAATTTATTCTACTTTGCTTTGTTGGATAAGTATTAGTATTCTTTCCCCACTAATATGTAGTTTAGATTATATTTTGAGCAAACATCCTCAGAGTTTTAGTTATATATAGGGATTAATTCTAACAGAAACTTCATATTCTACAGATATTAAGCATGTATTTGATTATTGTCCAGCTAGTGTTTTTCTGTAGAGGAAAAATTATAAGTAGTAATCTTAAATATAATCTTAAATTAATCTATTATAGAAAGTAATATTAGTTTCTCGCCTTTTTAAGATATAACAAAAAAAGTAGAGATTTAAAATTTACGGAATAATATTTTTTATGTTTCTATTATATTGCTAATTTTTCCAAGTTTTAATACTTTTAAGACATGTATCGGTTGGGCCCAACTGGCAGGGTTCAGCGGTTGAACATCAACTTACAAACCTGGAGGTCAGGGCTTGATTCCCGGTAAGGGCACATGTCTGGGTTGTGGACTCCATCCCCAATAGGGGGGTGCAGGAGGCAGCCGATTAGCAGTCGATCAGTGATTCTCTCCCATCGTTGATATTTCTTTCTCCAGCTCTCTCTCTATATATTGTTTTAAATAGACATGTATATTTCAGGATGCTTTTTTAACATAGAAATTGCCAATTGCCATCATTTATTAATCTATATAATAAAAGCCCAAGCGACCATTATGGCAGAAAGACAAGAATGACTAGCTGCTATGTTGCGTACTGACCACCAGGGGGCAGATGTTCAATGCAGGAGCTGCTCCCTGGTGATCAGTACACTCACACAGGGGGAGTGCCGTTCAGCCAGAAGCCAGGATCATGGCTGGTGAATGCAGCGGTGGTGGTGGGAGCCTCTCCTGCATCCACGGTAGCACTAAGGAGCACCAAGCAGGTGGACAGTAAGGAGCAAGGGGTCCAGGACTGTAAGAGGGATGTCTGTCTGCTGGCTTAGACCCAATCCCCGGGAGTGGGCCTAAACCGGCAGGCAGACATCCCCCTAGGGGTCCCAGACGGTCAGAGAATGCGAGGCGGGCTGAGGGACCCCCTCCACCCTCACTCCCACCCCAGTACAGGATTTCATGCAGCAGGCCTCTGGTGGATATATATTGCTTTCTCTTCTAACACATGTAATACTTGTTTGTTTATATTTGTACCACAAATTACTTCCGTTTTATTTTGAATATTGGAATGTAACATAAGCACACTAGTTTTTTTGTTACATACTGAAATTTTATTCTAATAATTAATGTCAAACCTGTTTTACAGAACTCTGAAAGATTTTGAGATTATACAAGGAATGAAAATGAAACTAAATCCTCAAAATTCTGTAAGTAACTTTACTGAAACATTTTTATTACAACATAAACTGTCTATCCACTGAGGTCATTATCTTTGAGTCTATAACTGTATTGTGATATGCTAAAGGTATATGTTGTTTTGTTTCTGATCCTTGGTTTTGGTGAATAAAGGCATTGAAATATTTGATTCATATGTCTGAGTATGACATTTCCAGGAAAATCTAGTATATCTTTGTTGGTTAGTTGACATAATATATATGTGCACACATATACACGCATATACACTGAGTGGCCAGATTATTATAATCTCTGAACACATAATAATCTGGCCACTCAGTGTATATCCTATAAAATAAAAGGCTAATATGCAAATTGTACCCTCGATCAGGAGTTCGACCAGCAGGCAGGCCAGCCAACCATCATGTCCCCTTCCTTGGCCAGGCTGGCTGGACCCCACCCATGCACGAATTCATGCACCGGGCCTCTAATAATATCTAATAAAAGAGTAATATGCAAATTGAGCATCACTCCAACACACAAGATAGCTACATCCATGTGATCAAAGATGGCTGCCCCCATTTGGACACAAGATGGCCACCACAAGATGCCTGCAGGTGATGGCATTTCTGGGCAATCAGGCCATTAGGGGAGGACAGTTAGGGTTGACAAGGTCAGCAGAGTTGGGCATTTGGGAAAGTACAGGCCTGCAGGGGAGGGCAGTTAGGGGCTACCAGGCTGGCAGGGAAGGGCAGTTAGAGGTAACCAGGCCAGCAGGGGAGGGCATTTAAGGGCAATCAGGCCAGCAGGGGAGCAGTTAGGCGTCAATCAGGCTGGTAGGGGCGTGGTCGGGGTGATCAGGCTGGCAGACAGAAGTTATGTGCAATCAAGCAGGCAGGAAGGTGAGTGGTTGGTAGCCAGCAATCCTGGATTGTGAGAGGTGTGACCCAGATTGGAGAGGGTGCAGGTTGGGCTAAAGGACACACACCACGCCCCTTTACCCCATGCACGATATTTATGCACTGGGCCTCATACATACACACACACACACACACACACACACACACACGCACACACACACACACACACACACACACTGAGTGGCCAGATTATTATGTGTTCAGAGATCATAATGATCTGTCCACTCAGTGTATTTGTATATTAACACGTGTATGTTAATATACACTTATGCAACGGCTTCCTCCATTCTATAGAAAGTTGGCTTCTCTGTTTGAAGCAGCCTTAAAGGAGCCTCAGTATGTGCTTGATCTGGCAAGTGACAGTTTTAACCATCAGTGATAGATAATGTTGCAGTTTACTTGTTTGCTAATTTGTGGAACTCAAATTAATATGAATGACAAAGTATACCCATTCTAAAAATATTTGTGATTTTTTTTTTTCAATGCCAAGATCAAAAGATCGCATGATGTTACAAACTAACATGTCCTTATGGTGAGAATGCTGCCCAAGTAATCTGGGTGCCCTGAGAGTGATAGAATTCCAGGTATTAGGATCCTGCTTCCTTTATATTTTGAGGTTGCTACAGGATTACTGGGTTGTCTGTGCCATTGTTCTGTCAGTGTTTTTGTAACAGCTTCCCAGATGTAGCCACTCAGAAAGAGATGAATGCTATTAAATTCACCTATTTTTAGAGTAGCATATCAATTTCTTAATTTATGGTTGGAGCTGTATCTAGCAAAATAACAGTTATCTGATTACCCACAACTGCCATCACCTGCAGGCATCTTGTGGTGGCCAAGTCCAGTTAAGAAACCAGATCATGGCCGAAACCGGTTTGGCTCAGTGGATAGAGCGTCGGTCTGCGGACTGAAAGGTCCCAGGTTTGATTCCGGTCAAGGGCATGTACCCTGGTTGCTGGCACATCCCCAGTAGGGGGTATGTAGGAGGCAGCTTGTTGATGTTTCTCTCTCATCGATGTTTCTAGCTCTCTATCCCTCTCCCTTCCTCTCTAAAAAAATCAATAAAATATATTTTAAGAAAAGAAAAGAAACCAGATAATGAGTCAGAATATAGAAACAAAAAAAATAAAATTTGTTGCCAAAAGCTAATTTATTAAAAGCTAATATGACTTTAAACTATTCTTCCTAAACTTTTGTTTTTTTAATGTGTTTTTATTGATTTCAGAGAGGGAGAGAGAGAAAGAAACATAAATGATGAGATAGAATTATTGATCAGCTGCCTCCTGCACATCCTCTACTGGAAATGAAGCCCATAACCCAGGCATGTGCCCTGACCGGGAATTGAACCCTGACCTCCTGGTTCTTAAGTTGACACTCAACCACTGAACCACACTGGCTAGGCTCTGATAAGTGAGTCAACAATCTGATGTTTATATAGTTGTTGATGAAGATTATTTGGCAGGCATTTATTTATTAAATGCCCATCTTCTCACAAAGAATGTGTTTTGGTGAATGGTTCCGCTATTCACTCTCTTCCCCAAGCTGGAACAAGGACTTACTTTAGACCTGTGGTTCTCAAAGTGTGTTTTCTGGACCAGAAGCAGTAGCATCACCTGGGAACTTGTTAGAAATATAAATTCTCCAGCCCCATCTGAAGCTCATTGAGTCTTAAGTCCCACAGTCTTGTGTTTCAACAAGCCCTCCACATGACTTTCCCCAACCCTTTATAATCAGTTATCAAGTCCTATAGATTATACCTTCTTGAGAACTCCATGTTCCCTACTCTTCAGGCTCATTGCTACAGTCCATATTACTACTTCTCACCCATACTGTTGCCAAACTGGTTTTCTATCCTTTTGTCTGGCCCCTGTCAAAACCATCCTGGATTCTGAGTGCCTAGCAATGTGCCTAGCCCAGTGTTAGACATAGAGTAGATACTCAGCACCTATCTAAAATTTAATTAATTAATTAATCGCCACCGGAGGGATTTTTCTAAAAAGCAAATCTGATCTTGTCACTGTCTTATTTAACATTTTTCTGTCACTCCATGTAATTCTTCCTGTTTCTTAGCTTTTTCCTATCAAGCTTTTGGTGATTTTGACCCTACCTGCTTCTCTAGCCTTATTTTCTGCTGTACTTCTCAGCCAAGTTAGTGCCCTTTGTTCTCTACGAATATCTGGATGGTGCTTTTGCACTCTTCACTTACTTTAGCTTTGCTTTTCCTTGTTCTTTAATTCTTTTGTCC
This sequence comes from Pipistrellus kuhlii, assembly GCF_014108245.1. NCBI lineage: Eukaryota > Metazoa > Chordata > Mammalia > Chiroptera > Vespertilionidae > Pipistrellus > Pipistrellus kuhlii. The sequence continues at coordinate 102,795,105 of NW_023425529.1, read as the reverse complement.
TTTAATTTTAACTGACATTTATGTGCGAGCAATTATGATAGTTAGCTTCCAATAATTCATAAATACCATAAACATGGATGCCTTTCCCCCTTTCTCAGCTGGATTAAGTGATTCTATTCTTCCAAACTCAACTTACCTCCAAATATTTCCTGATTCTATTGTGCTTTAAATATCTTTCTCTTAGGTTCTGTGTCATAAGGTACAACATCACAGATAGGCTATACCATTTGTTTCAATGCTCTCAGATTGTTGACTCACTTATCTTTCTACTACCTGCAACATCATTGGCCTCTTGGCATGAGTCATGTACTTTTTTTTTGTATCATTACAGTCTGCACTCTATACTGTAGATAGTAAATAATCATCTGTTGGAGGAAATATGTGCCAGGAACTGAACACTCAGGAACTAGAAAAATAGAATAAACCTGCAAGTATCTTACATTGGTATACATTCATGATAGACATATAATTATGGAATATGAGAAAGAATATCTTATTGTTCAAGGAGATAATATCTAAAGTGAAATTTGAAGGATAATGGTAATAAGGATAGAAGCTAACATTTACACAGTTCTTACTCAATGCCAGGTGTTCTGTTTAATGGTTTAAGTGCATTAAGCAATCCTGTTTGGGAGGTGCTGTTGACTCAGTCACCAAATAGCTATTGGGTGAATACTGAGTATCAGGTGGTGTTCAGGGTGCCACCAGGATATAATAGGGGGAAATGCAAACAAGTTCCTTGCCCTCATGAAGCTTAGGGGAAGAAATCACAATAAACATATGAAAAAATAAACATGTGCTGTGCCATATGGAGATATAAAGGCTATAAATATGACATTGAAAAAATAAATTAAGGAAGATACAAATGAGTGGAAGCATATACCATGTTCATGGATTGGAAGAATTAACATCATTAAAACAGCTATACTACCCAAAGCAATCTATAGAGACAATGCAATTCCTATTAAAATACCAATGGTATATTTCACAGACCTAGAATGAAAAATTCCAGAAATTTATATAGACCAAATAAAAACCCTGAATAGTCACGGCAATCTTGAAGGAAAGAACAAGGTTGGAGGTATCAAAATATCAGATATCAAACTACTACAAGGCCATTGTAATCAGAATATCCTGGTACTAACAAAAGAACTGGCATATAGATCAATGGGACAAAACAGAGACCTCAGAAACCAACTCAAGCCATAATGCTCAATTAATATTTGACAAAGGAGGCAATAGCATATGATGGAGTAAAGACAGTCTCTTCAATAAATGGTGTTGGAAAAATTGGACTGATACATGCAAAAAAATGAAATTAGACTATCTACTTACATTATACATAAGAATAAATTCAATATGGATAAAATATTTAAATGCAAAACACAAAACCTTAAAAATCCTTGAAGAAAACATAAGCAGTAGAATCTCAAGATATCTCTCACAGCACTGTTTTTGCCTATAGGTTTCTGAGGGCTAGGGAAAATCAGGAAAAGATATGCAAATGGGACTCCATCAAGCTAAAAAGCTTCTGCAAAGAAAAGAAACCATCAACAAAATGAAAAGAGAGCCCACTGTATGGGAGAACATATTTGCCCAGGATACATCTGTTAAGGAATTAACTTGCAAAGTATATAAAGAATTTACACAATTCAACAACAGGAAGACAATCCAATAAAAAATAAAATGGGCATAGGACCTGAATAAATATTTCTCCAAAGAGGATATACAGATGGCCAATAGACATGAAAAAATGCTCAAGGTGACTAATCATAAGAGAGATGCAAATTTAAGCTACAATGCATCCTGGCTAGTTTTCTCAGTGATGAGAGCATTGATTGGTACATGGATGGAAGGGTCACGGGTTTAATTCCCTGTCAAGAGAATGTACTTCAGCTGCAGGCTCGATCCCTGTCCCAGACAGGATATGTGTGATAAGCAGCCAGTCAATGTCCTTTCTCTTTCTCTCTTCCCCTTCTCCCCCCTCCCTCCCTCTATCTTACCCACCTTCCCTTCCACTCTTTTTTTCAAGATTGAAAAAAAAAAAAAAAAAAAAAAGTCCTTGGGTGAGGATTAAAAAACAAAACAAAAAAAACTAAAATGAATTATCACCTTACCCTGACAGAATGGTTACCATCAATAAATCAACTAACAGCAAGGGCTGGCAAGAATTTGAAGAAAAGGAAATCCTAGTGCACTGTTAGTAGGAATGCAGATTGGTGCAGCCACTGTGGAAAACAGTAGGAATTTCCTCAAAAAATTAAATGTAACTTCCTTTTGACACAGTCATCCCACTTCTGGGAATATATCTTAAGGATCTTGAAACACCAATCAGAAAGAATATATGCATTTCTATGTCCATAGCAGCCTTATATACAATAGCCAAGATCTGGAAATTGCCTAAGTGCCCATCAGCAGATGAATAGATAAAAAAGTTGTGGTACATTTACACAATAAAACACTATGCAGCTATAAAAAAAGAAAGAACTCTTATCCTTTGTGACAGCATCAGTGGACCTGAAGAGTATTATGCTAGGGGAAATAAGCCATTCATAGGAAGACATATGCCATATAATTGAACTAATATGTAAAATTTAATGAAAAAAAATAAACATATGAACAAAATGGTACCAGCCCCTTGGATACATGAAACAGATAGGTGGGTGCCAGAGGAAAAGGATGTGGGGGGAGGGGGGACTGATAAGTAAGGTGAAGATATTAGCTAAAGAACATATATCCATGCCCCAGAGACATGGGCAATAGTGCGGTGAAGGCCAAGGGAGAGGGAGAGGGGTATGATTGAAGAACCAGCAGGTGCAGAGGTCTGAGGCAGGAAGCTGCCCTCTGTGATCAGGGAACCATGGGGAGGCCAGCGCAGCCATAGTAGACTGGCAAAGGGAGGGAAAGGGAGAGATATCTACAGTGTCAACATTAAAATTTTTTATTCCTATCTATAATAAAAGAGTAATATGCAGATTAACTGTACTTCTGCTATACCTACAAGCCACATCCACCAGCCAATTAGGAACGAGTATGCAAATTAACCCAACCAAGATGGCTGTGGCCACAGAGAGAGCAGGAGGCCTGGGTTTCCCCTGAAATGGAGGAAGCCAAGCTTTCTGCCTGCCCTGGCCTCTGCTTAAGGCTACAAAGTTGCAATTATAGAAGATAAATAAATCCCAACAAAAATGGCAGCAGCCACAGAGCTGGAGAGAGCAGGAGGCTTGAGTTGCCCTCTGGCAATGGAGGAGCCAAGTTTCTGCAGCCCTGGCCTGCCTTGGCCTCTGCTCAAGTTCTGAATTACAATAGATAAATAAATCGCAACAAAAGTGGCTATGGCCACAGAGCAAGCAGGAGGTTTGGCTCTGCTAGAGGCTACAAAGTTTCAATTATAGAAGATAAATCCAGACACCAGGGCCTCCACTTAGGTTGCTGAGGGCATGGCTGGTCTGCAAACCACCCCAGGCCCCTCTCCCAGGCCGCCCCGCACCCCAAAGGTACCCCCACCTTGATCCAGGACACCCTTCAGGACACACCAGCCAGCCCCCACCCTTCGACCAGGCCTCTATCGTATCTAATAAAAGAGTGATATGCAAATTGACTATCATTCCAACACACAAGATGGCTGCCCCCATGTGGTCAAAGATCCTGTCCCCATGTGGACACAAGATGGCCACCACAAGATGGTCAGCAGGGGAGGACAGGTGGAAGGGACCAAGTCTGCAAGGGAGGGCAGTTGTGGGTGATCAGGCCAGCATGGGAGGGTAGGTGAGAGGGACCAGGCCTGCAAGAGAGGGCAGTTGGGGGCTATCAAGCCTGCGTGGGAGGGTAGTTAGGGGTGATCAGGCCTGCAGGGGAGGGCAGTTAGGGGCAAACAGGCTGGTAGGGGAGCAGTTAAGCATCAATCAGACTGGCAAGGATGTGGATAGGGGTGATCAGGCTGTCAGGCAGGCGACCAGTTGGGAGCCAGCAGACCTGGATTGTGAGAGGGATGTCTGACTGCCTGCCTGACAGTCAATGTCAGATGCTACCTGAATCGGCCCTAAACAGGCAGTCGGACATCTTTTGAGGGGTCCCAGATTGGAGAGGGACATCCCCCTCCCCTGTGCACAAATTTTGTGCACCAGGTCTCTAGTAAAAATATAAAATGAATAAAGGCTTTAGGCCAAATAATGCAGAGAAAAGGGGACAGAGGTGGCTATTTTATACATATTGGTCAGTTAAGTGGGCTTGAGCAGAAACTTGGAAGATGTGAGGAGTATGCCATGGAAACAGTACAGAGAAGGCCATTTTAAGAGAGAGAACCAGCAGGTGCAGAGGTCTGAGGCAAGAAGCTGCCCTCTGTGATCAGGGAACCATGGGGAGGCCAGTGCAGCCATAGTAGACTGAGAGAGGGGGCAATTCAGAGGAAGTGGGTTCAGGGTACTGTCTGGAAGAGATCAAGTCATGTAGGAGGAGAACAAGAAAGAGTCAGTGAGCAGAAATAAATTTTCCAAGTCTTAAAACTAGTGTGGATCAAAGACTAGAACTCAAGCAGTCTGACTTCACCGCCTTGTCTCTGAAACACTCTTTTTGTCACCTGTATAGTTTGTGGGGAGGATGATCCTTTAGGTATCCGAGTTTATCTTAACTCATTGTTCTGTACCAGTTGTCAAAAACAGTATTATTATAGCATTTCTCTAAGGCATATTTTCTTAGCTAAGATTAGAGTTAATTCTGCTTTAGTTACATTTTATTTATTTAATTATTATTATTTTTAAATATATTTTATTGATTTTTTACCTAGAGGAAGGGAGTGAGATAGAGAACAAGAAACATCGATGAGAGAGAAACTTCGACCAGCTGCCTCCTGCACACCCCGCATCGGGGTTGTGCCCGCAACCAATGTACATGCCCTTGACCAAAATTGAACCTGGGACCTTTCAGTCTGCAGACCGATGCTCTATCCACTGAGCCAGACTGGTTTCAGCTACATTTTAAATTATTGCTTTCATTTTGGGGATCCACTCTAAGCTTCTTGCTTAGGTTGAGAAAGAACGTAATCTTATCTTTAATACACTGATCTTACCTCCATTATGTTTTATGGATTATATTTTGGGAAAGGTTTCAACATGGTTGATTTAATCAATTAATGTTGACTTTTATTAGTTTACTAGAGGTCCGGTACATGAAAATTTATGCACTGGATAGGGGTTTGTCAGCCCAGCCTACCCCCTCTCACAGTCCAGAAGCCCTCAGGGGCGGGAGGCAACTCAGCGATCAAAGGAAGGCGACGCCCCATCACACCTTTGCTGCTGCCAGTGCCGGCAGCACACATCTCAGCCAGCCCTGGTTACCTGAGGCTTGGGTGACCCTGGGAGTCTGGACAGAAGCCATCCGAGGCTTGCCTGCGCCTCAGGCCAGCCCTGAGCGGCTGGGGGATTGAGGGGATTGGGAGACTCAAAAAGCAGGTTCGCAGAGTGGCCTGCCCCTGCCACCCCAGCAGTGCAGAGGGGACTTGGTGCTGCCATCTTGTGGCTGTAGGTGCCCCCATCTTTGAGGGCGGGTAGTCAGTTAGCACATTACCTCCTTATTGGCTATGGGTGCCTCCATCTTTGCAATTGCATGAGGGTCATTTAGCATATTTCCTCTTTATTAGATAGGATATTTTAAAATGATATTTATTACATTTTCCCCAAATTCTGGGATTATGCCTTACCTCTAAGTCTCACTCATTGATTATAGGAAAGTTAAAATAAAGAGGCTGGTATTTCCTGCCAAGTCATGAATTTTTAGGGTTTTATAGAACTGTTTGATATAATAACTGGTTTATATTTTATAAACTAGGTAAATTATTGATAAACGTTGTGAAATAGTCGATAGCTTTCATAACTGAATTTTTTCATTGTAGGAATTAATGCCTTGGGATCCCCCCTACTACAGTGGTGTGATTCGTGCAGAAAGGTAAGTTTTTTGAGAAGGAAGAAAAAAATTAGTATTTATTGAGCACTTTGCACGTTAATTATGCAGCCTCTTTCCTCGCTCAGTTGCCCACATTACAAACTTCTGTTTTCTCCAGTCCCTTTGCTGGCATGATCAGCATCTGCCCACATTTTTTAATTTGATTACAAAAGATATGCTCTCAATACCATGCTTTACTGCTTCCCCACAAGCCTATTCTATAGCTTATGTCATTTCCTGTTAATGACTTTAAAATATTTCCCCATAATGTCTAGAATCTTGCCCTTCTCCTGTGTTTAGCTTCTAGGTTCTCTTTTAGAATTTGAACATTTGGGGGACTGGAACTTGGTAGAACCCTGTTGTATCCTGTTTCTGGTTGAGGGTAGTCATCAGCAAATATTTCTGGAACCAATGAAGGAATAAAGTAGTACTTAGAATCTGGAAGAAATAAATGAAATTAAAACTTAGGAAACAAGTAGATTATTCCTCTGACTTCTGTATTCTTTTGTGTTTATTTTTATTTTGACAAAGTATAGATATTTTTTCCCTAAAAATTCTCTACTTCTGTAATTTTTATATTTGCATGTAAACCAATAAATATGGAGTTCTATTTAATGAACACATATAAAAATATTTATGTCCCAAGTAACTTTATATGCACAATAGGAATTTTTAAAACCTCTTAGGACCTTACCCTTTAGCAAATCATTAACATTTTTCTGTTTCTTTCTTTCTCTCTCTTTTTTTTTTTTTTTTTTTTTTCCTCACTCGAGGATATGTTTTACTGATTTCAGAGAGAGAAAGAGAGGGAAACGTTGATGTGAGAGAGAAACATCAATCAATTGCTTCCTCTACATGCCTCAATGGGGTATCAGACCCACAACCTAAATATATGCCACAACTTGGAATCCAACCTTCAACCATAACTGTCTGCCCTGCATGGTTTCTGTTGAGAAATCAGCTGACAATCATATGGGTGCTCCTTTATAGGTAACTACCTGCTTTACTCTTGCTGCTTTTAATATTCTCTCTTTGTCTTTTGCTCTTAGAATTTTAATTATGATGTGTCTTGGTGTGGTCCTCTTTGGATTCCTTTTGTTTGGGGTTCTGTGCACTTCCTGGACTTGTAAATCTATTTCTTTCACCAGGTGGGGGAAGTTTTCTGTCACTATTTCTTCTAGTATGTTTTTGGTATCTTGCTCTCTCTCTTCTTCTGGGACCCCCATAATTCTGATGTTGGTTCACTTGAAATTGTCCCAGAGATTTCTTACACTATCTTCAACTTTCTGGATTCTCTTATCTTCTTGCTTCTGCAGAGGAGTGTCCTCTGGCTCTTTGTGTTCCAAACCTTTGTCTTGATTCCTGCGATCTTTCAGACTGTTTTTAGGACTCTGTGTAATATTTTTTATTTCAGACAAATATTTCTCTATTTCTAATTGATTCCTTTTTATTTCTAGTTGTTCTCTTTTCATATCCTCATAGGTTTCATTTATTTTATCGGCCTTTTTTAGAAAATTCTTTAAAAAACCTTATAACTGTAGTTTTGAACTCAATGTCCATTCTCTTACTATCCTCCATCGCCTTCCTTTGTGTCCTGCCTCTTCTCTGCATTTTAGCTTCTTTCCTGATTTGATGGAATAGTTTTGTGTGCTAGGTGTTCTGGTAGAGCCCAATACCACAGACTTCCCAGTTACCTGAGGTGGACAATCTTGGTATAGCTCTTTGTGAGCTGTATGTGCAGTCTTGTTGTTAAGCTTTGCTTGTTGTTGGTATCACTGGGAAGTGTTTATCTCCAAGCCAATTGGCTGTGAGGATCAGCAGTGTCTCAGTTAGGAGGGCTTCTGTACTCTGCTTGGGTGGGGCGGAGTCTCGGGTGGCACAGACAAGCTTTGGTGAATCCTGCAAGATTGGTTGCAGGTGCTCGCACCTCTTTGATATAGGAGCAGACAAGCTTTAGATTCCTCCTTCCTCAGAAACGTCCTATTCGTGGCAAACGAGAAAGCCAACCTCTGGGAGGGCTTCTGTGCTCCACTTGGATGGGGCGGAGTCTCGGGTTGGTGCAGACAAGCTTTGGTTTCCTGTCAGCCCTTCTCTGAGTCCCGCAGTAATGGCCGCTGGCTTTACACACCTCCGAGAGATCTCTGCCCATTGCCTGACAGTCTGGCCTCTCCCTGACTGGGGCCATCTATCAGAGCAATAGGGTGGTTCTGTTTCCCTCCCGAACAAGAAAGCCAGCTGCATTAGCTGTCCGCCCTCTCTGCGTGCCTGGAGGAAGCCAGCAGCAAACTCAGGTGTCCGTCTTTTTGCGCACACAGTTCTCCTCATCTTCACAGTTCTTGAGGCTCAACGTGCCTTCCTCTCCTTCCTCGATGGTAGAGCCTCCTCTCAGCTAGCTGTCTGGTGCTTCAGTGCGATGTTTCCCCTATTTTCCAGTTCTAAATTCAAAATTGTTGTGGTAGGCTGCATTCAGGTGTCTACCAAATTCCGCCATCTTGGTTTCTTCCTGCTTTGTGTTTTTTGGCCTTCCTGAATCTGTGGTTTGGTATTTATCTTTAATCTGGAAAGTTTTCAGACATTATTAATTCAAATATTTATTCTGTTTCTTTTTCTCTCCTCCTTCTGTATTGCCAATATGTGTGCATTATATCTTTGTAATTGTCCCACAATTCTTTGGGTTTTCTCATCTGCTTTTTTTATTTTTTTTTTCTCTTTGCATTTTATTTTGGAAATTTCTGTTGACTGTGAAGCCACGGCCCACATGACCTTGGGTTCAAATACTTGGAGAAAGGGCTGATGGGCAAATTAATACACAAGACAAAAAAAGTAAATTTGGAAATTATGGAGGTAGCCAGTTGTGACCTCCATTCCCATTTGCTTTTATTTACTAGAATACACAATTGCCTTTCAGGAATGCAAAAAGACATATCAATGGTGATGTTTGGTAAACAGTAAGATTATCAGAGTGAGGTAATTTGCTTTAGGCCATTAAGTCAACAGTAGGTAATAAAATGCAGATATTCACTCTGTGAATATCAAAGAGCCCCATTCAGCCTTCTGACCTGACTTCTCACATTTATGTCAATTACTGTTGCTCTTGGTTTCCAGCATTTCCACCTTCTTTAATTTCTTAATAGATGTTGATATGCCACTTGCAGAGCTCTGATTTTTTTTTTTAAGACTTTTATTTTGCATCTGTAGACTAAAATTAAAAATATAAGAACAAGAATGAGACAGGCAACAGTGGTTATGCTAAAAAGCAAAAGTAAGCAGGTACAGTGAAAAGGAGTAAATTATTTCTTTAAATTGCTACTAGGCATCTAAGGAATTAGTTTGTAAGTGTGCATGGGATAATTATACAATATTCTGCTGTAATTCCGAAATATCAAGGGTAGTTATTTTTACTTTAAGCACCAAGAAGGTGATTTTTCATTGAAGTTATCATTTTAAACTATATCATTGTGCTGGTGCAAGTGCAGCAGCTGATTTCCATTCATTAGTACTATAGGCAGACCCATAGGGGCTTCAATTCACAAAAGAAAAAACTGTTCTTAAGTTTGCCACTGGTGGGTGCCATTCATCAGTCTTTTTACATAATGGTTTAGTTGGGGGAGGCCTTAGTAATGTTAAATTCTCTTTGCCTCTCCCAGGATCAAGCATTGATAGTAAATGTATTTAGTTTTTTGCTTCCCTCTCCTTTGGTGTCGATGCTAGCCAGAAAAACCTCTCTTTAATTATACACACAAAAGAACAGTAGTTTGATTCTGTGTCATATAAAAAGGGAAGCTGGGTGGGGACACCGTGTAATTATACTTTGTCCATATACTTACTTACTTACGGGGGAGCAGCCCACGTAAGGGGTTTTACCCAAGGAGGACTTACCCACTAGCCCTTAGTGATATTACTGCATAGCTGGTGACTGCCAGCATGGCAAGAAAGGCGTTTTTAGGCGTTCTTGGGGTTTTGGTCTCTTCAAAATTTCCTTCAGCTTTTTGCAATGTCTTCTTTATCATTTACCAAGTCATCTCTGGGCTGTTTATATCCTCAGCATTCATCTCCCACTCCTTATCTTCAGTGTGTTGCCTAGGGCTGCTGCTGTCTATGGCTGGGGTAGCTGATTGTCTACAGCTGCAAGGTGTGGCTCCAGGTGCAAGGACCTCATTAATCAGGCTAGTTCCTCTCTTGGATCCATGTTGCAGTTTAATATTTCTTGCGGGAATCCACACAAGTTTGGAGAAATTTTCTGGAAATATACAAGCATATCCTTGACCAACTGTTAGCAATGGGTTGGGACCCTTCCATAAACCAGACTCAGGATCTTTCCATTTAACTAGACCATTTTCCTTTGTTTTATTCTGACACCAGTGTAACTCTATGAGTGTCTTGCCATCAGCATCACAAGTGAAAAAATTTAAAGTAATTTTGGCTTGGTGCAGTCTACCCACAGGTGATTTCTCCATAATAATCCCCCCTTTTAGTTTTTCAAGTTAGAATTTTAGTTACTGATGTCGTTCAGTAATGGCCTATCCCTGGAATTATATGGTATTCCTGTAATGTGCTGAATTTTCCACGTTTTACAAAATTGCTGGAAATGACAGCTTGTGTAAGCAGGTCCATTATCAGTTTTAATAATTTTTGGAATTTCCATGATGGCAAATGCACCTAGACAATGATTAATAACCTGTTTTGCTGTTTCCCCTGTAGAAGCAGTAGGCTACCGGATCCAGCCGGTACTGCAGGTCCTGAAGATCGGGCTAGGAGGCTTAGAAATAAAAGACAAGAGGCAGAAGGGCTTCAGGAGGGCTGGAATGCTCGGTGGCACTGTAGCAGCAAGTTTATTAAAGGCGCAAACTCTTTTATACCCTGAAGCTGGGCATTCCTCCAAATGGCCTTCTCTCAGCATGATGGCTACGTGCCAGTTCCTTAAGACCTACACAGGGAGATAGCTGCCTGGGAAAGTTCATCCAGCTGTACTCTGCTACGTTAATTCAAGGACATGTTTGCAGATTCCAATCTTGCACGCACAGCAGAACGAAGGACACTGTTGCTTGCCACGTCCCCAAGTGACCCGACTCCTGGGGGAGAGCAGGCAGGCTACCTACCCTTGCTCCATCCCCTGATTCTCAGGTCGGCAGGGGACTCGGCTCCCAACAGTAGCCCATAGGATTTTTGAAAAGGTGTCTACAAAGACATGCAATGCCCCAAGGCATCCAAAAGGAGTATAATATGTTACATCCATATGCCAGATATGGTCCCTTAGCAAACCTAGGGTTTATTCCTGTTTTAGGCCACTGAAGTAGATGTAACATACAATTGAGACATTCTCTGATAATCTGTTAAGTGATTGAGAATTGTCTAGACAACATTTTGGCAGGCTGATGTAAAAGCTGATGAGACTCTCAGGCCTGTTTTAATAAAGCAACCAATTGATCAGCATGTGCATTTCTTTTAGTTAACAAGCCGAGTAATAAACTGTGAGCCCTGATGTGAGTGATATAAAAAGGATATTGTCTCTGTTGTACAATCTGCTAAACTTGTTTAAATAGTAAAAATAAACTTTGGTCACTGAGCCATTTTAAACGAGCAGTTTCAATTCTCTTTATTAAATCTGCAACGTAAGAAGAGTCAGAGATAATATTAAGAGGCTCCTAGAAATCCTGCAATGCAGCCTTAAAAGCTTCTAATTCAATTCTTTGTATAGAAGTATGACTAGCTTGAATGACTTGGTTTAAATTCATTGTATGATAACCAGCTTTGCTGTTAACTGTTCATCAGTAAAACAGTTAATTCTCTAGGAATCGACTCCTGCCTAGTATTTTTTTGGTATAATAATAGTGGTATAATACAGAAATTGTAATAATTTATCTTTCAGTTGGTGACAACTAAGTTCCCCTGAATATATATTCAGTCTAATCTTCCAATTTAACTTAGTCTGAAATAACATTTCTAATTGCTTCCCAGTGAGGGAAAGGTAAAAATACATTGGGGTTCTTCTTTTCTAAGCTGTCTACAGTGCTTTATAAATTGAAATACCAACTGAGCCATAAGTTCTATATATGTAACTGCAGTTTTAGAGGATTGATGTCTTAGGTGGACCCATTCAGTAATAGCAAAAGAGTTTTTATTTTGGAAGATGACTCCAGTGGGACTATTTGCACTAGGATTAATCTGTCCCAATAAAGGCAATTCAGGCAGTACCTATGCCACTTGAGCTAAGGAGATTGTCTTCTCAATTCTTTGTAACTCCTTTCTAGCTTCATCTGTCAATACTTGGGGTGAGGGAAGATTAGAGTCACCTCTAGATATATTAAGTAAATTTGTCATTTCTCCTGTAGAGATTTTTAGATAAAGTCTTAATCAATTAATGTCCTCTAATAATTTTTGAAAGTTATTTAAGATTTTAAGGCAATCTTTTCATATTTCTACTTTTTGAGGCCTAACATATTGGTTTTCAATTATGGTACCTAGATATTTAAAAGGCATTTCTTTCTGTACTTTTTCTGGAACAATTTTTATGCCCCATTTAGGAAGTTCTTTTTTAATTGAGGAAAACATTGCTAAAGTCTATTCTTCCTGTGGACTCGCTAGGAGCAAGTCATCCATGTAATGGACAATATAACACTGGGAATGTTTGTCTCTTAAAAAGCTGAATAACTTGAGCTACATATTTTTGACATAAAGTAGGGCTATTGGCCATTCATTGAAGCAAAACTTTCCATTGATATCTTTTCATAGGCCCTATATTATTAATAGATGGCACTGAAAAGGCAAACCTTCGTTTATCTTGCAATGCCAAGCACCTTCACAAATCTAGAGGGATTTGTGAAGGTGCTAGGAGTCCAGGCTGTAAAGCTCCCATGGTATGCATAGTAGCGTTAACAGCTCTATGATCATGTAACAATTGACATTTTTCTATTGCCTTCTTAGGGATTGTAAAAACAGGAGTATTCGAAGGACTATTGAAAGGTTCTATATGACCAGCCCCTACTTGGTCCTGTAATAATTCATGAATTGATTTAATTTCTCCGTGGTTAATGGCCACAGATCTACCCATATAGGTCTATCATCTTTCCATTGTATAGGCTCAGCATGGAGGCGAGGAGAGAGCAGTAACCACTCCTAAAAAGGCTGATATTCTAATCCTTGTGTGTCTTTTGGCCTGAATGGGTTCTTTAATCCCCTGATTATTTTTTCCTAAACCTGACCAGCTTGATATCCCATCTGAGTTATTAACTGTTGTCCCTTGCTAGTAATAATACAGGGTTGTAAACCTTCTGAAATGTCTCAGCCCCATAATTTGACTGCAATTCTAGAGATTATATAGGGCTGAAACCATCCTGTTTGTCCTTCCTCATCTTTGGACTTTAACACTGCAGTGCTGCATTGTGTGTTATCAGGGTCTCCAACTCCCATAATATAATAGAGCCTATAGCTTCTACCATGGACCAACTTGGAGGCCAGAATTCTTGAGTTATAACACTAACATCTGCTCCAGTGCCTACTGAACCTTTAAACAGTTTTCCCTCTGTTCTTAGATTAATCATAGGACGGGTCTTGCTAATTTCCTGTATCTAATATATATATCTGAGCTTCCAAATCCTTGTGTTCCTCTCTTCTCATTTATAACTTCACCTTGCAAAGTATAAGGTAAAAGCAGGAGCTGAGCCATTCTTTGACCTGGAGTAATTTGCATAATATGATTGGATTCTAATATTACCTTGATTTCTTCCTTATAGTCTGAATCTATGACTTCAGGAAAAACAGTCAGTCCTTTTAGAGTATTTTCACTTCTCCCTAAGACTAAGCCTGATGTTCCTGGAGCACAGGTCCCCAAATTCCTGTAGGAACAACTTTTCCAGCCATGTTGGGGATCAGGGTGATTGTTATTGTATATTGAGATCTAAACCAGCACTTCCTGGAGTGAGTTGAACAAGGGAATCTACTGTGGGTCTGGCAGGGTGGAAATTTCCTTTATTTAACAATAGGGTTGTGGGAAGCCCCTCTGGCTGTTTCCCTGAGGCTGACCATTTCCTATGTCTTGATTTAATATCTGGCCATTTCTATGAAATTTAGATTTATATTGGTTGGCCCAATGATTTTCTTTTTGACATCTGGGACATAAACCTGCATTATCTGAATTGGGAGGCAGAATGCTCACGCCTTCTCCTAAAGCTCCACCTTGTGTCCTTTTTGGTTGCTTACATTCCTTTATAAAATATCCTTGCTGTCCATATTGAAACATGATTTATTTTTCATAGTAATTGTGGCAGCTAATAAGCTTGCCTGAAAAATGCCTGACCCCACATTCTGACATGCTCAAATCATTTCTGTGATAGTGCTATTTTTTCTTAGAGGCTTTAGAAATTTCTTACAATCAGCATTGGCATTTTCATAAGCTAATTGCTGAGTCAAAATGTCCCCTGTTGTCTCATGTTGAATCTGCCATCTCAAATTCTCTGATTTTGTAGTGAGGCAAGCTACAAAATCAGAGAATGATTCAGCATGCACTTACTAAAGGTTCCCTCAGGCTCCCCTTTTGCTGGAAAAGTCCACCAGGCTTTTCTTCCACAAAGTCTAATTTACTCATTTGCTGATTCTGGACGTCACTAAATTACTCCTGTCCTGCAATCATCTCAAAGGTTATGGGAACATTCTGTCTAGATTTGAAGAAGCTTGTCTTGACCTTTCTCTAAAAATTCTCCTTTCCATAGCAAATAATCTCCTCTATCCAGAGTTGCATTGGCCAGAGAATACCAATCATAATGAGCTAGGAATGCATCAGAAATATTTGTTATAATTTTTCCAGTAAATGGAGCATTAGGGCCATTCTATATCACACTATCATTCAAGGCCTTTGTCATTTTAAAGTCAAATCTTTCATGGTGTCTTATTATTTGATTTAGAAGTTGTGGATTAGCTACCTGTATAATAGGAAAAGCAAGTTCATCATCTACTGTCATGTCCTTTAATCCTTAGATAGCTCTTTGCATAGGTGATTCTATTAGTGGCAATTTAAATGTTTCAGAACAGGACATGAAGGCCACGCCTCCAATTTGAGCTGAAGGTGCAAAATGAAGAGGTCTTTCTACTCTGAAAGGCTCTAGCAAATGCAATACCATTTTCCACAAGGAGAAACATTTTGGAGGCAAACTTTTTTCTTGCTGCTGAGCATTCAAGTTTTTACCTATTCTTTCCCAACATTCAATATCCAATGCACCCTCATCAGAAAACCATGGATTATATTCTATAATAATCTGGAAAAACTGTAAAAGAAGATCTTCTGACACTGCAATTCCCTTATCCTTGAGCATGCAAGCTGCCCCTTTAAGGTCTGCCTGAAACAAAAGAAATTACTCCAGCACTTATAGATCCATGGGCTTTTGCAGCTGACATGAGTTTTTTGTTGTGGGGTCCAAACCTGGGTTCAAAATAAGACCACCGGAGGCTGATGATTAATTTAAAAAAGCAGGCAAGGATTTATTGAAATAACTGGCCAGGACAGCCGTGAGAGCACCACACGCAGGTGGTCTCCACACGACTGCACTGTTTCAGGGGTAGGAAGTCCCTTTTAAAGGTTCAAACCACAGGAATTTTCCTTTGTTCTAAATTCTAAATCCTAAAGACTACATTCTAAAGACTGGGGACAGCCCATAGGGTTGGTTCCCAGTCACATCCCACTGGACATTGGAATGTGGTCCTATCTTGCGATAGCAATAACACAGAAGCAGAGCTCAGCGGTTAGTCTCTATTAATTATATTATGTTAATTATCTACAGCTACTGAGCATTCAAGTTTTGAATGAAGCTACTGAGTCAGTGGGAATTAATCTCCTGAGGTCCTGGTCCCAGGCATGGGAAAATTGCCTTAGCCTCCAGGTCTCCACCTGGAAGCTGAGGTAAGTACCCAGTGTTTTAATCAGATGCCAGAGCCAGACTTAGCAGGGTTAAAATTCAAACAGCAGTTTTTACCAAAGTATGGTTGCCACTATATTTCATTTTTCATGCAGTTAATCATCTACCACCAATCCAGTAATTTTTTTCCCCTCTGGCGAATTTTCTCCAAGTCAGTTCAAGGGCGCCAAATGTGAAGCCATGGCCTGCATGGCCTCGGGTTCAAAGACTTGGAGAAAGAGCTGATGGGCAAATTAATACATATGACAAGAAATGTAAATTTGGAAATTATGAGGGAAACCAGTTGTGAGCTTGGTATAAGGGACCAAGTTCTACTGAGTCTTCATTCCCATCTGCTTTTATTTACTAGAATACACAATTGCCTTTTAGGAATGCAAACAGACACATCAAAGGTAATGTTTGGTAAACAATAAGTTTATCAGGTTGGGGGCATTTGCTTTAGGCCATTGAGTCAGCAGTAGATAATAAAATGTAGATATTCACTCTGTGAATATAAAAAAGCCCCATTCAGCCTTCTGATTGGACTTCTCACATTTATATTAATTACTATTGATCTTGGTTCCTAGCAGTTGACATTCTTCAAGTTCACTCATTGTTTTCTCAGCTGTATCCAGTCTGCTGATGAGCCTATAAAAAATCTTCATTTCTGTTAAAATGTTTTTGATTTCTAGCATTTCCTTTTTATTCATTTTTTAGAGTTTTGTCTTTCTTCTTACATTACCCATATATTCTTGTGTATTTCCTACTTTTTCCTTTTGAACCCTTGGTATATTAATCATAGTTATTTCAAATTCTAAATATGATAATTTTAACATTTCTGACATATTTTTTTAAATATATTTTATTGATTTCTTACAGAGAGGAAGGGAGAGAGATAGAGAGCTAGAAACGTCGATGAGAGAGAAACATCGACCAGCTGCCTCTTGCACACCCCCTACCGGGGATGTGCCCGCAACTGATATACATGCCCTTAACCGGAATCAAACCTGGGACCTTTCAGTCCGCAGACCGACGCTCTACCACTGAGCCAAACCGGTTTCGGCATTTCTGACATATCTTAATCTGGTTCTGTTGCTTGTTCTGTCTCTTTAAACTGTTTTCATCTTTTAACATAATTTCAAAGTCTTTGTTGAAAGTTGAACATGATGTACTAGGTAAAATAAACTGAGATAAATAGGGCTTTGGTGTGATATTCTATGTTTAGCTGCCTACGGATTAGGCTGTGTTTACTTTTTGCAGTAGCTGTGGTTTGGGAAATTAAACTTTACCTTATTTGTTTCCTTTGGGTTTCTCTGGGGACTTATACTTAAATATGGTCTGAGACATGCAGTTCTTTCAGTTGTATTTCCCTGTTGTGTCATACACTAAATGGCCAGATTATTATGATCTCTGAACGCATAATAATCTTGCCACTCAGTGTGTGTGTGTGTGTGTGTGTGTGTGTGTGTGTGTGTGTGTGTTAAGGCCCGGTGCATGAGTTAGAGGCATGAATTTGTGCATGGGTGGTATGTTAGAGGCCCCGTGCATGAATTTGTGCATGGGTGGGGACCGCCAGCCTGGCCAGGGGAGGGGATATGGGCAGTTGGCCTGCCTGCTGGTTGAGCTCCTAATTGAGGGGGAAATTTGCTTATTAGTCTTTTATTCTATAGAATATATTAGGTCTAGTAATAATGTCGTTTTCTAATACTTTTTTAAATCGAATTTATTTAAGCAATACAACAAAATTTAATCAACAATATAGTTGCCGTTGTTTTCTACTACTTGTGCCCAATGCTTAGGAAGCATTTTAATCCCTCTGTTGTAAAATTCTTGTGATTTTGATGCAAAAAATTCGGTCAATGCATTTTTGAGGCATTCTTCATTATTAAATTTTTTTCCAAGAAGAAAGTTTTGCAAAGAACGAAACAAATGGTAATCAGAAGGGGCAATATCAGGAGAATATGCAGGTTGAGGGAGAACTTCCCATTCCACTGGCGCAGTTTTTCAGCAGTGATTCTTGCAGTATGCGGTCGTGAGTTATCATGGTGAAGAATTACGCCCTTCCGATTAATCAGCGCGGGTTCTTTTTCTCTTAAAGCTTGGGCTAACCTTTCCAGTTGGGCACTATACACTGCACTTGTAATGGTTTGGGTAGATGGTAAAAGTTCATAATGAAGAATTCCTTTAAAATTCCACCAAACACACAACATCACTTTTTTCGCATGCAAGTCAGGTTTTGGCGTGGGCTGCGGAGCCTCATTTTTGTCCAACCATTGAGGCCGCCTTTTCAAATTAACATACAGCACCCATTCTTCATCTCCGGTAACAATTTGCTCTAAAAACGGCAAACGGTTTTGACGAGAGAGGAGCGAACTGCAAATTGTGACTCTTTGATTATGGTAGTTGTCGGTCAACTCATGAGGAACCCATTTTCCAAACTTTTGGACTTTGCCAAGTGCACGCAATTGATTGGAAATTGTTTTCTGTGAACAATTTAAAGTTGTCGCAAGCTCTTGTTGGGTAATTTGAGGATTTTGCACCAAAGGAGCTTGAAGAGCTTTTTGATCAAAATTGGACACACGGCCTCGACCACTCTTGTCATCTAACGAAAAATTTCCCTCGCGAAATTTCTCAAACCAATGCTGGCATTTTCTGGCGCTAACTGCATCTTGACCAAGAGCACTACAGATGTTGTTTGCAGCCTCACTTGCTTTTCTTCCTAATTGGAACTCGTAAAGCATGCAGTGCCGAATATGCTCTTCATCCGCCATCTTCTTAGCCCTAGTTTTGCAACAAAAACCAAACCAAACACAAACTTTTTCAAGCAAAACTTGTTAATTGCACTTCACACGTTCTGTAGATACCACGTGTTTGAAGGTTAAGAATTTAAACGAATGTTTAAAAACGACATTAATTATTACTAGACCCTTTACACCTAGTGGCCAGATTATTATGTATTCAGATATCATAATAATCTGGCCATTCATGTAAGAGCTCTATTGATGTAGTGACTTGTGGGAGGGAGATGCATTCTAGTCCTATCATTAAGTCTTAGTCTGTTTGTGAGCCTGTGTCCCTTGGCTGTGACTTTTAACAAGTACTTTTCATTTCCCTTCCCCTGTGTTAATGAGATAAGAAGGCTAAAAGGTGCTCTAGTTGGATATTTCCCCATCTTCTGGTAAAAAAAAGTTTCTTTTTAGGGCAGGCCTTATTAAGAATAACAGAATGGCCGAAACCGGTTTGGCTCAGTGGATAAAGCATCAGTCTGAGGACTGAAAGGTCCCAGGTTCGATTCCAGTCAAGGGCATGTACCTTGGTTGCAGGCATATTCCCAGTAGGGGGTGTGCAAGAGGCAGCTGATCGATGACTCTCTCTCATCGATGTTTCTAACTCTCTCTCTCTCTCCCTTCCTCTCTGTAAAAAAGTCAATAAAATATATTTAAGAAAAGAAAAAAAGAATAACAGAATGTTCTGGTATATTTCGTAATGGATACTTTTTCCTTCCTTGGCAGAAAATATGGGGGAATTCTTCAGTATGGGAGCCTGGTAGGGTTCCTTAAGCTAAAATTCCTAAGGGTGTGGGGATTCCTCCTTAAAATAGGTCTCCCTGGAATTTTTAACTGTCAGATTTGTGCACATAGAAGAATTGTGTAACTGGCTACATGTCTTTTCAGTTTTAGGGGGCTATGATTTTTCTCTATGACCTCAGTTCTTTGTGGGACCTAGAAAGAGTTAGTGATTTTCAGTCAGTTTTTTCACTGACTTGGAATGGCATAATACCATACCTTCAAGGCTCCTTACATGCTAAACCAGAAATCAGAGGCCTCAATTATTTTCTTTTTTACAATGCATTTTCTTATCTATTTCCATGATATACCTTACCTTTCAATTCTCTAACAGCTCTAATTTTTCATCTTCCTTTCCACCCTTTATTTGGAAGTGCAAGGATTTGCTCTTAATCCTCCTTACCGACATCACCTTTCCTGATGACCTATCTCCATCTGCAGCTTTAATTCACACCTGAACTATGAGCTTTCCTAAGTCTTAGTGTCCTGAGTATTTGATATCCTAAGAACACCTCAATAGCAGTGTCTCCAAACTGAATTTATTTTGTAAACCTTGCATTCTTGTCTCACAATTGCACCACATCCTCCTCCCTTCTCCCCCTGAGTGATACCCGTCTTTCTTCTTTGTATTCACTGCTCAGATTAAATGACTCTGCAACTCTGTCCACCAATTTGCTCAAGCCAAAAACCTGCTTCTAGACTGTTCTTTCTTACCCAAATCCAATCATTCACACAATCCTGATTGATGCCTAACTGCTCCCTGCCAGCCTGTTTGCCCCTAACTGCCCTTCCCTACAGGCCCGGTCGCCCCCAACTTTCCTCCTCTGCTGGCCTGATCACCCCTATCTGCCCTCTCCTGCAGGCTTGATTGCCTCCAACTGCCCTCCCTTGCAGGCCTAGTCCCTCTCATCTGCCCTCCCCTGATGGCCATCTTGTGGTGGCCATCCTTTGTCCACAGGGGGCAGGATCTTTAACCACATAGGGGCAGCCATCTTGTGTGTTGGAGTAACAGTCAGTTTGCTTATTACTCTTTCATTAGATAGGATAGAGGCCTGGTGCACAGGTGGGGATGTGGGCCAGCTGTTTTGTCCTGAAGGGTGTCCCGGATCAGGGTGTGGGTCCCCTTGGGGTGTGGCGTGGCCTGGGTGAGGGGCCTGTGGTGGTTTGCAGGCTGGCCACACCCTCCAGTGACCCAAACGGAGGACCTGATTTATTTATCTTCTATAATAAAACTCTGTAGCCTTGAGTGGAGGCCTGGTCCCACCAGAGTGTGCAGAAAGCTTGGCTTTCTCCATTGCTGGGGGCAACTCAAGCCTCCTGCTCTCTCTAGCTCTGTGGATGTGCCATTTTTGTTGGGATTTATTTATGTTCTATAATTGAAACTTTGTAGCCTTGAGTGGAGGCCTGGGCCCACCAGAGTGTATGGAAAGCTTGGCTTCCTCTGTTGTCAGGGAAACCCAAGCCTCTTGCTCACTCTGTGGCTGTAGCCATTTTGGTTGGGTTAATTTGCATACTTGCTCCTGATTGGCTGGGGGTGGCTTGTTGATATAGCAGAGTGATGGTTAATTTGCATATTACTCTTTTATTAGATAGCCTTGATCAGAAACTAAGTTGTAAATTTGTGAATCTCCTTAGCCCACATCTTATTTGTGGTACAGTTTATGCTCATTCACTAAATCCAATCATCCCATCTACACTAATAAAAGGGTAATATGCTAATTACACTGGGTTAAATGGCCATCTTCCAGACATTTGACTTCTTTCCAGACAAAGCCAAGGTGGTGGGGCCAAGGTAGAGGCTGTTAGGGGTGAGAACAGGCTGGCAGAGGAGAGCAGTTAGGGGCAAGATCAGGCCGGCAGGGGAGGACATTTGGGGGTGAGATCAGGCCAGCAGTGGACATCAGTTGGGGGCAAGATCAGGCCAGTAGAGGAGGGTAGTTGAAAGGGGCGAGATCAGGTCAGCAGGGGAGGGCAGTTGGGGACGATCAGTCCAGTAGGGGGTCAGTTAGGCATCAGTCAGGCTGGCAGGAGAGAAGTTAGGGGGCGATCAGGCTGGCAGACTAAAGTGGTTAGGGACAATCAGGCAGGCAGTCAGGTGAGCAGTTGGGAGTCAGCAATCCTGGATTGTGAGAGGGATGTCCAACTGCCGGTTTAGACCCTATTCTGACCAGCAGTCAGACATTCCCTGTGAGGGGTCCCAGATTGGAGATGGTGCATGCCAGGCTGAGGGACACTCTCCCCTCCTCCCCCTTTCCTCCCCCACCGCACACAAATTTCTTGTACCGGGCCTCTAGTTTAGTAATAAGCCTAGGTTTGTATATATTTTATTTGTATATATACACTTTGTTAAGTCTAAAAAGTGGGATAAAATAAGTACAGGCAGTCCTTGGGTTAAGTTGGAGTTCCGTTACATAACGCGATTTTCGCCATAAGTTGGAACCCACCTACATAAGCTCCTATGTCACTCACATGGAGCACATACACAGCAGAAATAAGTGAAACAGTAAAAAAAAAAAAAAAAAAATTAAAGAAATTCTGACCTTTGTGGTAAATAAATAATAAAAAACATAAAGCACATATGTACATACTTCGAAATTACAGAACTTTTTTTATATAAATAAATGGGAGATGGCCATGTAACCACTAAACGACATAAGTTCAGTCCCACATAATCCGAGGACTGCCTGTACTTGATTATTATTCTAGAGCTATTATTTCTGGTAGTGGTTATAAAGTTTAGACTGACTTAATGACTCTAAAATGAATATTTATATCCCATGTTCTGGATGTCCTTTGGTTTATATTGGAATAGTTCATTAAAAAGTTGATTTTAGAGGAGGAATAATTAGCCTTGCTACTATGCTGTTCTTTATTTAAGAAATATAACTACAAAACAGATAAATTAATATTTAATAGTTTCTATTAAAGATATTTTTTCATTAATAAATATTTTACCAGGTGTGAACTTTAAGTTCACTTCATGTGTCTCAGAATTTATATTTGTTTAATATTTATATGATGTAAGTCACAATTTTTATATTGTAACACATTTCATAAAGTGAGTTTTACTGTTATGGCTTGAACTGGTCAGATTTTGTATATAAGTATGTATGTGTATAAAATAAAAAATGTGTGTGGTGTGGTTGATTGAGATAGACAGACTGCTTAACTGAATCAGTAAAAGACTAAACCTGAAAGGGATGAAGATTAAGGAATGTTATGTCTACTAGTATTACTAATATTACTAGTAGTAATAATTACCGTATTTTTCGGACCATAAGACGCACTTTTTTTCCCCCAGAAGTGGGGGGAAAAAGTCCCTGCGTCTTATGGTCCAAATATAGCCTACACATATACTTTAAAAAAAAAGTTTTTTTACTTGCCCGGCTCTGTGTGGTCTCTGTGTGCTTGCCCGGCTCTAAAATGGTTCTAAATGCTGCTGTTTACTTTACAGGGTTGATTATATGTGTTTATGACTGTGATGTTGAGTTTTAATGCACATAAAATATTTTAGGACACTATTTGTTTCAGAATCTTTTTTTCTTCATTTCCCTTCTCTAAAAACTGGTGCGTCTTATGGTCCGGAGCGTCTTATGGTCCGAAAAATACAGTAGACTGCTTTTCTTCTGAAGAAAGCAGAGTCTGAAATTCCCTCAAAAATTAGAAACATACCTTTATGTTTTAATCTTTTTTAAATAGCTTGTAGGATTATAAATTTTAAATGAAAAACTCTTTGAATTTACTTTATGAAATTGAATTAAACAAAATACTTTTGAACTTTTTTTTCTTTCTCTTAGGTATAATATTGAGCCCAGTTTATATTGCCCATTTTTCTCCCTTGGAGCATGCATGGAAGGTCTTAACATTTTATTTAATAAACTGTTGGGAATTTCATTGTATGCTGAGCAGCCTGCAAAAGGAGAGGTATGGTGTGAAGATGTTCGCAAACTGGTAAGCATCCCAGTTTTTGTAAAGTTGTGCTACTTGCTTCTTGGACTTAATAATTGAGTAAATTGAATCAATAGCACTTTTAACTTTAAGTTAGTTTTGCCTACTGGAGCAGATCTCACCTTTTTTTTTTAATAAAAAACCTGAATGACCATTGTATGAAAGAAACATTGTTCTCTAAAATTAGTTGATGCTGCCGAAACCGGTTTGGCTCAGTGGAAGAGCGTTGGTCTGTGGACAGAAGGGTCCCAGGTTCGATTCCGGTCAAGGGCATGTACATTGGTTGCGGGCACATCCCTGGTAGGGGATGTGCAGGAGGCAGCTGGTCAATGTTTCTCTCTTATCGACGTTTCTAGCTCTCTATCTCTCTTCCTTCCTCTCTGTAAAAAATCAATAAAACATATTTTAAAAAAATACAATCAGTTGATGCTGAAAATTAATGTGAGTATATAACAGCAGAGTTAGTTATTTGGGAAAAAAATTAGGAATCTGTTAGGGGATTGAATCTATATATTGACAAATTGTGGTTAAAGGAAAATCTATCAATATGTTTTTATATTCCTGCCATGCTAATTGTCCTTTTAGGTTCATTTCTGAATTCACTGCATTGGTCACATTTCCTCTTCTTCCAGCCCCTTCCCATTTTGTAGGAGCTTAATTTGCATTAGATAGAAATTTATGTCCCATGTTTTGATTTGACTTCTTTGATAACACTTTAAGCTTAGAATCCACTCGTCTCCTTTAAAGCTCCCTTTGTTTGAGGTGTGAATATTTTTATTTTCCCTGATAAGAGTTCAAAAATGTATTGATCCATATGTTTATTACGAAGACTTTGTGTTGTTAAGGTGTTTACATGTTGTTTATTTGACTATCACACAGTACTCTATCACTGTATTTCAACTAACGAAAGCTATCTCATTATTCCTTGGCTTGTTCTGTGAACATGGAATCGATGTAGTGGTGGAACTGAAAGGATAGAATGAATGGGAGCACCTTGTATCACTGTACTTAATTACCTAAGTATTTCTCTATGTACTTCAAAAAATAATAGAGATTGATAAAATACAGATGTATAGAAAAACAAAATAAAACTGGTAACAAGAATGAAAGGACAGAGTGTAAAGGGCAAAGAAGTGTCTGCAGGATGTGAGCCTCTTGAGCAAGACTATTTGTGTTTTGTTCATTGCTTTATGCCAAATACCGTGAAGAGTTTTTAGCACCCAGAAGGTATTAATAGATCTTTGTTGAATTAATATATGTTTGTAGGAAGTTTTAAAGCATAAAACTTAGGATCTCTTTGGCAGAATCCTCAAAGTGTAAAAAGACAAAGAAGCCAGGATGGACACTAATGGTTGAGCTTTCTTAGGTTCAGTTTTGGGAAAAGTCATAAATAATGAATTTATTGATCATCAACTGAAGCCAGAGGCTACATTTTGCTATTTCTGTGTCCAAGGGTTATAATTTGTATGAACATTATCATTACATTCTACAATTTGAAGGAAAAATAATTTGCTGCTAAAATTTTAAAGACAACACTTAATTCCAACTCCTTTTGATGATTTGTGAACGGTCTGAGGAGCTGTATTTGGTAGAGGTGTCAGTTGAATGGTCCAAACAAGGAGGGTTTCATCTCCTGGAGAGAATTACCCAAATCAAAATCATCTGAGAGATGAAGAGAAAATAGAATCTCTCTTGAAATAATATGGGATGTAGAAAGTAATAAAATGTCTATATTTATAGCTGTGCATGATTTATATACAAAATGGTGCAAAAGTAAGTGTATGGTTGTTCGTGTGGAAAATAATACAATAATTAGTAAATAATAATACAAGAATAAGCTGTTTCGTGTACTCATAACTGTAAACCTACTTTTACCACAACCTGTATAGATTCTTGTGTTGGGGATGGTTTTCCACTTGTAGAGTTTATGATTAACTTATTTGCTACTAAATTTAACTCTTTTTTCTAGGCTGTGGTTCATGAATCTGAAGGATTGTTGGGGTACATTTACTGTGATTTTTTTCAGCGAGCAGATAAGCCACATCAGGTGATGCTTTATTTATAATCTAGTCTCTCTAAAAATGATCAGCAGTTAATTTATATTAATATGAACTTTATATCTTTTTTGTAGTTCCCTAATTTTTAAAGGGCATTATGATAATTACTAAATACATTAATTTGAGATTACCTGTGAATTTAAAAATAACCATTATGAAAACCATTAGAAATGCCTGTATATGTCACTTTTATCTGTGTTATGATAATAATGATAGTTATATTGATAGCTGATATTATATGAACCCTTCTATGTTTTTGAATGCTCATCTTAACTTTTGAACTAACTAGATACTAATATTATGAGGAAACTGAGGCCAGAGAGGTTAAGTTAGTTGCCCTGAGTCACACATCTAGAAGTGCTAGAATTTTTAAAAAAATATATTTTATTGATTTTTTTACAGAGAGGAAGGGAGAGAGATAGCTAGAAACATTGATGAGAGAGAAACATTGACCAGCTGCCTCTTGCATACCCCCTACCAGGGATGTGCCCACAACCAATGTACATGCCCTTGACCGGAATCAAACCTGGGACCTTTCAGTCTGCAAACCAACGCTCTACCACTGAGCCAAACCGGTTTCGGCAAGAAGTGCTAGAATTTGAATCTAAACATTCTGACTATAGCCCTAGCTCTTAACCACTTTCCATACTTGTTAATGGACCAAATTTAAAATTGCAGAAAATACAGAAGTCCCCTCTCATTTATTAAGAATACTTTAAGACCTCAGTGGATGCTTGAAACCAAATATAGTACCAAACCCTATAACTGGCATATGCTATGTTTTGTGCTATACATACATACATATCTATGATAAAGTTTAATTCACTGTAATGACTAACAATAAAATAGAACAGTTATAATAATATACTGTAATAAAACTTAATACTAAGTTTTATTACAGTATAGTAAATCTCAGCTTGTTATAGAAAATTTACTTCAGAACCCTTGCTTTTTGCAATTTTAGAGCTTATCAATTTCAAGTGTTAAAGACACTTGGTATGGACAGTATCTCCTAGTTCATTGAAGGGGCTCAGTAAATAATAGTGTGCCTTCCCATAGTAGCTTCATATCTGTCATTTCCTGTTTGCTTTAATGCATGGATCTAACCTCTGTAATGATAGCATTTTCAACATATGGTACAGCATCAGCTGAATACATATTTTTGGAGTGAATGAATTAATCAACATAAGCTCAGTATATTGGTGTTTTTAAAAATTTAAATTTTAACAAAATAAAGAGTTGAGAAAAAAATTATGTGTATAACTAAATAAATAGAATAATAATAGAGTTAACTTAAACTTTGAACTCAGAATACATTTTGGTATAATATTATGTTCTTTAACATTAATAATATTCTACCTTTTAGACTACCTAATACTTTCTTCAAATTATGTTTTCTGATTCTTAAAGGATTGCCATTTTACAATCCGTGGAGGGAGATTAAAGGAAGATGGAGACTATCAACTTCCAGTTGTAGTTCTTATGCTGAATCTTCCCCATTCCTCAAGGAATTTACCAACTTTATTAACTCCTGGAATGATGGAAAACCTTTTTCATGAAATGGGACATGCGATGCATTCTATGCTGGGACGTACTCGTTACCAACATGTCACTGGTGAGCCATGAAGAGGGGACTTATATTTAATACATTTCTGTAAAAACATTTTATTATAAATAGGGGGAAAAAGCTTTTTATTTAGGAAAACATCATTTAATATTGCCCCATGGTCATTTGTCAACATATTGCCTCGTCTCCTTTCAATTGTACAACTCAGTCCTCTTACATTTTTTTGCTTCCTTGCTAACATTTCTTGTTAACCAAGGAATAAAGAATAAGTCCCAGTTGTCCATCTTTTGAGTTTGTACCATTTTATATTTTGTGCTTTTCTTTATGAAATTTAAGTGTATATGAATAAATATATATCTCTTTAGGACCTAGCACAGAATAAGTGAATGAATGTTGCCTCTTTTTATCCAAAATTGGTTAGAAAACATAGCAGAGCATGTTGAAGAGGTATGATAAATTACTTTTTATTTTCCTTATACTTTCTGCCTGTATAAAATTACAGTTTTTCATGCTGATCTGTGGCCATATTTGATGATACTGTAGACTTTCCTTTTAGCTGTCTCATCTCTAAATCTTATGCCTAGACCACCTGCTAAATTGTTCATATTCAGCTTTTATTAACTAACTTTATACACACAATATTTGGGGGCAAGAGAAGATACAGTAGAACCTTAGTTCTCAAACTTAATTTCTTCCGTAAGACTATTCAAGTAGCAATTTGTTTGAAAACCAAATCATTTTTTCCCATTAGAAATAATGTAAATTGAATTAATCTGTTTCAGGCACACAAATGATTCCTGTTTTAACCTTTCCGATATACAGTACATGTCTAATGTACTGTTTAATCTATAAATAAACATTTTTTTAAATTTATCGAACCATCCCCTATTAGCCTTAAGAGAATCACTTTCAGCACTTGTTGCAGGGGTGTGTCAGCATACAGCATCTTTGCTTGTTCATATATCACTGCTATAACTGTCTCAAAAATGCTGTCACTGGCTAACTGCTTTTCCTTTACCCAAATGAATGGTAGTTTTTCTACCTTTTTAATTGCCTATATCATTGCTTCTTTCATACCCTTAGCAACATTAGCACTCTTGTGGCCTCTTTATGTTTTAGAATTGTGCTAATCCTCCATTTCACCAGCAACAAAAGTAGACAAACAAACAAAAAAACGCACAAACAAAAAAATATTCACAGCACAATTTTCTGAGATGTTAAGAGAGTTTTGGAGGTAAACTGACTTGCATTCTTTCCTTTGTTTGTGGTGTGAGAGACACCTTTTGTCCTGCTCATGTGTGTGCATGAAAGTGTTGTCAGGTTAAAAACCAAAGTTTGGTTTGACAACCTAGATGTTTTTTCTTTGACCAACATATTGGTCTAGATGGGAAACTGACATTCCTTCAAGAAACCAGGTTTGATTGTATTTGAAAAGATTGCAGATGGGCTGAAAGAATAATAAAATGTCACCAAAAATTATTATAGGATTTGCTATTTTAGGTAATTTTGACTTTAAAATGTTGTTTTTCTGCATTGGGATTGACTTTGTTACAAGAAGCAATCAATGGATAAAATACTCTTTTAAAAGAAATGATAGGTAAAAATATTTGGTGGTGGAATTCAGTGAGTTAAATACAAATGCTATATTAAATGTCAGAATGTTTTAATTTGTGTTAGTATATCCCAGCATAGCTGAATACAGGCTTATTTGTAGAGGGTTTGAATCACTGCTTTACATTTACAAAGTGTTTTATCCAGCTGTGCAAATATTTTGTTTTACTCTACATTTGATATACAGAAAATATACAGGATTATTATAAACATTTCTGCAAATATGTGCAATAATTTTATAGAAATAAAACATTGAAGTAATCAATTAAAGCTTGTCATAGTTCATCAGAAGTACAAATGAATATTTTAAAAGAATACATAAAAAGGAAGATAAATATGTTGATTTGATTCTTGCCAACTTTATTTTCCCCCCATTTCAGGAACCAGGTGCCCTACTGATTTTGCCGAGGTTCCTTCTATTCTGATGGAGTACTTTGCAAATGACTATCGCGTGGTTAACCAGTTTGCCAGACATTACCAAACAGGGCAGGTAGGGAAACTAATTTTAATACAGTCCTTTGAGTTGTGGTTGTCTGCATTTATGATCTCCTGGATAATGTTTATCTCAATGCTTATTCAGAGCTCTGTCACAATCTCTCAGTACCAGAATCCTTCTACCATTTTGTTGTTGTTCTAATTTAGTTTTTCCTTTTTGGGAGGTTGGGGGCTAGCCTACCGAACCCAAATCACAGCATATAATGAATTGACAAAGAGCTGCCCTTGATTATATGCCAGGTAATATACCATTTAGTCCTCTCAGCCATTTCCTGAGGAAAGCACTTTATTCTTGTTTCCCAGAGGTGGAAACTAGCTCTTTAGTAGAAGAAGCCTTCAAGCATCTCTCACTTCAAAAAAGACTTTTCTCTTTCTTCTTTCCTTCTTGCTTTTGAATATTTGTTTTCTTGGTCTGAATTTTTATGATGTTTCTATATTGCCATATTTTCCCAGATGCTTAGTATCTGTCTATATAGTGATAAGTCTGAAAATTATTTAATATAGACTTTTAGATTTAAATAGTGCATTGTAATCTTAAATATTTTAAAATTCTGTAAAGTAGGATTAAAATGAGAAATGCCTTACAATAAGTTAGCTGTCAGTATAACTATTAAAATTGTGCAGTTTATTATCCACACATACTTTGGAAACTGTACTCTTCCTCTCCTCTCAGAATTTTGATTATAAAATAATGGAGGCCCAGTGCACGAATTTGTGGGTTCCAGCCAGCCCAGCCCCAATCAGCGTGGAACGGGGCTGGGCCTATTGGGAGAAGGAAATGGCAGAAGATTCATCTGCCAGCTTGTCCTGATTGGGGCTGATCAGGGCCGGGCCAGGCTGGCTGGGGGAAGAGGCTATGGGCGATTGGCTGGAGGGCCCCACCAGCAATTGGGATTGGGGAGCTGATCAGGGGCCAATGGTCTAGGGGAGGGGCCGTGGGTAATTGGCCAGCTGGCCCCACCCCCAGATTGGGGTGGTTCACTGGCCCAAGTGGGTGTCATAGCAACCGGTCATTAGGGTCCTTATGGCCATTATGGTTGCTGGCTTTTTATACTAGGAGTACCAGTTAATAATGAGGATTTTTTTCAATGGATGGAGTTACACATATGTTGGTATATATGGCCAGGCTGGCAGGGGAGGACAGTTAGGGGTAATCAGGTCTGCAGGGAAGGAAGTGGGGGGACCAGGCCTGCAGGGAAGGGCAGTAGAAGCAACCAGGCTGGGAAGGAAGAGCAGTTAGGGGTTACCTGGCCAGCAGGGAAGGGCAGTTTTGGACGAGCAGGCCTGAAGGGGTGGACAGATGGGGTGACCAAGCTGGCAAGGAGGACAATTAGGGGCAATTGAGCTGGCAGGAGAGTAGTTAGGCATCAATCAGGCTGGCAGGCAGAAGCGGTTAGGGGCAATCAGGCAGGCAAGTGAGTGAGCGGTTGAGAGCCAGCAGTCTTGGATTGTCAGAGGGATGTCCAACTGCCCACTGGGGTAAGGGACACCCCTCATGCATGAATTTTGTGCACCGGGCCTCTATTAGATTAAATAGTGAAAAGTTAACATTGTGGTATGTGGGCAGGCTCAATAGCCATCTCACATATAGAAAAGTTGATTTTATTTAAGGAAAGGGGATGGGATATTCAAAGGGAAGGACTACACAGCACCCAGCCAAGGGGATATTGGGTCCCTGATCGCAGCCCCCAAGAGTTGAAGTTTCATCATTATGTGTAGTCACTGGCAGGAAGCTCTTGTAGTCAGTGGGGCTGGGAAATGAGGATGCAGGATCAGGTGTTTTTAGGACAATTTTAATTCCTTATATAGTCTGATTCCTGGTGTCTAGCAAGTCTTCCTGGTCTTTGTTCTCCTATGGTGAAAAGCTTACAAATGGCCACTAAGGATTATATTGCCCAATAATCCTAATAATTAGCTAGTAATTTTCCCTTCAGACTATACCTCCTTGAGTTCAGTTGTAAAATTATATTCATTTTTGAATGTTCAGCATTTAGGATCATTCCTAGTACATAAAAAGTACTAAAAGAAATTAAGGAAAGAATGAATGGAAACAGAGAAGTTTCCAGTCAAATTTTTTTTTAATTGATTTTTATCTAACCATTATTGTCAACTATAGAATAGTCGGCGAGTTTCTGGATAAATAATCTGAGCTAGTCTTTGTCATAATCTGTTTCAGTTATTGAATGACAAAATGGAAATATTTGTGATCTAATTAGCTACTATCTATTGTCCTGCAAAGAATTACTCTAGAAATAATATAGACTCAGCTAATAACACAAATGCATATAAACAATCAAATAATAGCATAGTCCATTCATGGCTCCACATTTTGGGGTTTGGGAATGATTAGAGTGGTAGAGCATGAGGCATATTAGAGCAGAGCTACACGCACAGTGTATAGGACCGTAAAAGAGAGTCCAGCTTACAGCTGAGGATATTGTAAGAGGCTTCATATAGGAAGTGCTGGAGGAACTAGGTCTTGAAAATACTTCATGTAAAGAGGACAGTTTGCCAGTCAGCTCTTAGCAGCCCTCATCCATCTCATAAAAAGTATTGAGGAAACACTAAGGACATATATAGGTCCTTCAGTCAGAAGATATTTGTTGAGTTTTTATTACATACCAAGTGCTGTTCTCACCATCCAAAAACAACACAAAACAAAAAAACAAAAGTAAGGGAAACAAATTCCAGTGCTCACTATGGCCTTAAAATCTTAGGGGAACTAGGGCAGAAGGGAGGACAAGGTTATTCCAACCAGAAAGAAGAGCCCATGCAGCAGATGGATAATCCCAGACATTAGCAAAATGCTGAGTATGGCAGGAGCAGAAGGAGGAGAAAGGGAGAGAGAGAAAGAAAAAAGACATGGGAATGTTCTTGTTTTTAGAATTTGTTCTCAATCTCAGCACACCTCTTGCCCCCACTTACCTTTTAATCCCAGTTCATTTATTACCATACACCACCTTTTGTGACTGGTGTGATATTTCTCAGCATTATTTATACTGGGCTTTCTGTCACTTTTCCACTTGGAAGTTGTGTTTATTCCTTCTGGCCATTGGCTGTCATACAATTCTGCCCCAGCTCATTTTCTTAGTAGCCTTTGGCTGACAACTTCCCTGGATTCCACCTTTGAACTTGTGGCTTTGCTCAGCCCTTAGTAGGGTTTAATCAAAGGCATGCGAACATTTAGTCTTACAATAACAAGAGCCAGAACCAAGGCACTGACAGTGTTGGCTATGTGAAGCAGAATTCACAGGCTATTTGAACCTTAATTGGAAGGACTTGGGGCTAGTTAAGTAACAGGGGAAAGGGAGTTGGGGAGGAGTCCAAGATGGAGGTTCCACGAACAGAGAATTCTGGAAGAGGGCCAAGTTTAAGTTTGGGAAACAATTCTTTTTTTTTTTTTTTTTTTTTTTTTTTGATGGTCATTGTTGTCCATGAAGTCATGAGTAATGGACAAGTCTGAAATTGAGTCAAATGATCGCTAAAGATGGGTGGGAATAATTGTCGTGGAGATTATTTTTGAAGCACAGGGAATGTAGAAATTGCCCGTGAAAAAAGTGATATGGGAATTCTGGACTGGAACATGCAGTGTTCCCCTGGGCAGGATGGCTTCCCCATGCTCTTTGTCCGTAGTTCAAGAATGAACCACGGACGGAAGACGGTATAGCAAAGATGGAAATTTATTGAAGAACAAGTACAGACTGCCACATGGGGTGAGGAAAGAATCTCACAGCAGACTCCCACGTGGGGAGGGGGGAGAATCCCACTGAGTCCCCCCCTCCCCCCAGTTAGTATAAAGGCTGCAGTTTTTTTGTGTGTGTGCCTTGATATCCCCTCTGGTTGCTATTCCCCTTTGTTTTGGTCAATATAGTAACTCCTGGGCTTAAGAGTCAAAACCTGACATGGGACAGGTGAGGCCCTCCTCCCTCATTCACCTATTCCCACTGAGCTCTTCTTCCTCCCTCTGTGAATGAGAGGCAGCCTTCACTTTATTTTGTAAATATGTATCTTTTGCTACTCCCAGTTCCCTTATCTTATGGAAATGAATTGCTGCCTCCCCCAACTCCCTTGTCTCATGGAAATGTACCCTTTTGCAAATCTGTAGCCCTATGCTTTTTCCATGGACCCCCTTAATTAAAAAAAAAACTTCCTGAATCTGCCTGTTTCACCTTTAAAAATTCCTATTTCAAAAACGAGGCATCCAAAGAAACCATCATCATCATCAGGAAAGAAGTTGTCTGAGGAGCTTAGATTTTTAAGAGATTTGAGCACAAGCAATGAGTAGGACACACATAGGTAAGGGTGACTGCAAAAGAGTACCACAAGCCTCTCAGAATAATATTTCAAACAGAAAGTTACGTCTTGTGCAGAAATTCACCACAATACTAAGGCCAATTTTTGAAATATATTTGAAATACCTATTTACAGAGCAATCAGAAGAGCAAAGAAGGTCTAGGGAGGGGATTGCAATGTGATGTGATGTCCCATAAAAGGAAAATTTCTATTTTATTACAGAATTCTTCAGTAGTAAAAACCATTTTTGAACAAGATCATTTCAAGAAAATAGTAAGTCCAAAAATATTCTTCAAACCAGATGAGATAATAAGAAAGGAGTAAAATTACTTTGAATTAATTCAAATTCTAGACTCAGAAGACATACCCAGTGAGCTAATGGGACTTGTAGACAGTCTATAAATAATTTAAAATAATTTTGTGATTCACTGGAGAATGGAAAAAGTGCCAGAAGGCAATAGATGTGTAATGCCTAGAGTTTCACAAGGGGCTTGCCTCTTCTTGTCACTAATTAAGATAACAGGTCTCTTGATGTTTTCATTTTAAGGGCAATTCTAGCCTTAAGGACAAGGAGCTAATTCCCTGAAATTCAAGTCTTTGTAAACAAGTTACATTAAAGCCCATACAAAGAATAATAAGATTGCATTCTCATGCTTCATTTTCTATCCTGCTACATATCAAGAAAAGGGTTTTTTTGTGTGTGTGTGTGTTTGTTTTTTAAACATCCTGTGGTATATTCCAGAGAGTTTTCAGAGTAAGGAGAATAACTGGTGACTTATTAACAGCTACAAATATTTTATCTGAACTAGCAGAGCCAATGAATTCCTGTGGTGAAAGAATTACAAGTATGCCTGTCAGATTTGCAGGTGTCCTACAACTGTCAGAGGTAACAAATACCAGAGGTGCTTATTTGAGATTCAAAACTGCCTTAACAAGCTGCATCAAAGCTGAAACAGAATTTATTGTAAATTAATCTTAAAATCAATATCACAAGTATAGAAGTAGTTCATGTGAAAAAAATCCCAGGTTTTTAGACATAATAAACTTAACATGAATCAACAGTCTAATGAAGTTTCCCATAAATCCCAGTCAGTCTTAGGCTGCATTATGGGACCTGTGCTGTCTAAGAAACTAAAGGGTATCTCTTTTCTCAGTGCTTATTGGTTCCAGCCTTCAGCCTAATCCTTGTTAACCAAAGAAGAGGTTTCTTGCTGTAAAAGTACAAAAGGCATTTATCTTAGCAACATGATTGCAATCTGGGAGATGCATATTCAGGTACCATCCCAAACTAAGCTGGGTAAAGTCAGAGAGGTAGTGCCTAAAATACCAAAACCACAAGTGTAATTATTTCATGCAAATGAAGGATTGCTGGCCAGGATAACAGGAATTGGTTACTTCTGTTATGCAAATGAGGTGGTCAGAACTTCAAGGGGGAGGTCAAAGCCATGGAGCAGTTGTTCTGGGATGTTTATGATAGCCTTGAGCTGAGTTTGCAACAGATTAACAACTTTCTAGCAGCTCTGAGAAGGAGGCATCAAATGTGCATAGGCTCCACTTCCTTAATGGCTTCTTGACTCTATTTTAAGTAACTGTCTTAGAAATATGCTCATTCCATTTTCTTTTTCCCTATTAACACCCCTTTCTAGTTGCTCCAGTATGTATAAAATTATTTGTTATCCTGCACTTCTGGAAACGTAATCCTTGTCCTCCCAACATTCTAAGATGCAACTAAAAAGTTGTGGTAAAATACATCTATCATAAAATTGACCATCTTAACCACTTTTAAGTATATCTCCAGTGGAATTAAGTAAATTCTTATTGTGGTCCCATCACCACCTTTTATCCACAGAACTCTTTTCATCTTGCAAATCTGAAACTCTGTTCCCATTAAATATCAATGCCCCATTTGCCCCCTTTCTCAGCCCCTGGCAACCGTCCACCTTTATATTTTCTGTCTGAATTTGATTACTCTATGTACCTTGCATAAGTGGAATTATATAGTATTAGTTCTTTGTGACTGGCTTATTTCACTTAGCATCAAGTTTTTAAGGTTGATCCCTGTTATAACGTGTGTCAGAATTTCCTTACTTTTTAATGCTAAATAATATTCCACTGTATTTGCATACCACATCATGTTATCCACTCATCTGTTGATAGACACCTCTTGGCTCTTGTGCATAATACTGCTATGAACATGGTGGTACAAATATCTGTTTGAGTCCATGTTTTCAGTGCTTTTGCTTGTATACTCAGAAGTGGGATTGCTAGATCACATAGTAATCCTTTTTTAATTTTTTTGAGCAAACACCAAACTGTTCTCTAGAGTGGCTAAATCATTTTAATTCCTACATCGTCACCAACACTTGTTATTTTTCAATCTTTTTTTATTATAGCCATCATAATGGGTGTGAGGTGGTGGTGTATCTCATGGTGGTTTTAACAGCTCTAGTAATAATTAATGTCATTTTTAAACATTCGTTTAAAATCTTGCTTGGCATTGACTTGTATTGACATAACCTTCAAACACGTGTTATCTACAGAACGTGTGAAGTGCAATTAACAAGTTTTGCTTGAAAAAGTTTGTGTTTGGTTTGGTTTTTGTTGCAAAACTAGGGCTAAGAAGATGGCGGATGAAGAGCATATTCGGCACTGCATGCTTTACGAGTTCCAATTAGGAAGAAAAGCAAGTGAGGCTGCAAAAAACATCTGTAGTGCTCTTGGTCAAGATGCAGTTAGCGCCAGAAAATGCCAGCGTTGGTTTGAGAAATTTTGCGAGGGAAATTTTTCGTTAGATGACAAGAGTGGTCGAGGCCGTGTGTCCAATTTTGATCAAGAAGCTCTTCAAGCTCTTTTGGTGCAAATCCTCAAATTACCCAACAAGAGCTTGCGACAACTTTAAATTGTTCACAAAAAACAATTTCCAATCAATTGCGTGCACTTGGCAAAGTCCAAAAGTTTGGAAAATGGGTTCCTCATGAGTTGACCGACAACAACCATAATCAAAGAGTCACAATTTGCAGTTCGCTCCTCTCTCGTCAAAACTGTTTGCCGTTTTTAGAGCAAATTGTTACCGGAGATGAAGAATGGGGGCTGTATGTTAATTTGAAAAGGCGGCCTCAATGGTTGGACAAAAATGAGGCTCCGCAGCCCACGCCAAAACCTGACTTGCATGTGAAAAAAGTGATGTTGTGTGTTTGGTGGAATTTTAAAGGAATTCTTCATTATGAACTTTTACCATCTACCCAAACCATTACAAGTGCAGTGTATAGTGCCCAATTGGAAAGGTTAGCCCAAGCTTTAAGAGAAAAAGAACCCACGCTGATTAATCGGAAGGGCGTAATTCTTCACCACGATAACGCACGACCGCATACTGCAAGAATCACTGCTGAAAAACTGCGCCAGTGGAATGGGAAGTTCTCCCTCAACCTGCATATTCTCCTGATATTGCCCCTTCTGATTACCATTTGTTTCGTTCTTTGCAAAACTTTCTTCTTGGAAAAAAATTTAATAATGAAGAATGCCTCAAAAATGCATTGACCGAATTTTTTGCATCAAAATCACAAGAATTTTACAACAGAGGGATTAAAATGCTTCCTGAGCGTTGGGCACAAGTAGTAGAAAACAACGGCAACTATATTGTTGATTAAATTTTGTTGTATTGTTTAAATAAATTCGATTTAAAAAAGTATTAGAAAACGACATTAATTATTACTAGACCTAATATTTTCTAATTGCCTAATGACTAGTGATGTTGAGCATCTTTTTATGTACTTATTGACCATTTATATACCTTTTTTAAAGAAATGGCAGTTCAGCCCTGACTGTGTGGCTCAGTTGGTTGAAGCATCTTCCTGAATAGCAAAGGTTGCAGGTTCATTCTGGGGTTGTTAGGGTCACCAAAGCAGGAATGCCCGAGGCCAAAAGGGGTAAAGAATTATTGTCTGCCAGCAGAAGGGCTGACTATGGGGAAGGAAGAAGGCTGGGACATAGAGGATCTCTGATTGTTTCCTATTGTGATGACAGAAATGTTTAAGTCCTGAAGAATATTAAAATTAGAAAGTTCCATTCTCAGACCAGTGTGAATCATTGTTTATTTTATATTGTGGATAAGGTGCTTTGGAAAGGACTAAGAAGACATCCCAGAGGAGTGGGGGGAGGGTTTTTTTGTTTTTGTTTTTTGTTTTGTTTTGTTTTGTTTTTGGTGGAGACAGAGAAAGAATTCTCCATGGTTTAAATTAGAAAGAGGAGGTAAGCAACAAAGGGAGACCTGGGGAGCAAGACTTAGAGGGAGGACGTCCCCATCAACTAGTCAGACTCTCCCGAGGCGGGCATGTCCTGTGACATGAAGACTGTGGGATCTGGTCTTGGGCAATGCTGGGCGGGAGAGGATTTCTGGCCTTTTGCTAGGTATTTTGTCTGAGAGGGCAAATCAAAAATCTGGAGGGTGATCTAATTATTACTTACTGGAGAGGAAATGAGCCAGTGTTGTATTTAGGGTCAGCAATGGGAAGGAGACATCCCCAATTCGGCCTCCTTCGGCTGGTTTGGGAGGACTTGTAAGGAAGGATGGCCCAATCAAGGCCTGAAATCATGTCACCTGAGTAGGATTCAGAAGTAAGCCCAGGAGGGCTGCCGGTGCCTACTGCTCTCTGAGTAGCAAACTCCAGGTGACTGGAGCCGGGATGGTGGCTCCCCTTCCCCTTGGAACCTCCTGGGATTAGGCACCAAATGTTAGGGATGCTGAAGGAGGAATACTCAAGGCCAAAAGGGGTAAAGAATTATTTATTTATTTTTTATTTTTTTTATTTTATAAATCTTTATTGTTCATATTATTACAAATGTTCCTCATTTTCCCCCCCTCCATTGTACCCCTCCACCAGGTTCCCACCCCACCCTTTGCCCTTTCCCCACCCTCCATTGTCCTCATCCATAGGTGCACAGTTTATGTTCAGTCTCTTCCCACACACCCCCACTTCCCTTTTTCCCAAGAATCATCAGTTCACTCCCCTTCCATACCTCTGATTCTATTATATTCACCAGTTAATATTGTTCATCAGATTTTTTAATTCCCTTGGTTTTTAGATTCACTTGTTGATGGTTACGTATTTGTTGTTCATAGGGGTAAAGAATTATTATTGTTACATCTGCCAACAGAAGGGCTGAGGCCAAAATGGCATCAGCAGGGCAGAGTAGGAGAGTGGGATATTTACACTGAATGGCCAGATTAATATGATCATTGAATACCCTACTAGCCACTCAGTGCATATCCTTTATAATAAAAGGCTAATATGTAAACTGTCCCCTTGACCAGGAGTTTGACCAGTAGGCAGGCCGGCCAAACGCCCATGTCTCCTCCCCCTGGCCAAGCTGATGCACAAATTCATACATCATGCCTCTAATATATATAAGTATATGTAGTATATGTATATGTATATGTATATGTATATGTATACACACACACACACACACACACACACACACTCACACACACACACACTGAGTGGCCAGATTATTATGCATTCAGAGATCATAATAATCTTGCCACTCTGTCAGTCAGAGTAACCAGTGGGACCAGGTGCAAGTGGGGGCCAGGTATAGGTTATCACTGGAAACTGGGTGAGGCAGTTTACTGGAAGCTGAAGGCCATTTATCATGAAACCTACAATGAGAATAACAGGAAAATGACCGGGCAGGGCAAGAGACCCCAGCAGGGCATAATGGAGCGAGAATACACTGAACATTCCAGGGAGTGCAAGAATGTGCCTAACAGTGGTCCATTAAAAAATAATGGAGACATTTCCTTTTAAAATCAAAATAAAGGCAAATAATGCCCATATCGCAGCTTCTGATCACCTGTTCTGGAGGTTCTAGTAAGTTGAGTAGGGCAAGAAAAAAGAAATTAAAAGACTATATAAATTGAAAAGGAAAAGAAAACTGTCATTATTTGCAGCAGAAGTAACTGTATAATTAAAATGTTAAAAAGTCTATAGATAAGTTGTTAGAACTAATGAGAAAATTTAGCAAGATTGCGGAAAATCAAATCTACATACAAAAATGAATAAATTGCACTTAATAAATTGGAGATCTCAGGAAAAGGAAATTCCTTTCTATTTCTAGTTTGCTAATATTTTGTTTAATTATTAATAGGTATCACAATTTATCAGATTTTTAAAAATGCATTTTTTAAGGTGATTGGGCTGTTCTGATCTCGTAATATAGAAAATGTTCATGTTAAATGTTAAACCACCTTTGCATTCTAGAATTAAGCAAACTTGATTCTTCAAGTGATGACTTCAGTTTGCTAATATTTTGTATATATTGATAGAAGATTTTGCATCAGTATTTGTGAGAGAAATGGACTTGGGATTTTCTTGTTCTTGTGTTTTGCTGGTGTCTATATTGAGTATATGCCATTTCTTAAAATTAATTGTTGAGTGCTCTTTTTTTCTCCTTACAAGCACTTTATAAAATTATAATAATCTTTTTCTTGAAACCTCATTAGAATTCATCTATAAAACCATTCAGAGTCTATTATTTTATTTGTGGGAATATTTTTCAAATGACTGATTTCTCTTAATAGGCATAGGAATTTTGGGTCTGCTTTTCTAATTTAGTAAGCTTTGCTAAATTGCAATTTTCTAGAAAGTTATCCTTTGAATCCAAGTTTTCAAGTTTATTGGTATAAAGTTATTTGTAACATTCATTTATCTCTCGAATTCTGCTGTGTATTTGTGTCCTCTTCATTCCCAATATCATTCTTTCAATTTTTCTGTATTAATTTTGGCCGAAATTTGTCTATTTTAGTATTTTCAACAAACTAATGTTAACTTTGTTTATCCTTTATATTTAGTTTTAGTTTATCAGTTTCTGTTTTTATTATTTTTAAAAAACATATTTTATTGATTTTTTACAAAGAGGAAGAGAGAGGGATAGAGAGTTAGAAACATCGATGAGAGAGAATCATCGATCACTTGCCTCTTGCACACCCCCTACTGGGGATGTGTCTGCAACCAAAGTACATGCCCTTGACCGGAATCGAACCCAGGACCTTTCAGTCTGCAGGCCGATGCTCTATCCACTGAGCCAAACCGGTTTCGGCTGTTTTTATTATTATTCTCTTTCTATTTGTTATTTTTTCTCCTCAATTTCTTAAAGGTGGACACATAGCTAAGTTTCAATCTTATCTAACATATGCATTTAAATTTTGAACATTTTAAATTTTTGTTTATTTATTGAGTTTAGAGAGAAACAGGAAAGGGGTGGGGCCGAGGGAGGGATGAGAGAGAGGGAGAAACAGGGAATTGTTGTCTCACTTACTTACACATTCATTGCTTGCTTCTTGTATGTTAACTGACCGGGGATCAAATCTGCATCCTTGGCATATCTGGACGCCACTTGAACCCGCCGAGCTATCTGGTCAGGGCTTATGTGTTTAAATTTTAATGTTATAATTTAAATTGTGTCAATGCAGTGCTTTGGCTGCATTCCATGATTTTAATACAAAATATTTCTAATGTTGCTAATTTCCTTTTAGGTTAGGTTAGCTTGCTGCTCATGACTGAGCGAGACAGGCCAGACACGTCCTGTAGCCCTC
This sequence comes from Pipistrellus kuhlii, assembly GCF_014108245.1. NCBI lineage: Eukaryota > Metazoa > Chordata > Mammalia > Chiroptera > Vespertilionidae > Pipistrellus > Pipistrellus kuhlii. Next base: position 102,754,147 of record NW_023425529.1, on the reverse strand, counting down.
CTGTGGTCCCTCCACAGCTGGCCAACCTCCCGTGTCCCTCCCTGGCCCCGATTGTACACTGGTGGGGTCCCTCTGCCTGGCTTGTACCCTCGCAATCTGGGACTCCTGGGGGGATGTCAAGAGCTGTGTGGGCCCAATCCCACAGGCCAAGCCAGGGGACCCCACGAGCCTCTAATCTTTCTATAATTGATAACAAATTAGTCTAACCCAGCGGTTGGCAAACTCATTAGTCAGCACTACAAAGATTGAAATTTATTTTGAGAGCCGAAAACAGACTTCAGTGCATGGGCCATGGAGTTTCAGTCGCACTGTACGTGTGCGCCCACACGTGGTATTTTGTGGAAAAGCCACACTCAAGAGCCAAAGAACCGCATGTGGCTTGCGAGCCGCGGTTTGCAGACCACTGATCTAACCAGTATTGATTTTTTTTTTTTAAGGTATTATTTGTGTACATATCTTTTTTTTTTTTAAATTGGTTTCAGAGTAGAAGGGATAGGGAGAGTGAGATAGAAACATTAATGATGAGAGAGAATCATTGATTGGCTGCCTCCTGCACGCCCCCCCACTGGGGATTGATCCTGAAATCTGGGCATATGCCCTGACTGAGAATCTATACGGTGACCTCTTGGTTCCTGGGTCGACACTCAACCACTGAGCTACATCCAGCTGGGCCGGTATTGATTCTTTGCAGATTGTTGATATTTATTTTTTGGTTTATTGTGTCATCAGTTTTTGAAAATGTTCTGTTTGTGCTTAAGCACTTTGTATATTTTCTAATTGTCTGGTCTGAGTTTTCATATGAGTCTAAGTCAGTGTTTTAATTGTATTGTTTATATTCTTGTTATATAGTCAATTTTTTTTTACCTAGCAATAATTGAAAGGTGAAAATCTTTCTCCAAAATGGTGGATATATATCTTTTTTTCTTGTTATATATTTTTTTAGTTATTAAGACTTTATTTATTTAGCACAGTTTTAGGTTTATAGAAAAGTAAAGAAAAGGTACAGAGATTTCCCATATAACCTCTACCCCTACCTCAGTATACCCTCCCCCATTATCAACATCCCCCACCAGAATGGTACATTTGTTAAAATTCATGAACCTACCTAACATGTCATTATCATCCATAGTCCATAATTTATACTACAGTTCACTCTTGGCATTGTACGTGCTATGAGTTTGGACAAATGTACAATGACATGTATCTATCATGATTTCACTAAAGGCCTGATGCATGAAATTCATGCACTTGGGAGAGTTCCTCATCCCGACCTGCACCCCTCGCTCCCTACCACCTTCCTGCAGTGGAGGTGGGAGAGGTTCCCATCACCAGCACTGTGCCCAGCTTCTGGATGAGCTGCGCAACCCCATGTGCGAGTGCACTGACCACCAGGGAACAGCTCTCGCGTTGAGCACCTAACCCCTGGTGGTCAGCGGGTGTCATAGTGACAGGTTGTTCCACCAGTTATTCCGCTGTTTGGTTGATTTTTGCATGTTAAGGTTTTATTATTTAGGATACCAAATACAGTTGATCCTTGAATAATACTTGTTTGAACCATATGGGTCCATTTACATATGTGCATTTTTAAACAAATATGTACAGCACTATAAATGTACTTTCTCTTCTTTATGATTTTAATAACATTTTTTTTCTAGCTTACTTTAATATAAAAATGTATGCCAAAACCGGTTTGGCTCAGTGGATAGAGTATTGGCTTAAGGACTGGAGAGTCCCAGGTTTGATTCCGGTCAAGGGCATGTACATTGGCACATCCCCAGGAGGGGGTGTGCAGGAGGCAGCTGATAGATGTTTCTAACTTTTTATCCCTCTCCCTTCCTCTCTGTAAAAAATCAATAAAACAAAAAATATTAAAATATATATATATGTTATGTAATACATACAACATATAAATATGTGTTAATTGACTTTATATTTATTGGTCAGGCTTCCAGTCAACAGTAAGCTATTAATAGTTAAGTTTTGGAGGAGTCAAAAGTTATACTTGAATTTTTGACTGTGTGGAGTGTCGCTGACCTTAACCCCATGATATTCAAGGCCCAACTGAATTTTTAACTACTCTATAAATCATTCTATCCATTTTACTCTCTATATTTTGAAAATATTTATTATGTGCATAAACATATTGAGTAGTTAGTTATATCTTCTTGATGAACATGTGTTGTCCTCTTAACGGTTATAATATTTTGTCTCAAAGTCTGTTTTTTTAAATAGTTTTGCAAACTTAGCTACATTGCTAATCACCAAATATAGTCACTGTGTTTTTCATGCTGTCTACATTTTTTGTATTTGTGTCCATTAGTCATCACACTAAAATGTTGATTGCTCTAGTTATATTTCTCATAAAATATTAATTAATATCTTTCTCATAAAATAATATTAAATAATAAATAATAGAAATGAGCATTTCTCATTTATTTTATTTTAGTTTTATCTAGTAATGTGTGAAATCGGTACATAGTTATCCACACTTTATAGAAACTGAGATAAGTAATATGCCAAAGGCTACACAGTAGTAACACAAGGGTTATCTATTAGTTTCTATTAGTGATGTATTAGGAGATCTATTAATTTCACATCAGAATTTCCTTAAAGGTCTGTCAGACTTGCTAAAATCAATATTATAACATTGTGGGTGTTTTACTTTTTCAGTTTTTGGTAGTTAAAATATTTTAATATGGTAGGAAGTGACTATACTTATACAGTATGTTTCATAAAGTAATAGTCCCATTTTATTTTTTCATTTTAAAAAAAGTTCTAGTGCTTTCATTTTAGAACTCTTCTGTGCTGAGTCATTATAAGATTTAGTTGCCTTTGTATGTGAAAGTCAGCCAAGGGATAAAATTGCTTAAGATCTATTTCCAAGGAGACACTTGTATTAAGTCTTTTCCTGTCATTCTCTTCCAGGAGATATGAATAGGATTGCGGGCAAAAATTTGGTGCAATTAGAATTAGAGGTGTTTGGGCAAGGTTAAGCTGTTTTGAAACTTCTCTTATTTACAGTTTTAATGCTTCTTAAGTCTAGACACAATCTTTTAACCAGAAGGCACAGACACAGGTCTGACCTTGGCCCCATCATCACACTTAGGTAACCTCAGATCAATCATTGAACTTTTCTGAGACTTCTCTGCTATTTTATATAAAATTAAAATTTTAGAAATTAAAAATTAATACCTTCATACTTACCTCAAAAATTTTATTCAATTTGTAAACATGGTATTATTGGAAATTTTTAAAGAAAAAAATGGAAGTTGAATCTCTTTCACACATTAAAATGTCCAATGTTGAACCCTGCAAAACTCAAAATACTTCTGCTTCTTTGAGACATTGGTGAGTTTGTGATAGTATATAGGCATTTATAAAGGTTCTTCTCACATTATCTTAGTTTATTAGAAAGTAAAACTAAAAATCAAGTGAAAAATATTGTTATTTCCTATGGATTTAGATTTGAGATTTTTGTCTCTTTGGGCCTAGACAATGTTTTTATTATATTGATTACATGCCAACTATATTACTGGGTACTAGCACAACAGGTACATTGAGACAGGGTGGGTCCAGTTGTTTTCCCATTATACACATGTGCAGAGTGTAGTGCTTGGGGTTGTTTGGGATTAGGCTGCAAAATTGAAGCTGCTGACTTGCAGTTTAGATAGCTTTAAGCTTGACTTTCTGCCACTGAAGCCTTTATTTGTTTTGGAGACCATGTCTCAATCAATTTATAGCATTAGATCCAATATGTTCCCAAGATATATCAATGCTGCGAGTTCTTTGCTTCAGGGAGGGTTGAATTATTACCATAACAAGGACTTGTACCAGAAACTATCTTAACTTTTAATATTTATGCAGCTTCTACCATAGATTGTCTAAATTGCCATAAATAAAGCAAGATATTTTATCACAATGACTTGGTCCTGTAAGAATTTGGTGCCAAAAATTGCCGGGACCGGTTTGGCTCAATGGATAGAGCGTCGGCTTGGGGACTGAAGGGACCCGGGTTCGATTCCGGTCAAGGGCATGTATCTTGGTTGCGGGCACATCCCCAGTAGGGGGTGTGCAAGAGGCAGCTGATCGATGATTCTTTCTCATCGATGTTTCTAACTCTCTATCCCTCTCTCTTCCTCTCTGAATAAAATCAATAAAATATATTTAAAAAAAAAAAAAAAAAAAAAAAAAAAGAATTTGGTGCCAAAAATTTTAACAAAAGTTTAGTTAAATTAGACTGGTGAGATTGTGGAGTGATAGAAAATGTCTGACAAATTTATGAGGTTACATGCTGATAAGCTCAAGGGAAAACATTCAGAGAATTTAAGAGATGCCAAGTTTGCTAAATTATTTGCACTTTTGATGATACTTCTAAAATCTTCCAGAAATATTGTACTTTCTTAATATAATAGAAAAGCTATTATTTTAATACTAGAGGCCCAGTGCCACTTATCCTGGCCCTGCTGTGCCTGCCGCTGCCTGGTAGCACTGCTGCTAGCACTGCTGCAGAGACAGGAGAGGCTCCCAGTGCTTGCCAGCTGGGAGCCTGGCTTCTGGCTGAGCAGCAGTCCCGCTGTGGGAGTGTTGAGCATCTGCCTCCTGGTGGTCAGTGCACATCATGGCGATTGGTCATTCTACCATCAGGTTGATTTGCATATTAGCCTTTTATTATATAGGATTTTTGTTCTTGTGTATAGTCAGCAAACAGTACAGTGCAGCTTGTGTTTATCCCTAGAAAGCAGTAAACAACTTCCTTTCTTTGGTGAGGAAGTACACATAGGCTCTGGACAACTATCAGTGTTTGACTCATAGGAAACACTTGTGGAAGTAAGTTGTGACTAAGGCATGGATGTGATCTGTTGTTCAAGCCAAAACACTTTTGAGAAGGAAAAGAGTTTTTATTATTGTTATTATTATTTTTTAATCCTCACCCAAGGATAATTTTTCCATTGATTTTATTGGGCGGGATGGGAGAGTGGAACAGAGGGGGAGAGATAGAGAGAGAGAGACAGAGAGAGAGAGAAACATGGATATGAGAGAAACACATCCATTGTTGCTTCTTACATGTCCTTGACCAGGGCCAGGGATTGAGCCTGCAACAGAGGTATGTGCACTTGACCAGAATCAAACCCAAGACCATCCAGTGTGCAGGCTGACCCTCTAACCATGAACCACACCGGCCAGGACTATAGCATTATTCTTAATCCTCATTTTACAATTTTGAAAACATGATATTGCAAGACAAGGCAAATGAATAACAATAGAAAATACAAACTGCCTAACTTCAGACATACCACAGGGTCTGGCTAGGGCTCTAAAAATTTAAATGTAAACCATCAAATGTATCAGTAGATATGACATGAATGAGTAACTACATACTAGAAATAGGAACTGCTACTCAACCAATAGCAGAACCTTGGAGGTGGTGCAGTCTAGCCTATTACTATGCACTAAGACTTAACTCAGATCTTTGTAGTTTACAGAGAACTTGGCATTTATTATTAAAAGGCCATACTATCATAGTCATACAAAGCCAGATATTAATTGCTCAGAAATAGACACAAGTGTATTTGTTTTTAAATAAAAAACAAAGTAATTGTGGGAAAGTTATATTTAATTATTAAAGTAAAGTAGGTCAGATTAGGTCACTGTAGTTAATTTTTGGCATATTATGTTCCAACTAGAGGCCCAGTGCACGAAATTCATGCATGGGGTTGGTGGGGGGGGCTGTCCTCAGCCCAGTCTGCACCCTCTCCAATCTCAGACATCCCTCTCACCATCCAGGACTGCTGGCTCCCAGCTGCTCTCCTGCCTGCGTTCCTGATTGCCCCTAACCACTTCTGCATGCCAGCCTGATCACCCCCTAACCACTCCCATGCCAGCCTGATTTGATGTCTAACTGCTCCCCTGCCAGCCTGTTTGCCCTCAACTTCCCTCCTCTGCTGGCCTGGTCCCCCTTAACTACCCTCCCTTGCAGAGTTGATCACTCCCAACTGCCCTCCCTTGTAGGCCTGGTCCCTCCCAACAGCCTTCCCCTGCTGGCCATCTTGTGGTGGCCATCTTGTGTCCATATAGGGGCAGGATCTTTGACCACATGGGGGCAGCCATCTTGTGTGTTGTAGTGATGGTCAACCTGCATCAGATAGGATTAGATAGGATTGTAGAAACAAGTTCTACCATTTTCCTATTTGGTGAGGGGTGATGGGGTTAGGGGAGAGACAGGGAGGGACCCCAAAATATCTTTCTACACTGTGTAGCTAGGATGAACCTTTAAAATAGGAAATACTACCACTATCCTATATAATAAAAGGGTAATACAGTGGTGCCTCGCATAAAGAACGCCTCGCACAGCGAACGCTGCACACAACGAACTTCACAGCAACAGGACAATGCTCAAAGGGAAGCGTCATCTGATAATGAGGAGCAACAATCAAACAATCAACCAATCCCAACTGCTGACATCAAGAACATCCTGGTCAAATGGAAAGCAGTTCAGGAGTTTACCAATGCCCACTATCCGGATTCAGCTGAAGCAAACAGGATCAACGATCTTTACTCCAATACTCTTGTCCATTATTTCCGGCAGATGTTGGAGAAAAGAGAAAAACAAACGACTTTGGACAGGTTTTTCATGAAACCATCGGCCAAAAAGCAGAAAATGGATGAAGATGTGCAAGATTCTCTAGACTCTACTTAGTCTGTCTTAAAATTAAAAAAATGTGTGTTTTTTTTTAAAAAAATTATGTTTTTAGATGTATCTAAATAAAAATAATAACAAAAAATTTATCTTTTTTTATGTCATCTTAGCATATTTTATGCTACAGAACGAATTATTTTTTTTTAACATGTATTGTTATGGGAAAACGCGTTTCACATAACGAACTTTTCGCATAACAAACTTGCTCCTGGAACGAATTAAGTTCGTTGTGTGAGGCACCACTGTATGCAAATTGACCCTAATGGTGGAACCACAGGGAACGACCATTCTCTATGACATACACTGACCACTAGAGGCAGACACTCAAAGCAGGAGCTTCCCCCTGGTGGGTAGTGTGCTCCCACAGGGGGAGCACCGCTCAGCCACAAGCTGGGCTGATGGCTGCGAGCGCAGCAGAGGTGGCAAGAGCCTCTCCCACCTTCTCGGCAGTGCTAAGGATGTCCGACTGTGGCTTAAGAATGGGAGGGCCTAAGCCAGCAGGTGGACATCTCCTAAGGGGTCCTGGGGTGTGAGAGGGCAAAGGCTGGGCTGAGGGACCCCCCCGAATGCGTGATTTTCAGGGACTCTACTAATAATACAAGAGGTGCAATTTATTATTAGGTAATGGACTTTCAGATACTTATTATCCTCTAAATTCCTCCCTTGCTTTATCTGTACCTCTTTTGTAGTATTTGGGGCATTTTCCCCTGGTTTATTATTTTCAACATACTCCATTTCCTCCTTCCTGTTAGAAAGATCAAGAAGGATTCATTAGCTCTGGCCAATGTGGTTCAGTTGGATACAGCATCATCTCTTACATCAAAAGGCCAAGGATTCAGTTCCCAGTTAGGACCCATGCGAAGATGTGGGGTTCAATCCCTGGTCTGGTTGTGTACAACCCATGTTTCTCTCTCTCCCTCTCCTTTCTCTCTCTCTAAAATCAATAAAAACATATCCTCTGGTGAGGATTAAAATAAAAAGAAAGGGGGTTTATTGTTGCATAGTTGGATGCCATGCACACAATGGAATTCTTGACAAAATGAAACAAATGGGTCTCCCTGACAAACCTGACCTGCTTTTTTTGATCTGTCCTCTCACATAGGCAGCGCCTCTGTTCAGTACACAGGCATCAGCCAGCATCAATCAGGACTACTTCAGACTACACAGCCCACCCGGCAAGCTTCTGTAGAAACAAAAATACTGCAGACAGTTTTTAAAAAAAGTCAGGCAAGAGTGCAAAGGAACTGAAGTACTCATGGCAATTTAAATGAGGCACAGTTTTGTTTCCCTTTCTGGCTAGAGCTAACTTTATGGCTCAACTGTGTCTGTTGAATGAAACACGTGTGTTTTATGTGCTTAACCTCAATTCTGACCTCATTTTGTATTCCCGCCTTTATTTCCCCATCCCTAACATCCTCATCTATTAATTTTGGACCTGTTACATATGAAATACATTAAGTACAGCTTTTTATAATAATATGAATACTGATGGAAATTTTTATTACCACTTCTAAACCCTTTTTGTGAGAAACTTGTAGTAATAAAACTAAATATTCAAAGGGTTACATTTTTCATTAATTGGTAGTATGCAATATTGATTTTTGAGGGATACATAATGTAGTCACACAACTACAACATACATCACAAACTTCACCAGGTGAACCAGGTGTCAGAATTGTAATTCTTTTGAGGGAAGGAGATGGTGTTTTGTCTTTCTTCTTTCCATAATACCTAGAATGGTACCTTATACTTAAAAATTTATTGAATAAAATTGATAAATAATTGGTTGTTGCTTTTATCACATATCGAGATAATGTATTTGTATATTTATTTAATTTCCTTTGAAAGTATATGAATGAATGATGTGCATATCACACCCTCATTCACGATTTGTTGATTATTTGCTATTATCCTATATAATAAAAAGGTAATATGCAAATTGACCATCACTCCAACACACAAGATGGCTGCCCCATCTGGACACAAGATGGCCACCACAAAATGGCCAGCAGGGGAGAGCATTTGGGGGCAACAGGGCCTGCAGGGGAGGGCAATTGTAGACAACCAGGCCAGCAGGGAAGCGCAGTTAGGGGTAACCAGGCCGGCAGAGGAGGGCAGTTGGGGGCAACTAGGCCAGCAGGGGAGGGCAGTTGGGGGTGACCAGGCCTGCAAGTGAGGGCAGTTGTGGGGGACCAGGTCTGCAGGGGAGGGCACTTGGGGGGGATAAGGCCTGCAGGGAAGGACAGATAGGGGCAAACAGGCTGGCATGGGAGGGCAGTTAGGGTTGACCTGGCCTGTAGGGGAGGGAAGTTAGGGGCAATGGAGCCAGCAGGAGAGCAGTTAAGTATCGATCAGGCTGGCAAGGGAGTGGTTAGGGGGTGATTAGGCTGGTAGGCAGAAGCAGTTAGGGGCAATCAGGCAGGCAGGCAGGCAGGCAGGAGAGCCGTTGGGAGCCAGCAGTCCTGGATTGTGAGAGGGATGTCTTACTGCCCGTTTAGGCCCAATCCCGGTGGGCAGTCAGGCATCCCTCAACGGTCCCAGATTGGAGATGGTGCAGGCTGGACTGAGGGACTCTCCCTCCCCCCATGCACAAATTGCATGCACTGGGCCTATAAATATAAGATGTAGAGAAACTCACAAATGAACTTGAAATGAGTAAAGATAGCCTATGTAAACAGCATTATAATTAGTACAGTTTGATCCTTTTGATCAGCCTAAAGGAGATATTGCTATAATTCTCTATCATTTTATTCCTTAAGCCTACAGGAACTGAGCTTGTGAAAAATGGCTTTTTCTTTCCCAATGGGTAACTTTAAGATAGTAAAAAAAAAAAATTCTCATAGAATATAAGTTTCGTGAGAACTGGAAATTTTTATCTGTTTTGTTCACTTATTGTGCCTGTCACATAATTGGTGTTCTAAAACCCACAAACTGATACTCTTAGATGTCTGCTTGACAGTATTGAAATAAACTGTCTTTATTATACATGCAGATGCCCTTTAGGTTTCTCCTTAATAATCTTATGATTCCTTACTTAATGGAGTAGTTCACCCTTTACAAAACTTTTCTGCCTTTCTCTCTCTCCCCCAAGCCCCCTTTGGAAGCTAAAAGACAATGGCATTACTGATGAAAATCTGAAATTTTGGGATGTGGAAAGCTGGAAAGAGTGCTGCACCCAAGCTAACTACAGAAGAAAGATAAAATCCTAAATTTACTTGAGCTCATAAAAGAATTGAGGTCACAAGGCTGACTGCTGTACAAAGGTGTAAGAAGGAATCAGATAACATTTTAATAAGTTGTTGGAGGCCAAGTAGGTTGGCTTATCTGGAATATCTGAGGGCCCTGATATAAGGGGTGTTTGCATTCACCCATAAGCTCTGTTCCATGTGTCTTCACTGGGTGCTCAGAAGAAATAGTAGAACAGGTTGGAAGTCCACAAAGAATCTTTCTCAGTGCTACAGGCCTACAGGCTGCTGCTATAGGAACAGCACAAAACTCTGTCTTCCTGCTCAAAAATAAAGGAATCAACCAGACTCAGACTTTAAAATGACTAATAGATAGAGTAATTTTAAAGTAATTTTCAGGCAGGGATTTAAATAACTGGTAAAAGATATGGGAAAAATGAACAACATCTATGAAATGTTGGGGAGGAGAGATGGAAACTGTGAGAAACACTGCAAGAAATAAAGCTACAACCTATATATATATAAAAGGCTAAGTGACCAATTGGCTGGCCAGTGCATGACACACACTGGCAATCCTATCTAATAATAAAGTAATATGCAAATTAACCATCAATCCTCAACAAAAATGGCAGTGCCCATAGACTCAAGATGGCGGTGCCCAGTTCTCTCAGGCTTGCCAGAGACTCCCAGTCCCAGGGAGGGCTGCTGATGAGAGCCAGCGGTGCTGCCCAGGCTGTAGGCCTGGGAGGTGGTCACACACCTGGCGCAATCTGCTACTAGCCTCAGCCAGTGCATGCCTGGTGCCATCTGCTCCCAGCCATGGCCCTGGCCATCTGCCTGGGAGTCTCCCGCACCACCCCAATTCCCCTCCTGCAATCCACTTTCAGCCCCAGCTCAGACCATGGGCTGTGAGGTGGCTGGCACCCCTCCAAGAGATGCGCTTCCAGCTCAGGTGGGCCTGCGAGGTGGCCACACCCTCCGGTGCAATCCACTCCCAGCCATGGCCAGGACTGTAGGCCTGTCTTCTGGTGCGCCCTTCTCTCAGCACGTTTTGCTTCCAGCCAAGGCCAGGGCTGTGGGCCTGGGAGGCAGCCACACCTCTCCGGTGTGATCTGCTCCCAGTCATCCGCTCCCAGCTGTGGCCTGGGCTATAGGCCTGTCAGCTGGGAGACTCCTGCACCCCTCAGACACCCCAACCTCCTTCCCGCTATCCACTTCCAGCCTCGGCCAGGGCTGTGAGCACGCCTCTTCCGTGCAATCCACTCCCAGCCATGGCCTGGGTATTGGCCTGTTGACTCAGGGGCATCTGAACCCCATTAGGCCGCCAGCTTCTTCCCAATCTGCAAAACTCCAGCTTGATTCCCTTGTAAAGGGAAGAGAAAGGACAGAACATTCTCAGGAAACGGTGACAACTGGTTGCATGTGTGGATTGTGCTGGAGCTGTGTGCAAGGCACTGTGGGAATACTGAGGAAGGAGCAAGCAGATCTGGTGCAAGAATGGGGAGAGGGCTACAGAGACCTGGCCAACCCTCAAAGGGCCCAGTAGAACTTTCATAGGTAGAAAAGATTGAGATTATTAAGAGGAGAAAGGCATCTTGGAAGGGGTATTTCTAGCAGAAAGGAAAAAAATGGGCCGAAAGTTTGTGGGAAAATGGGTAAGTACAGTGTTAGTAGACCTCTATGTGAAAAAACCTTCCATCTTTTTTTTTTTTTTTTTAATATATTTTATTGATTTTTTTTACAGAGAGGAAGGGAGAGAGAGAGAGAGAGCTAGAAACGTCGATGAGAGAGAAACATCGACCAGCTGCCTCTTGCACACCCCCCACCAGGGATGTGCCCACAACCAACATACATGCCCCTGACCAGAATCGAACCTGGGACCTTTCAGTCCGCAGACTGACGCTCTACCACTGGGCCTAACCGGTTTCGTCAAGCCTTCCATCTTGACACCTACATTACTTAACAGACTTGGCTCCAATTGACTTTGCACTTTCAAAATAATTTTTGGAGGGAAAGATGGACAGTTGATTACATGTCTATTGTTTATAAAAGAAAAGGAAACTTTTTAGAAAATATGAAAAAGTGTGAAATCACCTATATACCTTCTACTTTTACAAATATAAGCCCAACAACCACATTTCCAAGGTCTCATGAAATTCTTGTTTAAGGAGTTTATTTTATGACACGTTTAATTTGGGTTTACATTTTTACTGGTTTGTCAAGACCATAGCAGGTACACTGTCCAATATGTTAAAGAAAAAACCCTATCCAATAAAAAGGGAATATGCAAGGGAGGGCATTTGGGGGTGACCGGGCTGTCAGAGGAGGGCAGTTGGAGATGATCTGGCCGGCAGGGGAACAGTTAGGCGTCAGTCAGGCTGGCAGGGGAGTGGTTAGGGCCAATCAGGCAGTCAGGCAAGCAGTTGGGAGCCAGCAGTCCCAAATTATGAAAGAGATGTCCAATTGCCTGTTTAGGCCCGATCCCACAGGGGTCCCAGATTGGAGAGGGTGCAGGTTGGGCTGAAGGACCGCCCTCCCTCCCCCCTAACCCCCAGTGCAGAAATTTTGTCCATCGGCCCTCTAGTATGTAGATAAAATAATAAAATGTAAATTAAGTTTGTCAAAGTCAGTGATTATGGTATTACATTAGACAAATGTAATAGTAAATAACGATAATTTATAGTATCTACTCTGTATTAAACCTGACATACGATGTTTTTAAAATACATTATCTTGTCCAATTCTCATCTAATTAAGTGAAAAGATGATTATTGACATTTTGCAAATGAGGGAGATGTGTCTAAGAGAAGTTCAGTAAATTGCCACATTTTGCCACTTTGCTGATAAGTGGCATAGTTAGAATTCAAACTTTTGTCTGACAGCAAAACCTCTTAAATCTACACTCCAGTGAAACATAATAATGGAAGTTTCAGAATCAGGCAAGTGTTGGTTTAAGACAGATCATGCTCTCAGTTCTCCTTTAATGAGTTTAAGAATGGTCCCTGGAAGGAAGAGTATTTCTGTATTTGTGGGATGATGAGAAGCAACTGATTCAGTGGGCAAAAGTTAAGGATGCTGGAAATAGCTGAAGGGCCCAAAGAGCTCTCCATTAGTACCATTTCTTGTGCAATTGATTCTTACCATAATTAGTGAAGTGACATTCATTCTTGATTTATAGCATTTTAAATATGTTAGCCAGATTCCTTTTAATCTTTAAAAATATTATGGGGGACAAAAGTATAGTTGTGAATATGTGAAACAGTTTACTTTTGTATCTTTGTTAATTATTATATTATTTTCCATAAAAACAACTGTCACTTATTTCCTGTATAACAGTGTCTGGACCCTAAGGAGAACTGAGAATTCTATGTCATGTTGGAATATACTAGTGATCAGTGGAAGGGACTATTTTCTGCTATGGGAGTTACAAATATTGAAGTAGAAACTGGTAAAGCATGCAGTTGAATATATAGTAAAAGAGTTTTATTTCTAATGCCTTGGTCTTTGGTAAAGTTTCATTTTAATATAATTAAAAGTAATTACAAGGGTTCAGGTTTTTTAAATGCATCTTTATTTATAGTTGCTCATACCTGTCAGCTTGAAATGTATTTATTTCCTGTTTCTTCAATATATCAGATGTAAGAAAGAATCTTGACTTTAGGAGACAATAATATGAAATGTTTGTGCTATCCTGTAGATATAACTATTTTTGGGAAGATAGCAAAAACTGAATTATTTTAATATTGGTTATCATGACTCTGGTTGGTAAAGTAACATTTACAGAAGAAAATCTTGACTAGGAAACGTTTTTCTAATTTTTGGGTTAAGGTTTAATTTCTAAATATTGTTTATTTTTTAATTGTTCATACACTGATTGGCCAGATTATTATAATCTCTGAATGCATAATAATCTGGCCACTCAGTGTATATCCTATGTAATAAAAGGCTAATATGCAAATTGTCCCCTCAACCAGGAGTTCGACTAGCAGGCAGGCCGGTTAACTGCCCATGTCCCCTCCCCCTGGCCAGGCTGGCCAGACCCCACCTATGCACGAATTCATGCACCGGGTCTCTAAACTATATATACATATATTGAGTGGCCAGATTATTATGCGTTCAGAGATCATAATAATCTGGCCACTCAGTGTATAATATAAGAGGAAAATCAGTTTGTATAGTTATTTAAGTTTTTCTTTCATTTTTGTTGTTGTTCTTTTAATTTAAAAAAGGAAGTACTTCCTAACTCAGTTCTAATAGTTGAAATGCATTTATTAAGTCCAGTTAACTAAACCAAACTTGATTTAAAAAGAAAAGAATATCTATTTTCCCATTTATAGAAAACATAAACTAAATGTATTATTTAATTTGTGATCTGATAGGTTAATGATTCTTTCTTTTAAACTATTTGACAAGGGCCCTGGCCGGGTCTCATATGTTTGTAGCATCATCCCATACACCAAAAGGTTGTTGATTCAATTCCTGGTCAGAGCACATACTGAGGTTTTGGATTCAATCCCTGGTCTCATAAAGGAGGCAACCTTTTGATGTTTTTTTCTCTCTTGAAATCAATAAAAACATATTCTCAGGTGAGGGATAATAAATAAACAAACAAACAAACAAAAAAACTATTCTACTAGGATTGTACTTGCCCTCTACTTATGTTTCCTTGTGGTGTTGGTATATATACTTTGTTCAGTATACTATAAAAGGCTTTGAATATATAATTTGGGGAGGTTTTTTAGTACTTTTTATTTGAAATAAATATAGGTTCTCAGGAAGTTACAGAAACATAATTCAGAGGTCCCAGGTAACCTTAGCCAGTAATGATACTCATTTCCCCCAGCATTCACATCCTATATAATAAAAGGCTAATATGCAAATAGACCAAATGGCAGAACAACCAAATAACTGGTCGCTATCACGTATGCCGTCCACCAGGGGGTTTGCACAGAACATGGCGGGTGTCGGCATGGCAGGATGGAGCAGGTGAGCAGGGCACTGTTATCAGGGTGAGCCTCTGATGGTTACTGAAAATTATTTGCTCCTGCGCTCCGTGGTCCCAATTGGTGCTCGCACCTGCTGCTGGCACCAGCCCTGCTCACACCCGCAGCCAGCACTGGAGCCACCACTCACACTTACTGCCAGTGCCCCGTGCCAGTCCCAATCACTCAGCACCATCAGCAGGTGCAAGCAGCGGCTGTAGCCCTGATTGCTCCTGAGGGCTTTTCTATCTCCCCCCGCTCCTGAGGGGCGATCAGGGTGCCAGTCCAGCTCGCACCTGCTGCTGGTGCTGTCAGCACGTGGGAGCGGGGGTGATGGGAACAGGGCTGCCAAGCAGACAGTGGATTGGGGCCGCAGCAGGAAAGGCCAGGTGGGAGCATGGAGAATGGGCCGAGACCCGCCCATGTTCCTACTGTAGCCTCGCGGCCTACTGTTCCTTTCAAAATGCATTATGAATTTGTGCACTGGGCCCCAGGTTTTAAATAACTGCAGTACCACATTTCTTTTCCAATAAATAATTTTTTATGAACTGTTTTCATTTTTCATTGTTCTCATAAGCTCTTTTTCTTTACATCTTTTGTTTTATTATAAACCTGACAAGGAAAGAATTAAGCCCTATTAAATTTGTCCTTTTAATGCTGGTCTTTCCTATATGAGTTTGAGTCTCTGAGATATTGTCCTCTAAATACACAAGCTACTTCCTAATGGAAAAGGGTATGTTGAGCTTGGCTCTTAGATCCAATACTTAGTATTTCCACATCATTATCTTCAGAGTAGAAATAATGAACCTTTCAAATATGCCCTACCACCACTGTTGGGCCCTTTGGCTGCTTATTTCTCTTCCCCACTTCTGCAGGGCACCTTGCCATTGGCTTTCAGATTGTCTCCTCCCTCTTCTGAGGAATTTCCTCCTCATCTATCTTCCACTCCCTCACCTTTGTCATCTGTGCTGCAGGGAGGCAGCTCAGTTCTGCCTGACCCCAGGCCAGATGAGAATCATCAGCTCTCCCATGGGATGGTGATCCTCCACTTCTCAATAGGTCACTCTCTATGGGCCCTCTCTGCAACTTTCTCTCACCTCCACGAATTCAACTCACCCTCTGAATTCAACTCCCTCATGACAAAGTCCTCTTGACCTCCCTGAGAACTCATATCCAGCGGGAATGCCCAGCCCTGAACCTCCTTTCCCCTGCATCTGCTCAATTTCTCTTCCTGCCTTCTCAGGAATCGTATGCTCTTCTTGTTTCTTGTCTACATCTCTAGTTTTTGTCTCCTCTATGGATGCTTACCATCAGCATTTCTTAAGCCTGCTTAAGTATTTCCCAACCTTAAAAACATCTTCTTTCCCCTTCTTCCCACCACAGCTATTGCCCTCACTCTCTGCACTGTCCCTCACGCTTCTGGAAACTGTAGCCTCCAACTGGTTTGTCCTAATCCACTCCTTCATTCTTCTTATTTAATGTCTACACTGAAGCTAAAGGAATCTTTTTAAAACACAAATCTGACCATGTGACCTCTTTGCTTAAAACTCCCCAGTGGCTTACCACAGAGATAGAGTCTGAGGATAAAACCAGTGTCCCTGCTTGTTTGGACCTCCAGGCTTCAGGCCCTGGCTCTTGCCTACTTCTTCCAGCCTGACTGGAATTCTGCTTTCCTGCCCATGGCATTTTTACCTCCTGTCATTGGCCCTCTTGTTTGCATATGCTGTTTCTTCTATGAGGATTACTTCCTTCTCCCTGCTGCCCATCCTTTCCTTATCAAGTAAATACCTGTTCACTTTACAAATCTCACTTCTGCATTATTTCCTCTTGTTAAGCTTTTCTAAATTATGGCATTCATACTGATCTATGCTACTTTCTCTTCTTGGCACCCATTACACTTGTAACTTTTTAAAACTGTACTCACGTAGCTAATGTAAGCCTGTAAAGCTGGGGGGAGGGGCAGGCACTCAGTCTCCTGTTCCCTGTGCATAATACACTGTGTGGCACCATAGTTTTCATTGTTGGAGAAATGAGACAAAATGCTGTCTTCCGCATATATGTTTTTATGAAAGTGAAGCTATTAAAGGTATGTGAATCTACTACTTTATAAAATACTACTTATGAAAAGTTAAAGTATAACATGAATCCTATCAACTTAAGATATAATATAAAGGAAGGTTTAAAGAAACCTGAACAGTTTAATATAAGCTGTTGGTATACTGTATATGATTTAACAAAATCTTTCTTTACTTTTTAAAATCCTGTTTGAGGAAATTTTGTTTTATACATGGTGCGTGTCCCAGTGTCAAAAACCTCCAGTCCTCTTACCTGTATCAGAACTTACAGTATGCAACTTCCTTCAGTCCATATCGTAACTCTTTAAATTGCCTTTTCTGCCTACTTTGCTTTTATTACAAATAAGAAGAGACCTGAGTCTTCTTCATTTACTACTTAATTTTTCATTTAATAAGACTTTTTTAATGATCATTCTGGTGTTCATTCTTTCCTTCTGCAAATATTTATTGTCTGCTGTGTGCCAGCCACTGTTCTGGGGCAGAGAGAGAGAGAGGGAAAGCTTAGTTCCCCTTACAGCTCAATTATCACTCATTGGTGCCTTATATCATTTGAGTGCTGAGTAACCTGCGATAGGTCTTTTATATAATGGATTTCTCTTTAAAGAGACTTTTAGCTTAAATTAGATTATAAGTAGAATTCCATAAAGTAGTAGCTTTCTTCAATAAATATCAATATTAATGATTTTTAAATTATATTTAAGATGGTCTAAAGTACTCCTTTAACTCCATTACTAGTTTATTTCTCAGAGATGTGATATTATGGGATCGGGTCTGATTAGTCTTGGAGAGGAAGCATGCATCATACAGGGACATTACACTGATTACTTGAACTCTGCAGTTCTTTCAGGTGGGAAAATAAAAGAATATGCAATTCAGTATCACGTGTTTTTGTTAGCATATCAGTTCAGCTCCATTAGAGTTTATTGGCACTAGAAATTAGAATTTATTTGTTGACATTTTAATCTTTGATTTCTATAACCATTTATTCTATTCACTTATAAGTCACCTGAATAGGCTTACATTCATTGTTATAAAGGAGCAGAAAAAGTATTAACTTTTAAACTTTACCATCTCATAAGTAACAAAGTGCAATTCCTTATTAAGCAATTTACTCACATTCATATTCTTTTGTTTTTCAAGTCAATGCCCAAAAATATGGTGTCTCGTCTTTGTGAATCTAAAAAGGTTTGCGCTGCAGTTGATATGCAACTTCAGGTATGTATGTACTTTAGTTCATGTCTTAACTCTTCAAATTGTTCTCAAGTTTTCCAGAGTAATTATTCAAAATAAATATATAACTTTTAAATTCTTTCCAATGCTACACATTTATTATAATAATTATGCTTCTAAAACCTCTTTCATCTGAGTTCAAAGAACTTAACCAAATTGACTAATTCAATCCTCACTGTCCTAATGAAGTAGATGTTAAATGTGGTTATTTTCTAAATTCAGTCTGGTAAATCAAAAGTTGGAAAAGTTACATGATTTCTTCTAAATTATACATTTTAGCAACAAATTTATATATTCTTATTCACTTTGCTTTAAAATGTGTTTTTAGATGTGAAGTCTAATGAAGAGTAATGACTTTATGTCAATAACATTCAAAGCCTATTACCCAGGTTTCCAGATAAAGACTAGGAAGACTTTATGAATCATCTTTTTATGAAAAAGATTAGAGGCCCGAATTTTGTGCACCAGGGGAATGGGGTGCAGAGTCCCTCAGCCTGTTCTGTACCCTTGCCAGACGCCACTTGCACCAGTGACCATACTTTTCATACAGGTGAAAGGCATCTTGCTGTTGTATGAGCAGCTACATTTTTTTGCCCTGATTATAAAAAGTAGTGCATAGCATGATCCTTCTGAGGCAGTAGTACCATTTTCCCCGTCTTTTGGATGGAAAAATTGAAACAGAGAGGTTAAGTAATTGGCTTTGTTAGCATCAGGGCTGACCACAAAATGTGCAAGCCAGAGACCATGCATGTCATTGCTACGTCATCCTGTTTTTTCAGTGTTAGAGTAGCCTTGCCTCTAAATTTTTAAGTCTAAGAGACTGTTCCCAATATACAGGGTAGGCTTCCTAGGCCTGGCTGGCGATCAGGGCCGATCTGTCGGGCGACCAGCGGGCATGGCAATTGGGAGGGCCCCCACTGGCACTTGCCTTGGCTGGTAGCCTAGCGCCACCCGCTTGTGGCTCAAACTCCCCCCCACACCCCCCCCCCATCACCTCCCTCTTGTGGGGCAGATGCTCAACGCAGGAGCTGCCCACAACTGGTCATTCCACCATTCAGTCAGTTTGCATGTTAGGGTTATTATGTAGGATGCCAGGTCTACATGATACTAGATGTTTTAGGTTATTTGTAATTTCTGAGATTGCTTATGGAATTCTTACTCTTTTTCAGATCTTTGAAGTTATATAAACATTACCTAAACACCCATCTTTTATCTCAAGCATCTCAAAATATTTACTTTATAATGATCTAGTTATCTATTTAAAAGTGTAGCCACTCCTTAGTTGCTTTATACTTTTGTAAAATTCAGTCCCTAAAAAGTAATTAATGAGCTTTGGTTTTTTTTGTACCTTAAAATATATATTTCTGTAAAAAAAAAAAACCTACTATAGACAAAACAGTAAATTTACATTTAATTTACATTATTTAGTATATATTTATATCAATATAATTAGAAATGAATTTCTGAATTATTTTTTAAAATTAGCATTACTTAGAAAAAGTCTTTTGATTTGCTGATAATTATAATACAAGTCCTAGTTTAAAAATTTTTATCATGGCTCTTATTTTGAACAGTTGTTCAATGATATTCTTTTAAAATGGAAAACCAGCCTTTCACTTCTCCCACCCTCTAGAAAGAATAACTTCTTGAGATAGAGAGAATAGGAAAGATGGAAAAGGAAAGGGAGGAGGGGGGAGAGATAGAAAGAGAGAACCTCTTACTAGAAAAACCATAGGAACCAGCTTTCATATACAATAGTCTCTTTGTACAGTGGAGAAAAACAAGGGTGGAAAGGAAATGGATTATTTCAGATTTCTAGAGGGGTATTAAAATTATATTTATTTATTTATTTATTTATTTATTTATTTATTTATTTGCAGTGCATTGTTTTACAAATAGATTCTTAATTTTCTGTAGCTCTAAAGATCTTGATCCCAGGCATGCATTACTCCCTTGGTGAGCAAATAGGCTCACCACTTTAGAATTGTTTGGTTTATCTGCAAATGTGCTTAAAATACATGCATTTGATTTATTTTGCTCTGTTTTTATAATTAAAAAAATCTTCCATGCTTATGCCTTTCACTTGTGAAAGATAAAATTGAAAGAATAAAACTCTTGAATTCTTATTTGTTTATAGATTGTAACAAGAAAAACACACATACCAAAAAAACCAATATCTTAGTTGAGATTAGAATTTAAATGTTTTAATTCCTAATATTTTATCCAGTTAAAATATAGACAAGACTTGTATGGGAAATTTGGCTCCTGTTTATCTTTATGCATTGTTATTTATTATAGAATATAGAATTGAAAGAGCTATATGTAGCTATATGTTTAGATTACCATTTATATTTAGAAAATGCCTATATTTTTCTAGGGAATGTTTAAACTTGACTTTATAATTTAGAACCACAATTGTATATCTAGATGAAGCCAGAAGCTACAAGTCTTTTAAAATTTTCTTCTATCCAAACTAATCCTCACTTCTTTCAAGTCAACAGCTGCACATTCTCTGAAAATTCCATTTTTGAATCTGGAAGATACATATCAGAAACATAATTGCATATCAGAATTTTTTTCTTTAAAATAAAACATTTTCTACTTTCTTATTTCAGGTGAACTCCAAACAATGATAACAGTCAAGTCAAAAAACATTTTATCATTACTATAGATTTTATGCAAAATTTAGTTTTCAGAACTAAGCAGCAGATTTCACATTCAAACTTTTTCTAATGCTTTATTCACCTATTATGTTTCAATAGCCTATATCTTCTACTTTGAGGTGAGTGATCCTTTTCCTCTGGTCACCTCCTTAAACCAGAATTGTCCCTGCACAGCAGCTGCTGCTTTTGTACTTCCTGGTGCCAGATGTGACTTGGCTCTAGCTCCAGAATCTCCAACAGCTGTATCAGAATTCTTTGTAACATCTGTCTTCACCAGACACTAGATTGTTATTCCTTTCTCCACCTCACCCCACATTTTTATCTTCTTTTACCTCTCCTTACAAAAATAGGATTCTGACCATTTCATTTTTTCTCACTTAAGATATATGGGATTCCAGGGATAAAAGCAAACAGTATTTGTTCTGGAGTCACTGTCATAACTTTATTTTTCATATTTCTAACCATATTTATTGCTGATACAGAGAAAGGCAAAATTTCAGTTGTGTGTTCACAAATTTAAGTTGCTACATTATATTTAAAGAGTATCTTGTAGATAAGATTCAAAATTTTTTAATATCTTTAATCATGAAGGTTGAGAGCTTTCCTTTTTATCATTGACATAGTGTTAAATATTGAACAAAATATATCTCAAGCCTTATACATCTATATTTGTGAATGTTTTAGACTGTGATTTAAAAGTATTATTCTGGAATGCATATAACACATCTTAGGTATAAGAATGGGCTACCCAAACTAAATAGATGTTTTCATCTGTCTAGGTCTTTTATGCCATTTTGGATCAAATTTACCATGGGAAGCATCCCCTGAGGCGATCAACCACAGACATTCTCAAGGAAACACAGGAGAAATTTTATGGCTTACCATATGTTCCAAACACTGTGAGTCTGGCATTTTGATCCTGTCATGTGCCATTGAGTGGTTCTGTTAGTGTATCAGTGGTTAGTAGGTTGTGATCAACTTCTCTCTCCCATAACTTGGAATCCTTACATTTATATCAACATTTCACATGGGGCAAATCATAGAAATTGACTGGCTTATTTAATGTCTCTAGCCATACATATAAATATATTTTTTTTGTTTGTTAATCCTCGCCCAAGGCAATTTTTCTGTTGATTTTTACAGAGAGTAGAAGGGAGTGGGAGAGACAGAGAGAAACATTGATGTGAGAGAGACACATTGACTGCCTCCCACACTTGCCCCAGACAGGGCTAGAGATCAAGCCTGCAACCCAGGTATATGCCCTTGACCACAATCAAAACTGGGACGCTTCAGTAAGCAGGCCGATGTTCTATCCAGTGAGCCAAATCAGCAAAGACTCTAGTCATACATTTACACGTGTTTATTTTCTTCCTGGTAGCAGTGTTTTCCTAAACTCCTAGGAAAAAGGAATAAAAAAAGGTCTTTGGCATCAGTCTATAGTCTAATTATTTTTCTGTAAGGAGAAAAATGGTTAGCTATATAAGATGATATGATTATTAATTTTAATTCTATCTAATAAAAGAGTTATATGCAAATTGACCATATCTTTGCTACACCCACAAGCCATGCCCATCAGCCAATCAGGAGTGAGTATGCAAATAACCCAATCAAGATTGCTGTGGCCACAGAGAGAGCAGGAGGCTTGAGTTGCCCCTGCAGTGGAGGAAACCAAGCTTTCCCCCAGCTCTGGCCTGTAGTGGCCTCTGCTCAAGGCTACAAAGTTTCAATTATAGAAGATAAATAAATCCCAACAAAAATGGCAGCAGCCACCGAGCTAGAGAGAGCAGGAGG
Organism: Pipistrellus kuhlii; assembly: GCF_014108245.1. Taxonomy (NCBI): domain Eukaryota; kingdom Metazoa; phylum Chordata; class Mammalia; order Chiroptera; family Vespertilionidae; genus Pipistrellus; species Pipistrellus kuhlii. Next base: position 102,731,524 of record NW_023425529.1, on the reverse strand, counting down.
CTTGAGTTGCCCCGGGAAATGGAGGAAGCCAAGGTTTCCACCTTCCCTGGCCTGCCTTGGCCTCTGCTCAAGGCTACAAAGTTTCAATTATAGAAGATAAATAAATCCCAGATACCAGGGCCTCCACTTGGGTCACCATGGGGGTGTGGCCAGCCTGCAAACTACCACAGACCCCTCACCTAGGCCACCCCACACTCCAAGGGGACTCCCGCCCTGATCCGGGACAAATTAGCCGGTCCCCACCCTTGCATCAGGCCTCTATCCTATCTAATATTATCTAATAAAAGAATAATATCTAAATTGACCATTATTCCAGCACACAAGATGCCTGCCCCCATGTGGTCAAAGATGACTGCCCCCATGTGTACACAAGATGGCCGCCATAAGATGGCCAGCAGGGGAGGGTACTTGGGAGGGACCAAGCCTTAAAGGGAGGGCAGTTGGAGGTGATCAAGCCTGCAGGGGAGGACAGTTAGGGACTACCAGGCCGGCAGAAGAAGGAAGTTGGGAGCGACCAGGCCTTCAGGAAAGGGCAGTTGGGGGGATCCAGGCCTACAGGAGAGAGCAGTTAGGAGGGGACCAGGCTTACAGGGGAGGGCAGTTAGGGGCAAACAGGCTGGCAGGGGAGTGGTTAGAAGGTGATCAGGCTGGCAGGCAGAAGCATTTAGGTGCAATCAGGAAAGCAGGCAGGCGAGCAGTTAGGAGCCAGCAGTCCTGGATTGTGAGAGGGATGTCCGACTGCCCTCAAGGGGTCCCAGATTGGAGAGGGTGTAGGCTGTGCTGAGGGACACCCACCTACACCCCCGTGCATGAATTTCTTGCACCGGGCCTTTAGTCAAATACATGTCTTAACTAAGATCATTTAGTTAGTGATTATGTAGGGATTAAAAGTCAAGATCTGAAGTCATGCGTTTTTTTAGTCCTACAAGTTATGCTGGAAAGAATATTGGCTGGTACATTTGGCAGTGTCACTGACTTCTTTGCAGGTGATAAAAACCCAACTCATAAAGGAAATTTATTGAATCTCATAACTGAAAGGTACAGATACATATCTGATTTCTGTTAAGTTGGATCTAGTCTATTTTCTCAGAAAATATTGTTAGAAATGTTTATCTTTCCATTTCTCAGCTTTTTGTTTCTGTATTTGTTTCATTCTCAGGCAGACTGTGCTTGCTTGAGGTGTGCTACCTGTAATTCCAGGATTACCTTCTAACTTAATAGAAATGGAAATCAGCCAAAACTGGTTTGGCTCAGTGCTAGAGCATCGGCCTACGGACTGAAGGGTCCCAGGTTCGATTCCGGTCAAGAGCATGTACATTGGTTGCGGGCACATCCCTCGTAGGGGGTGTGCAGGAGGCAGCTGGTCGATGTTTCTCTCTCATTGATCTCTATCCCTCTCACTTCCTCTCTGTAAAAAATTTATAAAATCATTTTTTTTCTTTTCATAAATGAAAAATTCTCAACCAAATATGAGCAAATCAGATTTAACAATACAGGCAGTCCTTGGGTTACATCGGACTCAACGTACATCATTTCATGGTTATGTCGCCATCTCCCACGTATTTATTAAAAAAAAAAAAAAAAAAAAAAGTTCCATCATTTCAACATATGTACATGTGTGCTTTATGTTTTTTATTATTTACTTACCACAAGTAAAGGTTAAGAATTGTTATCTTCCTTTTTTTTTTTTTTACTGTTTCACTTCATTACTGCTTATGTAGATGCTTATGTAGATGGGTTCCGACTTATGGTGAAAATCGCATTACGTCACACCATAGGAACCGTTCTCCGTTGTAACCTGAGGACCTACTGTACATTAAGTGGATTATATACATGTAGTGGAACTCCTCCCAGGGATGCAAGGATGGTCAAACATTTATAAATCAATCAATGTGATACACCAATTAACAAAATAAAGGGAGAAACATATGATCATCTCAATAGATTCAGAAAAAAAGCATTTAACAAAATCCAACATTCTTTTATAAAAAAAAAAAACTCAACAAAGTGTATATAGAAGTAATATATCTCAACAAGTTAAGGTTATATATGAGAAACCCACAACTAATATCATACTCAAATGGTGAACAGTTGAAAACTTTGCTTTCTCTAAGATCAAGAACAAGACAATGTTGCCCACTCTCACTACTTCTATTGGACATAGTATTAGAAATCCTAGCCATAGCAGTAAGAGAAGGAAAAGAATTAAAAGGCATCCAGATTGGAAAGGAAGAAATACAATTCCCATTATTTGCAGATGACATGATACTATATATAGAAAACCCTAAGAATCCCACCAAAAATCTATTAGAACTAATAAATTAATTCAGTAAAGTTGTAGGTTACAGCAACTTATTGTGTTTCTATATTCCAATAATAAACAATCAGAAGGAGAAATTAAGAAAATAATTCTATTTACAGTTTCCCCAGAAAGCATACAATATCTAGGAATAAGCTTAACCAAAGAGGTGAGAAAGACTTGTAATGCGAAAATTGTAAAACACTTAAAAATAAATTGAAGAAGATACAAATAAATGGAAGGATATACTTGCTCTTTGATTAGAAGGATTAAAATTATTAAAATGTTCTTACTACCTAAAGCAGTCTACAGATTTAGTGTAATCCTTATCGAAATAACAAAGACATTCATTCTATAATAATATATATATGAAACCACAAAAAAAATTTAAAAAATCAATAGCCAGCAAAATCTTGAATAAGAACAAAGTGGAAGCTATTAGTCATGCTCCCTGTTAATGATGCTGTTGTATTTCAGTGTTTTAAAGTAATTTTTTAGACTAGTGAATATTGGTGTTATAGCTGTCTCTCATACGTCTGTTCTCTAAGTAAGTATTGATGCCTATAAGACTTTTGTTTGTCCTTGACCCACTTCAAACAAAACAGGAATGTGCATATTAAGAAAGTCCTGGGCACATGGAAGCCTACTTAATTCTTTATTTTACATCAGGGATGGGGAATGTCTGGCCCTTGGGCCCTCTAAGGCCAATGAAATCATTTGGTCTGACCACATTAGGGGTAAGTTAATTAAATGTTTGACCAAATATAGCAGGCTAATTTTTAAGTTGATAATTTTGTATGGCCCAGGAATGATGTTATAAACATCCAAATGGCCCTTGACAGAAAAAAGGTTCCCCACTCCTGCTTTACATTATTGTGATAGCTGAGTATTTTATCTTCTTGTCCATATATGATTTAAAATGTACTCTTAATAGTATAAAAGTTTTTAAAACTAAAGTAAAAAAGTTATTTTTAGGAATGCAATTTATGGCATTGGATGATGTGTTGATGTCTCTGGTCATTAGTCTTGTTAGAACAAACACCAACAAAGAATGTGAAAGGAAGACATGTTTCTTGTGAATAGTGTCCACTTCACATTTATGTTTCACTTTTGTATCCAGCAACAAACTCATATTATAGTGACACAGTGTTATACTGATTAAAAGTGGCACACCTATTATTCCATATACCTGGGGTCGGGGTTGGGGGTGGGGGGGGATAGGGTTTTATATGATCTGTGCACATTGCTTACCTGTACATCTTTGGGGGTGGGTGTATGCTGGAGGCTTATTGGGGAATATACCTGACTGGCTTCAAACAACATCATTTCAAAAAGACTCTTTGCCCTGATCGAGTGGCACAGTTGGTTGGAGTTCCATCCCACACACCAGAAGGATGCAAGCTCAATTCCCAGTGATGGCACATAACTGGGTTGCAGGTGCAGTCCCCAGCCTGAGCACATGCAGGAGGCAACTGATCCATGTTTCTCTCTCAGATCTTCCATATTGATGTTTCTCTCTCTTTCCCTTCCTCTGTCCAAAATCAATTAAAGAAAACAAACCATATCCTTGAGTGAGGATCAAAAAGGCTGCTGCTACTAGAGACTGGTTTTCCTTCAGATCTATTTCTGTTATCTCTAACTAGAGGCCTGTTGCATGAAAATTCATGCACTGGAGGGGGTTTCCTCAGCCACGCTTGCCCCCTCTCACAGTCTGGGAGCCCGCAGGGGTGGGAGGCAACCTGCCAATCCGGGGAAGGTAACACCCATCACCCCTCTGCTGCTGCCACTGCCGGCAGCACAAGCCTCGGCCCGCCCTCGTTATACTGTGCCTCAGACAGCCCTGGGCAGCTGGGCAGCTGGGCAGCTGCCATCAAAGCTTGCCTGCACCTTGGGCTGGCCCTGGGCAGCTGAGGGGCTGAGGGGACTGGGGGACTCTGGAGGCAGGTGCAGGGAGGGCTGGGCCCGCCAGGTGGCGGGCCAGTCCCTGCCACACACCTGCCTCCCCAGTGGGGCTGAGGGGACTGGGCACTGTCATTTTGGAGGGTGTGGCAGTCAATTAGCATATTATCTCCTTATTAGCTGTGGTCACTGCCATCTTTCCAATGGTCAATTAGCATATTCCCTTTTTATTATATAGGATTATACAGAAATGATCATATGTATTTCACATTAAGTATAACTTTCTGTCTCTAGAACAAACTGCTGAAAATTGTCTTAAATTTAGTCACATATCAAAGAGCATACAGGCTTTGATTTTTTATTTAGCATAAAGAAAACTATATCCAAATTCCAATTTATGTATTTGTATATATTCAATTATTTATATTCTAGATAATACTTAAGTTATTCTTAATAATTTGTATATTATATTTATAATAGGTATTTTTATTAAGTGCATGCTATGTGCTGTGTGGTATCTAGGAGATGGGGATATAGTAGTGAATGGAACACAAAAATTCCTGGCCTTCATAGAGCCTGTATTACAAATGGCTTGTGTAGTGGGGAAGGGGGTGTATACATAATTATCATTACATCCAACTATCTGTGAAACATTTCATTATTAAGTAAAATATTCCATGAGCCCCCTCAAATTGTTTTGAGTTGTGAGAAGATGGACTAAACATAAGATTGAGATATTCTTATGCATAATACAGTTAATACAAGGATATGATGGGATCCTAATTTTTAATTTTCATAGGGAGTCTAATTCCCTGAAATATTCATGGGGTAAAAAGAGGTGCCTTTTATGTTTTCACCAGACTACTACTGTCTTCTTCTTCATCCTTGAGTTCTCTACATAAGTGAGTATTCACGGAGGCATAGCAGTGGGTAGACATGGGAGGTGAAGCAAGAGGGGAAAAAAGATGGCTAGGTAGAATGGAGAGTGGCTCAAAGGCTCCAGTAGGCCATGAGCCAGAACTCAGTATTTGGTGCCTGGTAGGTTGGGAGATGGTGCTAAAGGAGTGGGTGTGGCACCACAGTTTGAATAGGTGTGGAGAAGGCATTCTGTGAAATACAGGAAGGATAACTGCTTTAAGGGGTGAGGGGTGCAAAAAATGATGAGTTTAGTTTGAGGTTACACTAGCCTATCCAAGTGAAGATGCCTGTGAGCAGCTGTGGGATCAGTGATTGGTAACCCAGATAATGATCAAAGCTGGAGCTCTGTAGATTTTGGAGCCTAGAGAGAGACTTCTATGGTTATGGATAACATTAAACAGGGAAAATTGGCTGGGTAAGAATCTTAAGAGACAATCCATAAGAATATTTAAGCAGTGGGCAATGCTTAATCAGACACTGTGGTTGGAGAAGCTCTAATTGGAACAACTTTTCTACGGTGCAAGCAGAAAATAAAATTTTAAACATATCATTGCCTCTTCTGTTTCTACTACTACAATTACAACTGTATAATGGTCTGCTCTTCTGTTATTTTAGGGTTATGTTGACGTATGGTAGCTTGGAACATCACTTATACAAAATTTATTTTGGATGCGTGTTCTGAGTTCCCAAATAGCAGACTAATAAGTGAAGTTTTAGCATACAACTTATGTGTTATTTGAGAACTTCTCATGTTGACATTTCTCAGTATTTAGACCAGATCCATAGGCTGACATTGCTGTTGTCATGATTATATGTACAAAGGAAAGTAACCACTAATTTACCATTTGGAGAGCAACCAGTGGTAAACCCACTGTTTTTACAGTGTGCTCATCCCAGATTAACTTTCAAACAGACCTCTAACCATGTAGCAGAGTAGGAGTAGGGAGATGAAGTCTATAATGAAAGAGTGCAGATTTTTTGGGGAGCCTTTTACCGTATTTACTTTACTGTATGAATTTTTATTTTTTAAAGGTCTTAAAAAGAAGAAAAATAAAAATATCCACCATAAGAAAGTACATTGCTACATACAGTTTGAGTGTTATGATTTTGATTTATTACTACTAGAGTTTATTTTCTTTCTAGTTTACTTATAGTCAACTTTTAAGAACTTCTTTTTTCCAAATACATATGTGAGTGCACATGAATATGTGAATCCATGTAGATATCTGAAAATGGTGCATTCAAGCAGATTAAATATTATTTTTTATATTTTTTTATATTTTCATATTTTTTATTTTAAATGTATAGGGTGTCCCAAAAAAATGTATACACACACTTTGTATGATTATAAAGGCAGTGTTTATTAAAATACATTTCATTTTCAAAATTGAGCTATCAGTTGTTATACTATGTATACATTTTTGGGAGATACCTTATATATTTCAAAGCTTTTCATTGGAGATTTCACAATTTTTAGTTCACTTCCTATATAATAAAGAGGTAATATGCAAATTGACCATCACTCTAACACACAAGATTGCTGCCTCCATGTGGTCAAAGATGGCCTCCCCCATATGGACACAAGATGGCCACCACAGGATGGCTGGCAGGGGAGGGACCAGGCCTAAAAGGGAGGGCAGTTGGGGGAGATCAGGCCTGCAGGGGAGAGGAGTTAGGGGTAACTGGGCTGGCAGAGGAGGGCAGTTGGGGGTGACCAAGTCTGCAAGGGAGGGCAGTTTGGGGGGACCAGACCTGCTGGGATGGGGGGCATTTGCAGGGGGACCAAGCCTGCTTAGGAGGGCAGTTCAGGGGAGCCAGGCCTGGAGGAGAGGGCAATTGGGGTGACCAGGCCAGCAGGGGTGGGAAGTTAGGGGCTATCAGGCCAGCAGGGAGCAGTTAGGCATCAATTAGGCTGGCAGGGGAGTGGTTAGGGGGTGATCAGGCTGGCAGGCAGAAGTGGTTAGGGGAAATCAGGCAGGCAGGTGAGTGGTTGGGAGCCAGTAGTCCTGGATTGTGAGAGGGATCCAGATTAGAGAGGGTGCAGGCTGGGCTGTGGGATGCATAGACACACACACCCTATGCACAAATTTCTAGCATTAATAGAAAATTGTATCACAGCTTATTGACCTCATATAGCCTATTTTTTTACTTTAAAGGCTTTAATTTTAGAATAATGAATAGAACACTAAGAAAATAAGTATTTATAAAATTATTTCTACCATCAAGATTAAAATGCCAATCAGATTTTTTCCAATTATTTTTAAAATAAGGCTGGTGAGATAAACAGTGGTTACGTGTGAGTATATATCTGTAATAATAAAAGTGTAATATGCTAATTAGACCAGACAGCCAAAATACCTTCCGGATGAAGATGGGGCTGCGAGGGCCAAGTCCCTTGCATGAATTTCATGCATCAGGCCTCTACTGGTGTATGTATAGAAATCTGAGATTTGCTTTGGACCTTTGCTATTCTTACCTCATGATTGGTCAGATGTCGGTTTAAAGAATGGCATAAAGGTCTCTCTTTTTTTAATACGTAAAAGAAAACTATTAATAGAACTAGGTTGCCAGCATTGTTCAAAATTCATCATTCTGTCTCTAATGATTGAATTTGAATTATTTGTTTACCATCCTCATCCCTTCTATTTGGTTAATTCGTTTGTTTTCTTTTTCTTTGTGGGGAAGAAGTTGCATTTCCTTCTGTTCTTAAGCTCTAGTTCTTACAGGAAAGTGAGGACTCTCCTTGTGAAGTGAAGGTGCTGCCCAGGTTGCACTAATTTGATGTTGCTAAGCAAATATTAGGTTAAACAAAACATTTTTCTTTTTTAAATACAACTACCATTTGGTGCATATCTCAAAAAACCTAAGTGGTTAATTACATGTTAAATTCCTGTCCTCTTTGGCTACATAAACAACTGAGAAAATATTTACCTTCTCTGTCATGCTAGATTTATTTATGACTTTGTAACTAAAACACAGAAGTGTTATAAACTGAAACTTTAATCTTAGGATTGACTCATATTCTAAAAATTTACATGCTTTCAGTTTGTGGGACAGCTGCAAATCTGGATTTCACTGATCTAAAACATGAGGATATTATAAGATTACCGGGATTGTTTTTATAATATAGTCCTTTGTGCCAAGTCACCAACTTTCATTTTTGTCTTGGTTTACATGAATAGTGCTTTTTTTTTTTTTTTTGCAAATTCACATAGACTAGATATAATGAAATAAAAATCCAGGATATTAAAAGATCTTTTCTACCTAATAATCTTTGTAATTTATATGATGCACATGCATTTTTTAGATTTTAAATTATTTACATTTTAAGAAGCTTTTTTGCTGGAGATTCTGTAAATGTAGTCATGTTTCATCCATGGTGAATGTGAGCTGTGAGCAGGACACAGCGATCTCACTATTATTCATGACATCCAAAGGGCTTGTTAAAATGTCTTTTTACTTCTCTGCCTTTGAGACTTATTAGCAATAAAAGGAAACCTCCAGTTGATTGATACTAATTTTATGTTTTAATTATATTTGAAGTAAGTACAATAGAATATGCACATGACTAAAAATTGCGAGGTACAAAAGGGTTTACAGTGAAAAGTCCCCCTCCTCCTTTGTTCCCAGACCCTTGGCCCCTTTCCCTGGAGGCACTCTGTATTACTGTTATTTCTCACATTCGGACTTGAAAATAGACTTACTTCTATTAGTTGTAAGGAGACATCAAATCTGTAGTTAATGCCTTTCCCTTACTGTTCTTCCTGCCTTCTCTCTGAGATAGGCTAATGCTAGACTGGGCAATTACAAATTACAATTCTCCTTTAATGGAGTATTCTCTTACCTAATTTTCCTCTCTCAAATCCACATAGCTATCTTTTCATTCAAATTTGATTAAGATAGCTCTCCCCTTAAAACCATTCAACAGCTTCCATTGCTCTTTAACTAAAGGCCAAAGGTCTTCACTACCCATAAGTTAACTAAGTGATCTGGTCACAAGCTCCATCTAGTTAAATGCGCTTGCTTCCTTTGGCACCAAGTTCTGAGCACTTGTTTCCCTCTTCCTGGAGCAGCCTCTGTTTTCCCTTTACCTCTGCTAAAAATGTCACTTGTCCAGACCTGGTCAGTTCCTCTGTTATACTGGGGTCTTTTTCTTCATATCGCTCATCCCAGTTTATATTGTAATTTCTTGATGTTATTGATTAATTTATATCTTAATGGGAGTTAAATTCACACAAGAACAAGGCCCATTTTTTATTTATTATTTCTTCGGCACCACAATTATTTATGCATGGTAGAGCCTAACTAATATTTATAGTTTTTTAACATTTTTATTGAGGCATAACTTACATGAAATGCACAAATTCTAATGCACAGCTTCACGATGTTTTATATATGCATATACTTGTGTAGCCATTGTTCAGATAACACATTAAGCGCCCAGCTTGTTTTGTCTTCTGGACTAAACTATAGTGTCAGTCACCCGGTGACTGACATGGGACTTAACGTGTTAAGACATAAAACATTTCCAATACCTTGGAAAGTCCCTGCAAGCCCCCTCCCACTCAGTATGTCACAAAGTAACCACTAGCTCTACCTGTTTTTTAGCTCATGTAAGTGTCAACATATGGTATATGCTCTTTGTGTCTGGCTTCTTTCATACAATTATGTACCTGGGGTACATTCATCTGTTACATGCCTCATTGATCTGTTTTTTATTGTTATTGTTTTCAAGTATTTCATTTTTTAAATTTTTTTGTTTTTTGTTTTTAGAGAAAGACAGGAAGAGAGAGAGATAGATATATAGAAACATCGATGGGAGAGAGCAACATTGATCAGTTGCCTCCTGCTTGCTCCTACTAGGGATTGAGCCTGTAATCTGTGCAGGAATCGAACCAGTGACCTCTTTGTTAATGGGTCAGTGCTCAACTACTGAGCCAAATGAAATCAATTAGTCAAACAAAAAAGCTACCTCTCTTTATTTTGCACTCCCTCTAAGTCTAACTGCCTTCCCTCTTTTACAGAAAAACACCAAAGAATTGCCTATACCTCTCCAACCATTTCCTCTTGAAACACACTCCACTTAATCTTTTGCCCCAACCACTCTACTAAAGCTGTTCTCATCCAGGTCACCAATGACCTCTATGTTGCTAAACCCAAGGGTTACTTTCCAGTCCACAATTCATTTGACCTAAGGTGCGGTTTGATGCCTGAATCACTCACTCCACCTTGAAACACTTCCTTCATTTGGTTTCCAGGTCATCGCCCTCATTTAGTGTTTTTGTTTTGTTTTGTTTTGTTTTGTTTATCCTCACCTGAGGATAATTTTTCATTGGCTTTTAGGGAGAGTGGAAGAGAGAAGGGAAGATAAAAAGAAACACATCCATAGTTGCCTCCTGTACGAGCTTCAACCAGGGCCAGGGAGGACCCTGCAAGCAAGGTATTGTATATGCCCTTGATTGGAATTGAACCCAGGACTCTTTGTTTGCAGGCCAAAGCTCTATCTGCTGAGCCAAACCGGCTAGGGCCACATTCTTACTTCTTTTCCCATTTTACTGACTTCTCTCTCATTCTCCTTTGTTGGTTCCTCATTTTCCAGCCTTCAGTTGATGGCCCATAGTTCATCTTTTAGACATATCTTTTCCCATTTATATTCACTCTTTTGTTGTTGTTGTTGTTAATCTTCCCCTAAGGATATTTTCCCTTTAACTTTTAGAGAAGTGGAAGGAAGGGGGAGAGAGACACATCAGTTAGTTCCCTCCCACACTCACCTAACTGGGGTAGGGGGTCAGACAGGATTAAACCTGCAACCCTAGAACATGGTTCTGCTGAATGAGTATAGTGACCCTAGAGGAGGCAATGGCCTTGAGGTTATATGCAAAAAGTTATTATAATGATGACTATGGGATTTAATTGGGTAAACAAAGGAAACAGCAAATGAGGGAGCTAAAGCATGGTGATTAGTTAGTAGGATCAACTAAGTTCGAGGTCCCTTTGGAGTTTGAAACAAGGTGCTAGGGAAAGTGAGCAGAAAATAGGTGATGATTAAGGACAGGAGTACTTGAAATTATTATTATGGAGGGCTTTCAGTTAGAGTAACAACAAAGTCTGCGTTGTAACCATGGAAATGAGAGACAGAGTTAATAGAGAAGGTCAAGGAATCAAGAGTCCAAAGTATATTAGTTTTATGTTATTGCTCTTACTATAATGTAGTGATTTAAAACAGCACACACCCTGGCTGGGTATCTCAGTTGGTTACAGCAACATCTAGATATACCAAGGTTGCTGGTTCGATCCCTGGTCCTGGTATACACAAGTGTCAATCAATGAATACATAAATAGGTGGAACAATCAATTATGTTTCTCTTTCTTTCCTTTCCTCCTGCTCTCTAAAATCATTAAGTAAAAAATAAAAATAAAAAACAACATAAAAATTTATTCTCACAGTTCTGGAGGCCAGAAATTCGAAATGAGTCTTAAAGGGCTAAAGTCAATGCATTCACAAGACTTGTTCCTTCTGGAGGTTCCAAAGGAGAATCCATTCCTTACACTAGGGGTGTCGAACTCAATCAGAGAAGGGGCCAAAATCTAAAATCCAGCCTAAATCGAGGGCCGAATGGTTTACTGAACAGTCATAAACTGTCATTGTGATGGAAACGCAGCGGAGTGCAGTGATGACAGCGCAGTGCGGGCCACATTGCAAGGCCTGGCGGGACGGATTTGGCCCGCGGGCCTTGTGTTTGACACATGTGCCTTACACTATTCAACTTCTACGGGCTAATGGTATTCCTTGGCTCCTGGCAACATCACTCCAATCAATGCTTGGTTGGCCCATTCTCATATGGCCTTGCCTCTGATGTTCTTGCCTTTCTCTTACGAGGGCCCTTGTGATTACATTTGAGCCTTACCTAGATAATCCACAATAATCTCCTCAACTCAGGATCTTTAATTTAATTATATCTGAACAATTCCTTTGGCCATGTAAAATGACATTCACAGATTCTGGGAATTAGGGCAGGGACATCTTTGGGGAAGGGGACATTATTCTTTTTACCAGATTGGGGGTTTTGAAAGAATAGCTATGGGGTCATTGAATTCATCAGAATTATGAAGGAGTAGCATTGGTGAAAGTGAAAATGAAGCAGAAGTAAAAAATTTTAAAGGGATGAGGAGGAATGACTGAAGTTTCAGCTAAGGACTACAACAGCTTCGATTTGCCATTGGCCACTATCAGGAAAATGGAAGTTAGAATATCCTTAAAAAGAGAGAATGGTCTGGAACAGTCAGTGAAAAACAGAAAAAACTACCTCACCTCCAGGTCCAATGATAGGAGACATTTGAAAAGATTACAAGGGAAGTAGGATTCTCAGGGAAGACAGGTTTCTGTTAAAGCAAAAAAGTGAAGGGAATATTCAGTGACTGCATTTCAGAAAACCCAGTGGAAGATGTGGGGGGAGAAAGAAGCTATCAGAAAATTAGATACATAGAGTTATTGGGAAGCCAGAGCTTCCTGTAGTAGCTGATATAAACAAGTCAGATGGTCTCAAGACACATAATGGTGGTGGAACTGTGAGTGACGGGCATAGGGAGGTGGCAGACCTTGGCAGAGCAGTGTTCTGGGCCCCCACTTAACATTGTTAGATAGAGGCCAGCACAAGGTTAGCCTCACTCAAAGCATATAGCAGTGGGATAAGGAAAGCTCAGAACCAATCATACTGGAAAAACTGGGAATTGATGAGAAGGGCATAGAAAATGAGACATTTTCATGTTAATTTGCAAAATATAAGTATTTCTATTTATTTATTTGTTCCTGATACTCTGGCTATGGCAGAGACCAAGTTGCCCATTCAGTTTTATGCTGGAGTTAAGAAAGCTTTCCTTAGCTTTGGAACTTGTGTTACAGGGGCAAAAACTTTGGAATTGTGTTATAGGGGCAGAGTAGAGTGAGGATTAAGTAATTTACCTTAAGGTGTCACAGGCAGAATTAAACATATTGTCTGACTTTTGGACTGAAGTTCTCTCTGTTATATTAATTTATTGTCATGAAATAAATTCCAGGTGGAGTTGCTCTTTCTACACTTAAGTAGAAAAAAATAAGCCATTAAAAATAGTGTCTATTTGCAAATACGTTTTTTTATTTAGAGAAAGATAGTAATTTTAAAAAGAAATGGAAGAAATTACAAATGAGAACAATAATAGTTTGATCACAAAAATTTGAATTTCTCTCAGGAAATATGAATAAAATTCACAGGCCAGCAAACTAATTTTTAAAAGCTGTCATATGATAAATGGTTTACATTGTTGCTGCATATAGAGCTTATACAAATACAACAAAAACAATAGGACAACAATAAAATAAACTGACTTGCCTAGGACAGGAAAATATACTAATAGAAAGATAGTAAGCCGAAACTGGTTTGGCTCAGTGGATAGAGCATCGGCCTGCGGACTGAAAAGTCCCAGGTTTGATTCCGGTCGAGGGCATGTACCTTGGTTACGGGCACATCCCCAGTTGGGGGTGTGGAAGAGGCAGCTGATCGGTGATTCTCTCTCATCGATGTTTCTAACTCTCTATCCCTCTCTCTTCCTCTCTGTAAAAAATCAATAAAATATATTAAAAAAAAAAAAGATAGTAAAATGGCATAGTCACTTACCAAATTAGTAAATGTTTTATAAAAAGACCATATACCTCAGTATTGGTACACTGAAATATTTTTGTATTTGTTCACAGGAGGAAGATAAATAGGTTTGGCCCAAGGGATCAAGAACACAAAGAGTTTATGTATCTCTTTAGCCAATAATATAACACTTAGGGATTTATTTTAAAAAAATAAATAGAAAACCAAATAAAGCTTTATATTATACCTGATAATCAACACATTTACCAGAAAAAATTTGCAGAGTCCAACATTCAAGGAATGGTTAAGCAAATTGGAGCACCCATGTGGTTGTCATTAGACCTGGTCACTGACATTTCACTTCGTCTCTCTGGCACATAATAAAAATGTACTTTCTTGCTTGCTCCATGCAGTTAGTCGTGGCCGTGTGACTTAAGTGGGACAAGAAAATGGAGCACAAACAGAACCTTTAAGAGCCTGGAAGGCATGTTGTCTGTTCAAGAAACAGATCTTTGCCGTTTGAAGCCACAGAAATTTTAGGATTTCTGTAATTGCATTGTAATTTAGCATATCCTAACTAACACAGTCCATATGGTGAAATAATATACAGTTATTAATGTTTACAAAGAATTTCTAAAATCAGGTTAGTAGAAAACAGATATAAAATTGTAGATAGTGTGATTGTACCTTTTGAAAACAGACTGAAGAGAACTTTTAACATATTAACAAACTAGAGGCCAGGCTCCCGATGAGCAGGGCCATCTTCCCAGATGCCTGCAGCGGGTCCCGCCCCACACCGCCATTCATCCCGATTCCCCATTTGCCATCAGGCGATCAGAGCCTGATGCCAGGGGAAGGGACCAAGACCTGATCTTTGGCCCAGCCCCACCTCGGGTTGCCTCTGTATGTGAGGCGACTGGTGGGGCTGGTGCCTTGGCCTGGCGCCACCCATATCCCCTGCTACCCACCCCCAGTTCCCTGTTCACCATTGGGCGATTGAGCCTGCTTGCCAGGGAAAGAAACCAAGAGGTTGTCACTGCGCCTCATAGTGACTGGTCAAGTGGGCGTTCTGGTTGTTCACCAGTAGGGTCAATTTGCATATTACCCTTTTATTAAATAGGATGAAGGCCCAGTGCCTGCCTGCCCTGATGGGAGCCCTGGATCAGGGTGGGAGTCCCCGCTGTGGGTGGGGCCAGCCAGGGCAAGGGGCTGCAGGTGGTTTGCAGGTCAGCCATGCCCCCAATCGAGGTGGGGGTCCCCTCTGGGGGGTGGGGCCAGCCAGGCAAGGAGCTGTGGTCGTTTTGGCCTCTGGTCGTTCCAGTCATTCTGCCATTTTGGTTGCTAGGCTTTTATTATATAGGATGTTTGTTACACAGTTCTGAGTTAGGGGTGAGTTTCATTTTCCTTTAATATTTTTTATTATATTTCAATTTTCAATAATAATCATGTATTCTTTATAAAATCAGAAGGGTAAGCATGTTCACACACATACACAAATACCTTCAGTTGGCTTCCAATAACATGGGCAATTAATTCTTTGTGTATGATTTCAAAATTAAAAATTATTGAAATGAAATTACAATGATCATACTGGCCCTTTATTTATCTGGGAAGCCCTAATCGGGATGAAGGATCATGGCTACACTTAAATTCAGAGTAGAAATTCTCTTTCCATGGCTTAAGCTTTGGACATAAATTCACTTCTCTCGTGCCTGTCTTTCTCTCTCCCAGCCCACCCCTTCTTGAAGGTTAACAATGCAAAATCTCTTGCCTCAAGCAAAGTGCACCCTAAAAACTAGGGTTTTTAAATTGATAACCAGGCTCTTTAGAACACTGTGAAAGAAGTACCTTGGTAGAGAACATTAAAGAAGAATATCCTTTACCTGGATAAAACTTTTACATATATTAATAACTGAAAATGAATAAACTGATTTGAAACTGGGTATGTAATGTGAGTCCCTTACTTTCCCAAATCATGTTGAAGTCTCACATGTCTTTTACTAAGATTAAATTCAGTCCTCCATGAAATGTAGCTTAGACTTTGTTCATTTTTATTCATAATTTCCAAGGGCTTGTATTACTGTGGGCCAGGAATGATGTGTTGCTATTATATTTTATGCATAGTAGACAATATGCTTGACACTTATCTACATGCCAAGATGTGGCCTCCCCTTTGCCCCTAGAGTGTCTTCCCAGGCCCCATTCGGTACTCACATTCCCTCCTCTTGTTCCAGAATCCTGTCCCAGAACCCTATTGTCTTATCCCCAATTCTTATTAAGGTTCTGATCCCATTTTTCAATATTAGACAGGACTACTGATAACCCTATGGTTGCACATATATTTGTCCTCTTGACTGTTTTAACTCCTAAGAGTGGAACTGCTTGGGCTAAAGCTATGCACCATTAATATTCCAATACACACTGCAAAATTAAAATCCAGAGTTGTCCTGTAACAACCCTGATTTTTTATGTGACTTTAATTTTTTTCATTCTGATAGACCACAAGCATTGTAAGTCATTTTTGCTTGCATTTTTTTGGTATTTTATCACCTGTATGGGAGATAGCGAATGAACTGCCTATTTTTGTCATTTTCCCATATTTTATGTTACTAGTATATTCTTATGTTATAGTCCCATGTTTTTTGTTATTGATTTTATAGGGATGTTAGCCATTTATGATTTTTAATATTCAAATGGTTCTATTTTTGTTAGTTTGCTTGATGGTAGTAGTGATTATATTTAGTTAAATCTGTCAGACTCTAAGTTTCCTGCCAGGCTTAAAAGGAAACCCCTAATTTTTAAAGTTTTCTCGTGTTTTCTTCTAGTACTTTTATGGTTTTATTTTTAACTTGTATGTCTTGATCATTTAAGTTCATGGTGGTATAAGTTGTGACATTTAGAACCAGCTTTAGTTTTTCTAAGTTGGTTTTTGAATAACCCATTTTTCTTCACTGATCCAAAAATGCATCCTTTGTGAGATAAGTTTTCATATACAACAAGATTTGTTTCTAAGCTTTCCATTATGGGATTCTTGCCCAGGCTGGATAATCATTTGTTGATTATTGGTTGTTTTTTAATACATGCATTTGCTCCACTACTTCATTTATCTCCTTATTCCTATCACGATGCCTGTATTTAGAATGTTCTTAAAAGTCCCTCATGCATCTTGTTAAATGTATTCATTGTTATTATTATTATTAATATTATTATTATTACTGTTGTGAATGGGATATACTGTATATCCTTCCTTTTTTTCTAGCTGATTATCATTGGTACATAGAACATTAGTTTGTTAGTTTTGCTGGTTAGCATTTTTAATATACACTTACTATATTTTGGTATTTATTCATCAGATTTAAGGGATTTCCAGACATTTACATATTTATATACTACACATATATCTCACAACATATATACTTAATATTTTTCAGCCACATTCCAATGTTTATGTGTTTCCATGTATTCAATTGGTCCAGTGACTTGAACTTTGAGATCCTTGTTATTTCTGGTTTGACCTATGATTTGAAAGAGGGCTATATGGGTGTTTGAGAAAAGAGAACATTCCAGATCTCCAGAATCAAATGACCAAGATTGAATCTTAAGTATCAGATCTTCATTTGTAAGATGGTATAGTGAGAATTAAATGAAATATATGTATGTCAAAAGCCCCTGCATAGAGTAAACATAAAACAAGTGATAAGTATTACTATTGTTGTCAGCATAATGATTATTGAAAGGAGGAATTTAAATGATAATAACAGTGTGTGGGAAATATAGCTATCAGTTGCATATAAAATTGTAAGAGCAGGAAAAGCAAATTAATTCATTAAAATAGATCAGAATCTCTCTTATGTTTAGCATTAATTTGTGTGGCTTTTGAAGGTGATTCCTGCTTCTGAAGGATAGCCATTCTCTATGCCATCAGAAGTCTCCTTAATAATGCACGGCTAGTTACTAAGTACAATTGTGATTGATTTGTGACTTCTCACTGCTTCCCATGGTTGTATGTTGTTATGAATGTAGTAGAATAGTTTTCCTTAGTGTCTTTTACACATCTTGTTTTGTATTACATATTTTCAATAATTGTTAAAGTGATCACCCCATTAGTTTTTTGTTTTTTTTTATTTCCATTTTCTTAGGGTTCTTAACTTAGTGATGATACAGTCGTTGACATGTGTATATTTTTCTGTGTCTCAGAGAAGCTTTGAAATAACTTTCTGATTTATGGAGAGTGAAAAGTGAACCAAACTTTCAAAGAACATTTAGAAAAATGCAGACACTTAAAAGCCAAAATGAAATAATATTTGAAATGATTTATACAATTTCGGCAATAACTTTTTTTCACTTAAGCCAAAGTAAAGTCTAAACAACCTTTCATGGTGCTAAGTTCTTTAAATGAAAGCAATGGAAGTCTATAAATCAAGTGATAGTTTATATTTATTTAAGAACCACTTTTCTAACTCGGTTTTCCTCTTAAAATTTAGTATATCCTCTAAAATGTTTAGCCAATTCTATATTGACTTTAAAGCAAATAAAGAAATAAGATTTTTAAAAAAGATTTTGGAGAATAATATACAGCCACTGCTTAGTTTAACAAAGCTGAAGTTTAACAAAGCTGAAAGTAATACTGTGTTTCCCCGAAAATAAGACTAGTGCATGGAAAGATAAGACATCCCCTGAAAATAAGACCTAGTGCAACTTTGGGAGAAAAAATTAATATAAGACACTGTCTTATTTTTGGGTAAACGGTACTAGATGCTGCTGAGCTGGCTTATTTGAAATAAAAGAATGTAGTTATAAATTGGTTTATCTCGGTAGTGACTGAGTAACAAACACAGTCATCATGATAGGTTAATCTCAGATTAGCCTATTGCCACTGATCCTAGGACTCCACAAAACAGTCTATTCCTAATTATTTTTAATAACCTCATATTTTGAAATAATTTCTAAGTTGAAAAAATAGTTTTTATTCACCCTTCACCTGGCTTCCCCAATGAGAGTATCCTATCTAATAAAGAGGGAATATGCTAATTGACCATCACTCCATCACAAAGATGGCTGTGCCCACAGCTGAGGCCAAGTTCCCATAAGGAGCCTTAATGAGCAATCAGCAGGGACCTGAGGCTATGCCCTACTCCGCCCCTGTGAGACTTGACCGGAGACCTCAGGCTGCACCCCCACCCAGCAGGGCTTGACAGGGAACCTCAAGGTGTGCTTCCCGCCCTGGTATTGGCCTAGGGGACCTCAGGCTGCTTCTCTCACCCCAGCACCAAGCTGGGGGACCTCGGGCTGTGACCCCACCGGGCAGGGCTTGACAGGGGACCCCAAGCCATGCCCCCCACCGGTAGGGTTTAACAGGGGACTTCAAGGTGTGCTTCCCATCCTGGTGCTGGACTAGGGGACCTCAGGCTGCTCCCCTTGCCCCAGCGCCAGGCCACGCCCCCCCACCAGGTGGGGCTTGATGGGACTTCAGGTGTGCTCCCCATCCTAGCACCAGGTCAGGAGACCTCAGACTGCACCCCCAGCCCCAGCACTGGGCCAGGGACCTGAGGCTTTGCCCTCTGCCTGGGTGGGCTTGACAGGGGGCCTCAGGCCGCACCCCCGCTTAGTGGGGCTTGACAGGGGACCTGAGGCTGTACTCCCCCGCCTGTTGGGGCTTGATGGAGGACCTCAGACTATGCCCCCACCCAACAGGGCTTGACAGGAGATCTCAGGATGTGTCCCCGACCAGGTGGGGCTTGACAGAGGACCTCAAGGCATACCCCCTGCCCCAGACTGGGCTGGGGGACCTCAGGCCATGCCCCCCATCCTGAGGCTATTCCCCCTGCCCTGCAGGGCTTGAGAAGGGTGGGACTGGCCAAGTCTGGATCTAGCCTAATTGGGGGAAGGGGGGTGCGTGGCCGGGTCTGGGTCTCACGTGATTTTGAGGTGTGGATGGGCGGGGACTTGACTCTGGGTCCCATGGTGTGCCCCAAATTCTGACAGGAAGAAAGTTTTCATATACATTTTACTAATTTTCTTTCATCTCCGACACTTCTGTTATAGAGAAAGGGCAAATAGCAACATTAAATTATTTTCTCTAATTAATCCCCTTTTAATGTGCATGAATTTCGTGCACTGGGCCACTGGTCACACATAACCATAGATAATCATCAGAATACTATTTTGAACATTGGAAATGAACATTGCTGCAATACTGTTAACTCAGTAATCTGAACTGTTTTTACATCCTCTATTTCATCATTATGATTACTTCTGAAAAGTACTGTCTTTTATTTTCCAGGGTGGTATATTTCAAATGGTTAGCTAAAACTGGCTCATAAGTTATATCTACAATTCTTTTGTTCTGTTTAGATAATGACCAGATTTCAGGGGCATAATGAAGGCAGAATCAGTACAGAATAGCAGATCGTTTGAGAGCCTGCATTCTGATTATGACAGTGTTAGAAAAACAGATATTTTTAAATGCTGAATGTAGACAACCACAGAGGCTACTTTTGTTTTCAGAATCTACTTGTCCTGACAGGTGAACTCTAGAATATGCTATGAGAACACCCATCTTAAGCTTTTCATAAACCTATCTAATAAAAGAGTAATATGCAGATTGACCATCACTCCAACACACAAGATGGCTGCCCCCATGTGGTCAAAGATCCTGCCCCCATGTGGACACAAGATGACTGCTACAAGATGCCCAGCAGGGGAGGACAGTTGAGAGGGACCAGGCTTATAAGGGAGGGAAGTTGTGAGTGATCAGGCCAGCAGGGGAGGGCAGTTAGGGGTGATCAGGCCTGCAGGGGAGGGCAGTTAGGGGATAATAGGCTGGCAGGGGAACAGCTAGGCATCAATCAAGCTGGCAGGGGAGGGGTTAGGGAATGACCAGGCTGGCAGGCAGAAGCAGTTAGGGGCAATCAGGAAGGCAGGCAGTCGAGCAATTGGGAGCCCGCAGTCCTGGATTGTTAAGGGATGTCCCAGAATGGAGAGGGTGCAGGCTGGGCTGAGGGACACACACCTCCATGCACAAATTTAGTGCACAGCCTCTAGTCATTGTTATGTCCTTGGCTTCTCTCTCTACTTATAGTAGCATTGATTTTCTTATCTGTGTCCTTAGACTATTAATTTATTGGCTTTCAAGCATTTTGAACCAAACCCTCAGTAAGAAATACTTTACCTTATGTTCTGTTATACAATGTGTATATGTACATTTAGGGGCATGTGTCTAAAATGGAAATAAAAGTAAGTACCAGGCTAAAAGTTATCCTAAAATGCAGTATATTTCTATGTTTTCCTCTTTAAAAAATTTTTTGGTCACAGCCTACATATTAATTTCACAATCCACCATTTGAAAATCACCATGGTAACTTATTTTGTCCCAAGTTATACTTATTCTACCCTACTTTCCAAAATCAGCCTTAAAACCTTGTTAGGTTAGAGATGTTTTTACAACTAAATTATTATAAATAAAACCACAGCTCCTATTGAATTCCACCATTACCTTTTCTCCTCATGTGTGTGAATTTATTTGACAGGCTTTGACTTTTAGGAAAGATGGATATGTATCCATTAAATTGACATAGTGCAGTGCTGGGATTACTCCATTGTAGATAGAAAAGTGTTCAATTTTGCCTCATGGAGTCAGAAATTACATTTTAACTGGTCTTACTTTGATTCAGATTTTACCACAGCTTATGCTAGTATAGGGAGGAAAGAAGGAGGGACAAGTGAACTATATAGAAGTGATCTGAGAATATATTAGTCTAGTGTTGCTTGATGGTAGAGAGCTTGCTATGGGAGGAAGGGCTGTTGTTCAGGGGTTGAAAATGAGATGAGGATGAGATGAGGATTAAATAATAAAGAGTACTTTATATCTGTGCAGAAACATATGCTTGATCCTGGAAGGAATGGGAAGATCTTAGAGGCAGAAGGTTTGTTAGCAGAGTAGTGACTCGAACAGATAAAAGCTGTAGGGGAAAAGTTAAGGCTCAATATGGAGGATGAGTTGGAGGATACAGAGATTAGAGGCAGGGAGAAAAGAATCTATTTAAGTAATAGATGAACACGAACAAAAATGTAGTGATTTTTACTATGCAATTAAAAACATCAGGGGTTTTTTTTTTTCCAAATACTACCTGCTTGATCATTTTGATAGTATTTTATTCTCTCCTATCTCAGCTGTGCTTTCACAGTTTTTTAAAGTATATTTTATCCAGCATTTTAGTTTCATTCTGGAAGGTTGTTTGAAGTAGCCAACCCATCATGCTACACTCCTTCCATCCAATTTCTCTGTTCTTTCCTTCAGTTATTCCTATTATGTTTTTGCTTTATGTTCTATTCTGTGAGATGGCCTTGATTTTTTTCTGTTTCCTACTCTTCCTGAAGGGCTGGTTAGTTTTATATTTGCTTTTTGCTTTTCACAATTATATTTTTATTGCCAGTAGCTGCTTTTTCTTTTTCATAGCATCTTGATCTTGTTGAATCGATGCAACATTTCTGCTTACAAAAAATATATATGCACATAGATCCTGCCCTAAAGATTTTACAATCTAGTCAAAAGATGATGAGAGTCTAAATTGGACATTGATAGTAAGTATGTACATAAGGGGGAAAAGTATAAGTACAATAAATATATTAAGATAAAATTATCTGGTCTTGAAAATTGATTGAAAGTAACTAGGGATAAAAAATCAAGGGTCAATGCTGATAAAAGACATCTAGGAAAAACCCTTGGCTAACATTGTTATGGTTTTCACTTATAGCTTTCCCCTAAGATAGGAATAAGACAACATTTTCTGCCAACACCACTCCCATTAAATATTATACTATAGTTTTTAACTAGAGCAGTTAGGTAAGAAAAAAAATTAGGAGTGAAATTAACCCTATTGCAGTTGACTTGATCTTATGAATCCTATATAATAAAGAGCTAATATACTAAATAGACCGAACAGCAGAATGACCCTCTGGACAACCTTCCGGATGAAGCTGGGGCTGCAAGGGGAAGCGAGGGCTGATTCCCTTGCATGAATTTTGTGCATCAGGCCTCTAGTAGAAAATAAACAACAACAACAAAAAACCCTCAGGAGAAGAGAGACAGATTCATTTTGCCTTCATCATGCCATCCCTCAAGCTGGTAGTACTCAGTGCCTGAAGGTAACTTCCCAGCTGTACAGAATTCACCTCGCTCGGGAAGGAAGAGCAGGGTGCAGCCTTTCAGGATACCATGCAAAGGTCCCACTTGGGTTTCACTTTCCCTAGTCTGGCAAAGCTGAGATATGTAGACATGGCTAGGAATAAGGAAGAAAAGGAGGGATACCGATAGCAGCGGAACACTCATGGATCAAAGTGGCCTACTCGACAGACCTGACCAGCACAGCCATGGACCCTTTGCAGCTTTCACCAGCACTTGCCTCACTCCACAGCTTTTTGTATTTGCTGACACCAGCCGCCTGAGTCCCTCCTTGTTCCTTCCCATTTTCTCTACTGCTGAAGTCTGGGAATTGCACCAGGTCAGGCCTCTGCAGCAACATAAGCAAAAGGCACCAGCCTAGACAACCATGGCTTTTTTCTTTTTAAATAATAAATGATGACGTGCCTTGGAGAAGGAAGAGTGTGATGGGTCACACCTGATGAGCTCTCTACTGCTTTGCATGAAGGAGGAGATTGAATTGCTGTACAAGTTAGAGATCAGCTTACCTCCAATGCTGTGTGCACACTCAGGCTAGCCCATTCAGCTGTGCACTGGCACTCTGCACCACTGGCCTGATGCCTGTTACGGGGCTCCACTGTGTGCACAGGTCCAGAGGGAGACTGTGTCAACATGGGAGAGGGCACCAACAGCCAGGGTCCCTACAGGTTCTTGTAGGTCTTTTTGTCATAGGCTTGTACCACCAACCAAACTCACTTGCAGCTAGTCCCTTCTTGTGTACCCTGGACCAGTCTCCATTACAGTGCATATGCCTGGTCTGAGGGAGACTGTATAGCAAATGGGACAGCATGCCCGCAGCCAGGACACCCACATATGCTGCCAGTAAGCCCATAGGTGGCTCTGGCCTTGGCTGCTTACCCTGCCTCCCACCACTACTTGTGTGTCTACTTCTATCCCCTGCCATTACACAGCTGGTCTCTGTAGCCAAGTGTGCACACCACCGGCTCCAGCCACCACCACCTGCTCCCTAGCTGCTGGCCTTGGAGGCACCGCTGAGGACTGCCAGCAGCCCTTGCAGCCACTGCAGATCCCATACTGTGCTTCCAAGGACCATGCAATTGTCAGTGCTATGGATCCTAGTAGCCTAAAACCAAAAAGAATCAACGCCCTCCCCCTACCATCCTAGACCTGATGTCACCACATATCCCCAAACTTGGGATCACAATATGCTCAAATAGGCCCCGGGTATAAGTGAAAGTCTCTCTTACCAAAGTCTTCCATAAAATGTAGAGGTGACTGCTTCTTTACGTGCCTAGACATTTATTCAAGGTTAGAGCAATCATGAAGTATCAGGGAAGATAGCACAGGAAGAGATGCTAAATATCATTAGTCTTTAGGGAAATGCAAATCAGAACTACAATGAGATTCTACTTTACTCCCACTGGGATAGATATAATTAAAAAAAACACACACACCACAATAAATGTTGGCATGAATGTGAAGACATTGAAATCTTATTCTTTGGGTGGTTTAACAGCTTTGGAAAACAGTTTGCAGTTTCTCAAAAAGTTAAATGGAATTACTATATAACCTAGCAATTTTATTCCTAGGTATATACTCAATAGAACTTAAAATATATGCTACCCTAAAATTTGTACATGAATGTTAGTAGTATTAGCAAAAAGGAAAACAACCCAAATATCTTTCAGTCAACATTTGTATGAGTGGATAAACATTTCATGTCCATCCAATGGAATTATTTAGCCATAAAAAGAAATCAAATACTGACTCATGCTACAACAGGAATTACCCTTATGTTAAGTGAAAGAAGCCAAACACAAAAAATCAACTATTGTATGATTCTGTTTATTTGAAATGTCTAGAATAGGCAAATCTATGTCACCTAATAAGCACTTTAGTAGTTATCAGGCTAGAGGAAAGGAGGGCGTGCAGTGACCGCTAATGGGTAGGAGATTCCTCTTGGAGATGATGGAAATGTTATGGAATAAGATAAGGATTGATGGTTGCACAATTTTGCAAATATACTAAAAGTCACTGAATTATACACTTTTAAAGGGTGAATTTTGTGGTATGTAAATTTTATCTGATTTTTCTTTTTAAATAATAAATGATGACGTGCCTTGGAGAAGGAAGAGTGTGATGGGTCACACCTGATGAGCTCTCTACTGCTTTGCATGAAGGAGGAGATTGAATTGCTGTACAAGTTAGAGATCAGCTTACCTCAAAAGAGTGTTCTGGCTATAAGATTGGACTTAGTAATGTATAGATTTAGAAGGCAATACAAGCCCTTTAGTTCCTGTAAGTCTTAATAACCCATCACTCATGGCTGACCCTTTTGAAGATTATGCCCTCAACTTTCAACTTAAGAGATGTGAGAATAAGAAAGTATATACCGTATGTAACTCCTATTATTACAACTAGAGGCCTGGTGCACGAAATATGTGCACTTGGGAGGTGAAGGGGGTCCCTCATCCCAGCCTGTGCCTTCTTGCAGGCCAGGAGCCCTGAAGGGATATCCAGCAGTTCAACATCCTCATCACTGCCATGGAGGCAGGAGAGGCTCCCACCACTGCTGCTGTGCTCGCCAGCTGGGAGCCAGCTCTAGCTTAATAGTGCTCCCTCAGTGGGATCAGGCCGAAACTGGCTCTCCAACATCCCTTGAGGGGTCCCGGATTGCGAGAGGGCACAGGCCAGGCCAAGGGACCCCATCAATGCATGATCGGGGCCAGGGAGAGATGTAGGAGGTTGGCCAGCTGGGGAGGGACTGCGGGAGGGCTCCAGGGCATGTCCAGCCCATCTTGTTAAGTCCTGATCAGCTGGACCCCAACAGCAAGCTAACTTTCCTGTCGGAGCCTCTGCCCCTGTTGGTCAATGCACTTCATAGCAACTAGTAGGCCGTTCAACTGTCTGCCCCTTGGTGGACAGTGCAATGTCATAGCGAGCAGTTGAGCATCCTTAGCATATCATTAGCATATTACACTTTCATTGGTTGAGCAGCCGGTCAGTCAACCGGACACTCAGCATATTAGGCTTTTATTATATAGGATAGTAGAGGCCCAGCATGCAAGATCATGCAAGACCAGGAGTCCTGCTCGTGCCCTGGGACCCAGAGCAGCTTCCCGCCCACTGGTGCCACAGGACCCATCAGTGCACCTCCTAGTGAGTCTGGTCATTGGTCGTTATGACCACAGGCTTTTTATATATATAGATTGCAAAATAATTCAATTTGATACTATATTTATATAAAGAGTTGTACTACTTAGGTGTTGCATTTTATAGTGACTACAAATTTTAACGATGGTGTTATATTTAACACTTTGAATTGCAAGAATATGTACTCTTGGCATTACCCAGGTTTTTCATATGTTTCAACCATAACTATAGCAGTTTCTCTTTTTGTAAGAAATTGCTAAAAGCTGTTGTATCAGGAATTTTGGAAATTCTTCAGACGAGATAATCAGGAAAGATTGATGACATGTTGACAGAAAGCAGGCAACCCTAGTAATTTCAGTGGATCAGTCACACATTTTATTTTTGTCAGTTACTCTGTACAAAATACAGGTAGTACAAAATACAGGTAGTAACATGACCTGTGGATGACATAGTATCACAAGCCCTAGGCTACACTTCAGAATAGACCATTACTTAATAAACTTTTGGAATGCCTTCACAGTATTACACAAAGGGCAGGGAGGTAGTTAATGTGTATTTTTGGAGGTGACGGTGTTTTATACCATCTTTATTGATTCAACTTTATTTTACCTTAATAAAACATATTTCCTAATTGCAGTGTATAACTTTTGTACAACTTAGAAAGCATAAATGAAAGTTAGTGGAATGTACTGTTTATTGATATGGAGAGATCTTGTGCCGTGTGAATTAGAAATAGTTTGAAAGTAGCAGCTATTTAGACCAATGAAGTTTTGTAATATCATTTAAAGTTATTAGGTAAGTGTTAATAGGTAAAAGTCAGGTAAATGAAGATATTATTGTGCAAGCACAAAATTTCAGGGATAAAATAATATGAATACTAGAGTCATGCATTCTTCAGTATTACCAGTGTACCTTAGCCTAATTCTATGAGAACTTAATAAAAGTTAGTAACAATTTTAATTTTGTTTTATCACCTGAGAAATTCAGATGTGTGCTGTGTATAGTCAGTAACTTAAAATTAGTTATTTTTTATCTATTTGTTGACATATTTATAATTTTAGTGATTATTGAAACTAATTAAATTTAGAAAAAGAATTTGGACTTTTAGATGTCAAGTGTATCTAAGTTATAGTAATTTGATTCTAATTTTTCTACTCTTTTTATCATCTTTTATGAATATTTAGTCAGCAAACTGTTGTAGGCACATGATATAAAGAAATACATGTTCTTTTCCCAGGTTGTGTGAGAAAGGGGTCCATTTTTCTTATTTGGCATGTGGCTGTCCAGGTTTCCCAATACCATTTATTTAAGAAACTATCCTTTCCCTCATTAACTACTTTGGCTACTCTGTCATAAATTATTTGACCCTATATGTGTCATTTATTTCTGGGTTTTTTGTTCTGTTCCATTGATCTGTGTATATGTTTTTATGCCAATACCATACTGTTTTGATTACTATCACCTGTTAGTAGAGTTTAAAATAAGGAAGCATGATGCCTTCAGTTTTGTCCTTTTTCTCAAGATCGTTTTTGGCTAGTAGGGTCTTTTATGTTTCCATACAAATTTTACAATTTTTTTAAATTATGTGGAAATACCATTGGAATTTTGATAGTGATTGCTTCTTGATTTCTTTCATCAATGTCTTATATATAAGTATTTCAGTGTACAGATTAAATCCCACCTTGAATAATACAAAGGAATCTGAATACTCCCTGAGGTCATAGGAACTGGCCTAAAGAGGAATCTTTAGCCCTAGCAACCAGAAACTGAGAAACGTACAGTATAGATGACTGGAATCATAAGCCAGCCAAACAAACAATACTTTTTTCACTTTTATTTATTGATTTTTATAATACCTTTTTTCTTTTTTTTCTTTGTTTTTCTGTTTTTGTTTGTTGCTTTTTTTTAATCTTTTTTCCCATTACTTTTCCATTACTATTTTTATTTGCTCTTTTTAATTTTTTATACCATTTTTGAAATAAATTTTTTGTAAATTCTGATTATTTTTTCTTCTCATTCTCTTTCTTCTCATCCACTTATTGCATTTCTATATCCTCAATACTAAATTGAAGTCCTCCCCATATTCATCTAATTCTTAATCTTATTTTCACTATATAAGCTCAGCTTCTACAGATTCTGCCCCAATTCTCTTTGCTGGGTATGTAGTGTTTGTATTTTTTGTTTGTTTGTTTGTTTGTTTGTTTATCTATTGGTTCTGTGGAGTCTTACATATCTACACTAATAAAAGAGAAAAATGCTAGTTGACATACCTTCACTACACCCACAGCCAATCAGAATGAGTATGCAAATTAACCCAACAAAGATGGTGGTTAATTGGCATACTCTGAGGGAGGAAGGAGTGGAGACTGAAGACAGCCTAGAAGGGAGAAGGAGGAAAAGGAAAAAGCAAGGCAGCTGCTGGAGGGAAAGTGTGGGTGGGATGGGGTGGAGCGGGCATCAGCTGTGCAAATCTGCGAATCTTCCTGCAACGGGCTTCTAATATATATATATATATATATATATATATATATATATATATATATAATCCTTTTTATTCCTTTGTCTTTTATCCCTTATCTTTTTCTCTCTCTTCAATAGCATTTGTGCTCTCTTTTCTCTGCCCTATCTCTCTGTTCTCAGGTGGTCACTAATATTGGGGTTATTGGTGTCGTGACTACATTTGTGCTTAGTTCCCTGTGTTGTGTCTTGTTGAAGTGAATTTTATTCAGTCTGGCCAAGGGGATTGAGAGCAAGCCACATAACCAGACACCTGGAGTGGAACCTCCATCCACGAAAGGGTAAATAACACCCCAGATACAACTATAGAGGCAAGAAGAATGCAGCAGTGAGGGAAAGAGCATGAGTGAGTGAGGGAGTAAAAGAGGAATGTGTGGTCAGGTGATATGTGTGTGTGGGGGGGAGGGCACAGTTAGATCCCACAGGACCTTCAGGAGCAGGTTAATCAGGCTTGCTAACTAGGCAGCTTTTGCTACCATTGCAAACAGTACCAGAAGGCCAGCTTATCCTTAGAGGCCTAGCCTTTTTGAAAGGTAGAGCTACTGTAACTGGGTTCCCAGCCTCAACTCCACCCAGAGTGCCCTCAGATAACACCTGGGACTCTACAGCTACCCCTCTACCTAGGCTGTGATCCCATGGTCAGTGAGGCTCCAGCCACCCTAGGCACAGGCTCCTATGAGTTCAAAAGCATGCTCCCCTCTGACGGCCCAACGCTTTAGCCCAGGGCACTGAAACTATGTGAACATCAGACACGTGAGTGTGCTGCCCCTATCCAAGGAGCAGCAGCTGTGTGAGCAGCCAGTTCCCCCATCTGAGGAGCAGCAACCGCAAGCAGATCACCACTTCCGAGGAGCAGCAGCCACTTGAGCAGCCCAACCACTACTGAGGAGCGGCAGGCCCACGCAGCCGGCCCCCTCTGAGGAGCAGCAGCTGCGCACAGCCCACACCCTGCACCTGTCCTAAGAGCAGCAGCTGTGCCCCATGAGCAGCCAGCTGCCTTCAAAGGAGCAGAAGCTATGCAAACAGCCTGCCCACTTCCGAGGAGCAGCAGCTGTGTGAGCAGCCCACTCCCTTCTGAGGAGCAGCAGCGCACGAGCAGCCTCCCCCCCTCTGAGGACCAGCAGCCACATAAGCAGACGGCCCACATCCACCCTTAGGCAGCCTGCACCCGTCCGACGAGAAGGAGCCAGGTGAGCGGCCCATCCCTGTTCAAGGAGCATCAATACCACAAAGAGCTCACTCCCACACAAGGAGCAGCAGCAGCATGAGCAGACCGTCCCCCGCAGAGGAGAAGCAGCTGCACAGAGTAAACTGTACAAGGGACGCAACTGTACAAGGGAGCAGCAGCCCTGCAAACAACCTGCCCCTATCCGAGGAGCGGCGACATCATGAGTAGCCCATCCCATCTAAAGAACAGCAGCAACTTGCAGCAGCCCCCATCTAAAGAATAGCAGCCACCCGAGCAGCACACCCTTGTCCGAGGAGCAGCCGCCACATAAGCAGCTGGCCCCTGTCCAAGGAGCAGCAGACACAAGCAACCCATCCCTATCCAAGGAGCAACAACCTCATAATCTGCCCACCCCCATCCAAGGAGCATCAGCTATACGAGCAGTCTCCCCCATCAGCCAGAGGAGGCACCACTGCTGCGAACAGCACCCGCCAGAGGAGCCATTGCCAACTGAGAAGCAGATGCGACTGTAACCTCCCAAGGAACAACCATAGCCAGAGAAGCTACTGCCACCCAAGGAGCACCCCCTGCACAGCTCGACATCTAAATCAGTCAGTGAGACCAAAAATGGGTAAACAAAGATACCCCCAAAGGAAAGGAAAGGAGGAATCATAAGAAAAGCAACTAAGTGAAACAAAGGTATGCTATGTGTCAGAAAAAGAATTCAGAATAATGGTCATACAGTTCATAAACAGGATGGAAGAAAAAATTAATACCTTATGTAAAAATCAAGAAGAAATGGATGAAAAAAATCAATAACATATCTAAGATTCAAGAAGAAATGGAGAGTGATATAGCTGCAATAAAAACACCATGGAAAGCTTCAACAGTAGACTAGGAGAAGCCAAGAACCAAATTAGTGAACTAGAGGACAGAGAAGCAAAACATACCCAAACTGAATAGCAACTGGAGAAAAAAAAATTAAAAGATGGGAGAAGAGCCTAAGTTGGCTATGGTATACCATGAAAAGAAGCAACACACAAATAATAGGGGTGCCAGAACATGAAGAGCAACAAGGGTTAGAAAACATATTTGAAGAAATAATGTCAGAAAACTTCCCTGATGTGGCAAAGAAAAAAGTCATACAGGCACAGGGAGTCCCAAACAGGACAAAACCGAAAAGACCCACACCAAGTCACATCAGAATTATGATGGCATATGTTCAGGGCAAAGAGAGAATCTTAAAGGCTGCAAGAGAAAGACAAAGTTGCATACAAGGGAGCTCCCATTAAATTATCAAATGATTTCTCAACAGAAACACATCAGGCCAGAAAGAATGGAAGGAAATTTACAAAGTGATACAAAGCAAGGGACTGAATCCAAGAATACTCTATCCAGCAAGGTTATCATTCAGAATAGAAGAGGAAATAAGGAGCTTCACAGACAAAAATTGCTAAGGGTGTTTATCACTACCAAGCCAGCAATGCAAGAAATGTTAAAGGGACTGGTGTAAAAAGAAGTAAAAAGGTAAGATAGAACACAGACACAAAAAATAAAAATGGCTACAAATAAATACCTTTCAATAACTTTAAACGTATACAGACTAAATGCTCCAATCAAGAAGACATTGAGTGGCTGAATGGATAAAAAAACACAACCCATATATATGCTGTCTACAAGAGACCCACCTCAGAAAAAGGGAATTATACAGACTGAAAGTGAAGGGATGGAAAAACATCTTTCAGGCAAATGGAAATGAAAGAAAAAACAAAAAACTGGTAGCAGTACTTGTATCTGACAAAATAGACTTCAAAGTAAAGACCATAACAAAAGATAAGGAATGCCACTTCGTAATAATAAAGGGATCAATACAATAAGAGGGTATAACCCTGATAAAAATATATGCAACCAATGCAGGTGCAACCAAATACATTAAAAAAAAAAAAAAAAAAAAAAAAAAAAAAAAACTCCTGGAAGATATCAAGGGAGAGATTGAAAACAATACAATCATAGTAGATCATAGTAGGGGACTTTAATACACCACTAACATCACTGGATAAATCCTCTAGAAAAAAATCAGCAAAGAAACAGCAGTTCTAAATAACTCACTAGATCAGATGGACCTAATTGACATCTTCAGAGCATTTCACCCAAAGCCAAGGAATATACGTTCTTCTCAAATGAACATGGCACATTTTCAAAAATAGACCACATATTGGGTCACAATTAAAATCTCCCCTAATTCAAGAAGATTGAAATTATGTCAAGCATTTTCTCAGAACACAATGGTATAATATTATAAATAAACTACAATAAAAACATTCAAAAAATTCAAACACTTGGAAGCTGAATAGTATGCTATTAAACAATGACTGGATTATCAATAAGATCAAAGAAGAAATTTAAAACATCCTTAAAAACTAATGACAATAAAAACACAACAATGCAAATACTATGGGACATAATGAAAGCAGTCCTGAGAGGGAAGTTTATACCTCTACAGGCTTACCTCATAAAAACAAGAAAAAATGGTAATAAATCATCTAACTAAACAACTCAAAGAATTAGAAAGAGAACAATAAGAAAAGCCCACAGTGAGCAGAAGGAAGGAAATAATAAAGATCAGAGCAAAACTAAATGACAGAGATAAAAATTAAAAATAAAAAATAAAAAATAAAAATTCCAAAAGATCAATGAAACCAAGAGCTGGTTCTTTGAAAGGATAAACAAGATTGATGAACCTCTAGCCAGGCTCACCAAGAAGCAAAGATATAAGACCCAAATAAACAAACTCAGAAATAAAAGAAGATAAATAACAACAGACCCCACAGAAATACAAAGGATTATTTAAAAATACTATGAATAACTCTATTCTAACAAACTAGACAATCTGGAGTAAATGGGCACAGTTCTATAAAAAAATACAATCTTCCAAAACTTAGGGAAGATACTAAAAATCTTAATAGGCTGATAGCTATGGAAGAAATTGAAGCAGTCATCAAAAAGCTTCCAGCAAACAAAAGCCCAGGGCCAGATGGCTTCACAGGGGAGTTTTACCAAACATTCAAGGAAGAACTAAAACCTATCCTCCTCAGACTATTCCAGAAAATTCAAGAGGAAGGAACACTTCCAAGCTCATTCTATGAAGCCAGCATCACCCTAATACCAAAACCAGATAAAGACAGCTCAATGAAAGAGAATTACAGGCCAATATCCCTCATGGACATAGATGCCAAAACCCTCAACAAAATTCTAGCAAATTGGATCCAGCAGCACATCAGAAAGATCATACACCATGACCAAGTAGGACTTATCCCAAGGATGCAAGGATAGTATAAGATTCACAAATCAATAAACGTGATATATCACATAAACAAATTGAGAGATAAAAATCACAGTTATATCACTTGATTCAGAAAAAGCATTTGACAAAATCCAACACCTTTTTTTTGATAAAAACTCTCAGCAAAGTGGGAATATAATGATGCTACCTCAACATAATAAAAACCATATACTGCAAACCCACAGCCAACATCATACTCTATGGGAAAAAACTAAAACCATTTCCTCTAAGAACAGGAACAAGAAAGGGACACTCACTTTCAACATTCCTGTTCAACATTTCTGGAAGTACTAACCATTGCAATCAGACAAGAAGAAGAAATAAAAGGCATCCAAATTGGACAAGATAAAGGAAAACTGTTCTTATTTGCAGATGACATGATATTGTACATAGAAAACCCCAAAGACTCCATCAAAAAATTATTAGACTTAATAAATGAAACTAGACCACCAACTTACACCATACACAAAAATAAACTCAGCAATGTAGCAGGATACAAAATTAATGCCAATAAATCTATGGCATTTCTATACACCAATAATGAACTTAAAAAAAGAGAGATTAAAAAAGCAATCCCATTTACCATTGTACAAAAAAAAAAAAAAATAAGATACCTAGGAATAAACTTAACTAAGGAGGTAAAAGACCTATATGCGGAAAACTACACAACACTGAAAAAAGAGATAGAAGAATACATAAACAGATGGAAGAACATACCGTGTTCATGGATTGGTAGAATCAACATCATCAAAATGTCCATACTACCCAAAGCAATCTATAAATTCAATGCATTTCCCATCAAAGTACCAACAGCATATTTCACAGACCTAGAACGAACTTTCCAAAAATTTATCAGGAATAAAAAAAGACCCTGAATAGCAATCCTGAGAAAGAAGAACAAAGTAAGTGAGATCTTAATACCAGATATCAAGCTGTATTTCAAAGTCCCTGTTCTCAAAACTGCCTGATATTGGCACAAGAACAGACATATAGATCTATGGAATAGAACAGAGGACCCAAAAATCTACCCAAGCCACTATGCTCAACTAATATTTGACAAAGGAGGCATAAACATATAATGGAGTCAAGACAGTCTCTTCAACAAATGGTGTTGGGGAAATTGGACAGATACATGCAAAAGAATGAAACTAGACCACCAACTTACACCATACACAAAAATAAACTCAAAATGGATCAAAGACTTAAACATAGGATGGGAAACCATAAAAATACTGGAGGAATCCACAGGCAGCAAAATTTCTGACATATGCCAAAACAACTTCTTCACTGATACTGCTCCTATGGCAATGGAAACTAAAGAGAAAATAAACAAATTGGACTACATCAAAATAAAAAGCTTCTGCACTGCAAAGGAAACCATCAATAAAACAATAAGAAAGCCCACTGGCATGGGAGAACATATTTGCCAATGATATCAACGATAAGGGTTTAATCTCCAACATTTACAAGGAACTCGTGCAGCTTAACAAAAAGAAGATAAACAACTCAATCAAAAAATGGGCAACTGATCTAAATACACACTTTTTGAAAGAAGATAGAAGACCAAGAGACATGAAAACTTGCTCAAAGTCATTAATCATCAGAGAGATGCAAAACAACAATGCGGTACCATCTCACACCAGTCAGAATGTCTATTATCAACAAGTTAACAAATGGCAAGTGCTGGTGAGGATGCAGAGAAAAAGGAATCCTTGTGCACTGCTGGTGGGAATGCAGACTGGTGTAGCCACTGTGGAGAACAGTATGGAGTTTCCAGAAAACTAAAAATGGAACTCCCATTTGACCCAGTGATCCCACTTCTAGGAATATATCCCAAGAAACTAGAAACACAAATCAGAATTGATATATGCACTCTTGTGTTCATAGCAGCAGAATTCACCATAGCTAAGATTTGTAAACAGCATAAGTGCCCATCAAAGATGAGTGGATTAGAAAACTGGTACATCTACAAAATGGAATAATACTACACTGCGGTAAAAAAGGAGTTCTTACAATTTGCAACAACAAAGATGGAGATGGAGAGTGTTATGCTAAGTGAAATAAGCCAGGTAGAGAAAGATAAGTATCACATGATCTCACTCATTTGTGTAATATAATGAACAACATAAACTGATGAACAAAAATAAATCCAGAGACAGAGAAACATCAATCAGAATGTCAAATCTCAGTGAAGGTTGGGGACAGTAGAGGTAAGGGGGAGAGAGCAACCAAAGGACTTATATGCATGCATATAAGCCTAATCAATGAACACAGACAACAGGGGGGTGGGATCATGAATGGGAGGTGGTCAGTAATGGGGGAATAAGGACACATATGTAATATCTTAATCAATAAAGAAATTTAAAAAAATAAACAATTTTTTTTAAAAAAGCCAAACCCCTCCAAAAATGTATTCATTTCTTCTGGGTATATAATTTGTTGGTATATAATTTTTCATAGTCTCTTATGACTTTTCTATTTCTGTGGTATCAGTTGTAATCTCTTCTTTCATTTGTAATTTTATTTATTTGAGTCCTCCAACTGTTTTTGGTATATAATTTTTCATAGTCTCTTATGACCTTTTGTATTTCTGTAGTATCAATTGTAATCTCTTCTTTCATTTGTAATTTTATTTATTTGAGCCCTCCCACTGTTTTTCTTGTTAAGTTTAGATAACTGCTTGTGTAAGTCCTCATTACTTAGTACCTTTAGAACAGGGGTTGGGAACGTCTGGCTCTCGACCACAAAAGGTTCACGAAATCATTTAGTCAGCCCCTCTCAAGGCATTAGAGGTGAGTAAATTAAATGTTTGACCAAATATAGCATGCTAATTAAAAATTTTATATTTAAGTTGATTATTTTGCATAGCCCTCAAATGATATTATAAATATCCAAATGGCTAATGGCAGAAAAAAGGTTCCCACCCCTGCTTTTGAATGAAGAGGAATATACCTTTTGAGATATTAGAGGCAAGGGGAAAGGCGGTATTAAGGAACTTTGATTAGGATGATAAAAGCCAGCATGTCTTAGTTCCAGCTCCCTGCTTATTGCTTTTGTTTATTACCTTATTTAATTAGTTTTAATATTGCCTATTCATGTTTCATCTAATAAATGCATTTCCACTTAATTCATTTGCATCTCTTTTTTTCTTAATGAATCATTTACAACTCTGCTGTGCTAAATGAATCATTTACAACATTGGTTGACACATCTGATATTTCCAGGGTTTTTATTTTTGTTTTGTAAAGCTGTTTTTAAAAATAACTATATATAAAATAAATTGACAATTGAGGTTGGCATACTAAGGAGACATACTCCTGGTTAGTTCTTTGCACAACATTAACAGTGTGTCCGATGTTCCTATTTAAATTGCCTAGAAAGATTTGTTAGTTTGTTAGGAATAATTTTAAAACTCCTTAAAATAGGCCATAATTCTACCACTAGCATAGAAAATACTTTCTAGTTGTCATTAGGATGTTATAAAATTCTCATCATGGCATTTTTAGAAATTATTTATTTGATAATGTG
This sequence comes from Pipistrellus kuhlii, assembly GCF_014108245.1. Taxonomy (NCBI): domain Eukaryota; kingdom Metazoa; phylum Chordata; class Mammalia; order Chiroptera; family Vespertilionidae; genus Pipistrellus; species Pipistrellus kuhlii. Next base: position 102,694,918 of record NW_023425529.1, on the reverse strand, counting down.
GAGAAGGATTTCTGTCTGATACATATTTTTACATATTGGAGAGCAGTGTTAACATTTTAACTTACTCTTATTATTATACTTAGTATTATATATGTAAGCTGTCTTCTTGCTGGCTGTCAGTTATAGGCCATCCCCAGGTCCAGCAGTGTCAACATCTGAACTTATAATACTGACTTTAATCATTACTTGTATAGGAACTTCCTTTTAGCTGTAAACATAGCTGTGCGGTATGTTTTGATATGTGTTTAAGCTGATATGATGGAAAGTAAGTTACAAGTTGTAGGTATCAAATATAAACACACAAATGTAGCTGAGGAATATGTTTTGGGGTTAAGAATTTGAAATAAAAATTATTTTAATTTTCACATTTGGAGGAAGCAGTAGGTCACATAATTAGATACTTTAGGATATGCACGATGGAATAGCAAGAAAGCATGGGCTTTGAATTTAGAAAGATGCCTGGGTTTGAATCCTGTCTCCTACATGTAGATCCATGTAATTTTCAGTTGGTGTACATGCAAAGTTGCTGTGACAAAGACCCTCAAAATACAATTACTTAAATTAAGCTTTTCCCTTCTGCCAAATAAGACAAAGGTGAGTAGGTAGGGCTGTTGGACTTGCGGCTTCTCTGCCTATGGCTTTTATCTTCTAATTCAACGTGATGGTTCCAGTTTTCACTGTTTCAAGGTATTAGGAAGAGAATAAGAGAATGTGGAAAGTGATAGGCTTTCTTTTGAAGAACTTTGTAACATTACCTCCATTCACATCTGCTTAAAAGTATAGTTGCATAGCCACAGTGAGCCTCAAGGAAATTTGGATGATCACATCTGTCAGAATGATCACAAGCCTTCCTCAAATTTAATAGAGGAATAGTGTGATCCTGTTTCGAAGAGGAAGAAGAGGGAAATGAGGAGGGGCAACTTAACAATCTCTGCCATTAGCCTTGACCAAATTACTCACTTTTTACTCTATTTGTAAAATATAACCTGTTAAAATATTTATGAAATATTTATAAAAATATCTTTCTCATAAGATTTTCATGAAGTCACCAGGTATACTTTATAAATATAGGTATCTCCCCCCCCCCCATATTTTCAGGGATTTGTTTCTCTTAATATTGTAGTATTTCTGAACATAAGTATCATATTGTTAAATAGATTATGGTATTAGTTGCCTATTGCTGTATAACAAATCACCATAAACTTAGTGGTTTAAAGCAATGTGGGTCAGCATTCAGAAATCACTTAGCTACATACTGTTTGTAATTTCCAGGAGGCATTTGAGGTGTTGGCCTGGCCATGTTCTCATCTGAGGACTTGACTACTTCTCAGAGTTTTGGCAGGATTCATAGCTTTGAAGTTGTGGGACTGAAGGCGCCAACTTCTGTTGGATGTCAATTTCAGGACACCCCTATTTCCCAGAGGCCACCTCCAGGTCTCTGCCAGGCAGGCTTTCTAAACATGGCTGCTGGCTTCCTCAGCTATCAAAGAGGTTCCTTGAGTGCATCCGTCAGCCAGATAGAGATATCATGTATAGCATAACTAATCATGGAAGTAATATATTCAGTTGGTTAAAAGCAAGGCACAGGTCCTGCCCACAGATACGGAGAGGACATTTTACAAGGTGTGAATGGGAAAACAAGATCATAGAAACCACCTCAGAGTGTGTCCACCATAATAGCTGTGATACATCTAAAGCCAATTTATATTCAAAATTGAGAATTCCTGTTTGTCACTTTTTCATTGGTTTGGCTAAAATATCAATAGGGAATTTTTACCAAGTTAGAAATACTAGTCTATATTAACTCATGGAATAAATACAGGGTGTCACAAAAAAATATATACACACTTTTAGAGCTGATAATTCAATTTTGACAATGAAATATATTTTAATAAGCATTTATTTTATAATTATTCAGTGTGTATGTATATACATTCTGGGGAGACATCCTATATAAATATATTAAGATAGAAAACATGGCCAGCCGAGACTGGTTTGGCTCAATGGATAGAGCGTCGGCTTGGGGACTGAAGGGACCCAGGTTCGATTCCGGTCAAGGGCGTGTACCTTGGCTGTGGGCATATCCCCAGTAGGGGGTATGCAAGAGGCAGCTGATGGATGACTCTCTCTCATCGATGTTTCTAGCTCTCTATTTCTCTCCCTTCCACTCAGTACAAAATCAATAAAATATATATTAAAAAAAAAAAAAACATGGCCAAAACCGGTTTGGCTCAGTGGATAGAGCGTCAGACTGCAGACTGAAGGGTTCCAGGTTCGATTCCGGTCAAGGGCATGTATATTGGTTGCGGGCACATCCCCAGAGGGGGTTGTGCGGGAGGCCGCTGGTCGATGTTTCTCTCTCATCAATGTTTCTAGCTCTCTATCCTTCTCCCTTCCTCTATATTAAAAAAAAAAAAAAAAAAAAGAGACAGAGAACATGAACATAAAGCAGGCAGGAGAGTATATGCTTCTACGGTCCATTGTGGCTCATTGTTAAACACCTTTAGATGCCATAGATTTGATATCATAAGAGATACTCCACAATTAGCAGCATTGTACATGGAGAATGTGAAAAGTCAAAATGGTCTGTCCATGCAGACAACCTGAGGAATTTGCCTTTTTTTGTTGTTGTTATCATTAAATTATTCTAATTATAACAAGTACATATTGAACAAAAGGCCTTTATAAGCTTGTACGGTACTGCTAGCCCTTGGAGATTGAAATCACACACTAGGAAGCACGACATAAATCCTGTACATAGTCCAGACCTGGAGATCTGGTGCCAGAATTAGCCTCCAATTCTATATCGCCTATCAATTAATGTAGTTAAAGAATTCTTTTTAGAAAACTATTAAGTCACCCTGAGATCCAAAAATTGTGTTTAGTCTCCTATTTGTGATATGGATATTATTCCTGAGTTTATCTCACTCAAAAGTCTATCTTTCAGAAACATTGAGCATCTCTTTGAAAAAATCCTGTAGTGTTCATACATTCATCAGTCCAGCAATCTATCATTCTGTCCATCCATCCATTCAGCAGACAGCTGTTGAATTCTGTTGTGCTCCAGGTACTGTGCAGAGTCTAGACATGCACAGAGTACTGTGGTCCATGCTCTTAAGGAATTTTCAGTTCATTATGACAAACACCACGGAAGCAATGGGTGTCATTTATGTTCTCATGCAGTTTATAATGCCCCACTGATAAAATTGTTCTAAAATAAATTTTAGCTAAATGAAATGCATTTATATACATGTAGCTAGAAATTAAGAAAGGATGTGCTATTGGTAGCATAAAAGAAATGGTTATTGAAACATTCAGCATTTAACATGTACTTATTGAGTGCTTACTCTGTACTAGTCCCTCTTCTATAATAGATTCAAAACTGAAATAGATACAGCAGTCCACCCTTATTCATGGTTTCACTTTCTGTAGTTTCTGTTACCTGTGGCCAACTGCATTCCAAAATATTAAATGGAAAATTCCAGAAATTAACTATTTATAAGTTTTAAATTGTGCACTGTTCTGAGTAGTGTGATGAAATCTCTTGCCATTATACTCTGCCCTGCCCAGGACATGAATCATCCCTTCGTCCAGTGTGTCCATTCTTGTATACACTACCAGTCCATTAATCATTTAGTAACCATCTTGCTTATCAGATCAACTGTCAAGATATTACTGTGCTTGTGTTCAAGGAACCCTATCTTATTTAATAATTCACCATTCACATAACTTTGATTATATTATTATAATTGTTCTATTTTATTATTAGTTTTTGTTGTGAATCTCTTTCTGTGACTAATTTATAAATTAAACTTTATCATAGGTATGTTTATATAGGAAAGAAACTAGTAGATATAGGATTTGGTACTATTCCCAGTTTTAGGAACCCACTGGGAGTATGGAAACATATCACACTCAGTAAGCATCCGCTTTGCAACCTTCCCATTCCTGGCTCTGTCTGTGATTTGGCTGGAGGAAAATTATGTGAATGGAAAAGGGCTATAGCAATTATGAATCATCCAAAGGCCTCACCTGTCTGAGTTCTAAAACGAGTTACCGTATCCTTGGAGTTCCTACCGTGTTGCTTCTCCTGTTCTGTGTTTTTGTCTTTTATATAGAGTCATGAAGATTATCTAACTCAAGGGAAATTTTTAATAGCTGTGTCTTGGAATAATTTTAGGGTTGGGAAATTGACAGAATAAGAGAAACTGCAAAATCTTTTGTTTTTGAGATCACATCCACACATTACACATTGAAGGAGTGAAACCTTTTGTCCACCTGATAAATGCCATTTAGAAAGAAGAAAGCTTCAATTTAAAAGGAAGAGGATTTAAGATGGAATTATATTATATCATTCCAGAGCTTAAAATGAAATTCTGTCTTTAATTTTTCCTAATGAATGCGTGAATGGCAACAAGAACTTAATATTAGATTGAATTAGCAGGAATTTAGCCATTTGTGGTCAAACAGCAGTGAAATTGTAGATCGTAGTCTGTCATAAACTTACAAACCACTGATGAAAGGTATAATTTATTCAGCATGTCTTGAAGTAGTATGGGAATCAAGCTTATAATTAAAGAACAAGATACAGCGAGGTGTGCACTTTGCTAGAATATCTGTATCCAGGTGGGGACATTAGTGTAAGGCAGACGCTGTGGCAGTTGAGGATACTATGCATTGCACAGATCTTGATGTCTCTTTCTGCACTTCTGAAAGGTCTTATTTTTATTGCTCTGTTTATATGGGAGCTCAGTTACAAGTTGATGAAACTAAGGAACTTAGAAATTTCTTAGCTCAAATTAAATACCATTATTAAAATAGGCCTGCTTTCAGGAGAAAACAAACTGTACTCAGCTCAAATCTAAACAAAATTAAACTCAGCTCGCTATAGCAAAGGCTGCCAAACTTGTTCTGGCAGATCACCAAGAAGGAAAAGTTTCAAAGACAGAGCCCCTTAACAATGTGCTACCAGCCTTGGGGCTTGCACCCTGAGAGAGACTTATCTCATTAAGAGCATGAGATCCAGTATTGGAGTATTGTGTTAAAACAGCCAGTTATATTTCATTACAGAAGATACAATCACATGCCTATGGCTTTATATAGAAAAGATCACCAGTGGTACGTTAAGATTTCAGCATAACACAAAAAACTGACATAGATCCTTTTTTAAAATAATACAGAGTACACAGAACTGTGTGTAGATTATAAATGAATTCCATGAGATCCCATGCTTGGACTAAAAATTTAGTCATTCAAAGTTGTTATAACAGAATCTTATCCATAGATGGTCGTTGGCTATTTGCCTTCAATTTAATTACCACTTGCATACAAACAGGGTATAAAACTTGTTTCTATCTTCCCATGCTCTTCACTGCCCCCTGAGGGTACTTGTTGGCAAGAAAATATGCAGTCACATTCTCTGAGCCCAGAGCAAAGCCGATGTTGAGCCTCAAGGGCATCAGCCCCACCAGTCTTCATATTTTCATGGTGCTGCATGATGGTGGCACCTGTGCCTGAGGCGAATTAGAAAGGATCTTGGTCTGGTTACTGTAACACCCAGAATGGCTTCCATGTGAGCACCCCTCCCAGCACTGTGGCTACAGGGAGTCAGAGACCACACTCCTACTTACAGCTCCCCGCACACTCCACACTCCTACTTACAGCTCCCCACACACTCCACACTCCTACTTACAGCTCCCCACACACTCCACACTCCTACTTACAGTTGCTAGGGTCTCACCTCCATAGATGGCCCCATGTGATGTTGGACAAGGAGGAGGAGGCACATCTCTTTCCTTCAAGGGCATAACTGGCAAGGTGCCCACCTTACTCCTAATCATATTCTTTTGTAAAAAGGGGGTAGTGGATATGAGGATGTTGTTTATCTCTTCCCTGGTACCCTCATGTTCTACATTAGTCTGACTATTCCGACATGCCTTCCTTTATAACAGCCCCTTTGCCCAGTCCAGGCAAACACTTGTCTAAAAGTATGGGACACACTTAGAGAAAATCAGCACTATGACTTCATCATTAAAATAGGTGTAGGACTCAGTATATTCTAAAATTTGCCACACCACTGTGATCAAGGAACAATCTATGTTTGGTTAATATTTGTTCCTTAATAATTTAGGTAGCAGTTGCTTCTCTAGTTATAGATTTGTGATGAGAATTATACTTTATTTTTCTAGGGAGTTAAAAGATTTGTTATGTAATGATTATCTCAGTTTTTTAAAAAAAAACTTAGGCATCAATTTATTTTTTGAAAAGTTTGAATGTCAGATAAAGCATACATTGGAATACAAGTGGATTATTGCATGTCAGATTTGTTTCAGAAAAGAAAAAATTTTAAAGTCATAAACATGTATTTTAAGGATAGTTTTTGTAACTCTAGCTTTTGTTGTAATAGTGTTACCAGGAATGCATATGCCATGGTAGCTTATGCATTTGCACTTGGATAGCCCTTCTCCTAACCAATCAGAATGTAGGTATTTTCAGCTTTTAGGTACAGAGAAAGAGCAGTATTCATAGGAAAAGAATTTTCCAGAGAAGAGTATTCTTACATGAAAACTCACATGGCCTTTCTTTAATAACTACATCATTGTCCTCAAAAAGAATGAATGCACTCACTGCCAGACCTGAAGTTTCCTCTTCTGCTACTGATGACAAGGCATTCCAGACAGATTGGAGTCTGTGTCAAAGTCCAGCCCTGCTCCATTATCACCACTTCTGCCACCACATCGAGGCTGTCCTCTCTACATTTCTGTCACTGAGATGAACCCCAGCAGTGACAAATATGCAAAACAATTAGATGTCAGGTTTGGTTTCCTCAAGGCCTCTCTCCTTGGCTTGCAGACTACCTCCGCCTTCCTATGTCCTCATATCGTCTGTCCTCTGTGCACACCCTTCCCTGGTATCTCCCCCCTTCAAACAACAGTCCTATTGGATTAGGGCCCACCCTAACAGTTTCCTTTTATTTATTTATTTATTTTTATTTTTTAATATATTTTATTGACTTTTTTACAGAAAGGAAGGGAGAGAGATAGAGAGTTAGAAACATAGATGAGAGAGAATCATCGATCAGCTGCCTCTTGTACACCCCCCACTGGAGATGTGCCTGCAACCAAGGCACATGCCCTTGACCGGAATCGAACCTGGGACCCTTCAGTCCCCAAACCGACGCTCAATCCATTGAGCTAAACCGATTTCGGCAACAGTTTCCTTTTAATTTAATCAGCATTTATAGGCCTCTTCCCCAAATACAGTCACATTCTTAGGTTCTGGGGTTAGGGCTTCAACATAAGAATTTTGAGGAGTCAGTCAAACTCAAAGCTGTTTAAAATGTGAAAAAAATATATATATTGTGAGGGGCATGGCCCCCTAGTAGGGTGAAATTTAAATGAAAACATTTGCAGATTCTCATATGTGCTCTCATTGTGTTCTCATACATAGCATTTGCAATTGGAGAGGATTCATTGTTCCTGGTGCTCTGTTTCTGTTTTGGCAGGCCTGGCAGCTGCGATTCAGTCACCTCGTGGGCTATGGTGCCAAGTATTACTCTTACCTGATGTCCAGGGCAGTGGCTTCCATGATTTGGAAGGAATGTTTCCTGCAGGATCCTTTTAACAGGTAATAAGGGGAGTAGGGCTTAAAGTGTTCCTCTTAACTTCTGTAATCTCCCCACATCACTACATCCAAAATTGGGCTCTGAGAACTGCGGCCACCAAGGACACAGCCTGAAGCTTTCTGAGGCAGTGTCATCACTCAGTCCAAACCTCTCCCAGGCCCTTTCAGAGATGGAGCCTGGTCCCGAACTTTCTTATCTTATCGGCTGCTGATAGCCTGGCACTCTGCCCTCCTGCCCACAGCGGGGACCCTTTGTGTGAGGACTCTGTGCTTCTGCCCAGAATGGGCCCAGGTTGCTTTGTCTTCATCCTTTCCAGTAGGTTTTCTTAGTTTTCCAGCCTCGCCTGTTTTCAATACCCTGTTGCACCCAGCACTTCCTGTTTGACAAGTGTCCTTATTTTCAGCACAAGCATCTGAAATTTCCCTAATGAGGAACACCTCATTTCTTTATTGCCCAACAAAGGACTTGTTATTTTTTTTGTGTAGAAGCACCACTGGAAACCTTGGTTATTGATCTTAGCATACAGTTTATTCTAGAAACTTCACTCTCTTCCTGACTTTGGAGCACTTTTCCTTCACCTTGAAAGGCAGTGACAGTAAAAAAAAAAAAAAAGGGCGGGGGACTGCCCCACCTGCTGCCACTCAGACAGTGTGGGTACCTGCCCAGCATGGCTTTCCACTGCCCTGCCTCATCGTTGTCCTCATGGGATAGTCAGTGGTTTCAACAACACAGTCTGCAGTTCTCAGTCTAGAAGGCTACGGGAACATCTGTATGAAGACTCCTGGCCTCTCCCAGATCATAGTTCATCAGATTAACCAGTGGATGTGGTGAATTTTAATGAGCCCACAGGAAATTTCATCTAGTGACAAGGATGCCACTCCTTCCCCCACAACAGAGGAAGGAATGAGTGCTGGGGCGGAGGGAGAGCGGGCCTGAGAGGGTCATCACAGGGCTCCATTGGTTGGAGAAGCATGGGAGAGCTCCCATCGCTCCCTGATTGGGCCTCCTTCTAATAGCAGGAAGTCAAGTTCTAGTTCCATGAGTCCTTAGAAGGAGCTACCTTTGAAAGCAAACCACTAATTATGATCAGGTCTGATAGTCCTTGAAAGCACTTTATCTCCTCACCACACAAATAAATACATCTCTAAATGTCAGACAGCCATTGTGGATGACTAATAAAATGACATCTTAGCTTTCTAAAGGCCCTAGTGTTTTCATGTGGCATGTTATTTTACACTCGGCAGCTTTGGCTCAGCCGGTGGGTTTTATAAGAGGAAACTGAGGTTCAGAGAGAACAGATTTATTTGTTCATGGCTTCATAGTTAACAGTGTGGATTGAAATTATAATCTAGGTCTGCTAATTCCTACTTCCTTCTCTTTCCCCTCTTCTTGCACTCCCCCTCAACTTTTCATACAATTTGACATAGGTTTAGCTTTTCTCAGCATTTAATCACATTCAGTTCCAACTCTTTTGAATCTGATGTAATAGAATTTTTAAATGTTTTACAGCATGGTACCCACATGTTATTTTGTGTTCAGTCCTTTGCACTTGCAGACATTTGGTCTGCTTTTCAGAATTTATTATTTTCAAAGGCTCTAAAGCCAAAATTAACCACAATAAATCAGTTTAGGGGATTATATTTCTTTACTGGAGATTTCTATAAAATAGACAAAATATTATCTTCTTTAAAGGAACTACACTTTACTAGAAAACCACATACTATTAAATACATATATTTTCAAGTATTTATATCTTGATTATATATGCATTCTTGCCTGGACATGTAGTTGCCATGGTTTTATAGACATGTAAAAGTAAGCTAGTAAAAATACTCATTGGACTAGAAAATTTCTAACCTCTGTTCAAAGATCCTTTTTGATCCCACTTTTGAAAAATTACCAAGCTGGAAGCTGACATCAAGAAGCCAGGCAGGACAGAGCTGAGGCTGGCGGAGAACTGGAGGCCTGTGGCAGGAGTTTGACTCAGTTCAGGGGAACAGAGTACAGTGGTTGGGAGGAAATGCCAAGCCGGAGGCTGGAATCAGGTCCTCTCACCTGTCGCTGATCCCTTAGAAGTCCCAGCCTTCTGTCCACATTTCCGGCTTTGGGTCACACTTTGCAGCATGTAACCCAGATTAGTGATATGAACATACTTTTGGTATGGTAATGCTGTCAAAAATTCTGATTAGAAACCATGTTCACAAAATTGCCCATACATAAATATTCTACAAAAAGAATGGAATGAAACGATCAAATTTATTTATTTTATGTTATCACTAGAGGCCTGGTGCATGAAATTCATGCAGGTGGGGGTGGGGGGGAACCTCAGCCCAGCCTGCACCCTCTCCATTCTGGGACATCCCTCAACAATCCAGGACTGCTGGCTCACAACTGCTCGCCAATTGCCCCTAACTACTTCTGCCTGATAGCCTGATCACTCCCTAACCACTCCCCCTGCCAACCTGATTGATGCTTAACTGCTTCTCTGCAGGCCTGGTCCCCCAAATTGCTCTCCCCTGTAGGCCTAGGTCCTGCCCAACTGCCCTTCCCTGCAGGCCCAGTCACCCTCAACTTCCCTCTGCCAGCCTGGTCACCCCCAACTGCCTTCCCCTGCTAGCCTGATTGCCTACAACTGCCCTCCCCTGCTGGCCATCTCATGGCGGCCATCTCGTGTCCACCTGGGAGCAGGATCTTTGACCACATGGGACCAGCCATCTTGTGTGTTAGAGTGATGGTCAGTCTACATATTACTCTTTTATTAGATAGGATAGAGGCCTGGTGCACAGGTGGGAGCCAGCTGGTTTGCCCTGAAGGGTGTCCCGGATCAGGGTGGGGTTCTCTTGGGGTGTGGGGTGGCCTGAGCAAGGGGCCTGTGGTGGTTTGCAGGCCAGCCACAACCCTGGTGACCCAAATGGAGGCCCTGGTATCTGGGATTTATGTACCTTCTACAATTGAAACTTTGTAGCCTGGAGTGGAGCCAAGCTTCCTGCTTGCTCCATGGCTGCAGCCATTTCTGTTGGAATTTACTTACTTTCTATAATTAAAACTTTGTAGCATTGAGTGGGGCCTAGACGGCAAGGGCAGGTGGAAAGCTTGGCTTCCTCCGTTGCTGGGGAAACCCAAACATCCCTCCTGCTCTCTGTGGCCACAGCTATCTTGGTTGGGTTTATTTACATATGTGCTCTGATTGGCTTGTGGGCGTGGCTGGTGAATGTAGTAGAGGTGTGGTCAATTTATATATTACTCTTTTATTATATTAATAGTGTGTGGTCATTTACATTAAAAGAATTGCATCTTTCATAAAATACATGAATAGCACTAAACAGGCGCCATTCAGAGAATTTCTGTCTATAAAAACTCTTCCTGACCTTATAGTATTACAGTCAGTATTTCTTATAGAATCCAGCTGACCAAGAGTATCTGCAGATGAAAATGAGCTGTTCCCACCATTGCCTTTGACCCCCACACACTGCTGAGCCAGTTTTCTGTTCCCTTAGCTATTATCCTCAACCAAGGTCTCCCAAAGTAATTCTCTCCTGCCAGCTTTTTTCTTCTTCACTTTTATTTCAGAACTAGAGGCCCAGTGCACAAAATTTGTGCTTAAGGGGGGAGGTAGGAGATGGTGATGGTGTTCCTTAAGCCAGCTTGCCCCCTCTAAACTGGGAGCCTTTGAGGGATGTCTGACTGCCCATTTAATCCTCATCCTCTGGGACCTAAGCAGTCAGACATCCCCCTCACAATCCAGGACTGCTGGCTCCCAACTACTTGTCTGCCTGATTGCCCCTAACTGTTTCTGCCTGCCAGCCTGATCACCCCTAACCACTCCCCTGCGAGCCTGATAGTCACCTAATTGCTCCCCTGCTGGCCCAATATCCCCTAACTGCTCTCCGCTGCCAGCCTGGTCACCCCCAACTGCCCTCTCCCACAGGCCCGATTTCCCCCAACTGCCCTCCCTGCTGGCCATCTTGTGTCCACACAGGGGCAGCTATTATGTGTTTTGGAGTGACGTCAGTTTGCATATTACCCTTTTGTTATATAGGATGCTGTTTGTTATGTTTCATCTCAAGTTCTTTAATGAAAATGAAAAATGGCATAAATAATTTCAAATCTCACTGTAAACTAATTCTAAAGATGATGAAGAGGATATAATCTTATTTATTCTGTAATATGTAAATGAAATAATCTTTTCTATGAAGAGATTGCTTGCTACAAAGCAGCTAAAAAATATAGTTAGCCTTTTACAATAAACATGGTTTTACTCATTTGAATAATTTAAAAATTAGAATTAAATTTTTAAAAGCAAGAAAATTAAGAGCTGAATTTTCTCATGGTGACAGATTTTCTGAATTTGATATTAATGTGGCTTCTTTTGAGAAACTCAAGACACCTGTGAATGGGAAGGAGTAAGCTGTGCGTGAGGTGGGGGTAACAGTCTCTTATCTTCCCAGGTCGACCGGGGAGCGGTACCGAAGGGAGATGCTGGCTCATGGTGGGGGCAGGGAGCCCATGCTCATGGTGCAAGGTAAACCAAAATGAGGATTAGAACCTTTTTTTCCTTTTTTTCCAGTTTTTTAGGTTATATGTTTTGGTATTAGCGCATTTAGTAACATTTTTTACTATCTATCTATATATATAAAAGACTAATATGCTAAGTATCCAACCGTCTGACCGGTCGCTGTGTCACACACTGACCACCAGGGGACAGTCGCTCAATGCAGGGGCTGCCATGATGTGCACTGGCCATTTACAAAGAAACGACACCACAGACCTGGTGCCTACAAAGCTACACTCTGCTTCCCCCAAGTGGATACAGGCCCTGCTACCACCCCAGAGCAACAGCCCACCAAATCGCGGCTAATGCTGCCAAGACCCCGTGGCACAAAATGTGGCCCCCAGCCCAGCCCAGCTTCCTCTCCCTAGCGATTATCCTCCTTGCAGTTTCTTCAGCCCAAGAACACAACTTGTTTTATAGCCAGGTGGAAACATGTTACACTATAACCAAATGTCTGTGAAGCATTTTCCTGTTCCTCATCTCATTTGATCCTCACAGAAGTCCTAAAGTAGGTAGATAGCAGACTTGCTGGAATCCTAGTTTCTTAACATTTGTGGAAAACAGAGATTTAGAAAGCTTAGAAACTTGACCCAACTGAAAAGAAGTAAGAAATGGTGAACCTTGAAAATGACAGAATATAGTCAAACACTGCTGCAGTTAAATATTTTACCTTTTGTTCTCCCTGCATAATCTACAATAATAATCTGGCTCATGTTGATATTTACTGATGTGTTGCTGACAATCACCTGAAAGAGAAGTTGGGGTGCTTCACTGAGCTAGAAAAAGTTTAGCTAAATCAGAAAGCATTTCTAATTAAGCAAGTTTATTCTATATATATAAAAGACTAAGTTGACTTTAGCATGTGTGATACATAAAAAGCTCTTGCTGGCGCCAATTGCACACGTGTGTTTCAATCTGTCATTGTAAATCCTGAATTTGGTTGACACTTCTATTATAGAGACAGGGCAAATAGTGATATTAAAATATTTTTTCTAATTAATTTATTTTCAATGTGCATGAGTCTGTGCACCAGGCTACTAGTCCTATATATAAAAGGCTAATATACAAATTGTCCCCTTGTCTGGGAGTTCAACCAGGGGACAGGGCCAGTCAGCTTGCCCCAGTTAGCCCCAATTTGGGCGGGCTGGCAGGACCCCACCCCCCACCTGTGTATGAATTCATGCTCCATGCCTATAGTCTATAATAAGACTGTTTTATATTTTCTGTGTGTTTTTTAAAAAGATGATGTTCCAGCTATTTACTGTTTCTTAGAATCTATTTAATTGTATTTCAAAGAACAAATTAGTTTTATTGTATTTATGTTCTAATGTTTATTTCTCTTTCATTGTATCCCAAATAACAAATTCATTTTTAGTTACTCTGTTTTATTTAGGTGATGATAAAATTTCAGGCTTTAGTTTTCAAAATGTTATTAACACTCTAATAGGAAATTGTTAAATTTGTCATAAAGTTATAAATTTGCCATTAGTTCTCAGAAAATTTACCTTTACATTTTAATAGATCACAAAGTGCTTCTTTAGCCAACATAACTCATTTATTTCATATTTTTTTAATTTCTTTCTCTATAAGCTAGAAATGCAAGGCATCAGGCTGGACTTCTTCAGATTGAAAAATTAGAATTTAACCATTCTCTAAGGCATCACCATGTTTGTTTTCCTATTTAACTTTTCTGATAATTTTTAAATTTCAGTATTTTCACTGAAAATGGAAATAATCATCATGATTTTTATATAATGTTTTCACAAATATTTCAAGGAATATTGTTTTCATTGTAATAATTGAGTGGGTAGTGATATTAATTGGTCTGACATAAATGTTTTCTTGCCTAGATCTGTTTAGTCAAATGCCTGTTACTTTTGCAGAGCTCCAGATCCTTTCCTTTGGCTATTCATTTAGAAAAGCAGGTATTTGTTGAGAGCTGACTATGTGCCAGGTGCTACCCTGTTTCCCCGAAAATAAGACATCTTCCAAAAATAAGACCTAGCGATGGAAAGATAAGACATCCCCTGAAAATAAGACCTAGCACAACTTTGGGAGAAAAAATTAATATAAGACATTGTCTTATTTTCGGGGAAACAGGGTAGTTAAGTACTGAAGATGAAGTAGTGAGACAACCTAGAGAAATAATCCAGCTCTTAATGGAACTCTCACGAATTCTGTTACCCAGGAAAGTGTGTTCACACAGGCTTGATCTGCCCAACGCCACAGCAAATGTATAAAACAGAGATCCTGCAGTTTTAGGTAGCACAGCACAGATGTCCTTTGCCAGGAACATTTTGATTTTCCACCAGTGCCTGGAAGTTGATCTCTCAAGATAATGAAAGCATCTGATGCCATTTCAGTTTTTCAGTTGATCCTAACTGAGCTCTGCTATATCCAGGAGCTGTTTTCAATGTTTTCCATGTACTGTTTAATCTCTCAGCAATTTTGTGAGGTAGGAATTATCATTATCCCCATTTTATAGCTGATGAAACAGGCCTGCTCCCAGTTTAAGTGATGAGGCAGTGGAACCTGTGTCTTCTGACAGTAGAGACCAGGCTCTTGCTGCTTCACATGTTTGTGGAACAGAACACTTAGTTAAAGGTCTGTTATGGGCTGGTATGAAAGGGAAATTAATCTATACTAATAAAAGGGAAATATGCTAATTAGACTGGATAGACTGGACATCTTCTGGACAAAGCCACAGCAGTTGCGAGGGCCAGCAGTGGCAGCAGCAGGGGGGTAAGGGGGGCAGTGCCTTCCCCAGATTGGCCCAGTCGCCTCCCACAGGGAGGCCAGAGGCAGGCAGCAGTGGTGGGGTGATGGGGACAGCACCTTCCCCTGATCAGCCCAATTGTGTCCTACATAGGGAGGCCAGACTCTGGTTTAGGCCTGCTCTCCCCTAAGCCATCAGTAGGACATCCCCTGAGGACTCCCAAACTATGAGAGGAGATTGGCCGGGCTGAGGACACACACCCCCCCCCCCCCCCCCCCCCGTCCAGTGCATGAATTTTTATGCACCAGATCTCTAGTTGACTCATAATTGTAAACAACAAGTAGTTTAAATTGTATACTTTTTAGCTGGTAGTTTTGGTGCTATGTAGACATCCCACTGAGATTCGTGATCAGATGAGATGCTTCAGGATTGCTTTCTCATATAGATTTTTTGTTAGTTATATTCTCCCAATAGCAGTGCTTAGCTTATGCTTTTTGAGACCAGGATTTAAATGCTCTCTGCACATAAGTATTAGCTTACGTGTGGTTCTATCAAAAGAAAAAAAAATGGAATATTTTTTTTCAGTGTTTATCTTTTGGGTGGTGTATTTTTCTACTCTTCTTCTAAGAATGTTGTAAAAAAAAATCTAAAAATTTTGTTCTTTATATAAAAAATTTTTGTGTTAAGAAATTTAATATTTTTCTAATCCTCACCCAAGGATATTTCCTCCATTGAATTCTACAAAGAGTGGAGGAAAGAAGAAGGGGAGGAAAGAGAGAGAGAGGGAGAAACATTATTGTGAAAGAAGAAACATCGATTGGTTGCCTTCCACAAGCACCCCAACAGGGCTGGGGAACCCGCAACCAAGGTATATGCCCTTGACTTGGAGTCAAACCTATCACCCTTCTGTCTGCAGGCCTATGCTCTAACTCCTGAGAAAACCAGCCAGGGCACTTTTAAAAAAATATTTTTAGATCTAAAATTCATACACAAGAGAAAAATAAGACCCATGATTCAAACCAGAAATGATAAAGCATTCATATTCCAGTTAGTACCAACAATAGAGTGGTTCTGCTTTTAAACCTTAATATTTTTCTTAATATTGTTCTGTCACATCTCATTAATTCACATGATTTGTTGCATGTCAAAGATGAATGGAGAAGCATGCAAAGAGATTATGCCTGGTGTCACTTTATGGGGTTGGATTTGTAAAACAAGATGTGCCATTGCTTCTCATTTTCTTGTATGCAGCCAGTCTGTCCCCCAAACAGGAATGTCATAGATGATGGCTTATAGTCTTAACACCAGGGTATCCCTAGGGGTGATTAGTGAAATTACTGAGAGTTGTGATATAAAAGCATAAACCATTAAGTTAGTATTATTTTTATTTTATAAGTGCTATATATATTTTATTTAACTACTTATGAGGTAAATGTAAAGAATTATATTAGGTACAAAAAGGTAAAGAAATAGAATCCATGAAATATCATGGCTGGCATGTACACATAAGGAACTATCTGGCATTGAAATTGGGACGCAAAAGAACTGTTGGCCCAGAAAGGAACTCACTATAGACTGATTCATTTGCCTCTCAGCATAACCATTATGGTTTGTTGCAATTTAGGTTCTTTCAAGGGTATTTCTTGGATCACATGATCTCACACATCTATAGGAAATAATGAACAACACAAACAGACCCAGAGAAAGAGAAGCAGCTATCAGACTCTCAAACCTCAGAGGGAAAATAGGGAGGATGGGGGTAAGGGGAAGAGATCAACCAAAGGACTTGTGTGCATACATATGGGCCTAGCCAGTGGCCATGGACAACGGGGTGAGGGGGGGGGGGGGCATATCTAGGGAGGGGTTTGGGATGGGAATGGGGGAATAAGGACAATTATGTGAGACCATAATCAATAAAAATAAATAAATAAATAAATAAAATAATAATAATAAAAAAAAGAAATAGAATCCAGTCGGCCCTCAGCATTTGCAGGTTTCACCTCCACGGGTACAGAGAGCTGACTAAAGCACTGAGCATCCTCATTTTGTATCTGTGGAGGCTCCTGGAACTAATCTCTGTGATACCAATGGATGACTGTACCTACCTTCAGATATTGTATCTCCCTGATCAAATGACAAATGTATTAATCTCCTTAAGACTTGGGTTTCAAATTAACTCCAACATGTTTCTTAGAGTCAGAATACTTATGCATTGAACTTATACTCTTTGCATGATACATATTCAACAAAATCAATTATATAATACCTTTGATCAATATACTGATGACTTTTGATTACTTGATTTTTTAGAATGAGTCATCACTAGTTCCAAGTCCCTTGGTCTTTCCTAACGACCATAGACAGATGAGTCTGCTTGTGTCCAGAACACAATAAAGTCCCATAACACACAGCATCCCTCTACTTCTTTTTTCCTGTTGTTTGTCCGCATTCACAATTAAAGGCCTTCATGAGACAGTTGCAGCAATAGAAGTAGTGTGTGTGTGTTGATTTCACTAATGTCAAAATGGATACAAAGTCACTTAAACAGAAAAACATTTTACTTTGCTTTATAGCACTAAAAATCAGTTGTAGTTATTACATCCAGTTTTAAAATAAGCACTCGACATTTAATCATGCACTCTGGCTAATCCCTGATAAGGCCCTTGTGTGGCAGAGCTGACAGGCCCACCACAGTCGAGATCACTAATGTTCATGAGCTTTATGGTTCTTCCTAAATTTACTTTTTTATACTATGTCTCTGCTTTTTTTTTTAATTTAATTAAGGAGATAAGCATTAGACATGACAGGTTTTGCCTGACTTAATCAACATCTGTGTCCCCGAATATATGGGGGCTCAGCATAAATGAATACCAGGATGAGCTCAAAGGAAAAGCATCGAGGCTTCTGAGTGCCTGTTCATGAGTGTATTTTACATTCATAAATCACTTATGAAGAAACTCCCTTACGAAGATAAGATGATTTAAAACGAGCAAGCAAAATTGTGCTGTTGAAAGAAAATTATTCAGGTGAATTTTGATGGGTTGTTCAAAAGTTTTAAACACATATCTCTTTTCCCCCTTTGGTTGTCAGAAAGATCTTCTCTATCACTCTCTTCCCTCTTACTCCATTTTTTCTTTTTTTCTTTTTTACATTAATGTTTTTATTGATTTTTATTTTATTATATTTTTAATAAATATTTATTGTTCGGATTATTACAGTTGTTTCTCTTTTTCTCCCCCATAGCTCTGCTCCACCCAGTTCCCACCCCACCCTATGCCCTTACCCTCCACCCCACTGTCCTCATCCATAGGTGTACTTTTTATCTAGTCTCTTCCTGCAACTCCCACATCCCTTTCCCCGTGAGAATTATTGGTCCACTCCCTTTCTATGCCCCTGATTCTGTTATATTCACCAGTTTATTCTGTTCATCAGATTTTTTTATTCACTTGATTTTTAGATTCACCTGCTGATATGTATTTATTGTTCATAATTTTTATCTTTACCTTTTTTTTTCTTCCTCCTCTTCTTAAAGAATACCCTTCAGCATTTTATATAATACTGATTTGGCAGTGATGAACTACTTTATCTTGTTCTTATCTGTGAAGCTCTTTATCTGACCTTCAATTCTAAATGATAGCTTTGCTGGGTAATCTTGGTTGTAGGTTCTTGCTATTCATCCCTTTGAATATTTCTTGCCACTCCCTTCTGGCCTGCATAGTTTCTGTTGAGAAATCAGCTGACAATTGTATGTGTACTCCTTTGTAGGTAACTTAACTGTTTTTCTCTTGCTGTTTTTAATATTCTCTCTTTGTCTTTTGCTTTTGGCATTTTAATTATGATGTGTCTTGGTGTGGTCCTCTTTGGATTCCTCTTGTTTGGGGTTCTCTGTGCTTCCAGGACTTGTAAGTCTATTTCTTTCACCAGGTGGGAGAAGTTTTCTGTCATTATTTCTTCAAATAGGTTTTCAATATCTTGCTCTCTCTCTCTTTCTGGCACCCCCATAATTTGGATGTTGGTATGCTTAAAGTTGTCCCAGAGGCTTCTTACACTATCTTCATATTTTTGGATTCTTTTTTATTTTTGCTTTTCCAGTTGGGTGTTTTTTGCTTCTTCGTATTTCAAGTCATTGACTTGATTCTTGCAATCCTCTAATCTGCTATTGGATCTCTGTATATTTTTCTTTATTTCAGTCAGTGTAAGCTTAATTTCTAATTGGTCCTTTTTCTTATCCTCAAGGGTCTCACTAAATTTATTGGTGGTTTCTAGAAAATTCTTGAAAAACTTTATAACTGTGGTTTTGAACTCTATCCAGTAGTTTGCTTTCCTCCATTTCTGTCATTTGTGACCTGTTTTATTGTCTCCACATTTTGGCTGCTTCCCTGTGTTGATAGAGTGGCTTTGTGTGCTAGATATCCTATAGGGCCCAGTGCTCAGGCTCCCCAGTTACTTGAGGTGGACATTCTTGGCGCACCCCTTTGTGGGCTATGTGCACAGTCTTGTTGTAGTTAAGCCTTGATTATTGTTAGTATTACTGGGAGGAATTAGCCTCCAGGACAGTTGGCTGTGAAAATCATCTCTGTCTATGATGGGAGAACTTCTGTGCTGGAGACACCCTTATAGGGCAAGACTTGGTACAGTGGGGTTTTGGTGCTCACTGAGTCTTCCCCCTAAGTGTGTCCCTTATGGATCTGAGGAGTTGTAATCTGGATGATCCTACTCTGACCACTGGGTCCACTGGCCCTTGGATCTTTAAGGAGGTGGTAATTTAGCCTCTGCCTGAGGCCACCCAGTAAGAGCTACGGAAAGATCTGCAGATTCCTCTTTTTTGTTTAGAGTTTGGAGGTGCCGAGATGAGATCTAGCTGTGAAACAATGCAAGCTGCTGTGGGGCCTTGGGCCTTCTTTTGGATGTTCTGGGTCTCTCTGACCCAGCTGCAGTTTGTTAGGTAATTTTATATTGCAAAGGGCCAAGCCATTCATAGGCAAAAGCCTCTGCACACAGCTTGGGTGGGGTAGGGTCTCAGGATGGAGCAAACAGCGATGACTGATCCTCAGCCTTGCCCTAAGAGGCCCCCGGGTCTCAGTGTCCCAAGGAAATCGCTACAAACAATTCTGAGAGAAAGCCCCCTCGAGTTCCGCCCGCTGCCAGATTGTCCAGTTTCTTCCCGTATGAGTCTGGGTCCCCAGAATCTCGCCCAGAACTGAAATTCAGAGCAGTTAGGGGCTTGTGTCTCCCTCCCGATTGAAAAAAAACAACCGCCAGCCCTTTCCATGTGCGTGCCTTCGTACCTCTGCACTTTACTTTTGCACCTTCCTCTGAATCTCAGTGTGCTTTTCTCTTTCCTTCTAGTTGTAGAATTTCCACTCAGCCAGCCTTCCTGTGGTTCTGGATGATACCCATTTTGTCTTTTAGTTGTAGTTTTGAAGTGGTTGTGTGAGGCCGCAATTTCAGTTGTTTATCTATGCCACCATTTTGGGTTCTCCTGTTTTTTCTTTATAGCACATGTTTACTTCCTGACTTAATGTAACGTTTTATTTATTGGTTTGTGGTCTCTGCTCCCCAATAAAATGTAACTTCTATGAGAGGAAGGAAACTGTTATGTTCACTGCTATATCCCCAGCACCTATAGGGCTTGGTTCATAGGCAATCAATAAATATTTGTTAAATGAGTGACTATGTAAATATTACAATATACTTATAAGGTCAAATCTTTCTCTTTTTTTTCCCAAATATTTCTTGTTCCATTAAAAATTGGTGATTACTAGAAAAGAGAGAGTTTTTTTGTTTTATTTTTTTACCTTATTCTGACATTTTTATATCACATAAATATTTCCAATATTTTATTGGCCTAAATGTTTTGGTGAAGCTCTTATAATATATAAGAAAAATACATGTGGTAAATGTGTTCTGTCATCTGATTTCTTGTTGTATCTGTTCACTTGTCTAGTTGTCAGGTTCACCTTTGTTCTCCCGTTACTTATTCCAGCTTCATCCTCACCACACCCACATCAGGACCCCTGCTTCACTGGCCTTAATCCTTTTTTTACTATGGAGATTTCATCAGCAGGGAGGAAGAAGCCATGGCATAAATGAATGCCATCCATTTGGCTATCTGAGGTGTTTTGTGTTCTGTGTATGTTTATTTTACAGTACATAACCAGTGTTCTTCAAGGTATAATAAAATAGGTCATTCTTTGTGTTTTATAATTCATACTAGAGTCCCAGTGCATGAAATTCATGCAAGAGTAGACCTTCCTTAACCTTAGCTGCCGGTACTGGCTTCCCTTGCAGCCCTGGCTTCATCCGGAAGGACTTCTGGTCTAATTAGCATATTATGCTTTTATTATTATATTGGGTCGGCAACTACGTAATTGCGGATTTTTAAAAGAAAATCAAAGACAATTTTTTCATGGAACTAAATAACTTTATTCTGTAATGTATTGCCCATTTTGATCAATGACCTTTTGCCATCTTTCAGGCAGCATCATAATCCCACGTTCAAAAAACTTCTGGTTTTTATTAGCAAAAAACTGAATCAGGTACGATTTGACATCATCATCATTATTGAAATTTTTACCATTCAAGGAGTTTTGTAAAGATCGAAACAAAAAGTAATCAGATGGTGCAAGGTCAGGACTATATGGTGGATGTGGCAAAACATCCCAACCAAGCTCCATTAATTTTTGCCGAGTGACCAAAGATGTGTGTGGCCTTGCATCGTCATGATGGAATACAACACCTTTTCGATTTGTCAATTCGGGCCGCGTTTCTTCAACTGCATTGTTTAATTTCGTTAGTTGTTCAATGTAGACATCAGAATTGATCGTTCGGTTGGGTGGTAAGAGTTCAAAGTAGACAATTCCTTTGTAATCCCACCAAACTGATAACAAAACCTTCTTTTGATGAATATCAGCTTTTGATGTTGTTTGAGTTGATTCACCTGGCCTGCTCCACGATCTTTTCCGCTTGATATTGTTGTAAAAAACCCATTTTTCATCGCCAGTTATCAGTCGTTTTAAAAATGGATCATTTTCATTACGTTTCTTTAGCAAATCGCAGCTGCTAATGCGTTGCGTTAACTGTGATTCTTTCAGTTCATGAGGAACCCATGTATCGAGTTTTTGAACATAGCCAAGTTGTTTTAAGTGATTTTCAATGCATGTATGTGATACATGAAGCTTCTCTGCAATCTCACGTGTTGTACTGTGACAGTCCGAATTGATTATTGCTTTGATTAGGGCGTCATCAACTTCAACTGGACGACCAGAGCGTTTTTCATCTTTGAGTGAAAAATCACCAGAACGAAATTTGGCAACCCAATTTTGACACTGCCGTTCTTTTAAGGCTTCGTCACCATAAACAGCACATAACTTTTTATGAGCTTGCGATGCGTTTTTCCCTTTGCGGAAATAAAAAAGCAAAATATGACGAAAATGTTCCTTTTGATTTTCCATTTTACAACGAACGCCAAACGAAAACTACAAAACAGATCAAAAAACTTTTTTTACTGATTAACAGCTGAATAGCCAACTATCAAATAACAAAATGTGTTTTACATTTGTACTACGTCTGCAAACCTAAAAATTCAACTGAAGCCATATATGTGTGGAACCCGCAATTACTTAGTTGCCGACCCATAGATAATGTAAGGCCAAGTCAACCTGATAAATTATTAAAGTTATTTAAGAACTAAACTTTAAAATGGAACATACTTTTGCTACTATAGGAAAATTCTGCAGCTTGACTCATAACCATTAGTAGTGTGCTTTGGCATATAAGGAAAAATCAACTCCTGGGGCTTAGTTAAAGTAGAACTAACTCAAAGCAAATCTCTACCTCGAGCCGTGGCCTTCAACATCTCCCTCTGATGTGTCCTCTCTGAGGTACCTGTGTGCGTTGGCTTCCAGGATTATTTATTTTTAGCTACACCACCTTCATTAGCTGTCTAGAATTTTTTGTTGTTGTTGTTAACTACATTATTTTAATATTCTTGGGTTAGATAATAATTTCATAGACTAAAAATTTAAAAGTATTGTTAGTTGTTAACATTAATTCACTAAAGCTTGGCAAATATTTATTGAATACTTACTGCTAGCCAAGCACTTTGGGGACACAGAAACAAATAAGAATGATATACAGACCCTGCATTATGTGAGGGGCATAGCATCCTGTGAGAATTACAAAAAGGAGCGCCCTCTGGGAGGTGGAACTGCTGAAAGGTTCCGTGTGGGGATAGAAGTTTGCAGTAGGACACAGGTCTTGAGGACTGCAGGACTCCTGGGTGTCAGCCCCTCTTTCCCCTAGCCAGCTACCTTAGTACTTGGTACCAGTTGGGTGACCAGGTGAGGCCACCTGGAGTCTGCAGCTTGCTTTCACTAGATGCATTACCAAAATAATTCCACTCTAATCCCAAGACAGGGGACATTCTATATAAACACAAGAGGCACCCTCCCTTTCAGTAGCTACTCAAAAGTTCTTTGATAAATAATAAAAAAAAAATAGGTCAAACTTTGAACCAAACAGATGAATAGCACTTGAAATAGAAAGAACTAAAGCCAAATAAAAGGTCAGTATTTCAAAGATAAAGATAAACAGAAGGCAAAATGTGTGGCTATTATGAGTGAAATGCCCTCATGAAATGAGTGGCAGTTTTTTTATTTCCTAAATATTCTTAGAACATGAGGAATAAATCATTCCTGCAGGTTATGGGGTTTTCTTAATACATCAAGTAGGTAACTGCATATTACCATACAAGAAACTTATGAGTATTTTCTCTAATTTTTACCTTGTAGCGTGGTAGAAACCACATAGCATATTGATCTCTTTCTCCAAATAAAATGAAGTCAGCTTTTACAAAAACCATAGCTCTTTTCTTCGGCTAAACTAACCAAGAAGGCTCTATCATCCTTGGATTTCTCCCCTCTCCCATATTTTTATTGCAAATATTCTAATTACTAAATTCAACCAACCTAATTTTTGCTTCTGGGAAAGTAACTTTTTAAACCAAATTTTAATTTTTAACCAGTCAGCGGTGTAATTTTCACTTAAATACAATACCTTGGTTCTGTCCTCGGGGCAAGTGGGTATTGATTGTAAAACAGCTTGGGGGAAGGAATAGGTAAAGGACCACATTAGACTGAAGGCCATGCACTGGTGTCAGAGTAGAGCACTTCTTATTAAACCCTGGGCCTCAGAAATTCCTGCCTAACTGATTTCAGATAATTTATTTTAAACCACATGTCCAAAGGAGGTTGCCATGCAGGGAAGGTCAATGGACAAAGATATAATGAAAGTGTGCTAGAGGAAGACATAGACAATATCTTTAGTACACCTAACATTAATTTGGTAAGAAGTGTTATCCTCATTTCACACCTAGGGAAAGTAAGGCCTAGAGCAGTTGAGTGACCTCTCCAGTGTAGCAGAGCTATTACATGGTAAGGATCTGACCTAAGCCATTTTGTCTTCAAACCCCTGAGGTGCCCACTGCATCTGCTGACTCACAGCACTCCCCCCTGACCCCTCTTGGAGCTGAAGGCTCTTTATAAACTCTTTTGTTGCTATTGACTTTGGCTAGGTAGTGCTCATTTTGATCATTTTCACTCAGCAATATAATAAACTGTCATTTTCTACTTGTGATGTAAATGTGATGAGCCCTCTTTCATAGGTGTAGCCACCTTAATGTCTCTGGAGTTTGACTCTATTTGATGTGAGAGCTTTGTTCCCAGGTATTTTTCTTGTAGTAGACTCATTCCAAGAAATATACCAATGATTCCATTTTTAGATTGTCATTTGCTAATTTCTAAAAAGAATGTAGATAATATTCTTTTAGCTCTTTTGATTGCTTAATGAAAACATCATAAAATCTTCTTTAAAAATGGTCCTTATACATGCTGTCCTTAACATGTGGTTACAAGTGTGTCTGTTGGCAATGGGCTAAAAACCGGTTAGGAAAGCATAAGTCATTCCTCCAAAGCTCCTGATCTACAGTTTTAGATTGACACCCTGAGGCATGGAGTTTCAGGGGTGGAAGAAACAAGGAGCTAAAGTATCTCTGGTAGGATCAATGCTGGGGGTATACTGATGAATTTACTTTAAAAAAAAAAAATAGTACCAATAAAAGGTAAAATCTGCTCATAGAAACCTAGAGCAGATTTTTGTGGAATTATTGAATTCAATTGAAGACATGCTTACTAACTAACTCTTGTTTGAAATGTTGCCAGAGATCATAGAGACAGGAAAATTCCTCTTGGTTTGACTGAATCATTTCCTAAAAGATTGTTTACAAGATGCCTTCTAGCATTTGAGTCTTTTCAACTATCTCTAAAAGAAATTTTTTTCCTTTTGACTAGTATGTAATTTCCTTTTGACTAGTAATTATAGTAGATTTAGATCATACCTAAATCTAATTTTTTTACCTAATAGTTTGTTTTTACATTAAAGTTTTTAATAGAATAATTACTCCTTTATCTCAGAGTCTGTATATATCAAATATTTGAATAACATCAAGTTCTTTTTCTGCCCTATCACATAATTTATGCTATGTCAAGTAACACATGTCTAGTTTTTTAATCTCTTTTCTTAGAGTACTAAATGTATGTTTAGTTTGATTAAACTGTAGGGTTAGGGAAACAGCTAAAATCCATTTACATTTTTTCTAAAAGTAGTTTAAACAAAACTTTTTTAAACATTCTTGAAATCTTAAATCAGACACTCAAAATAACAAATCTCAGCACCACATTCATTTTTGCTTTTTTTCATGCACAATTTGTTTTCACTTTAGGATCAGAATTTTACTAAAGTGCTACAGTGGCCTACTGGTTTTTCTCAGATAAATAATACTTGGTTGAATATTAACCAGTAAAACTAATTTCTACTACTTATATATTTACATAGTTGAATGGACAGGACATGGTTTCTGTAATAGAGGTAAATGGAAACTCACAATAATAGCCAAATAGCAACAATAACAATTATAAGAATAACAATAACTACTGCTAAACACCTTTGATGAGTGCTTCTGATGTGCTAAGCATATTGCACTATCAAATTGAATTATCTAAATAATCTAAGGGAGCATGCAGTAGCAAGTGGTAGAACTAGGATTCAAATTTAGGCATTCCTACTTGTCTTATGTTGACTGATAGGTAATCTCAACTTCTTTTTCAAGTTTTATCTAGCATCTTTTTCTTTGGAAATAGTTGAACATGTATTCCACTACATTTTCCCCTTTGCTCTTTAATAGCTTCTGGTAATTGAGTTGCCTTGTCATGAATACATTGACACACAAAGAAAATATTTTTTAGTTTACTGAGCAAGAAATCATGGGGACAAATATGAAAGGTGGCATATACAACTATCAATAGAATTGACCAGATATCTATTGCCTTTCTTACATGAAACTGATTTTATTGCAAAATACAACTTTTTGAATGAGAATACTTGACACAGAACGAATTATTTTACTCATCGGCAGAAACCTTTTCTTGCACAAGGTTAACAGGAATAAATAAGGAAAGCATACTATGGAATGAGACTTTTGAATTGTAGTTGCTCTAGGATTACATGGTTTCTATAATATAGGTAAATGGCAACCCAGAATAGTAACCAGGTAAATAGAATCTCTAATCTTTGGCTTGGTTGGCTATTTACTCATTGTGGCCTCTGAAAGATCTGAGAGCTTTCTGGGACAAGTAAATGGAAGCGAGCACCTGCGTTCTTAAGGCTCAGACCTCCCTTTTGTAAATGTACTGAATTTTTAAGAGGGTGTGTACATGTTTAATGTGTGGGTGTGTTTGTTTAAAAGAAGACATTGAACTTCAAAAAGCACAATGTTCTGTAACCCAGAAATGTAATTGTAAATGGAATTATTCAATCTGGTGATGACATTGAAATAAACTAATTTGTAAACAGAACATGTATGTGGGCCTGCCTCATGGTGGGTCTGCCTCATCTAGCAGGAAGTCCAAAGGCTCTGCTTCAGTCCAGTCAGTAACTGAATCTCCCATTTGAACACCAACAGATATTAGCCCAGCCTAGGGGCCAATGGAGTTTTTTTAATTCTAAGGAGGAAAGGAATTTCACTTTCTGGCTGATATACTCATTTTCTCGGGAACTGATCATAGATAGTGAGATTCCACCTTTAGAAAAAGGTGTGGGTAACCACAGCCTTGTAGCAGAGAAAAACTTCAAAGCAGAGAAGGTGAGCCATTCAGTTGCCCTAGGCTTGGGAGAGACTGATCTGGAATAAGAGTTCTGATCTCATAAAATTCACTTCAGACTTTTCAAAGTGCCAGGCCTGGCCTTGTACTCTAATTCTAAATCATTCTGAGCTGAGTTTGGCACGTATAATTATTTCAGCTTTAAAAATAGCCATTAACTGTCATGACGGGTTTTTAGAATTGATAGTGTTGGGAATACACAGATACTCCTTTCACACATAGACCATCTGTTTTTTAGTTATTACATTTGGTAGCAGAGGACAGGGGTAGCACAGAGAGATGAACATCTGGGCAAGTTAGTGATTCTATCTTATTACTTTGGTCTCTTAAAAAAATTATGGTGAAGTATGCCGAAACTGGTTTGGCTCAGTGGTAGAGCGTCGGTCTGCAGACTGAAAGGTCCCGGGTTCGATTCCGGACAAGGGCATGTATTAATACCTTGGTTGTGGGCATATCCCTGGTAGGGGGTGTGCAAGAGGCAGCTGGTCGATGTTTCTCTCTCCTCGACGTTTCTAGCTCTCTATCTCCCTTCCTCTCTGTAAAAAAAATCAATAAAATATATATTAAAAAAATTATGGTGAAGTATATATAACATAAAATATACAATTTTAGCCATTTTTAAGTGCACAATTCGGTGGCATTCACAATCTTGTGTCAACAATATCCATTTCCAGACCTTTCCCATCATCTCAATGACCTCTTCATAACTTTTTATCACAGCTAACAGGTAGAAAAATGAAATGACTGTTGTAATTAATCTTTTGTTTCCTTCTTTTAGTAGATAAATGGTTAATTTATAAAAAGAAGGTGGCAAAAAGTAGGAAAAAAGTAAAACAGACAATAATTTATTAGCCAGATATTTGTGAGTTTGATGGTAATGTCCTAAATATTTAAAATTTTAGACCTCGCCTTCAAATCCTGAACTGGGAAGTAGCTTTCCATAAACGTTTGGATCTGATAGTTATGTTACCAGCGACAGAGCATTTTTTCTGTGTTAAATGCACTCTGTTAATCCCTATAATAATCTAGCAAAGTAGATGACATTATGCCAATTTTATGAGCTTCAAACCTGACACTTCACTCTCACATTTTACCTTTCGTCAGGTTGCTTCTAGCAGAAATGAGGCCTGGGAGTTAAGAGACTGGTCAAAGGTGCCATAGGTTAACTCAGATTAAGTGCTCGCCAGCCCCTTGCTCTAACTGGAAGGGTATATGTATACTATTGTAGTAGCGTTTTTTAGAAGAATAAAGTTTGTTGTTTTTTTAAAGACAGAATTTATCATTCCTCTCTATTTTTCCTTGCCAACCCTTCAAAGGAAAATTTTTGTGTGGTAAGAAAAGGAAAATTAGAGTGAAATTTTAAGTTCTAAAATGCTATGCTGAGCCAGATAATGTTCCATTCAGCCTAAAATTCTAAACTGCACAGTATCGTGAGGCTGTTTATCTAACCACATGATAGTTACTCTGGTGGTTTTCATAGTCCTAGAGGGGTTCCCCAGGACATTTCCTCTTTGGAGGAAATAAGGCTCTTATTCCGCCAAACTGCCCCTAAGGAAATGATACCTTTAAGTCTTAAATACAAATCTGACTGACATACCTTAACTTAAATTAAGTATCAGGCTGTGTCTGAAATGTAAGAGCATGATTGGCTTTTAGCTTTAATTTTAAAAGAACAGATGACTTATTTGTTCCTGGGCTTCTTGGACTCTATGCCTGGTAGGTGTGAGGACTGTGTCCACTTGGAACCAAACTGTGGAGCACTCAACCCTCACCTCTCCTGCAGAGCCTGAGACACACACTCCTTCCATGAACTTCGATTGCACCTTTGAAACCCACAAACAGGAGGATGTTCTCTTCCCTGAATACACACAAAAGAACAAGTTTCAGAAGGACCCTCAAACAGCTGAGACAGTCACACCCTGCTCCCTTCTAGACCTCATCACCCCTCCCACCAACCCTGACCAGGACTGGGAGGCACCAAACTACCTCTTCTCTCTTGGCCAGGACCACTCTCAGATCCCCAGTAAACGGGAGAGGAAATCTGACAACCAAGTTGGCTTTATGTATACATGTTTTCTTTTCTTTCCTTTTTCCAGAGAGGAAGAAGGAGATAAAGGTATAGTCATTTAAGGGGGAAGGGGGAAGGGAACTGCTTCTGGTCCAAACCTGGGTCTAGAACGTTGGACCTTAATCAGACAAAATTGTCAGTGTCCCCCAGGCTTCACTAAATCCCTTTTTAATGACTTGTGATCTGATCTTTTTCAATGGGGATTCTGCTTAAAAGAAACAGAACCAACTCTGGCTTACCAAAGCAGAGCAGGACCTCTGAGGAACAATATGGAAGAGGCCACAAAATCAAAAGGAAATGTCAAAACAGGGCTCACTTTCTTAGTAGAAGTTACAGGTGTGTTCCTGAGGGTGCTGGTGCCAGGATGGATGAGTCCTGGTCATCTTCATGCCTGTTTGTCATTCTGCTTCTAATGCAGATTGTAGGAAGAACACATGTGCTGGCCCAGCTGGCAAGGTGACGGCAGGGAGGCTTGGGGCACTCACTGGCACAATAGCAGATGTCTGCACCACATAGCAGAGGGTTCAGCAGCTTCCCTGGCCTCCACTCACTAAACACCAGGAACACTCCCTTCTGTGTGACAAACAAAAATAGGTCCAGACATTGCCAAATGTCCTCTAGGGAACAAGGGAGGTGGGCAAAATTACCCCCAGTTGAGAACCACTGGTCTAAAGGAAAATCAGCCCCCTAACCAGAAGAGAAAAGGGTGCTGGACTGCAAAAACAAGTAGTTTCCACTAAGTCTTTCTCTCTTGATCTGTCTCCACTGTTTCCAGCCTGGGTCAGAATCCACCCCCAATCTGTGGGCTCAGTCTCCACATACTTCTCACTCTCAGCAACTCTGCCTCCTGACAGCAAGGGGTCATGAAGTCCCCTGAGACCCTTCCCCTGCAGTTCATTAGTCACTCCCTCTTTTGCACCGTCTATACTGAATATGCACTCTTGTTCTACATAAACAGTATTTCTGTGGTTTTCTCCCCAGATAATGAACTTCTTAAGAACAGAAATCAGGTCTCACTCAGGTCTGTGCGCCTGGTACCTGGTACACAGTGCTTGGCACACAGGTATTCAGTGCGTTTTAGTCTCCATCAGTGCATGAGCAAACTTTCCTTCTTACCTTCTTAAGTGGAATGAGGCATGGGTATGGTCCTGTTTATTATAGTATTGCATGTAGCTTGGCATCCAGGCATGGCATCCATTTCAGAACCCCTAAAAGGCTAGGGTGCCAGCCACACCCTAGGAAGACCCCATTTTCTCAGAACTCATGACATTCCCATAGACCCCAGTGCCTGTGCTGACCCTGGGCTCCCTCTGGGCTCCTGCCTGACTAGGTTTGGTTATAGGCCTCTGGCTCGGAACAGCCAGAATTGCTGCGTTAAAGAAGCTTCTTAGACATGTTTCTGAGTTTTCCTTACAAAAGAGTCAATAACTGAAAACACAAAACACTGTTTTCTCAGGGTTCTAGTAATCAAAATAGACTCTGCTCCTTTTTTAAATAAGAATATTGCTGCTAACTTCCTGTCTGGGTGACTTCTCAAGCAAGTCCATGGTCACAGTGTTCCTGTCCTCTCACTGCTGGCGCCAGCTCCCTTTCTGGCTTCCTCCTCCTCCCAGACGTTAAGGCTATTTGCATGCCAAAGCCACAGAATCCTTTTAGGTGCTTTTCCAGACAGCTGTGTCACCTCTTTGGGACAACTCTGAACAGTGTCCCAAACAATCCTATTTTTGTTGCATAAAATAGTTTCTATTTCATTTGAGAAATATTTTTTTAGTTTAGTTAAATAAAAAACAATAAATGTTTCTTGCTCAATATTTTCAGTTTATAGCTTTCAGTTGAGAGAAACTTTGCCTCATTTTCCATATAAATCAGTTTCCTCAGGTCCATCAGACTCACCAGGCGGACGCATTGCCACATAGACCTCCGGGTGCTGACTCCGTAGGTCTAGGGTGGGGACCAAGAATGTGTATTCCCAGCAGGTTCCCATGTGACCCCAGTTTGTTGGTCTGAACTTTACACATTTAGAACCGTGAGAGCATTGTTTCTAGAAGAAGGATTCTTAGTGATTTTTATACATAGTTTCCTCCAAATAAATAATGTGATCTTTTTGCCAGCCTTTTGTTTACATTAGGTACTCAGATACACGTAGAGTGAATGAGTGAATGAATGCTTAGATATAAAAACCCTTACAAAGTTTCTCTTAGTTACTTCAACTCACACTTCTTTGCTTTCACTAAACCTTGATCAAACTCAACTACAGTTTTGTTTGATTGGGTACCCTGGGTTGATGTTAAGCATTAGGAGATCTAACTATTCTACTTCTCTTCGAAAGCTTAAAATAACATTAATGTTTTTGTTATGCCAATAATCTCTCATATTCTCAAAATTAAATGACACAGTGAGCATTTCACCCCAGGTGCTTAGGAAAGGAGACTAGAAAGAGTCCATCATTTTCAGGTTGGCTTAGAGACATAATCAAACTGCCAACCAGTAGTTCTCAATCAGGTTTTCAAACAGTTGTATTAATTGTACATCTAAATAGGTACTCAAAAGGTTAAAAAGTTTATGCCAAGTACTTGTAGATGTTTAAACGATGGTCTGGTTAGATTCTGTATTACATATTACAAAATAACAGGGTGTGAACTTGCAGTTTTATACATGTATTGAAGTTTTCCTGGGGCTGACAGAATTTTTTCTTGGTGAAAGCATAGAAATATGCATGGTTAAAAGTCCCTTAAACATGTAAGGGCTTCTGTTTGCAAAGGGTTACCATGGATACTTGGAAGCCACCCAGAAAACATCTTTAAGTGCAAAACTCTTAGGCACTTGTTTCTCCCAGTATTATGCCCAGAAAAGAATTCCTGCATCAGCCAAGTGTGGCTGGCTATTGTGCCATTAGAGGAAGAGGCTTTTGTCATGACACAAGGGCCTGTCCCAGTCACAGCTGGGCAAAGCCATGTTGCCTGTACCACCTTACTGCCTTTCCAGCAGAGGCTGCTCACCATGTTCCCTGTTCCCTACATAGTACATAGTTGTGACTGCTCATAAAGTGTACTCCATAGTGCCCAAAAGGTAATGGGCATTTTGGTTCTGTCTTCAAGGCAGTAGTACAATGAGTTGAATCCATATAGGCATGGATGACATTAGGAATCTATTAGACATTTTTTGTTTTCTAGAATTTCTCCACATTTGGTTGTGGTCATATCCAGGATGCTGATATTTAAATATGGACTTTTTAAGGATGTGTATTATTTTACAAAATTCCAATATGTCTTCATGCTTTAAGGGTATGGGCTCTGGAGCCAGACTTCCAGGGCATGACAGAGAAACTTCACAGTTGTGTGTAGGGCTCCAGGAACAGCACCAGGTGTTAGACGGGTGGGGTCAGGCCAGACCTGGGTTCAGCAACCTTAGTACTTGAGCTCTGGCTAAAAACGAATTCACAGCCAAGATGCAAAATATAAAAGAACATTTACTTGAAAAATTAAAGAAGTAGAAGTAATTTGTAGAAGTGCGCTAATGAAACAAGTTATAGAGGCAAAGGAAGGCCCTTGGAAGAGAGGAAGGTAATGGTAGCATGCCTGAGGGGATTGGGGCGGGCGGGCGAGGGGGGGTTTTGGGGGGGGGGGAGGACGCCGGGGGGAGGGGGCGGGGAGGGGGGGGGAGGAGAAGGGACCATGCTGGGTCCTCAGTCCCAAGGGTTTTAAGGGGAGAGATTTTAGGGGAAGATCTCAATACAAGTTTTCCAGGTGTGACCTTTCAGGGTCTAAGTCAGATTGATTGGTTTGGTGGACACCCAGGCAGGGGGTCATTATTCAGTGCAGCTGGTCCTGAGGTCAGCTGTAGCTGGTTTTGTTGCTTTGGGCCTGGAGCTGAAATACAACTTTAGGCATAGATGTTATCTCTAGGGAGGGAAGGTCAGGAGGTACTGGTCCAAATTGCATGACCAGATATATGCTAGGGCAGGAAAGGTCACCCTAGGGACAAGGTCCCACCCTACAATTGTCCATTGTTAGGCACCCAGGGCCTTTTGCCCTGGTGACCTTCTTTACCTGGCCCATGTCCTTGCTCTGCTCATGTCTAACTGCTGACCACAGTTATTTGTCCTGTTCTTGTTCCATTGTCTTATTTGTAAGATGGGTTCCTCACAGATGTGTTTTAAGGATCTGATCAGCCAATATTCTTAGCACTTGCCTGGCACTCGGTAAATGCTCAACAGATAGCTTCCATAATCACTGTTGTTTTTGTTGATGGCAGTCTTTCTAGAGTAGGAATTTTTATCCTCACTTTATTCCCAGCTCTATGTCCACAGTCACTCGAGAGAACAGCACATAGGACAATTTGGAAGTCTTTACTGCTTCAAAAGCCAGTCTTGGAATCCTTTTGCTATCATAATTTATTTTCATCAGGCCTACAATAATTGCCCTAGTACTTTAAGGTTATGAAACATGCTAGTTTGAGCAGAGCAGTCTAGATGAAAATGTTCTGGCTTGTACCAGCTTTTATTAGCCCATTTGCCTCTCAGGTAGAATAAGGAGAAAAATAAATTAAATCATCAGTCTTCAGCTACTCATTATATATACTCTCTATCCCTCCGAAGAGGGCTTATAGATAAAACCATACTTCCCTTTGTATTAACTATGTGCATTGTGCACCCTAGTGCAATTTTGTCTTTCTTACTTTGCTGTCAACACTTTTCTTTTTTGAGTTGTAAAGTCATCATTGTTTGTTTCAGTGCTTTTGGCAAAATCAGTCTATGTATCTCACTGATTTAGGTGATTTCCACAGTGAAATATGTTTGTAAACTCCACCCACTTACGGACTTAATAGTTCCAACCTTTTCCAGGGGCTCCTAAGAAACTGCAAGTCTAGTCATTACCCTTAGAAGATTAAGACTTGTAGACAAAAGGGACATTTTTGTCAGCTTTTTTTAAAAATCAAAGAGTTTTGGGAAGTTTTTTTAGTATGCATATATAAGAGGCGACTGCATTTTTTTCTTATTATTTGGAGTACCTGAAAACATTGGTTTTTCTTTTAATTCTGAGTAGAAATTGCACACTTGCAAAACATTTAAACCTAATTAAAGTGAGGATATCATAACAATATACCAAGAGAATTCTTGCCCCAGTAACTATTCTTTATCCCTCTGATTTCCTCTTTTTTGAAACTTCATCTTTAGCAATCACATAACATACAAAATTACCAAACCATTTAGCTTTGATCAGATTTTATTTAAAAATGCCATGAGTGTATATGTTTTTCTTTTGTTTTTGCCACAATTGCTATTCTCTGAGATGCAGGAATGATTGAAGATGGGAAACAGAAAAAGGATATGTGCTAGTTAGGTCTGTCTGCTAAGAAGGACAGAGCAAGGTCATATTTATATTGGCTGGTGAGTTCAAATGAACCACTTCAAAGGGACAGGAGGGCCATGGGTAACTGAATACACCTGCTCTGAATAAAAGGGTTTTAACTCCTGAAAGTTCTAGTCATTTAATCATAAACAATCAGTCATTTAATTATAGAATCTTTCACATACTAAAAGAACTAAAATAGTATAATAGGTTAACTCATTTGACTGAAAGCCACTTTGCCTACAACTGTTCTCTTTATTAAGAAACTTGGCACATAGGAAAGGCCTGAAACCTGATTTATTCATCAGATTGCATCTACTTAAGTAATAACCTCCCATCTAGATATGACATGAAATGTGCAGCTTTGGCAATCAGGAAAGATTCAACATTTCAATCATTAACACAGCTGGGCCAGAGGAGATGCCTTCTTTCATCCGTTGAGATTATTTTACTCTAAAAACAAAATTGTTTTTTGAACTTTAGTTTTGCAAATAAGGCATAAGAATGGAATTTTCTTCCAGTAGCTGCTCCTTATTTCTCAGATATTTCCTGAGATGAAGATACTAGAATTTGAATTTGACTGAGGATAAAAATATTTTGATCTATAGTTGAAGTATTTTAATATTATTGTCCTTAGCTACTCAAGGTCTAGTTGGTGGCTTACAAGTATGTGTTTGGAGCTGCTGTTTTTATGTCCGCCATACAAAGCAGTCTTTGGGCTATTTCCCATATGTCAGAGTCCTGGCCAGCTTGGTGGAAGGTGTGATGAGAGGTCTAAAAAGAAGCAGGGTGGGATTATCTCAGCTGTTTGTGGGCTTTTCTAAATTTGTTTTTTGCTGTGTATTCAGGGAAGAAAACACCCTCCTGTTTCTGGGTTTCAAAGGTGCAATAGAAGTTCTTAGATTGGGTGTGTACAGTGCTAGGCCCACCTGAACTCTGTTCTCACTGCTGACTAAAGTGAGGAGGCCTGCACTTGAACACACACACACACACACACACACACTGTCCAGCACCTAAACATAACGAATTATTGGTTTTTCTCTTGCTCTTCGACCCAGTTACCCTTCCCTCCCTGAACTCTGTCTCTCCCTGGGCCTCTTCCACCTTTAGTCCAGCCACACAAGACTACTTAGTAGTCAACATACATTTTGCATTTTCCCACCCTTATCCCTTTCCTCTGTTGTTTTCTCCACCTGAAAGGCTTTAATTTGAACCTAAATCTTCCCTGTCTTTCAAAATTCTATTCAGACCCCAACCCAGCCTCTGAATCTCTCCATCAGAATTCATCTTCCTCCCTCTGTTCTCCCACCAATTGTACTTTGTGTATTCTTAACGTCCACAATCTACTTTTGTTCAGACATTTGACTTGTACAGTCTTTGTTCCTCCTAATTATCTGGGGTGATGTGTTAGATGATGTTTTCTTTGTTCACAGGTATGCTTCAGAAGTGCCCTTCGATTGATGACTTCGTAAGTGCCCTCGTCTCCGACTTGGATCTTGACTTGGAAACTTTCCTCATGGATTCTGAATGACAGAAACACCTTGAATCTTTTAAGTCAAAGTCATATAGATATTAACTTTGTTGTAAATGCTATAGCTGTTAACACACATTTCTGATGTTAGTATTCATTTCTGTAATAATTTCTGAAAAATCTTAAATGGATGGAACTTGTAATAAATAATTATTTTAATTAAACTAGCTTTTAGTCTGTTTGGCTAACATAGGGAAATTTTTAACATAGGGAAATTCACTCAGTGAGCTAGTAAACACTAGAGCATAGAGAATTGTTAAATTTAAGGTCTGGGTATTTCCTTAGTTCAGCCACTTTCCTGTTGAACTTTTTAAATCAGTTTCATTGATCTGTAATTGATTAAATTAGAGACTTCATTAAAAGCAAAATTATTTTAGTTTGTGACAGTCTTCAGAAAGATTACACATATAGTTCTTTTAAGTGATTACCATTTCTTAAGACCACTAGACTAGACTTAGAAAATGTAGTTGAGGAGTCCCTTATAACAACCAAGAAACCAAGTTTGATTTCCAAAGTACTTGTTATTGACTGCATTGATTTTCTTCTGAGTGTTTAGGCTTACATAGATGGACTGAGAACTCATACTTCTCTGGCTGGATTATTAATCTACAAAAATAAGTGCAGGTCCAATTTATGACTGATGTGCCAAGATCCAGCAACTGATAAATAAGGGAACTGGGATTTAAATCATGCCTGTCTTTATCTTGAACCCCTCTGCCTTACATTATTGCACACCATATCACTGTGTGTTAATAATAGGAAAGAAACTATTCAGTGGAGTTTTCCCACCATCAAAGTCAAAAAGAATTTAATTATAGACTTTAAAATGGCATCTGCTAGAAGCCTCTTCCTGCTTCGCATTGAATGACCAATGAAGCTGCACAAAGGCAAGATTAAAAATCCCCAAAACTATAACACATGTTCAACTGATTCACAGAATCTGGAAGAATTTCTAGCTCAGAAATAGATGAGACTAGATGAAGAAATACCAATGACCCACCCATGCTGAGTACACATGGATACATGGGGTGCTGACCCTTCATTTCCCTCCACCCCCGCTCACACCAAGATATCCAAAGTGTGCACCAACCAGAAGCAGAGCAGCTGGCCTACCACCCACGCAGTGCTCACAAGGTAGCCCCCGCTGCCCTTTGTTCCTCTTCCAGCTCCTCCCCTCTGGAATTTCTCAGTCTCTGAACACTTGGAAACTGCACCACACAGAATCCTCAGGCAGGAAGTTGGGCAGGCCTGGCAATGATGCCTCTTCTGTACCCAAAGCAAAGTCTCGGGAAGGGAGGGCAAGGCTTGGGTAATGTTGGCAATAGGCGCCTGGGGACTAGTGCCGGGGAAGAGTCTAGCTGTTTCTGTACTCCACCCTGTTTGTCACCGTGTCTGAGCTAAGGTAAGGAAAATCTTACCTAACAAACTTTCACTACACAATGCTAACTCTTTCTGAGGAGTGGAATTGGAGAAATTGATATGCACCTGCCAGTCAGTGATAGGTAAATCTGAAAAGTTGCTTTTCAGATTCACCAACAGTGACAGTCCCTTTTCAGATGAGGGAGAGAAAGGAGAAAAATCTATAGGGAGCTCATGTACAAACATTGTTCAGGAAAAGGAAAGATCGCCTGGAGAAGAACTTGGAAAGTTATTTTGTAAAGGAAGTAAAACACATTGTAGGAAACCTCTCTATTATTCTTAGTGAGATTTGAGAAAACATAGTATTTATGAAGCTGAAAGCCATCAAGAGCAAACAGAAATAAAAAGATAAGGATAAGCTAAAAAAAGACTGGTGAGAAGGAGAAGGAGGAGGAGAAGGAAAAAGAAGAAGAGGAGGAGGAGAAGAAGGAAGAGGAGGAGGAGGAAGAAGAAAGGAAGAGGAGGAAGAAGAGGAAGAGGAGGAAGGAAGGAAGAAAGAAAGAAAGAAAAAAAAGAAAGATTTAAAACATTACCAAAGAAGAAAAAAGCCAAGTTGTCCAGGGTGAACTTGGTTGAAGGGATGTGAGAGGTGGTAGCAGAGAAGAGGAGGGCGCTGCATCTGCCAGACAGAATTCCTGAGGAGGAAGGCAGGACTCCCAGAACAAAAGCAATAACAGAAAACAAGTTCTTACATTCTGTATTTCCAGTGCTCAAATGGTGAATAGATGTTCTTTGTACATGTTCTGGCAAAAACATACTATTCAGTGAATTTAAGAAAAAATTTTTGAGATGAGAAGAAAAATTGAGTGTGTAATTTCAAAGGAAATCCTTGATGGTTGCCCAATAATGTGACTGTACTTAATGCTATTGAACTGTACACTTAAAAAATGGTTAAATCATAGGTTTTTTGTTATGTCTGTTTTACCACTATTAAAAAGAAGAAAAAAAAGAATTTTGCTTTGCAGATCAAACCAAATAATGAAAAGAGAACCTCACCTGACACTATCTGCCCCTTCCAGAGTTGAAATATAAATGTAATTAGCCCTAACCAGTTTGGCTCATTGGATAGAGTGTTAACCTGTGGACTCAGGGCTCCTAGATACCATTCCAGTCAAGGGCACATGCCAGGCTTGTGAGCTCTCCCCAGTGCAGGGCTTGCGATAGGCAGCCAATTAATGATTCTCTCTCATCACTGATGTTTCCATCTCTCCCTTGTCCTTCCTCTCTGAAATCAATAAAAATATATTTTAAAAATAAGTAGATAAATGTAATTAAAACTATAAGCCAGCATAAACCATATTGGACTTTGCAGAACACTTTCTAGGATGTTACTGTTTTCCATGAACTCAAAAGTATCCTGTTGTTAAATACATTGGGAAATGCCAAATAAGTGTTGAAGGTTCACTGTGCACATTAGCAATCCTACAGTCACAAAATATATATTGCATTTTATATATGACTTAATGTTTCCCAAACCTATTTTATTATAAGGACCCGCCTTCTTTTTGGAGTACCTACTAATGATATTTTTCAGAAGCAACTGGGAAGCAACTGTGGCAAGCATTCAGCTAGAAATAACAGGCTTCCATATAAGGATCACCAATTGTGGTGATCCCAGAATCATCATAAGGGTACAAATAAATGGAATTGTGTATTGCCATTAAATGCCAAAGGACAATGAAAAAAAGGTTTGAGAGGTAAGGACTGAGATGCAAAATGGCATTCTCAGATAATACACGGGCTCCGGAAACATCTCAGGTTTGTACTCTCTTTTTTTCCTTTTTTTGAATTAATTGGGGTGACAACATTATACAGGTTTTAGCAGCACAATTCTTCAGGACATCATCTGTCCACTCAGCATGCTAAGTCAAGTATCCTTCTATCACCATTTATCTCCCCTACACCTTCCTATAACTAAACACACACACACACACACACACACACACACACACACACACCAGCAATCACCACACTGGTGTTCATGTCCATGAGTTTTTTTTTCTGTTTTTTTTCTTATTTGCTCAATCCTTCCATCCCTCTACCCAACACTGGCCCCTAAAACATCTGTCAGCCTGCTCTCTATCTATGAGTCTCTCTATTTTGCTTGTTAGTTCATTTTGTTCATTAGATTCCACATATAAGTGAAATCATATGGTACTTATTTTCTCTGACTGTCTTATTTCATTTATCATAATAAACTCCAGGTCCAACCATGCTGTCTCAAAGGGTAAGATTTTCTTTTTTTATGGCTGAATAGTGTTCCATTGTGTAAATGTATCACAGTTTTTTTTATCCACTCATCTACTGATGGGCACTTGAGCTGCTTCCAAATCTTGTCTATTGTAAATAACATTGCTATGAACATATGGGAGCATATATTCTTTCAAATTAGTGTTTAGGGTTTCTTTGGATAAACTCCCGTAAGTAGAACCACTGAGTCATTAGGCAGTTCCATTTTTAATGTTTTGAGGTAACTCCATATTGCTTTCCACAGTGGCTGCACAAGACATATTTCTGCCAACAGTGTATTAGGGTTTCCGTTTCTCCACATCGTTGCCAGCACTTGTTTATTGATTTATTGATGGTAGCCATTCTGACAAGTGTAAAATGATATTTCATTGTAGTTTTAATTTGCATATCTCTGATAATTAGTGACCTTGATAATTTTTTCATATGTCTACTGGCTATCTGTATGTCCTCTTTGGAGAAGACTCAGGTCCTTAGCCTATTTTTTTTTTTTTTTTTTTTCGGATTGGGGTGGAGGTTTTGGTATTGAGTTTTATAAGTTCTTTATAAATTTTGGCTATTAACTTTACTTTTAAGTAAGTTTATTGTTCAGATTATTACAGTTGTTCCCCATAGCTCCCCTTCACGTGGTTCCCACCCCACCCCATGCCCTTACCTATGGATTGTCCTCATCCATAGGTTTTCAATTTTTGTCCAGTCTCTTCCCACACCCCCACATCCTTTTCCTCCTGAGAATTGTCAGTCCACTCTCTTTCTATGCCCCTGATTTTACTATATTCACCAGTTTATTCTGTTCATCAGATTTTTAATTCATTTGATTTTTAGATTCACTTGTTGATAGATACATATTTGTTGATCATAATTTTTATCTTTACTTTTTTCTTATTCTTTCCCTTCTTAAAAAATAACCTTCAGCATTTCACATAATACTGATTTGGCGGTGATAAACTCCTTTAGCTTGTTCTTATCTGTGAAGCTTTTTATCTGGCCTTCAATTCTAAATGATAGCTTTGCTGGATAGAGTAATCTTGGTTGTAAGTTCTTGCTTTTCATCACTTTGAATATTTCTTGCCCCTCCCATCTGGCCTGCATAGTTTCTGTTGAGAAATCAGCTGACAATTGTATGGGTACTCCCTTGTAGGTAACTAACTGTTTTTCTCTTGCT
Organism: Pipistrellus kuhlii; assembly: GCF_014108245.1. Classification (NCBI taxonomy): domain Eukaryota; kingdom Metazoa; phylum Chordata; class Mammalia; order Chiroptera; family Vespertilionidae; genus Pipistrellus; species Pipistrellus kuhlii. The sequence continues at coordinate 102,654,027 of NW_023425529.1, read as the reverse complement.
GCTTTTATTTTATTTTTTTAAAAATATATCTTATTGATTTTTTACAGAGAGAAAGAGAGGGATAGAATTAGAAACATCCATGAGAGAGAAACATGGATCAGCTGCCTCCTGCACACGCCCCACTGGGGATGTGCCCACAACCAAGGTACATGCCCTTGACCGGAATCGAACCTGGGACCCCTCAGTCCACAGGCTGACGCTCTATCCACTGAGCCAAACCGGTTTCGGCTTCTCTTGCTGCTTTTAATATTCTCTCTTTGTCTTTTGCTCTTGGCATTTTAATTATAAAGTGTCTTGGTGAGGTCCTCTTTAGATTCCTCTTGTTTGGGGTTCTCTGTGCTTTGTGGACTTGTAAGTCTATTTCTTTCACCAGATGGGAGAAGTTTTCTGTCATTATTTCTTCAAATAGGTTTTTAATATCTTGCTCTCTCTCTTCTTCTGGCACCCCATAATTTGGATGTTGGTACACTTGAAGTTGTCCCAAAGGCTCCTTACACTATCTTCAGATTTTTGGATTTTTTTTGCTTTCCCAGTGGGTGTTTTTTTGCTTCTTCATATTTCAAGTCTTTGACTTGATTCTTGCAATCCTCTAGTCTGCTATTGGATCTCTGTATATTATTCTTTATTTCAGTCAGTGTTTGCTTAATTTATAATTGGTCCTTTTCCATATCCTTGAGAGTCTCACTAAATTTCTCAGAGGTTTCCAGAAGATTCTTGAGTAACCTTATAACTATGGTTTTGTACTCTATATCCAATAGTTTGCTTTCCTCCATTTCTGTCATTTGTGACCTGTTTCTTTGTCTCCACATTTTGGCTGCTTCCCTGTGTTATAGAGTGGCTTTGTGTGCTAGGTGTCCAATAGGACCAAGTGGCTCAGCCTCCCCAGTCACCCAAGTTGGACACTCTTGGTCCACCCCTTTGTGGGCTGTGTGCACAGCCTTGTTGTATTTAAGCCTTGATTGCTGTTGGTATCACTGGGTGAAAGGTCATGAACTTCTTGTCAGATATACCCTTTAAAAATTGCTAAAAGAACAAGTTAATTTAAGCCAAGCATCAAATGCACAGAAAGTCTCTAAGGAGCTTCAAAGAATACAGAGGGGTCAATTTTCTTTTTTTTAATTTAAATTCTTTATTGTTTAAATATTACATAAGTCTCCCTTTTGCCCCATTGACCTCTCCCGGGCAGCCCCCACGCCCTCAGTACATGCCCTTACCACCACCACCACCACCCCACCCCACCCCCCCATTGGTTATTCTCATATGCATGCATAGACTGTGTTTCCCCAAAAATAAGACATCTTCTGAAAATAAGACCTTCTTACAGGTTTCCTTCTGAGTGAAATATAAGGCATCCCCCCAAAAATAAGGCCCCCCCCTAGGCTAAACATGAGAGATTTGGTCCACTGATTCTGAAAGAAATGGAGTCACAATAAATTCACCAGGAAATTCAGGGATTGGATTGTTATGATGATGTTCAAGAAGATGTTGACATGATTGTCATTGAATCAATGAGTAAATTCTTGATACTATAGAACTCACAGTTTGTCTGGTTTGTGTTGACAACTACCCTACTACCGTACCATATACAGGTAATAAAGTTCCTTTATTTTCATTTAACAATAAATGTGTACCCTATTCTTCTTCATGGAAAAATAAGACACCCCCTGAAAATAAGACCTAGTGCATCTTTGGGAGCAAAAATTAATATAAGACACTGTCTTATTTTCAGGGAAACAGGGTACTAGTAAGTCCTTTAGTTGGTCTCTTCCCCCTCACCCCCCTTCCCTCATATGTTGGATAATCTGTTCAATGCTTCTATGATTCTGGTTCTATTTTTGTTCATCAGTTCATTAGATTCCACAAATGAGTGAGATCATGGGATATTTATTTTTCTCTGACTGGCTTATTTTGCTTAGCATAAGGCTTTCCAGTTCCATCCATGCTGTTGAAAATGGTAAGAATTCCTTCTTTTTTACAGCAGTGTAGTATTCTATTGTGTAGATGTACCACAGTTTTCTAATTCACTCATCTGTTGATGGGCACTTAGGCTTTTTCCAAATCTTAGCTATTGTAAATTGTGCTGCTAGGAATATAGAGGTGCATATATCTTTTCTGGTTGGTGTTTCTGTTTTCTTGCTATATAATCCTAGAAGTGGGGTTACTGGGTCAAATGGGAACTCCATTTTTAATTTTTTGAGGAAACTCCATACTGTTCTCCACAGTGGCTGCACCAGTCTGCAATCCCACCAGCAGTTCAAGAGTGTTCCTTTTTCTCTGCATCCTCACCAGCACTTGTTGATTTGTTGATGATAGCCATTCTGACAGGTGTGAGATGGTACCTCATTGTTGTTTTGATTTGCATCTCTCAGATGATTAGTGACTTTGAGCATGTTTTCATATGTCTCTCAGCCTTCTATATGTCTTTTTTCAAAAATTGTCTGTTAGGTCCTTTGCCCATTTTTTGATTGGATTGTTTATCTTCCTTTTGTTAAGGAAGGTGTTCCTTATAAATTTTGGAGATTAAACCTTTATCAAAGATAACATTGGTAAATATGTTTTCCCATATAGTGGGCTTTCTTGTGTTTTTGTTTGTTTTTTGTTTTGTTTTTTAATATATTTTATTGATTTTTTTTGCCTCCCTTCCTCCCTCCCATACATAATCTCCCTCCCCAGAGTTTTATGTCCATGGGTTGTACTTATATGCCTATACACAAGTCCTTCGGTTGATCTATTATCTCCTTCAGATCTTCCTCCCCTCCCAACTGTAATTTGACAGTCTCTATATCTTTACTGCTTTACTGTCTCTATGTCTGTCTCTTGGTTCATCAGTTTATAATGTTCTTTATCATCCACAAATGAGTGAGGTCATGTGGTGTTTCTCTTTCATTGATTGGCTTATTTCACTCAGCATGATGTTCTCCAATTCCATTCAGGTTGCTGCAAATGATGAGAATTCCTTCTTTTTTATGGCAGGATAGTATTCCATTGTGTAGATGTACCATAGTTTTTGGATCCAATCATCTGCTGATGGGCACCTAGGCTGTTTCCAGATTCTAGCTATTGTAGATTATGCTGCTATGAACATAGGGGTACATATATCCTTTCTGATTGGTGTTTCTAGTTTCTTGGGATATATTCCTAGGAGTGGGATTACTGGATCAAATGGGAATTCCATTTTCAGTTTTTTGAGGAAACTCCACACTGTTCTCCACAGTGGTTGCACCAGTCTGCATTCCCACCAGCAGTGCACGAGGGTTCCTTTTTCTCCGCAACCTCGCCAACACTTGTCGTTTGTTGATTTGTTGATGTTGGCCATTCTGACAGGTGTGAAATGGTACCGCATTGTTGTTTTGATTTGCACCTCTCGGACAATTAGTGACTTTGAGCATGTTTTCATGTGCCTTTTGGCCTTCCTTCTGTCTTCTTTTGAAAATATTCTATTTAGGTCCATTGCCCATTTTTTAATTGGATCATTCATCTTCCTTTTATTTAGTTGTATAAGCTGTCTGTAAATGTTGAGATTAAACCTTTATCAGTGGTTTTATTTGCAAATATGTTCTCCCACACCGTGGGCTTTCTTGTTATTTTGTTGATGGTTTCTTTTGCTGTAAAAAAGCTTTTTATTTTGATGTAGTCCCATTTGTTTATTTTCTCTTTAGCTTCCATTGCCCTAGGGGCAGTATCAATGAAGAAGTTCTTTTGGCATATGTCTGAGATTTTGCTGCCTGTGGATGCTTCTAGTATTTTTATGGTTTCCCTTCTGAAGTTTAAGTCCTGTATCCATTTTGAGTTTATTTTTGTGAATGGTGTAAGTTGGTGATCTAGTTTCATTCTTTTGCATGTATCTGTCCAATTTTCCCAACACCATTTATTGAAGAAACTGTCATGACCCCATTGTATATTCGTGCCTCCTTTGTCGAATATTAATTGAGCATAGTGATTTGGGTTGATATCTGGGTTTTCGATTCTATTCCATTGATCTATATGTCTCTTCTTTTGCCAGTACCAGGCTGTTTTGAGAACAGTGGCTTTGTAATATAGTTTGAAGTCTGGTATTGAGATCCTTCCTACTTTACTCTTCTTTCTCAGGATTGCTGTGGCTATTCGGGGAGTTTTTTGATGGTTTCTTTTGCTGTGCAAATACTTTTTATTTTAATACTAGTGGCCCGGTGCATAAAATTCATGCACAGATGGGGCATGTCCTTCAGCCTACTTTACACCCTCTCCAATCTGGTACCCCTTGGTGGATGTCTGACTGCTGGTTTAGGCCCGATCCCTATGGACCTAAACTGGCAAGGAATTGGGCCTAAACCAGCAGTAGGATATTCCTCTCAAAATCCGGGACTGCTGGCTCCTAACTGCTCGCCTGCCTGCCTGATTGCCCCCTAACTGCTCCTCTGCTGGCCAGATTGCCCCCAATTACCCTCCCCTGCTGGCCTGAACACCCTCAAGGCTTTTATAAGTATAGATATGATCCTTCCCAGAAAATTTTACTAGCCCTGCTTTACAATAAGGGCTTGACAATTGAATCATTGGGGCCAGACACCAAGATTTCCTTTCTTTGAATGGTGGAGGGAATAATTGTCTTTAAGTTGCCCAGAAATTAAAATGAGATAATGACTTAGAAAAGTATAAAAGCACCATATAAAGACAACTGTCTTTTTCATGTACTGAAAAGACAATAAAGTGGTAAAATGAAAAACACTATTTTTATTCTTCTCTCCTTCCTTTACAGCCTGTATTTAAACTTTGAAATTTATAAAGATTTCACTCCTATTTTCATTTCTTTACATTCAGTATTATTTTGTATTATAATATTTTCAGGTTTTATATTAGTTACAGAATAGTGATTAGACAATCATATACTTTACCAAGTGTTCCCCAGTACTTCCAGTACCCACCTGGCATCATAACATCATTACAATACTATTGACTATATTCCCTATTTAAGTGACAATGGGTTTACAGGTTCCTCCCAGTCTTTCTTTTGTGTTGTTCACCTTTCCTTTTCTTTCTCACTTCTTCCCTCATTTTCCTTACATAGTATCTCAATTGGCCATCAAAGCTCAGTGAAGGCACTGTGACACGCTTCATGCATTTTACAGACCAGGAAACTGAGGCCAATTCCAGTTGGCTGTGGAATTTGACTCAGTGCACAGGGAGTACTCAGAGCCATGCTCTCTGCCCTTCCTAAGGGGCAGCAGCCAGGCAAACAGAACAAAAACCTTCCCATCAGACTTCCAAACATTTTTCTCACGCACCTCTTCATTGTGGATGGTCCACATTCTTTCATCTCCCTGATCCCCTGATCCCCTGCTCCCATTCTTTACTCCCCCCACCCCCACCCACCCACCTCTCTGGAGCAGGTGGTAAGCTTCCTACTCACATGCTCTCCTGTGGGGCAGGGTGGGCATGGGCTTGCTTTGGGCCTAGATGGGAGCAGGACTCACCACCTCTGAAATGTTAAGGCCACCTGGGCGAGGCTGGTTAGCACTGGGAGTTTCTTTGAATCACAGTCCGGTACCCTGCAGTGTGGCACCCCTCCACTGAGGTAGCTCCACGCTTTAACCCCTGCCTCAGGGCTGCGGGTCATTGCCCCTCCTCTCGGGCATCCTTCCATGCCCCTTGTTCCCCACTAGCATCCTGGGGCCACTGCAGAACCTTTCTCTGCAGGCGAGGCAGATCCCTGCCCCTGCCCGAGCCCGCTCTGGTACACCCCGCCTCGCCAGGTTTTTGCCTTTGATCTATGTATGGCATCGATGACAGCATGCTCCTAGAAAGCCTGGTACCCAGAGGGGCACAGGGTCAGTTCTTTGCCCAGAATGCTAGAGGTTGCAGTAGCATTTGCAGATGTCTCCCAGAACCTGCTGGCGAAGGCAGCGCCTGTGTGGGGTGTCCTCATAGAGGGATGTGAGGCACTGCTCTGTGCCCCTTGGAATGGCTGCCTCCTGGCCTGCTGCTGCAAAAGCCTTGGCACTCACCCTGGAGCTGTCCCTCAGGCAGCCTGCAGTCAGGCCTCACACCTCTGATAGGTCTTCACCCTCACGTGGGTCACCTTCTTTCTTCCACATTGGGCCTTCATCCATCCCTCCTGCAGTGTTTGCACTCCAGACCCAAAAGTAAAGGACCACGACCAAGAAGAACAAAGCCCACATCCCATTCTCTGGATTTCTTCCCACACCTCCTCTCTGTGTCACATCTTGACGGGCACCCTGTGGCCCAGCCACCTGGACTCCCGGCAGCCTGGTAGAGTCGGTCTCTGCAGAGCTGTGAATCTATGGCCAGAGGCCTGGGGCTCAGCAACCCCATGCCTGCAATGTTCCTGGGGCCACTCAGTGTGGCTAGGTGGGCCCAGCTGCTCCTCTCTGTAGTGGTAATGTTTACAAGGCCCTGTGGGCTTGACTTGGCAGGCCCATCTTGCCTCCCTGGGGCAGTGATATTCCAAGGGCCCCAAGGGCATGGCTAGGCGGGCCTGCTGTCCCTCCCAGAGCCTGCAATGGACTGGATCCCACCAGATGCTCCCCAACCTGCCTGCATATGCAAAGTTACCCACCATATTTGTTGGGTTAATTTGCATATTGCTCCTGATTGGCTGGTGGGCATAGCAGAGGTTCAGCCAATTAGCATCTTTCTTTTTTATTAGTGTAGATAGTCCCATTTGTTTATTTCTTTCTTAGTTTCCATTGCCCTGAGTTGTATCAGTAAGGATATTGCTATGACAAATGTCTGCTATTTTGCTGCCTAAGGCTTCTTCTAGGATTTTTATTATTTCCCATGTTACCTTTACGTCCTTTATCGATTTTGAGTATATTTTTGTGTATGGTACAAGTTGGTGGTCGATTCATTTTTTTGCATTTATCTGTCCCATTTTCCCAACACCATTTATTGAAGAGACTGTTTTGATTTCATTGTATGCTCTTGCCTATTTTGTCAAATATTAATTAAGCATAATGGCTTGGGTCATTCTCTGTTCTGTTCCATTGGTCTATATGGCTGTTCTTGTGCCAGTACCAGGCAGTTTTGAGAACAGTGATATCTGGTATTGTGATCCCTCCAACTTTGTTCTTTTTTCTCAAGATTGCTGCAGCTATTTCAGCTCTTTTTTTATTACAGATGAATTTTTGGAGAGTTTGTTTTAGGTCTTTGAAGTATGCTTTGGTATTTTAATGGGGATTGCATTGAATCTATATTACTTTGGATAGTATGGATATTTTAATTACTGTATTTTCTGGCGTATAAGATGACCCACTAATTTTACGTTAAAACACTTAGGCCTATATTCTCTGTATAAGACTACCCCCACTTCCGAGGCAACACCAGTTCTTTTTTTAATTAAATTTTTAATGAATGGCATTTTCCGAACATACCATAATATACTGTACATTGATACGATAAATGGAAGGTCTCTTCACAAATGACAATGCCATGAACTTGACTGAGAAACAAGAAATCCAAAAGAGGACATTAACAATGATGGCATCATCTGGAAAGAAAATTACATGAAGAACTTGCAGAAAACGCTTGTTTGTGATTAACTGGGATGATAAGAGGTTTTTCTAGGCAGAGGAGCATTGTGAGCTTAAAATCCTTCAAAATCCTCATTATGTTCTTCTTTTGACATCATAAGTTCATCAATGACCTCTTGTGGTACATTTGTAAGACAGTCGTCATATGGATCAAATTCCGAATCAGATGGTGTGTCTTCAGCTTCGGCTTCCCCTTCATCTTGCCACAAGAAGTCATCCTCCATACCGTCCAAAGACTTTGATATGCCACACTTCTTGAAAGACCTGATTACTGTTTCTTCAGTAATATCATTCCAGGCTTTTATGACAAAGTTACACAAAACATCCAATTGTGGCGCATGCATGTTTCCTCCTTTTGTTAATAACTTTTCGCCACTAACCATCCACTCATTCTACTGTTCTCTAATGCGATCTTTAAATGGCTTGTTTAGGCGCACATCCAGTGGCTGTACCAATTATGTCAATCCTCCAGGAATAACGGCCGCATCTGTGTTTATTCTTGCCAGCCTGTTCTTTGTTCTGGTAGTTAAATGAGCCCTGAACATATCCCACACCAGTAGGCTACGTTCTTGACGAAGTCCACCTGGTTGCCTACTCCATACATTATCAAGCCATAGCTTTACCCCTTCTTCATCCATCCAACATTTTTCATTCACATGTACAAAAACTCCAACAGGGAACTTGATTTTCAGCATTGTTTTTCTTTTAAAAATAATCATTGGTCTTAGTTTGGCACCATCAGCTGTACATGCTAGTACCACTGTAAAACTGGACTTCTCATGTCCTGTTGTTTTAATTAACACTGTTTTTGCATCTTTTGGATTAACAGTTTTATTTCCAACCATATCGAAATTCATGGGAGTTTCATCCATATTTCTGATCTGACTTAATGCATAGCCATGTTTCTTGTGCTGTTGTATTACATATTGCTGGAAAAGACTTACTTTGCTGTCAAGATCTACAGGTAATTTTTGTGCAATTTTGGTCTTTTGCCTCAGTACCAGATTGTGCCTTTCCAAGAACCTAGTACTCCAGGATACAGTGGCCTTAAATCCTCTGCTGTTATCTGGGTTAGATTTTGCCCACTGAAGTGCAAACATACGTATTTTGTTTCGTGTCACTACATCACCATTTTGACGATGCTCAAGAACCATGTCTGCTACATGCTTTTCGAGTTCTGGCCAATAAGGGGTGCCTCTTCTTAATGCACACTTACTCCTTGGCATACTCTTTAATGCATCTTCATTTGTTTTCCAGTCTCGGACCATCTTTTCTATTACTCCATATTGTCTTGCCGCAGCACAGTTATTGTGTTCCTTGGCAAAGTTTACAACTTTCAGTTTGAAACTGGCTTCAAATTTCCTTCTTCTTGCTGGAGCCATGATGGGTTCTTTTCTACCAGCCATTTGTTGTACACCCACTAATCTTTTAGGCCGGGGTTATACAGTACTGTAGCTTCAGCTACACACAGAATGTTCTATTACGGTACCTTTTAACTCACTGTATGTGTCCTGATACAGCAGCTTTGGCTACACAGAACATCCCTGTGCTGCAACTGTATGTATCACGGTGAGCCAATCACAACAAGCAAAGGTTCAAAGGTTATAATAGAACGCCTCTCTGACTCTGGCCAATCTGAGCAGGCTTTTTACTAGAACACAATGTAGCTTCGGGTACAGAACATGTATAATTTGCATGCATAAAAAGCCTGCTTGGATTGGCTGAGTTAGAGAGGCAGTCCAAGCAGCCTTGCAGTAATTGGTGTGGGATCGAGTTGGAAAATTCATTTAGCGGCATATCGAGAAGTTTTTCGGGATATACTCGGCGTATAAGACGACCCCCGATTTTCGGTTGACTTTTTTTCATTTCAAAAGTCGTCTTATACGCCAGAAAATACGGTATATTGATTCTACCAATCTATGAACACAGTATATTCTTCCATTTCTTTATATCTTCCTTTATCTCTTTTTTTAGTGTCCTGTAATTTTCTGAGTACAGGTCCTTTACCTCATGGGTTAAACTTATTCTTAGATATCTTAATTCTTTTGTTACAAGGGTAAATGAGATTTTTTAAAGTTTCTTTCTGTGAGTTCATTATTGGTTTATAAAAAAGCTATAGATTTCTGGGTGTTAATTTTGTATACTGCTACATTGCCAAATTCATCAATTAGTTCTAGTAATTTTTTGATGGAGTCTTTATGTTTGTCTATGTATAATATGTCATCTGCTAATAATGACAATTTAACTTCTTTTCCAATCTGGATGCCTTTTATTTTCTTCTTGTTGTCAAATTGCTATGGCTAGCACTTCTAGTACTATGTTGAACAGGAATAGTGAAAGCGGGCATCCCTGTCTTGTTCCTGTTCTTAGGGGAAATGATTTTAGTTTTTGCCCATTGAGTATGATGTTGACTGTAGGTTTGTCATATAAGGCTTTTATTATGTTGAGGTATAATTCCTCTATTCTCACTTTGCTGGGAGTTTTTATCAGGAAAGGATGTGGGATTTTATCAAACACCTTTTCTACATCATTTAATATGATTATATGATTTTTGTCTCTCAGTTTGTTTATATGATGTATCACATTTATTGATTTGCGGATATTGTATCATCCTTGCATCCCTGGAATAAATCCCACTTGGTCCTGGTGTATGATCTTTCTAACATAATGCTGGATCTGATTTGGTAGAATTCTGTTGAGGATTTTAGCATCTATATTCATCAGGGATGTTGGCCTGTAATTCTCTTTCTTTGTAGTATTTTTATCTGGTTTGGGGGATAGGGTATCCCAGTCAATGCTTCTTTTCATAATAACAGCTGGATAAATCAAAATAGAAGATAATTTTATTACGAATTTTTTTTTCTTATAATGGGAATAAACTAATAAGCATACAGAAATTTCCCTGGGGAAAATTATCTGTTATAATTAGAATTTACCACAAACTTCCAAAACCAATATAAAGTACTAATGAATATATAAACACTAAAAAGATAATATTGAAAAAGAACTTGGTTCATAACATATAAAAAGGTAATGTTCTTGTCTTTAGTATTAATACCCAAAGTTAACCTGATTGGCTAAAAAGAGATTGAGATAAAACATTAGTAATAATAGTAGTACTCAACATTTATTTAGCATTTTTCAGTCTTGTGTGTTGCTCATCACTCCAGGAGATAACAGGTCAGAGAATATCATAATACTGTCATTAATGAGGCAGACAGGCTTGATAGACAGTGTCACAGAGCTGGACCCTGGCTTCTTGCCCACTTCATGTAAGTCCTCAGATGACCGTGCTTATTTTCTGCAGGCTCTTAGCTCTGGGGTAACATTTAGACACTAATTTAGAGTGTTGAGTGGTTACATGACCCACACAGGCTATAGGGCCTTATGTCCTGCACCATCTTTCTGCTTGAGAAAGCCAATGCCCATGGATAGCTAGGAGATGAAGTAAAACATGATGTCATATTACATCAGACCAGGAAAGACAAAGGCTTTGAATTAAGGCAGTGTTGGGGTGGGAGGATGGAGAGGAAAAACAGAGACATCTTGAAATATGCCTTGGCAGAACTTAATATCAAATTATGTACTGGCATGGTAGAATTGGATGAATAGGCCACCTATGTGTTCATCTAAATTAGGGGTGTCGAACTCAATCAGAGAAGGGGCCAAAATCTAAAATCCAGCCTAAATCGCGGGCCGAATGGTTTACTAAACAGTCATAAACTGTCATTGTGATGGAAACGCAGCGGAGTGCAGTGATGACAGCGCGGTGCGGGCCACATTGCAAGGCCTGGCGGGACGGATTTGGCCCGCAGGCCTTGTGTTTGACACATGTGATCTAAATCATGACTCAAGCTTGATTTTAGAACAAATATATATTCATTAGTGACTGTACAATCAGGTTGATAAATTGCTTAATCTGTATCTTTTTAGTAAGATCATCCAGCAATTATTAGCTGTTCTCCAGGTACATTTCTCTATTTCATCTAAAAAAAAAAAAAAATTCATGGAAGACTGGATTAGGAGCCTTCCTTAAATCCAGATGCATTAGGCTGTGGTATTTCCATGGCCTGAAGTCAACTACACTCTACAGGCACTGTACTTGTGCTTTCAAAGATTTTATCCTCACAGCAATTCTTGTGGGGGTGGGGGGAAAGAGTGAGATGATCCCCATTAGAGTGACACAGGAGAGATCAAATAAAAGATACTTCTTGAGCACATGCAGCAATGTGGTGTAAAATGTGTATGGTAAGTCTTCATTCCTGCAAGAGGGCTAGCTAGGGAATGCTTCCAGTAGGAACAAGTCTTAAGCAAAATTTTGAAATACATGGTAGGTAGGTGTGAATTGGGAAACTAACTCAAAAGAATGCTCAGAGTATCACTGTGATTAATTCACCTGGGCAAATATTGAGGCTCTATGTTGCCCAGCTTTTTGTAACATGGAGTAACAAACAATTTAGGAATACAAAAGTACCTAATACATAAAAGACTCAGGAAACTAATAAAGTTACTGCTTGAATGTAACATGCATTTGACCTAGAGAGTCCCCAAAATAGCAGATAGGACGTTCTATCAGTTTTCCCTCCATGATGCAAACACTGGACATCAAGGTGTCAAGTAGCATGCTGGTTTTAGTCTTTGTCCTGTATTCCAGGGTGTTTTGTTTTGTTTTGTTTTGTTTTGTTTTGTTTTCAATCTGGCTACCTTACCTGAATATATTTAAAGGAAATCAAAGTCAACCTCCAAAATCAAACTCATCTTCTGTTCCTAATACTCCTGACTGGTGGCATCCTATTCCTCCCAGTTGCTGAAGTAGAAACCCCATTGTCCTTCTTTGTGCACCCTCATCCTTATAATTATTACTTACCTCCCTGTAGCACTCACTTATTCCTTACACTAGAGGCCCAGTGCACAAAATTCATGCATGGGGGGTCGGGGTGTCCCTCAGCCCAGCCTGCACCATCTCCAATTTGGGACCCCTCAAGGGATGTCTGACTGCCCATTTAGGCCCCCAGGATTGGGCCTAAATGGGCTGTCAGACATCACTCTTACAACCCAGGATTGCTGGCTCCCAACCGCTCACCTGCCTGCCAGCCTGATCACCCCCTAACCACTCCCCTGCCAGACTGCTAACTGCTGTCTGGCAGGGGAGTGGTTAGAAAGTGATTAACACCTAACTGTTCCCCTGCTGGCTCAATAGCCCCTAATTGCCCTCTTCTCCTGACCTGGTCCTCCCCAACTGCTCTCCCCTGCTGATCTGGTTGCCCACAACTGCCCTCTCCTGCCGGCCATCTTCTGATGGCCATCTTGTGTCCACATGGTGGTGGCCATCCTTGACCACATGGCAGCAGCCATCTTGTGTGTGGGAGTGATGATAAATTTGCATATTACTCTTTTATTATATAGGATTCCTGTCCCAGTGAAGCAGGGAGCATGTATCAGCCATCTCAGCTTCCTTTTGTCAATCTTAATTGCCAGATATATATCAGAAAATCAGTCAAAACCTCTTGTGCAATCTGAGCATAAAGTACTAAGGATCCAAGGACAGGCAAAGAAGGAGCAGCTACATAAACAGCACACAGGAGGCTATAACCTTAGAAGGGATGGAAGGTTGGAACATGATTTTCCTGCAACTTCTTAAAAATATGTCAGATGTGGTTATCATGAACAATAAGATTTATGGAAATTTCTCTATTTGCCCCCATCACTGCTTGAAGAAAAACCTACAAAAGAACCTGTAAGGGAACGTGAAGTGTTTTTTGAATTTATAAGAAGAGTGGACTGAATAACGACAAAGAAACCAGGACTGAACCAGTCTCAGGAAAGAAGTCCCAAGCACAGATGCATGTTTGCATTCGAATTTGCATGGAAAGCTCTTCTGATTTGTCATTATTCTCTTCTATTCCATTATATTTTGCATGGCTAATTTGAAAAGAAATGTTCCTCACTGAGAGGCAACACAACTCAGATCTTTGTTTAATTCTGAAATACAAGTTATGCTAATGTGTAGAATTCAGCAGGAAGCAAGCCTCAAGGAAATAAATGTCATGAAATTTGGGTAAATTCTTCTCGTGACTTTTTATGTTGATTCTGCATCAAGGACAGGTTTTGTTTTTGTTTTTGTTTTTTTTAAGCTTTAGAAACTTATTACAAGGCCATCATTACCATAGAAGTAAAATAGATGTATGTGTCTGTAAGCTTTGGTCTCTCTCAATGGTTCAAGTCACAGTGCATGTAAGAAATTAGATCGTCTATTCACTTTGCAAACTGGGAGTTCATGCGTGCTGAGCAACCTCAGCCCCAGTCCCCAAGTCCCAAAGTTTAGTTCTGGCGAGGGCTGCGGACCCTCACCCAGGTCCACTTGCATTTGCAGAAGAGGGACAGTTATTTTTGCTCTTTACCAGTGGTGGGGGAGAAGAGCTGTTAGCTAATCACTTGGAGCAGGAAGGGAGGGTTTTCCTACAACAGACAAAAAGTTCCTCCCTCAGCAAGGATCAAACCTATCACATCTTCTGCCTGTGTTAAGAGCAGCTTCTTCAAAAGGCTCTATTTTGAGTTTTTTAACTCAAAGTTTTAAGGTTGACTTAGTAGAATATGTTAGAAATAAGGTAGCGCCCCCCCCCCCCCCCAAGTCAGGGGTCCTGGTAGAACACAAAACATACTCAGGAGCCAAGCAGCAAGGCAAATAGATTTACATAGAAGGATGTGCACACATGGTTTGGAAGCATCCACACCGAGCAGACTGGCTTTATAATCCCTGATGCGTGTGACCTGTTGTTTGATCTTGATTGGAGATCACACACAGTCTTTTGCAATTGGCTAATTCAAAGGGAGGGGTTGACTTTTGCTGTTTCAAGATGGCATCCCCCAGGGGAGCTGCAAGCCATGTGGCCAACATGGTGACTGCTAAGTCATGCAGTCCAAAATGGCGGCTGTTTAAACTGTTCTTTGACAGAAAAGATGATTTGTTTATCCTCACAGAATGCATTAAATTTAGTAAAAATTATTAAATTTAGTACCAAATTGTGTTTATATTTCTTCAGATACTGCTTTTCAAATGCAGTCTTTGGTAATTTCTTATGCCTAGCTAGTAGAATGAGTTCTTATATTTTACCAAAAAAAAAGCTTGTTGGGGTGGAGAGAAAAGGTCTTGTTCTATTTCCCTAGCTCAGCAAAGGATGAGACCCCTGGCAGGATAACTTTGTTGGGGACCTGCTTGCTGGAAGCTGCAGTGGTGGGTTGAACCAGAGCCATTTTCCAACAAAGCATCCTAAATTAAGCAGTTTAATAAAAATGTCACACAAATAAGAGCTTATCCCCCATCCAAAGGGCAGCCACCAAGAGGAGGGCAGGTCTGGTTAATTTTTTTTAATCCTCACTTGAGGATATATTCTTACAGATATTAGAGAGAGAGGAAGGGAGGGAGAGATAGAAACATGGATGATGAGAGTGAAACATTGATAAACAGCTCTGGTTATTTGATGAGTTCTAAAACACACTAAATTCACTTCTTCACAAGGCAGTAAGTTCTCAGATGAAAAAGACAGTGAGACACATCCAGGCCAGATTTGGGTTAACCATTTGTTATTGTAGGAGTAAAAGTGGGTAGCTTGAGAGCAAAGATCATAAATGTACACAAAGAGGACGCAGAGGGAGATTCCAGATAAGCAGTGTAAACTACCCTGTGGGTTTCTCTTCGCTCTCATTGTCTTCAAGATGTGTGTTAAATAAGTCAGCTCCACACCTCAGATGGCTCTTTTTGGGCAAACTGATGGCTCACTGTCTATTCTCCAAGTCCCTTACTTTTTAGTTTGGAAATTTAGAAAAAGAAGGAAGGGAGGGAGGGAGGGAGGGAGGGAGGGAGGGAGGGAGGGAGGGAGGGAGGGAGGAAGCCAAAGCATATAGTCTGAATGTTTGTGTCCTCCCCAAATTCACACATTCAGGTCAGTGAAATATGTCGTTGGTATTTTAATGGGGAGTGCATTGAACCTATAGATTGCTTTAGGAAGTATGGACATTTTGATGATGTTGATCCTACCAATCCATGAACATGGTATGTTCTTCCATCTCCTTCCATCTTCCTCTATCTCTTTTTTCAGTGTCGTGTAGTTTTCCGCATATAGGTCCTTTACTTCCTTAGTTAAATTTATTCCTAGGTATCTTAATTTTTTTGGTGCGATGGTAAATGGAATTGCTTTTTTAGTCTCTGTTTCTGCAGTTTCTCTGTTGGTGTATAGAAAAGCCATGGATTTCTTGGCATTAATTTTGTATCCTGCTACATTGCCAAATTCATTTATTAAGTCAATTAGTTTTTTAATGGAGTCTTTTGGGTTTTTTATGTACAATATCATGTCATCTGCAAATAAGGATAACTTTACTTCTTCTTTTCCAATTTGGATGCCTTTTATTTCCTCCTCTTGTCTAATTGCAATGGCTAGTACTTCCAGTACTATGTCAAACAGGAGTGGCGAGAGTGGGCATCCCTGTCTTGTTCCTGTTCTTAGAGGGAATGGTTTTAGTTTTTGCCCATTGAGTATAATGTTGGCTGTGAGTTTATCATATATAGCTTTTATTATGTTGAGGTATGATCCTTGTACTCCCACCTTGTTAAGAGTTTTTATCAGAAAAGGGTGTTGGATTTTATCGAATGCTTTTTCTGCATCAATTGATATGGCTATATGATTTTTATCTTTCAATTTGTTTATGTGATGTATCACATTTATTGATTTGCGGATATTGTACCATCCTTGCATTCCTGGAATAAATCCTACTTGGTCGTGGTGTATGATCTTTGTGATGTTCTTCTGGAGTCGATTTGCTAGAATTTTGTTGAGGATTTTGGCATCTATGTTCATGAAGGATATTGGCCTGTAATTCTCTTTCATTGAGTTGTCTTTATCTGGTTTTGGTATTAGGGTGATGCTGGCTTCATAGAAGGAATTTGGAAGTGTTCCTTCCTCTTGGATTTTTTGGAATAGTCTGAGGAGGATAGTTTTTAGTTCTTCCTTGAATGTTTGTTAAAACTCTCCTGTGAAGCCATCTGGCCCTGGGCTTTTGTTTGCTGGAAGCTTTTTGATGACTGTTTCAATTTCTTCCCAAGTCACTGGTTTATTGAGATTTTTAGATTCTTCCTGATTGAGTTTTGGAAGATTATATTTTTCTAGGAATATGTCCATTTCCTCCAGGTTGTTCAGTTTGTTGGAGTAGAGTTGTTCATAGTATTTTGTAACAATCCGTTGTATTTCAGTGGGGTCTGTTGTTATTTCACCTCTTTCATTTCTGATTTTGTTTATTTGGGTCCTCTCTCTTTGTTTCTTGGTTAGTCTGGCTAGAGGTCCATCTATCTTGTTTATCCTTTCAAAGAACCAGCTCTTGGTTTTGTTGATCTTATGTATTGTTTCTTTGGTCTCTATGTCGTTTATCTGTGCTCTGATTTTTGTTATTTCCTTCCTTCTACTTACACTAGGCTTTTCTTGTTGCTCTTTTTCTAACTCTTTGAGATGTAGAGTTAGATCATTTGTTACACTTTTTTCTAGTTTTTTGCAATAGGCTTGTAAGGATATGAACTTCCCTCTCAAAACTGCTTTTGCTGTGTCCCATAGATTTTGGATTGTTGTGTTTTCATTGTCATTTGTTTCCAGGATGTTTTTAATTTCTTCCTTGATTTTTCTGGTAACCCAGTCCTTGTTTAATAGCATGCTGTTTAGTCTCCATGTGTTTGTTTTCTTTGGATTATTTTTATTGTAGTTAATTTCCAGTTTTATGCCATTATGGTCTGAGAAGATGCTTGATATAAATTCACACATTCAATCCTAATGATATAAGATTTTTGGACTGGAACATGTGTTCCCCCAGGCAGGATAGTTTCCCAGATTCTTTGTCAGAGTTAAAGAATGAATCCATGGACAGAAGAATGTATAGCAAAGGTGGAAATTTATTGAAGAACAAGAACAGACTCTCACGTGGGGACGGGGAAAGAATCTCACAGCACAGACTCCTACATGGGGAGAGGGCAGAGTCCTGCCAGAGCTCTTGTTTCCAGGGTTTATAAAGGCTACAAATCCCTGTGTGGTGATATACCCTCTTGTCAATATTCCCTTTGATTTGGTTACTATGGCAACTCCTGACTTCAGAGGTCAAACATCACACAGGACGTGTGAGGCTCTCCTCTTTCATTGTTCTCCCATTTCTTCTGGACTTTCTTCCTCCTCTATTTTGTAAACATAGACTTTTTATTACTCCCAGTTCCCTTGTCTTACAAAAATGTAACTGCTGCCCCCTCCCCCACCCCCCTTGTCTTATGGAAATGTAACTTCTGCTGCTTCTACTTATTTGTCTTATGGTAATGTAACTTCTCCCAAACTGTAGCCCTGTGTTTTTTCCATGGACCTTTAATTTTTTAAATTTTTCTAAATCCTGCCTATATCCCCCTAAACTTCCTATTTCAGTAACACCTATGTGACAGTGTTAAGAGATAGGTTCTTTTGAAGGTTATTAAGTCATGAAGGTGGAACTCTCATGAATAGGATTAGTGCCCGAATACAGGCAAATCCAGAGAGATCCCTGGCCTATACTACCCATGAGGATATAACCAGAAGTTTACAGCCCAGACCAGAGCCCTCAGGCAACCATGCTTGCACCAAAAACTCAGACCTCCAGCCTCCAAAACTGAGAAATCAATTTATATTGCTGAAAAGCCCAGTCTGTGGTATTTTGTACAGTGATAGATCACAAATGGAAAGTAATGTTGAATGGAAGACAGGGAATACCACAGGGTTGCTTAAACAGAAGAAATTTCTTTCTCACTCTTATCACAATCAGCCATATAGTCCTTGGTCTGACCATCAAATATTACATTAAAAGCCCTTTAGTTCCTGAGAGGTCAAAGGTTAGGGGGGTTTATTCATCACAACATTAACTGGACTTGTTTTATGAGAGCATTAACACCCTGCTGTCACTCATACACATACAATAGCTGAGCTCCTGCAAACCACTAAGAAAGAACACAGAGGAGCATAAATGACAATGCAATATTGGTGGCATTTGTGTTTCTCTTGTTCTCATTTCAGTGGGTAGATTCTCAGTAAATTAGTACTTGTTCAGTGACTGAATCATTTACTGCTCATTTGTTGAGCACCATACTGGTTGCTATAAATACAAAGAATAAAATCTAATCCTGCCCTCAAGTTGCTAGCAGCTTATTCAGTAGGTACTAGGGAGTCAAAGAAATTTTAGTGCGATGTTGTAAGCCAGACAGGATGTTAAGAGGAAGTAAATTCTCAGCTCCTGAGGAATGTGACAGGTGAGAACTAGGAAAATAAATGAAACGAAGGCTCAGCAGGTCAGTTGGGTGGATTTGCCTACATCCATTTTGAAGTAAGAAAGTCTATGCCTGTGAGATGAGCTAACAAAGGGTTCTGAAATAAAAAAGTGATCATTGCTCAAAAAAACACAAAGACTCAAAACTAGACATTATCTCATATTCATTTATTCTAAAATTAAAAGATGTTATTGTAAAGGGGACTTTAAGTGATGTTCATATTTTATAAATTTCTAGGCTATTTGTATTACAAATAGTTATGATTAAGTAGCTTTAATGTGTGATAAATGTCAATTGTTTGCTGCTGAATCCTTCCACCCTAACCAGAAACTGCATCTGTCCTCCTCTAGCCCCTCATGAACTGTCCTCTCACACCTCCCATCAGGGACTTTGTGAGAGAGCACCTTTGCCTCCAGTGTCCAGAGTCTTCTTTGCAGCCTGGTTTCTGCCACTCAGTGAGATGGTGTTCTCCAAGATGACTTTCAAACTTCACATCTGCTTTGCCTTCAACCTCATCTTCTCTACTTTTTCTACTGCATGTGACCATTGTTAGCAGACCCAACTTTACCCTTCATGACACGTTTTCTGTTTATCCTTTGGGTCAGTGTTTCTGGCTCTGGCATGGGTTTCACTTGTGCCTTCTTTCCCCCATCAATTGAGGATTTACACTGGGCTCCAGAGCTCAAGGAAAGAAGCATAACCCACTTTAGCAGGAAAGGGTTAATTAAGGGTATTACTAATTGTGTTTGACTCGAGCTGCCATAGCAAAATACCACAGGGCAGCTTAAACAGAAGAAATTTCTTTCTCACCTTTCTGGAGGCTGGAAGTCCAAGATGAAGTGCCAGCATGGTCAGGCGCTGGTGAGAGCCCTCCTCCCAGCTTCACGTGGCTGCCTCCTCCTCTGTGCTCACATGGCAGAGGGCAAGTAGCTCTCTTGCTCTTCTTGTCAGAGTGCTAAACCCATTATTGGGCTCCACTCTCATAACTTACAATAGCTACCTCCCAAAGGTCCCACCTCCAAATACATCACATTGGAATTAGGGCTTCTACCACATATGTGAATTGTGGAAGGACACAAACATTAGGTCCATAACTAGGTACTTTCAAACTTTCTGGAAGGACTCTCAGAAGAAAATACTTGGGCACTACTGTCTTTTACACTACCCCTGGAGCAGTGTGTCAAGAATATTTACCTACAAATAAGATCTAGAGATCAGGAAGCCAAAAACAGGCTGTTGCCACCAGACACAACTGCCTCTTAATTCAGAACATAGACCCTCCTCCCCACCCCCCCAACACACACACACACACACACACACACAATATTTCATGCAGAAACCAAGAGAAGGAGTTCAGGAGGTAGCTTTCAACACACTTGACCTTCTAAACTTGCAGAAGTGTGTCTCATAAGTGGTACCTCATTCACAAACAGAATACAGACAATGGCTTTTAGATATCCAGACTTTTTACATGAAAAAGTCTTACCTCTTCCTTGAATCCACATTAACCAAACACATGTAGCTTTAAATGTCTATTTCTGTAAAAGTACCACCAACTCAGTCACAAAATTTCCAAACCAGGAGATTTCAAGACTCTTCCTCTCCCATATCCATGCCATATCCTGTTATTCTCCCTCTGCCCAACCTTCCAATTCCCTCCTCTTCTCTCTCCAGGCTACCCTCTGACTCAGCCCCATTTCCTGCCACCTGATCAGGCACCCTCACTGCTCATTCCAGGTCTTTTAGTAGCTATAGAGGACCTTTCTAAAGCACATTGCTTACTATGTTATGTCATTGCCAAAAGATTTGCACTAAATCCCTGTTAAACATTTGAAAAAGTGCTGAACTGTTTGGCATGAAACTAACAGCCGTCCACAATCGGCCTGTGCACCTCCCACAGGTCTGCCTTTGTCCTGAAGCTGCTTCTGCCCGGAATGGCCTTCTGCTCTACATGCTCAAATCCTGTGCTCACTTCAGGTTGCAACTCAAGTGTTATTTCCTAAGACCAAAAGTAGGATTCCTTCCTTTGATACTGACTTATAGCATATAATTAAATCTTTTTAAAAGCTATTGCACTTTCTACTTTACAATGTATTTATTTGTGAACATGTTTATCGCCCTTTAATTCCCTAAGGTAAAAGGCCACATCTTACTTGTTTTGGGGTGGACCCCTGTCATTATGTCTTGCACTTTATAGAAACTCAGTATTTAATTAATAGCTAATGCATAGTTTATGGAGATCTTATGCAATCCACATATTACTCTGCTCTTTCTTCTATGCCATGAAATTAACTAACCTGAAGAGACAGTCAAGAGAAAAAATGTGTCCCCAGCACCAAGCAGTGCCTGGCATGTAGTCATTACAAGCGATTAAACTGAACAGAAGGGGAAATGGATCT
This sequence comes from Pipistrellus kuhlii, assembly GCF_014108245.1. Taxonomy (NCBI): domain Eukaryota; kingdom Metazoa; phylum Chordata; class Mammalia; order Chiroptera; family Vespertilionidae; genus Pipistrellus; species Pipistrellus kuhlii. The sequence continues at coordinate 102,632,782 of NW_023425529.1, read as the reverse complement.
TATAAGTCAAGGGAGGAAGGTTTTCCAATGGGGGGATAGTGATAGTGTCCAGTGATTCAGATGGTGGGGAATGCTGGGCCATGGTTCCCACTGAATTTGGGAAGTAGGAATAGTGAGCAGAGATAGAAGCCAGACAAAATAAAGTTAAGGAATAACACATGAGGAAATGGAAGAAATGAGTATAGATTATTCTTTCAAGAAACCTAGCCAGAATAATGGGAAGGAGAAATAGCATCTGATATACATCTGAACTCATGGTCATCTGCTTCTGAGGTGCAAAGAGCTTGGACCAGTCCACATGTGAGGGCTGTCTCAGAAGTGTGCCAAAAGTGCAAAATGACTCAATTCATGCTCCTTACCAATCACAGAGCCTGGTAGTCAAGTGCTCAATATGCTGTGCTCATGTCTATGCACCATATTCTCATGATAGACATTATGAAGGTTAATTTTACATGTCAGCATGGCTTGCCCACAGTGCCCAACTTTGTGGTCAAACACTTTGTTAGGTGTTTCTGTAAGGGTGTTTTTGGATGAAATCAGCATTTAACTCAGTAACTTGGAGTGAAGCAGATTGTCCTCCATAATGTGGGCAACCTTCATCCAATCACTTCAGGCTCTGAATAAACAAGAAGACTGGCCTTCCCAAGCAAGAGGGAATTCAGCAACATCAGCTCTCTTATCTCTCCAGCCTGCTGCCCACCCTATAAATTTTGGACTTACCAGCCTCTATAATCATGTGAGCCACTTCTTTAAAATCAATCAAAATCATTTTCTCTCTCTCTTTTTCTCTTTCTCCCTCTTTTTCTCTCTCTTTCCCTCTATGTGTGCACACACAAATACACCCTATTGGTTCTGTTTCTCTAGCAAACCCTGACTAAAACAGACTTTAATAAAGCAGATCTTATTCAAGGAAAAGAGTAAAAAATAGAATGTCGATTAGCATAGTTAATGAAGCATAATGAAAAGAACTGGACAGAGCTTGGAGAAAATAAGGTATGGTGGCCTTCTGTGGACATTTTAAAAGCTGCCATGTGGGAAGAGGGAACAGACTTATTTATGGTTCCCAGCAAGTAAAATTTCAATGTCCTAAAGGTATAGAGGCTACCTAGTTTCTGCTCAATATAAAAAATTATAAATATTTTACCACAATTTTTTTTAATAGCTTGGTTTTGTTGGACTCAAAAAGGTTGCAGATTTGATTCTCGATCAGGGCATGTATGGGAGGCAACCCATCGATGTTTCTTTCTCATGGATGTTTATCTTTCTCCCTTGTTCTCAAATAAATAAATAAATAAATCATCCTAGGGTGAGATTTTTTTTTTTTTTTAAGTTAATGGAATATAGCAGAAATCATGGAATTACACACTTTTAAATGGGTAACTTTTATGGTATGTGAATTATATCTCAATAAATCTGTTTAAAAAATAAATCTTTATCTCCCCACTACATTGTGAACAAACTGAAACTAGGAAATGTATTCTTTCATCTTTATTCAGTGAATAACAGAGTGGCCTGATATATGGTGCCCAGCTAGCTGCTCTTCATCAGAGCTTCACTGATGATTACATGTTCTTGCTAAGTGATCTTTTGCCATAACAGTTTCTTCCTGAATCTGCTAGCTATGTTTGCTTTCTTTCCTTATTCATATTGGTGACAGGCTTCAAAAGATAATGTTTTATTGTAACTGCAATTATTTTTATCTCCCTTCTTGACTGAATAAACATTTTCCTTTGGTTATGAAATTGTACCTTCCTAAAAGTATCTAGTACATAATAATAGCCATGATTCTTACTTCCTTCCCAATTTCTTTTAATGTCTACACAACCTTTTTTTATTTAGTTTTACCTCTTCAGAGATATTATAGATTAAATATTGTCATATAGAGAAAGTTAAAATGAAGATTGATTTTCTCTTGCTATGCAAAATAACTGTCAATTTATCCTTTTACATGATTTTTGATAACATGAACATTTTATTTGTTCACTCTCTTGATTGCCAATTACAGAATGCAAACTTGAACTAGCTGGAATAAAATGTTGAATTTCTTACAAGGACACTGCTACAGTGTCTCACAGCCACCCAAAGAATGTCAACAGTGATTAGGATGATTTTGGTTGCAAATGAGATAAATCTAAAATCAAACTGGATTAAACCACAAGGAAAAAATTGTCAGGCCACATGTTTATGGGTGATCAAGTGAATAGCAGCCCCTAAAGACTTACTGTACTTTATTTTCACTTGAAACATTGGCCATCTGACTAGAGAAAAACTATAGGTCAAGACATTGATACAAAAGTTCTGGATGGAAATGTGGCCACATGCTTCAAAAGCTTTAAACATGATATAATCTATTCTGAAGCTCTCCCTGTACTCCTCCTGATTCCCTGGCATCACCATGCCTCCTCTGACCCCTAACTTGGCCTGTGTAGGGACAGTTATATAACATTACTGTGTATAATAATTGTTTATTTAGATGTCTCTTTTCCAATAGATTGAGAGCTCCATGGGGTAGGGTGCTTATCTTATCCATCTCTGTTACCACAGCAACTGGCAGGGCACTTGGCTCATAAATAATGCCCAATTAATGCTATCCAATGTATTGGTGAGCAAAGGGATCAAGGACACTTTAATAAGGTTCCCAATACCTAAAGGGGTGGTGGCAGGGGAAAAGGTAAGCAGTGATCTCTTCTTTAAGAATGGAAAAAAGGAGGTGGGCTGGAAGTTGGGAAGTGTGATAAACTCTTTTCAGTAGCAAGAGATGTTATCCTCCTATGAGGGAAGGCTGATCCTGCTCTCTGCATATGGTAAGAAGAGGAAGCTTATCACCCAGAGGTAGTTGAGGTATGCCTTTGCCTTAAGGCAGGGGTGGCCTGGGTGAACTCAGGGAGGCTTCCCATCCTTGATCAAGGTTAAACAAGTGAGCCTTTACTGCCATCACATCACAGGGAACAACCCTACCTAACAGCCTGGTGTGCCTCCTCTACACAACAGGGGCAAATGTGCTCCGGAGAATAAAGATCTGTGGGTAGCCTCCACACATCTCTGCATCCTCTGAATCTTGCAACGTTATGACTCCAGCACTGCCAGTCTGTAGAGAACTGAATGTCTTTGTCTCAACGCCAAAACAGAGCTGCTGCAGGGGGGAAGTTGTTCATTCTCATAGACTTTGGCTTCTGGCCACGCCCAGCACCTTGCACTGGGCCTGCTCTATGCAAAGCCACCCTGTCATAAGGCCTCTCCTGTGGTAGTGATCATCTGCTTTCCTCTACCCAGGTTCCCTTCTGCTAACCGGCACAGATGATGCCCTTTTTCTGTGTATTCATGCTTCTTGGAGCTCAGATCATGTACTTCCGGTTGGCAGCCTGACTCCTCCTCCTTGCTGGGCCTGTGACCCAGTCCTCACCTAATCCTCAAGTGTGTCACCCACCTGTGAGAGCACAGAACTCCTCCAGCTACAATGCTTGGCTCAGCAGTACGCATGTGACCAAGGTCGGTCCAATCTGAATTGACCAGGGACTTGCCAATGCTATCATGAGTTGGGTATTGTCTCTCCATTGGGGTTGAAACTGAAGGGATTTAAGTCTGTATTTGCTGATGGCCAGCTTTGTCATAGTTTGGGTATGGTGTGTGTGTGTGTGTAGAAGTTGGGGGAATCTGAGGGAAACTTGCAAGGGAGTGAAAACTATAGCACATAAGATAGCTCTTTCTAGAAAGAATAGCATTTGGAAGTAGGTAATTATTTTTTATTGGCTTTTTGGTCTTGGAAAATTTAAATTCTGTTAGTTTATCCTTGGTTAATAATGGTAATTATCATGAATTGCTCCAACAAGGATCAGATAACCTAATGTATATGTGTTATACAACCTAATATACATGTGTTTAGGACATTGAAATTGAAATCAGATAACCTGATGTACATGTGTTATAATGAAACACAATATAAAAATGTAAAAAGTTATTTTCATTTAATGTTTGTTTGTTTTTTAATTTATTTCAGAGAGAGGAAGGGGAAGGGAGAGATAGAAACATCATTGATGAGAGAGAATTACCGATCTGCTGCCTTCTGCATGCTCCCTACTAAGAATGGGGCCCTAAATCTGGACATGTGCCCTGACCAAGATTCCAACCATGACCTCCTGGTTCATGGGTCCACAATCAACCACCAACACACACCAGTTGGGCTATTTTCATTTAAATGTGAACTGTTTAGAAAAAACTAAAAGGGAGGAGAAAAAATTGGAAGGAGTTGAGACCACCAGATCAGTCCCATCCTTCCTACCCCCCAGGACCCAGCATAGGGTTTAAATAATAACAAGACACACAGAGTTAATTAATCTTTATTAAATGAATGAATACAGGACTAAAGGGTTTATTATAATAGTACAATGTTTTAACTGAAAATCATTTTGTGCAAATCTGATGTGATTGTGGTTTCTGTGGGCACTATGAAAATGTGCTGTTCAGATCTTAAAGATAGTCTGCATGAGCATGTTAGACTGATAGCCCTAGTTGCTAACCCTTGCGATCCACCACTATCTGTTGTTTTCATTCTAGCTATTTCTGTTGAGTGTGAAGTGGTATGTCATTATGGCTTTGATTTGCATATTTTTGGACAGTTGATGATGAGCATTTTTTCATATTATTAGTTATTTGCATATCTTTTTTGAAGACATTTCTACTAATATCCTGTGCCCATTTTTAACTGGTCTACTTGTCATTTTATTATTGCATTTAAAATTTTTTTGTACACCTGGATACAAATCCTGTCAGAGTTAGGATTTGCAAATATTTTCTCTCATTCTGTGGGTTGTCTTTTCACTTCCTTTGATGGTATATTTTGCAACAAAATTGAAATGTTTAAAATGCATGCAGTCCAATTTTATCTTTTTCTTATACATTTTGTATCATATCTAAACCAAAATCATAACACATTTACAGTGATATATATGTTTTAGCTCTTACATTCTGCCTTGTAATCCATTTTGAGTAAATTTGATATGAGACAGAAGTCCAATTTCAAACTTTAGTATGGGTATCCTTCTGTTACTGAACCTTTTCCTTAAATTTTATTATTTTATTTTATCATTTTTATAATAAATCTTTATTGTTCAGATTATTGTTCCTCTTTCCCCCCCCCACTCCATAGCTCCCCTCTACTTGATTCCCAACCCCACCCCATACCCTTACCCCCACCACTGTCTTCATCCATAGGTGTAAGATTTTTGTCTAATCTCTTCCCACACCCCTCAGACCCCTTTCCCCCTGAGAATTGTTAGTCCAATCCCTTTCTATGTCCATGATTCTATTATATTCACCAGTCCATTCTGTTCTTCAGATTTTTTATTCACTTGATTTTTAGATTCACTTGTTGGTAGGTATGTATTTGATGTCTTTTTGTTATTCATAATTCTTACCTTTACCTTTTACTTCTTCTTCCTCTTCTTAAAAAATACCCTTCAGCATTTCATTTAGTGTTGATGAACTCCTTTAACTTTTTCTTGTCTGTGAAGCTCTTTATCTGACCTTCAATTCTGAATGATAGCTTTGCTGGGTAGAGTAATCTTGGTTGTTCATCATTTTGAATATTTCTTGCCACTCCCTTCTGGCCTGCATAGTTTCTGTTGGAAAATCAGCTGACAATTGTATGGGTACTCCCTTGTAGGTAACTAGCTGTTTTTCTCTTGCTGCTTGTAAGATTTTCTCTTTGTCTTTTGCCCTTAGCATTTTAATTATGATGTGTCTTAGTGTGGACCTCTTTAGATTCCTCTTTTTGGGGGTTCTGTGCGCTTCCTGAACTTGTAAGTCTATTTCTTTCACCAGGTAGGGAAAGTTTTCTGCCATATTCCAGATCTGTGGTTTGATTCTTGGGGCACATTGGTTTATAGTTGAGTTTCTATATATTTTTTATTTTATACTGTGTATGCTTAATTTCTGGCTGGCCCTTTTCCTTTTTTTTTTTTTTTTTTTTTTTTTTTTTTTTTTTGTATTCTCATTAAGGTCCTTGAAAGTCTCACAAAACTTCTTGGAGGTCTCATCAAGTTTCTCAAAGTCTTTTAGAAGATTCTTGAGTAACCTTATAAATGTGATTCTGAACTGTGTGGTCCAGTCTCCCATTCATGACATGATTCTGTGTCTCCTCATTTATCTGCCTCCTTGTGTTGATGGAGTGGCTTTGTGTGGCCGGTGACCTATAGGGGCCAGCAGCTCAGCTTCCCCAAACACCTGAGGTGGTCGGTCTTGGTTCACCCCTTTGTGGGCTGAGTGCAAAGTCTTAGTGTAATTAAGCCTTGATTATTGTTGGTACACTGGGAGGAATTGACCTCCAGGCCAATTCTCTGTGAGGACCTGCTGTGTCTATAAAGGAAGAACTGCTGTGTTGGAGACACGCCTTGTTTCAGTGGAGTTTTGGTGCTCACTGAGTCCATCTCCCGAATGTGTCACTTATGGGTATGAGGGGTTAAAATTGAGCACTAGGAACACTGGCTTCTGTATCTCCAATGGGGTGCAGTTCAGCTACTGTCTGAGGCCACCCTACAGGAGCTACAGTGAGAACTACAGTCCTTTCCTCCTTAGAGCTGTCTGCACCATGTTGTAGGTTTGTTAGGTTAAACTCAGTTTTTCAGCGCTTGTGCCCTTGTGAATTCTCCTCTTTCTGTCTAGTTGTAGAGCTTCCTTTCAGTCAGCTTTCCCTTGGGTCTTGGGTGATAAACGTTTTGTTTTTTAGTTGTATTTTTGAAATTATTGTGCACGGCAGCAAATTAGTTGTGTTTACCTATGCCGTCATCTTCGTTCCCCCTGAACCTTTTTTTTTTTTTTTTTTTTTTGCATATTAGGCTTTTACTAAATAGGATAGAGTAGAAAAAAAATAACACAATCAGGGAAACAAAAAGAAAAAGCAATTAAAATACAGAAGGACAGGTTAAGGGAGCTGTGTGACAACATGAAAAGCAACAATATTTGCATAATAGGTGTGCCAGAAGGAAAAGAAAGTGAGCAAAGGAAAGAGAACATGTTTGAAAAAATAATGACAGAAACATTTCCTAACCTGTTGAAGGAAAAAGTCACACAATTCCAGGAAGCACAGAGAGTCCCAGGAAAGAAGAAACCAAACAGGCCCATGCCCAGACACATCATAATTAAAATGCCAAAAATTAAAAACAAAAATAGATTCTTAAAGGCAGCAAGAGAAAACAATTTGTTACCTACAAAGGAATTCCCATAAGGCTGTCAGCTGATTTTTCATCAGAAACTCTATAGGCCAGAAAGGAATGTCATGAAGTACTCAAGGTAATGAAAAGCAAAGATCTGGAACCAAGATTATTATATCCAGCAAGGCTATCATTCAAAATAGATGGTGAAATAAAGAACTTACCAGACCACACACACAAAATAAATAAATAAATAAAAAAGGCTATAAGAAATGCTAAAGAGACTGCTGTATTGAGAATAAATATATAGAGAGACAAACATAGGCACACAGAATTAAAATGGCAATAAGTAAGTACATATCAATAATAACCTTAAAGGTAAATTGACTAAATGTTCCAATCAAAAGACTCAGTATAGCTGAATGGATAGGAAAACATGACCCAAATATATGATGTCTACAATAGACCCACCTCAGAACAAGACTCACACAGGGTGAGAGTAAAGGGATGGAAAAAATATGTCCAAGCAAATGGAAAATTTAAAAAAGGTGGAAGAGCAATACTCATATCTGACAAAATAGACTTCAAAATAAAGGCCACCACAAGAAATAACGAAGGTCACTACATAATTCTAAAGGGATTGATCCAACAAAAACATATAACCCTGGTAAACATATATGCACCCAATATAGGGCACCTAAATATATATATTTAGGTGCCCTATATTGAAAGAAACAATATATTTATTGTTTCTTTCCCTATTTCAATGGTATTCTGCCTTGTATGACACACATTTACCACTCCAGGCTCATATATATATATATATATATATATATATATATACATATATATATATATATATATATACATACACATATATATATATATATATATATATATATATATATATATAGAGAGAGAGAGAGAGAGAGAGAGAGAGAGAGAGAGAGAGAGAGAGAGAGATCATCCTAATATATAGAAACCTAGGGTCCATATATATACTTCTAGAGGTCTTTAAGGGAGAGGTCGACAACAATACAGTCATAGTAGGGGACTTCAACACCCACTGGCTTCACTGGATAGATTTTTTCCAGACAAAAATCTAACAAGGAAACAGTGATTCTGATACCGAATTTTTGAACTGGAACCCGGATTCTTTGTTCACAGAATCGAAGAATAAATCCACGGACAGAAAGTGGTATAACATAAGTGGAGATTCATTGAATAACAAGTACAGACTCCCATGTGGAAAAAGGAAAGAGTCCCACAGAATAGACTCCCAAGTAGGGAGGGGGAAAAGTCCCATTGGATTCCTCTTCCCTACAGCTTATAAAAGCTGCAGATCCTGGTGCCTTGATATCCCCTCTGATTGGTCACTATTCCCTTAGACTGCTTACTATAGTAAATCCTAGGCTCCCTCCTTCCCTCTGAGCTTTCTTCTTTTCCATCAGAATGAAGGGCTTCCTTCTCTTTATTTTGTAAATATAGACCTTTCTTGGCTACTTCCAGTTCCCTTGTCTTACTTAAATGCACCTGTTGCTGCCTCCTTGTCTTATGAAAATATGACTACACCTAGCTTCCTTGTGTTATGAAAATGTACTTTCTTCTAGTCCCTGGCCCTGTGTTTTTTCCATGGACTCCAATTCTAAAAAATCCCTAAGCCTGCCTATGTCCCCCTAAAATCCTTCTTCAATTCTAAAGGACACACTGGATCAAACTGATTTAACATTTATAGAACATTTCACCTCAAAGATGCACAATATACTCTTCTCAAGTGCACATGGGTCATTCTGAAAGATAGATCACATGTTAGTACACAAAACAATTCTCTTCAAGTTCAAGAAAATTGAAATCATATCAGCATCTTCTCAGATCACAACGGAATAAAATTAGAAATCAACTATAGTAAAAATACTCAAAAACATTTAAACACATAGAAGCAAAATACCATGTTATCAAGCAATAAATTGGTTATCAATGAGATCAAGAAAGAAATAAAAAAAAGTTCCTGGAAACAAATAAAAATGAATGCAAAACAACTTTAAGTCTCTGGGACACAAGAAAAGCAGCCTGAGGGGAAAGTTCATAGCACTACAGGCCTACCTAAAAAAAATTTTTTTTTTCTAATAAACTGTTTAACCCTACAATGTAACACAGAATGCAAGAAAAGTCCAGAATAAGTAGAAGGAAGGAAATAATAAAAATTCAGGAAAAAATAAATGACATAGACAAAAAAAAAATGCAAGAAAAAAAAATTTAATGAATCTAAGAGCTGGTTCTTTGAAAAGATAAACAGGATTGATAAACCATTAACAAGACTCATCAAGAAACAAAGAGACAGAACCCAAATAAATAAAATCAGAAGCAAAAACAGTGAAGTAAAAACTGACACCAAAGAAATACAAAGGACTGTAATAAAATACTATGAACACCTTTATACCAACAAGCTGAACAATGGGGATGAAATGGAAAAATTCCTAGAAAAATACTATCTTCCAAAACTCAATCAGGAAGAATCAGAAAACCTAAATAGGCTAATACCAACTGAGGAAACAGCATCAGTAATCAAAAAACTCATAGTAAATAAAAGCCCTACTCTAGATGGCTTCACAGGGGAGTTTACCAAACATTCAAAGAACTAACACCTATCCTCCTCAAGAGATTGCAGAAAAATCCAAGAAGAAGGAACAATTCCAAGCTCTTTTTATGAAGCCAGCATTATAATCATTGTCAAACTAGATAAAGACAGTAGAAAGAAAGAATTACAGGCCAATATCCCTGATGAACGTAGATGCTAAAATCCTCAACAAAATATTAGCAAATCGCTTCCAGCAATATACTAAAAAAATATACACCATTACCATGTGGGTTTTATTCCAGGGATTAAAGGCTGATACATTATCCACAAATCAATAAATGTGATACATCACATAAACAAATTGAAAAACAAAAACACATGATTATATCAATTGAAATAGAAAAAGCATTTGACAAAGGCCAACACCCATTTTTGATAAAAACTCTCAGCAAAGTGGGAATAGAGAGATCATCCAAATATATAAAAACCCAGTGTCCATAACGACCGAAGGCTCAACTGAACACTGGAAGTCAGTCCTGCAGTCAGTGCTGGGTTGCTGTGATGACCTAGCACTGACTGCCAAGAAGGCTGTGGATCAGGCCCAGAAAGAGGCCCAGAGACAGAGGCAGGGCCTGATCCACAGTTGTTAATCAGTCCTTGCCTCTCTCTTTCTCTCCAGGCCTCCAAGTAGGCTGCTGCTGATCAGCCCTGCCTCTCTGATCAGACCTGGAGATAGGCCCTAAAACACTGACTGGTACAGAAACTGACCACTCAGAACTAAATCTGAGTGAACTGTGAGGAGCCAGTGGCTGCCTAGGAGGCAGAGCTTTTGATGCTGACTGGCATAGAAACCTAATCCGGGTGAACTGCAAAGACAGTCTCTTCAATAAATGGAAAATTGGACAGATACATGCAAAAAAAAAAAAAAAAAAATTTAAACTAGACCACTAACCTACACCATGCACAAGAACAAACTCAAAATGTATAAAAGTCTTAAATGTAAGATGGAAAATCATAAAAGTCTTAGAATTAACCATAGGCAGCAAAATATCAGACATATTGCATAGCAATGTTTATTGATACATCTTCTAGGACACCAGAAACTAAGGAGAAAATAAACAAATGGGACTACATTAAAATAAAAAGCTTTTGCACAGCAAAAGAAGCCATCAACAAAACAATAAGAGAGCCCACTGCATAGGAGAACATATTTGCCAATGTTATATCTGATAGAAGTATAATTTATAATAATTAAAATCTGGAAACAGCCTAAGTGTCCATCAGTAGATGAGTGATTACAAAACCATGGTACATCTATACAATGGAATACTACACTGCTTTTAAAAATGAAAGAACTCTTACCATTTGCAACAGCATGGAGGGACCCAGAGAGCATTATGATAAGCAAAATAAGCCAGTTGGAGAAACACAAATATCACATGATCTCACTTATTTGTGGAATATAATGAACAATATAAACTGATTAATAAAAATTGATCCAGAGACATAGAAGCATCAAACAGACCATCAAACCTTAAAGGAATGGCAAGGGAGGGTAAGGGGGGTAAGAGATCAATCAAAGGACCTGTATGCATGCATACACTGGTAAGCATAACAAATGGACACAGAGCCTGTACTAGTGGACAGGAATGGGCTGGGAGAGGTCAATGGGAGAAAAACAAAACATATGTAATACTTTTCAACAGTAAAGAATTGAACAAAAACAAAACAAAACAAACTAACAAAAACACACAAAAAAGACTAGGCAGTGTTGTCAAAGACTTAGAGACATTAAATCATACCTAGTCCTTCCTTTTGTACACAGACCTTATTTTCCAACGCTGGAAGTATTATAGTGATGCTGAGAAAGGATGATTCTGGATCAATGCAATTCCTTAGTAGTTCTGAGGCCTGGAGCATGATGAGTGTAAGTGTCTTAGTTGCTAAATGGAACTCAATAGTCTCTACCTTTTTAATGAGAATCCTGTGGACATTACTTGACCCATAGTAGGAAAGGGACCCCTTTAGAATCATGACCTCTGGAGTAAGTGGGGGGAGGAGTTGGATAAATCTGAAATTGGCCTCTCTTCTCTCTTCCATCTTTTTGTGTATGTTGCTGGATTTGAAAAAAAAAAAAAAAAAAAAAAAAAAAAAGAGGGATGATCAACAGAGTGGTTTGGTGTTTCTGGCATTTCTGACCAGAATACTACCTAGTAAGTCTCTTGATCTGCTTACTAGGCTTTCTATCACCTGATAATCAGCCCATAAGCCCTTTATGTGCCTTTCTATATCCTGTTTCTTTACACCTGTTGGTGATGGTGAAGTTCTCAGAATCTTCAGGGTGTGCTCCCACATCTGCATGGCACCTTCTCTTGTGAGCACTTCCCAGTCCCCACCCTCACCAGGAGAAGGCTGAGCCAGGGGAGGATAGTGCCTGGCGATCCTTGCTGTCCTCTTTGTCTGACTTGGTTCCTCACCTATGACTCACCTTTGTCCTCAGACAAACACCTTAGAAAAGGTCTTGGGCCCATTTGTGTCCAGGAAGCAGCAGACAGGCCCAGACCCAGTCCGGGCACCTCATTGATTATTCTGGGCACACCTCTTTCCAAAAGTTGCTTGGCTCAGAGTTTAGAATCCTTTTTGTTTCTTTCTGAACGTTAACATCAAAAAGAAGGTAGAAAACAAGCAAGCATTGTCCCTTCTAAAGACCAGTAACAGCCTGAGGAGAGATGGAAGATCAAAACAGTTAAGGCAGCCAACTACCTGTAAGTAGAGAGGTACAAAGCCATGGATTTTATCAGCTCTGGGACAAGGATTTACTACTGAGTTGTTTGATATCTCACTAGTGCTCTCTTTCCCTCCACAACAGGGTGTGTGTGTGTGTGTGTGTGTGTGTGTGTGTGTGTGTACGTGCTGGCCATATTTCACCTCTCTCACTATGAGTAATCTCTGCCACAAAGAGCACTAGACATTTATTTACTTATTCATTTAAATGTTTCTATAGGTAATAGGTTTGGTTTATAAAATTCACCACCTGGCAAAAATACATGTTTAAAACACCTACATATTACAGCTGTAAATAAATCACCCACTAAACAGTGAGTCCTTCAGGTGGCCCCCATAGAAGTCAGGGCTGTTTGCTTGGTATTCACCTAGGATTGACCTTAGGCTTGTCAGAAATCATCCCAACACTAACAGTCGAGGGCCTGGGCCACCTGAATGCCAGCTGCTTTCTTTCAGTCTGAGAGCTAACATTTGACAATGCCTGTGTGCAGCGTTTTTGGGAAAGCTGCACACAGGCATTGTCAATTATTAGCTGCTCCTGCCCCTATGGAGAGAAAACACAGACCAGAATGAGCCCATTTCTAGGCCTTCTGAGAGGAGGGAAGCAGAATAAGGCTGCAGGGGCTGGCTCTGTGAGTACCTGGGAGCAGGGTGCTCTGATCCTGCCCCTGCATCCTGGATATGTCCCTTTAAACTAGATATAAGTGGCAATGCCCTCTAGTTCTATTTTCTAGCCCTCTCCTTGCTATGGCTCTCCAGGCATCCTGGCCAACTTTCTCTCTCTCTCTCTCTCTCTCTCTCTCTCTCTCTCTCTCTCTCTCTCTCTCTCTCTCTCTCTCTCTCTTTCTTTTTTTTTCCTCCCTGTCTGGCCTGCCTGTCACCCAGATCTTAATAGAGATTTCTCATCCGAGGTCTCAACTCAAATGCCATCTTCTGGTAAAGATCTTCCCGTCTCTGCTTAGGACACATCCTCACCAGCACCACCAGTTATACCTTTTTATTCATTTATCAGAACCTAAAGTTATCACCTGGTTTATTTGACTATTCACCCTTTGTCCCTTTCCCTCTGAAATGTAAGCTCTAAAATGGTAGTGACCTCATATCTCTGGACCACTGTTGAATCCTCAACATTTAGAAGAGAACCTAACTCATCATGGTTACTCAAAAGCAGATGAATTAATTCTAATCACCTACAACCTAAAGGGAAATTGCTCCATTAAAGGCGAGCAGTTTGCAGGGATCTTGGTGCAGTTTAATAGTACGGATGGCTTTTGAGAGGTCCAAGGAGCAACTAAATATATGCAAAATATTGTTTGTATGCCATTCCTGGAATGAGAGTCTGGAGTTAGCTTCAAACTCCCAGAGGGTTCTATGACAGCCTGCATGCTTCCCCCAAACAGGGCCAAAAGCTCTGGTGGGCTCCAGTAACTCTCTAGGCTGAATCTGCCCTGAGGTGGTGTGGGGGCCCTGACCAGAGCACGCTGGAGGTTAAAGGTCCATTCTCTATATGCATACGTGCAGGCATTAACACGGCAGTATTACTATGTTAAAGGCCCCTTTGTCCTACCCGTGCCTGAGGACAATGATTCAACAGTAGCACTATATGTACTGTGCAAGGGCACACTTATATAATCTGCTTATGTTAATATAGCACAGGCATCACTAATTGGCATGAGACCTCTTTTGTTTGACTGTGTATATAAGGTGCCACTGACCAGCCAGTTGTTGGCTGTTTTGTTTGTAATAAAGCATGTCCTACCTACCTATGGTCACTCATGTGTTCTTCCAATTTTCTACACCCAAAGGGGTCAAGTTCCTAGCGGAGGAACTCACACCCAACATTTGGCATAGTCTGCAGGATTCTGGGGTAAATACCCCGTCCACTCCACCGGAGGGCTCGTGGCTTCCAACCGGGTTGTGATATCCTGTAATGGCAGTCCTGAGGCCTTGGAACCGCCCTTCCCCCTCCCCCACCTTGAGATTGGGAGCAGGTTGAGGTAACTCTAGAGGCGTTAGAGAAGGGTTGGTCATCCCTGATGGACTGGGTTCCTAAATACCAGTGGAAGGCTGACGGGCAGGTAGACTGGTTGCTCCTAACAGCCTTGAAACTGCAATAACATGAGACGCTGGCTTGGGAAGCTAAGATACATGAGTTGCAGAACCTAGAGTAGGCATTGGAGGTCCGGGTATGCATGCTAGAGCAGGAGGAACCAGGAGAACTAGAGCCAGAAGACGGCTCAGAGGACAGTATTACCGCTGGTGTAGCAGCCCTTGTCTTACAGGCACAGCTGATTGAGAAAAGGCATCTGGAGCACAATCAGCCCCAGGAGGCGGGGCTTAAGGGCTGCCCATGGTTACTGAATTATCTAATAGACCACCTATACCCTGACAAAACTAAGAGTATTAGAAAAACAAAGCTGGCAGAGGCCCAGGGAGATGATTCCGCACGGTTCCTAAGATTGTGTGATGGCGGTGCAAATAGCTTGCAGTTGTCTCTACCGGAAACGGAGGAGTCACCTTCCATAATGACCCATCCTTCCCTGAGGCAGCAACTGCAGATCAGTCACTGTTTGGGAGTTGGATAGGGAGATCATTCCCTGATGGACTGGTTAATGGCAACATCTCGAAGCATTTGGCAGGATGCCGGAGAATTACCAGAAACCGTTTGTAAATAGACTATATATGTAGATTTAGTGCAAGTTATATGGGAAATGGGCATGATGCAGCCATGTTTAATTTGAATACTCATGGCCCTGATGATAAGCATTCTACACATGTATGAAAGACTTGATTCTTGCTACAACCCCTCAGAGGGCATTTGCTTACTGGGAGCCATTTTGACCTCTTTTGTAGACCGTCATATACATGAAGTTATGATGACCATGCCCAGCTTGGAAGATGTGGAAATTAAGTGGTGAGAAAAGGGGTCACAGCAAGACCTGTGACTGTACAGAAGCCTAAGGTATGTAAGGCAATGTCATGACCCGGAAAAGTGGCAGGGACAGAGCCTGTAAAAATCTGAATATGTGTATAGACCTGCTGGCTGCAGAGTTAAGAAAGACAAAATAGATCAGCAACCTAATGACATTCTGCTGGCCTTACAGAGGCAGTTACTGCAGGACAGCATTTCCAGAAGCTGCAGAAAAAAGGCAGCTCCTTTAGACTCGTGGTTGGCAAACTGTGGCTTGAGAGCCACATGCGGTTCTTTGGCCCCTTGAGTGTGGCTCTTCCACAAAATACCATGGCCTGGGTGAGCCTGTTTTGAAGACGTAACATTAGAAGAAGTTTAAGTTTAAAAAATTTAGCTCTCAAAAGAAATTTCAATAATTGTACTGTTGATATTTGGCTCTGTTGACTAATGAGTTTGCCGACCACTGCTCTAGACCAAAATTTCTCAAATTTCTTTTGAGAGCCAAATTTTTAAAACTTAAACTTCTTCTAATGCCACTTCTTCAAAACAGACTCACCCAGGCCATGGTATTTTGTGGAAGAGCCACACTCAAGGGGCCAAAGAGCCGCATGTGGCTCTCGAGTCACAGTTTGCCGACCACAACTCTAGACCCATATGCCTCCAGGACTACTTAGAGTTTCCAGATGAAGAGGAGTTTAATCTCCTCAACTGAGGGACAGGCGGAGGCAGCCAATTAGGGGGGACCTTGGAGGACCAGCAGCCACATGTTGAACTCACTATATATTGGTCCCCAACTTGTGTTGGCACTGGTAGGTACTGTCACAGACTGCAGTTTGCTCTATGGTAGGGGTGTCGAACTCAATCAGAGAAGGGGCCAAAATCTAAAATCCAGCCTAAATCGCGGGCCGAATGGTTTACTGAACAGTCATAAACTGTCATTGTGATGGAAACGCAGCGGAGTGCAGTGATGACAGCGCGGTGCGGGCCACATTGCAAGGCCTGGTGGGACGGATTTGGCCCGCGGGCCTTGTGTTTGACACATGTGCTCTATGGTAACCCAGACAGATATATTGGCCAGTGGGCCATATTGGTAGGTATAAAGGCCGAAGTGTCTGTGTGTGGCAGGCAACTTTGATGCTGGGGATTGGCCACCTTCCCCCAAAGGAAAGAAAAGGATGAATCACCAAAAAAGCAGCTAAGTGAAACTAAGGCAAGAAATATGTCAGAAAAAGAATTCAGAATAAGGGTCATACAGTTCATAAACTGGATGGAGGAAAAAATAAACAACTCATGTAAGAATCAAGAAGTAATGTATGAAAAAATCAATAACTTATCTAAGATTCAAGAAGAAATGAAGAATGATATAGCTGCAATAAAAAACAACAACAACAAAAAAAAAACATGGAAGTAGACTAGGAGAAATGGAGGACTGAATTAGCGAATTAGAAGACAGAGAAGCAAAACATACCCAAACTGAATTGCAACTAGAGACAAAAATTAAAAAACAGGAAGAGAGCCTAAGGGAGCTATGAGACAACATGAAATGAAGCAACATATCAATAATAGGGGTGCCAGAACAATAGGAAGAGCAACAAGGGTTAGAAAACTTATTTGAATAAATAATGTCAAAAAACTTCCCTTATATAGAGAAGAAAAAAGTCACGCAAGCACAGAGTCCTAAACAAGATGAACCCAAAAAAGACCCACACCAAGACACATTATAATTACGATGGCAAATGTTCAGGACAAAGAGAGAATCGTAAAGATTGCAAGAGAGAGACAGGAAGTTGCATACAAGGGAACTCCCATTAGATTATCAAATAATTTCTCAACAGAAACACATCAGGCCAGAAAAGAATGGAAGGAATTTTACAAAGTGATGCAAAGCAAGGGACTGAATCCAAGAATACTCTATCCAGGAAGGCTATTATTCAAAATTGAAGGGGAAATATGGAGCTTAAGGGAATTTATCACTACCAAGCTAGCAATGCAAGAAATGTTAGAGGGACTGCTGTAAAAAGAAGAAATAAAAAGGTAAGAAAAAATACAGGCACAAAAAATAAAAATGGCTACAAAAAATTATCTTTCAATAATAATTTTAAACATAAACAGACTATCATAAATACTCTAATCAAAAGACATTGAATAAGTGAATGAATAAAAAACATAACCCATATATATGCTGTCTACAAGACCCACCTCAGAGTAAGGGACTCACACAGACTAAAAGTGAAGGGATGGGAAAATATCTTTCAGGCAAATGGAAATGAAAAAAAAAGCTGGGGTAACAATACTTATATCTGACAAAATAGACCTCAAAGTGAAGGTCATAACAAGAGATACAGAAGGCCATTTCATAATACTAAAGGCATTGATACAACAAAAGGATATAACCCTGATAAACATACATGCACCCAATGCAGGAGCACTCAAATATATATATTCCTGAAAAATATCAAGGGAGAGATCGACAACAATACAATCACAATAGGGGACTTTAATACCCTGCTGACATCACTGGATAAATCCTTTAGACAAAAAAAATCAGCAACTAACTAGCAATCCGAAATAACTCACTAGATCAGATGGACTTAATTGATATCTTCAGAACATTTCACCCCAAAGGCAAGGAATATACATTCTTCTCAAGTGCACATGAGACATTTAAAAAAATAGACCACATATTAGGTCACAAGCAAAATCTCTCCAAATTAAAGAAGATTGAAATCATATCAAAGACTTTCTCAGACCACAATGGCATAATATTAAGAAATAAATTACAATAAAAGGAGCCCCAAAAATTCAAACACTTGGAAGCTGAATAGCATGCTATTATACAGTGATTGGTTTACCAAAGAGATCAAAGAAGAAATTAAAAACATCCTGGAACTAATGACAATAAAAAACAACAACAATCCAATTCTATGGGACAAAATGAAAGCAGTCCTGAGAGGGAAGTTTAAAGCACTACAGGCCAACCTTTAAAAAAAAAAAAAAAAAAAAAAAAGGTGATAAATCATCTAACTCTACAACTCAAAGAATTAGAAAGAGATCAATAAGAAAATTCCAGCCAAAACCGGTTTGGCTCAATGGATAGAGCGTCAGCTTGGGGACTGAAAGGTCCCGGGTTCAATTCCGGTCAAGGGCATGTACCTTGGTTGCGGGCATATCCCCAGTAGGGGGTGTGCAAGAGGCAGCTGATCGATGACTCTCTCTCATCGATGTTTCTAACTATCTATCTCTCTCCCTTCCTCTCTGTAAAAAATCAATAAAATATATTTTAAAAATAAAAAATAAAAAAATAAAAAATAAGAAAATCCCAGAGTGAGAAGAAAGAAGGAGATAATAAAGATCAGAGCAGAAATAAATGACATAGAGACCAAAAAAAAAAAAAAAAAAAAAAATCAATGAAACCAAGAGCTGGTTCTTTGAAAGGATAAACAAGATTGAGGAACATCTAGCCAGGCTTGCCAAGAAACAAAGAGAGAGGACCCAAATAAACAAAATCAGAAATGAAAGAGGTGAAATAACAACAGACCCCATAGAAATAGAAAGGATTGTTAAAAAAAAAAAAATACTATAAACAACTCTATTATAACAAACTAGGCAACCTGGAGAAAATGGACATATTCCTAGAAAAATACAACCTTTCAAAACTCAATGAGGGCCAAAACTGTTTTGGCTCAGTGGATAGAGCGTCGATCTGCGGACTGAAAGGTCCCAGGTTCAATTCTGATCGAGGGCATGTACATTGGTTGCAGGCACATCCCCAGTAGGGGGTGTGCAAGAGACAGCTGGTTGATGATTCTCTCTCATCAATGTTTCCAGCTCTCTATCCCTCTTCCTTCCTCTCTGTGGAAAATCAATAAAATATATTTTTTTTAAAAACAACTCAATTAAGAAGATTCTAAAAATCTCAATAGGCCGATTGCTATGGAAGAAATTATAGCAGTCATCAAAAAGCTTCCAGTAAACAAAAGCCCGGGCCAGACAGTTTCACAGGGGAGTTTTACCAAACATTAAAGGAAGAACTGAAACCTATCCTCCTCGGCCTATTCCAAAAAATTAAAGAGTAAGAAACACTTCCAAGCTCATTCTCTGAAGCCAGCATTACCCTAATACCAAAACCATATAAAGACAACACAATGAAGGAGAATTACAAGCCAATATCGCTCATGAACATAGATGCCAAAATCCTCAACAAAATTCTAGCAAATTTGATCCAGCAGTACATCAGAAAGATCATATACCATGACCAAGTAGGATTTATCCCAGGGATGGTACAATGTCCACAAATCAATAAACGTGATACATCACATAAAAATCACATAGTCATATCAATTGATGCAGAAAAAGCATTTGACAAAATCCAACACTCTTTCTTGATAAAAACTCTCAGTAAAGTGGGAATAGAAGGATGATATCTCAACATAATAAAAGCCATATATGACAAACCCATAGCCAACATCATACTCAATGGGCAAAAACTAAAACCATTTCCACTAAGAACAGGAACAAGACAGGGATGCCCACTCTCACCACTCCTGTTTGACATAGTACTGGCAGTACTAGCCATGTGATCAGACAAGAAGAAGAAATAAAAGGCATCTAAATTGGAAGAGAAGCAAAATTGTCCTTATTTGCAGATGACATGATACTGTACATAGGAAACCCCAAAGACTACATAAAAAATTATTAGACTTAATAAATGAATTTGGCAATGTATCAGGATACAAAATTAATGCCAAAAAAATCTATGGCATATCTATACACCAATAATGAACTTATAGAAAGAGAGAATAAAAAAGCAATCCCACTTACTATTGCACCAAAAAAATTAAGACACCTAGGAATAAACTTAACTAAGAAGATAAAAGACCTATACAGGGAAAACTACAGAACACTGAAAAAAGAGATAGAAGAAGATATATACAGATGAAAGTACATACAATGTTCATAGATTGTTAGAATCAATATCATTAAAATATTCATACTGTACTACCCAAAAAAACTATAGATTCAATGCACTCCCCATTAAAATACCAATAGCATATTTTGCAGACCTAGAACAAACTTTCCAAAAATACATCTGGAATAAAAAAGACCCCAAATAACCTCAGAGAAAAAAGAACAAAGTAGATGGGATCTCAATACCAAAGATCAAGCTGTATTTCAAGGTCACTATTCTTAAAACAGCCTGGCACTAGCACAAAACAGACATATAGATCAATGGAATAGAATAGAGAACCCAGAAATCGACCCAAGCCACTATGCCCAATTAATATTCGACAAAGGAGGCATGAACATACAATGGAGTCTCTTCAGTAAATGGTGTTGGGAAAACTGAACAGATACGTGCAAAAAAAAAAAAAAAATGAAACTAGACCACCAACTTACACTATACACAAAAATAAACTCAAAATGGATAAAGGACTTAAACATAAGATGGGAAACCATAAAAATACTAGAGGAATCCATAGGCAGCAAAATCTCAGACATATGCCGAATCAATTTCTTCACTGATACTGCTCCTAGGGCAATGGAAGCTAAAGAGAAAATAAACAAATGGGACTACATCAAAATAAAAAGCTTTTGCACAGCAAAAAAAAAACCAAAAAAAAAAAACCATCAACAAAACAACAAGAAAGCCTATTATATGGGAGAACATATTTGCAAATGTTATCACTGATAAAGGTTTAATCTCCAACATCCACAGACAGCTTATACAACTTAATAAAAGGAAAATAAAAATAAATGATCCAATTAAAAAATGGGCAATTGCTGGAAAACAAATCAGTTTCACTAAGAAAGAGATGTTGACAGGAAGCCAGGAAGGCTGGTCAACAATATTAATTACTCTAACCTTTAGTTGAGATATTGTTAGCTGAAGCAGAATCTACCTTGTTTGTCCCGTAAAAGTTTCTGTTATTCCTGCCTAAGGGCTACATGTAAATTTCTGTTTATGTTGCCTAAGATGTTTTCCCCAAAGCCTCAATAAAAGGGGATGGCAGGGCCAGAGCAGGGAGTAGTTCTCCCATGAGAGTTGGACTACCGCCTGGCTCCCCATATCACCAAATTGAATTTCTTCAAGTCTCTTTCATTTGTGTGCAGCCTTTCTCCAGAACCTGAACCCTGAATTGGAACTCTTTCTACGTGGGCTGTGAAAGAGAGTCTTATAGGCAATGGATCTAAATAGCATCTGTTCAAAAGAAGACAGAAGGAAGGTCAAGAGGCATATGAAAACATGCTCAAAATCACTAATCATCTGAGAGATGCAAATCAAAACAACAATGAGGTACCATCTCACACCTGTCAGAATGGCTATCATCAACAAATCAACAAATGAAAGTGCTGGCAAAGATGTGGAGAAAAAGGAACCCTTGTGCGTTGCTGTTGGGAGTGAAGACTGGTGCAGCCACTGTGGAGAACAATGTGAAGTTTCCTCAAAAAACTAAAAACGGAACTCCCATTTGACTCAGTGATCCCACTTCTAGGAATATATCCCAACAGACTAGAAACACCAATCAGAAAGGATATATGCACCCCTATGTTCATAGCAGCACAATTTACAATAGCTAAGATTTGAAAACAGCCTAAGTGTCCATCAGTGGATGAGTGGATTAGAAAACTGTGGTACATCTACACAACAAAATACTATGTTGCAGTAAAAAAGAAGGAATTCTTACCATTTGCAACAGCATGGATGGAACTGGAGAACATTATGCTAAGTAAAACAAGCCAGTCAGAGAAAGATAAATATCACATGATCTCACTCATTTATGGAATATAATGAACAACATAAACTGATGAACAAAAATAGATCCAGAGACAGAGAAACATTAATCAGACCGTCAAACCTCAGAGGGAAGGTAAGAAAGGGTGGAACTAAGAGGGAGTGATCAACCAAAGGACTTGTATGCATGCATATAAGCCCAATGGACACAGACCACATGGGGGAGAGGGCATGATTGGGGGGATGAGAGGGGCGTAATGGGGGAATAAGGACACATATGTAACACCTTAATCAATAAAAAATTTTTTTTAAAAAGAAGAAAAATTCTCTTAGGAGCAGGCAGATTTCCATGGCTCATCCACCTGGCCACTGCTGCCAATTAGACATGATTAGTTGAGCAAGACTTTGGCAACGTCTCCTGGGACTTTTATGCTGAGCCATTGAGACTCTTATCTGGCAGAAGCATGGCAATACTTGGCCCTTTATTGGTTATACAGTTTAGAGTAGATAGGGGTAGTTGTTAGGGAAACAAGCAGAGTTAAGAGAATCCACAGACATATAAGTAAAGCAACAGTAATGTAATAAGAATTGTGTTTTCAGCTGGCTGCCTCCAGAGTTATACCATAACATAACCACTACTGTTAAGGTCCAGAAGTGACAGAATAGAAAGTTCTATACCAGCACAAAACCTGTTAATATAATGACCCCAAGATACTAGGTATGTAGAAGATATGGTTGGCCCTACTTCCCAGAGTATTAGACAGGATGATGTATGTAGGGTAGGCCCTATATCTCTAATGGGAATTCAGTATACTACCAGTGGCATCAAGTTAAATGGACTCCCTGGTGGTTTTAACCCTTAGCTATATCCCTTCCTGCAGGAGGAGCAATTAAGGTAGAGTAGGAAGTTACAGTCTTAGCTGAGCATATGGCTAAAGCCTACACAACAAAATCAGACCCAGCAAGCCCTTACCCTAATAAAAGATGAAGCCAACCAAATATGCAAAATGGTACTGCAGAATAGAATGACATTAGGTTTGTTAACTGCTACACATGGGGGCACTTGTGCTGTCCTACATATAGAATACTGTGCATATGTTCCTGATAATCAAGAAAATGTAACCAGTGCTCTGTAAGAGATAGACAGGGAAGTGCAGTCTATACAAGCTCTTTCCCATGACTCCCTCCAAGACTCATGGGATAGACTGTCAGGAGTATAGTGCTAGGCATTTTTGAGTTTTGCTATTGGAGCCAGAGTACTGTTCATAGCATGTTGTAGTTTGTATTACTGTTATAGACTCTATGTTCAAGGAGCTAGCATATGGGTCAGGATATCCCATAGAAACCATCCGGCATAAAGGGTGGAGTGTGGGGCCCTGACCAGAGTATGCCAGAGGTTAAAGGCCCATTCACCATACCCATATGTGTAGGCACTAACACAGCAGTATTACTATGTTAAAGTCCCCTTTGCCTTATGCATGCACAAGGGCAATGACTCAACAGAAGCACTATACGTACTGCACAAGGGCACCCTTCTATAGCTTGCTTCTGTTAATGTAGCATGAAGCCACTAATTGGCACAAGGCCTCTTTTGTTTGACCATGTATACAAGATACCACTGACCAGCCAGTTGTTGGCAACTTTGTAATAAATTATGGTCCACCTACCTACAGTCACTCATGTGTTCCTCCAATTTTCTGCACCCAGAGGGGGTCAAGTGCCTGGCAGAGGAACTTACACCCAACAGGTGGCCATGGAAGGAAAGAGCAGGGGCTGGCATGGGACTGTCTTTGGGAATTTCTCAAGGTCATTGTTTCTCAGACAGAACCTGTAGTCCTCAAGAGGTCCACCAAGGACCTTAGGTATCATCATATGAGAGGGTGACAGCCACAGGGGACAGAATTTACACCTGACTTCCACCTAAGATTTCATTCAAGGAATGTTTTCTACTGCCTTGGCAAAAGGAAAGCAGTAGAATGGATGAAAGTCCTTTTACGAGTACTTAAATTTCAGTTCAGCTTATTTGGCAAGACTTTAAAGAAGAGTCTGTTTCCCAAGTGTTTATTTCAACTCAGCTCTTCCAAACTCTGGAAAAACAGAGATTGAGATCATCCCTGTGGTGCAGAGGCTTCTGTCTGCACCCCAGACAGGGAAAAGGGCCTCTGAGTTATGCCCGGGGTCTGCAAAGCTGCAGCCCAGCCTTTTCAGAATGAGTCCTCATAAGAAGCCTTCAATGACCCTAAAGTACTGGACCTAGGTGGCTCTGCCCTATGCCAGCCCAGGGTGCTGAATTGGCCAGGAAAAGGGAGGGGGGGAAAAAAAAAGAAGTCACACAACATTTAGGTATTGGCTACCATGTGTAAATGGGTCCCCAGGAAATGCATTGTTTACCATGTCTTCTAGTCCTATTACCACACCAAAAGACCAACTGGCACCTCCCCCAAGGGAGTGAATACTTCCCAATACCATAAACAGAAAAGGTAAGGATAGGATTCATGTCTGAGAAAAGAAATTGAAGGAGAACTGGAATGAGCAGCCTGTACATCGTATTGTATTTTATGGGATCTAAGTCCTCCAGGTAGAATGACATTTTATCTCTGGACCAAGCATAGCCTGTGCTGATGACTTCCATCTCCTAGACAGGACACAGAGGTGCTGCATGTCACGTGTCGGGCTCTGCACGTTCTGAGTTTTTTATTATTAGTCAATTACTGCCCAACCCTCTCTCCACTCACACTCAACCACATTCTCACTCATAAGATGCTCCTTCCAAAAATATTAACGTTGTGTATGCCTCATAGAATTTAGAAAGAATTATTTTTTCCAAGGTAATAACATTCTGATTTGAATTATTCATTTAAAAAGGAGAGAGGTTTCTCATGGTCAGTAAAACTACTAAAGCACTCTCCAGACAACGTGATGACTGTTCAAATATAAGTGGATTTTCCTGATGTTGGACAGTTCCCGCACACAATCAGTGCTCTAAAAGCAAATTCATTAACCATAACCATTAATTATGTAGTAGATCTTTCGAGGATTCAAAAAATAACACCCATAATGAAAATACACCAACCTTCTTTATTTCCCCCAAAACTATTCAGGGTGAAATTAAATAAAATATGCTTGATATTAGGTAGCCAGACTTTTTTTTAAAGAATAAAGTTTTCAAATATCCTTACTTTAAAATGAATGTTGTGGGATATGATAAAAATAAAAGTTAAGGAAAAGAACCTTTTGTGAACCACACATTCTTAAACACACCATTTGGCATCGGGGCAGTGCTGTGTGTGCGGTGCAGGGTGTGAAACTCCCTCCATTGTCCACAAAGTCGGCACTCACCGGCCCAATGTGATGGTGGGGAGTTAGACATAGAGTGTGATTTATACCTAATACTGGGCACTTCACACTCCCAGCGATTCAGGAACAGCCATACAAGCACATTTTCAGTATTTTCTCAAGTTGTTTCCTAGAGAAAAAGTTTTAAAGGCCAATTGTAAAGTTGAATGTCACACACCTGGTTCAACATCACACACCCACCTGGCCACCTCCTTCCCCTGGCATGGAATCTGACACATTTTACTTGTCTCCTAAATTAAAGTAACATAAATGACAAAAACACATAGTTTATTTGAAGAGAATATTTGTGAATTCTGAGCATTTAATTTTCTCACTCACATTTAAAAAATTGTGGTAAAATATACATAACATAAAATTGACCATTTTAACCATTTTTAAGGATACAGTTGTGTGGCATTAAGTATATTCACATTGTTGTGCAATATCACCACCATCCATCTCCAGAGCTTTTCATCATCCCAAACTCCTTAGTCATCAAACACTAACTTTCATTCTCCTCCCCATCCCCTGGCAACCACCATTCTAATTTGTGTCCCTAATTTGTAATTTGCCTTTTTTTGGTACGTTGTATACATGGAATTGTACAGTGTTTGTTCTTTTGTGTCTTTAACTCATTTTGTCAGCTCCTTAGATTCTGCATTTAAGGAAAAGGTAGGAAATGTAGCAAATGGCTACATTTTCTTGTCTATTTTGCTATGATTTATAATGCCATAATAAAAAGATTGCTAAATTGTTGTTTAAAACTTGAATTTTTTTTATTGTCTCACTTTGATGTCACCTGCCTCTTAAGAAAAAAACTTTATAGATTATTCTTAAACTCTTTCTTATGATTATTTTAACTTACTTTTTTTTGGGGGGGGGTTAAATATGTTTAATGTAAATATATTTGCACAATTAAACAGAAGCTTATTAACTTAAGGAAACACATCTTTACTTTTCATGAATTTCTGAATAATGTAGTAGATTTTATTATTTATTTATTTATTTATTTATTTATTTATATGTGAATGTTTTTTATTTATTTTAAATAAATCTTTATTGTTAGGTTATTACAAATGTGTTCTTCTTTCTGCCCCACCCCCCTCAATTGCTCCCCTCCACCAGGTTGCCAACCCACTCTCTGTCCTTTCCCCATCCCCCATTGTCCTCATCCATAGGTGCACAGTTTTTGTTCAGTCTCTTCCCACACCCCCTCTCCCCTTTTCCCAGAGAATTGTCAGTCCACTCCCCTTCCATACCTCTGATTCTATTATATTCATCAGTTAATATTTTTCAGCAGATTTTTTAATTCCCTTGGTTTTTAGTTTCACTTGTTGATAGTTACATATTTGTTGTTCATAATTTTTATCTTTATCTTCTTCCTCTTCCTAAATAACCCCCTTCAGCAATTCATATAATTCTGGTTTGGCAGTGAGGAACTCCTTTAGCTTTTTTTTTATTTGTGAAGCTCTTTATCTGGCCTTCAATTCTGAGTGATAGCTTTGCTGGGTAGAGTATTTTTGGTTGTAGGTTCTTGCTATTCATCACCTTGAATATTTCTTGCCATTCCCATCTTGCCTGCATGGTTTCTGTTAAGAAATTAGCTGACAATCGTATGGGTGCTCCTTTATAGATAACTACCTGCTTCTCTCTTGCTGCTTTTAATATTCTCTTTGTCTTTTGCTCTTGGGGTTTTAATTATGCTGTGTCTTGGTGTGGTCCTCTTTGGATTCCTTTTGTTTGGGGTTCTGTGCACTTCCTGGACTTGTAAGTCTACTTCTTTCACCAGGTGGGGGAACTTTTCTGTCACTATTTCTTCCAGTATTCTTTCAGTATTTTGCTCTCTCTCTTCTTCTTGGATCCCCATAATTCTGATGTTGGTTAGCTTGAAATTGTCCCAGAGGTTTCTTACACTATCTTCAACTTTCTGGATTCTCTTATCTTCTTGCTTCTATGGAGGAGTGTCATCTGGCTCTTTGTATTCTAAATCTTTGTCTTGATTCTTGCAATCTTCCATTCTGTTTTTAGGACTCTGTGTAATATGTTTTATTTCAGACAATGTTTTCTTTATTTCTAGTTGATCCCTTATTATTTAGCTGATCCCTTTTCATATCCTCAAAGGTCTCATTTATTTTATCTGCCTTTTTTAGGATATTCTTGAATAACCTTATCACTATAGTTTTGAACTCAATGTCCATTCTTTTCTTTTCCTCCATCTTCTTCCTTTGTGTCCTGCCTCTTCTCTGCATTTTAGTTGTTTCCCTGATTTGATAGAATAATTTTGTGTGCTAGGTGTTCTGATAGAGCTCAGTAGCACAGCCTTCCCAGTTACCTGCAGTGGACAGTCTTGGTGTAGCCCTTTGTGGGCTATGTGTGCAGTCTTGTTGTTAAACCTTGCTTATTGTTGGTATCACTGGGAAGCATTGATCTCCAAGCCAATTGGCTGTGAGGATCAGCAGCGTCTCAGCTAGGAGGGCTTCTGTACTCCACTTGGATGAGGAAGGGTCTCAGGGTGGCACAGACAATCTTTGGCTCCTTGTCAGTCTTGCCTTAGAAAAATCCTGTTCACAGTGAGTTTTGCAAGATTGGTTGCAGGCGCGCGCACCTCTTTGGTAAAGGGGCAGACAAGCTTTGGATTCCTGCCAGTCCCTCCTTAGAGAAAGCCAGCCTCTGGGAAAGCTTCTGTGCTCAGCGTGGATGGGGCAGAGTCTCGGGTTGGTACAGACAAGCTTTGTTTTCTCTTCGGCTCCTCCCCAAGTCCCACAGTAATGGCCTCTGGCTTCACACACCTCTGAGAGATCTCTGCCTGCTGCCTGACAGTCTGGCCTCTCCCTGATGGGGGCCATCTATCAGAGCAATATGGTGGTTCTGTTTTCCTCTCGAACAAGAAAGTCAGCCGCACGTTAGCCCTCTCTGCGTGCTGGGAGTAAGTCAGTAGGGAACTCAGCCCGGCCCACCCTCTCCACACACCAGGAGTAAGCCAGTGCCTTTTTATGCACACAGTTCTCTCTACCTTCACAGTTTCTGAGGGTCAGCACGCCTTCTCTCTCCTTCCCAGATGGTGGAGTCTCCTCTCAGCTAGACGTCCAGTGCTTCAGGGCAATGCCTCTGCTGTTTTCCAGTTCTAAATTCAAATTTGTTGTGGTAGGCTGCATTCGGGTGTCTACCCTATGCCGCCATCTTGGTTTCTCTCCTTAACTTACATTTTTACATTTATTAATTTTTTTAAATTAAAATTTTAGGACCCCCTTCTACTCTTAACCCCTTCCCTCTGGAAACCACCACACTGCTCTTTGTGTTCATGAGTTTCAGTTTTATATTCCACATATAAGTGAATCATATGGTTCTTAGCTTTTCCTGACTGACATAATTTCCTTAACACAATATTCTGAAGATCCAATCATGTTGCAAATGGAGCCATTTCATTCTTTCTGATGGCTAAGTAGTATTCCACTGTATATATTACCACATCTTCTTTATCCAGTCCTCTATCACAGAACATTTGGTTGTTTCCATCTCTTGGCCACCATGAATAATGTTGCAATGATCATAGGGGGTGCATATATCTTTGCAAATACATGACTTCAAATTTTTGGGGTATATACCAAGGAGAAGAATTACTAGCTCTATTCTCTATTTTTTGAGGAATCACCCAACTGCTTTTCAAAGTGGTTGTACCAATTTACATTCCTACCAACAGTGGATGAGGGTTCCTTTTTTTCCACAGTCTCTCCAACACTTGTTATTGCTTGATTTGTTGATAATGGCTACTCTAACAGGTATAAGGTGGTATCTCATGTAGTTTTGATTTGCATTTCCCTGATTGTCAGTGAGGTTGAACATCTTAACATATTTCTATTGGCTGTTTGTATGTCTTTTCAGGAGAGGTGTATTGTCAGGTCCTCTGTCCACTTTTTGATTGGATCATTTGTTTGCTGTTGACTTTTAGGAGTTATTTATATATTTAGGAAATTAAATATTTGTCAGAGTTATTGTTTGCAAATATCATCTCCCATCTGGTTGTCTGCTTCTTTGTTTTGTTGTCAGTTTGTTTTGCTGTGTTTGCTCTGCTGGTGGCTTGCCCTTTTGGGCTGCCCTACTCCCTTCTTCTCCCCCCTCCCTGTCTCTTTCCCCTTCCCCCCTGCAGCTCTCTGTTCCTCCTAGCCAAAATAAGTGCCTGCTACTGTCAGCTTCCTCTCTGCTCCTGGCTGCAGGGCTGCATCTTCAGGCTGTCTGTACTTTCCTCCCTTCTTGTCTCTCTGTTTATTTCTAGTTGCCCACCTTTAGATGTTTCAATGTGTGGGTCTCTCAGGCATGTGTCTATGTTGAGCAATGATTTCTCTGTTGAATTATAGTTGGTCAATTTGTTGACATTTCATGGGAGGGCTGAGTGGACTAGAGCTGTGTGAAGAGAATCCAGAGTTGGGGGCTCTGAAATTAGAGCTTAGAAGGCAGCCACCTTGAATTATTCCCTCATACTGCAGAGGACATCTTTCTCAGGCATACCTTTACCACCCAGACAACCTGATTATCCTATATAATAAAGAGCTAATATGCAAATTAGATTAGATGGCAGAGCAACCTTCCTGAACATCCAATGGGTGGGAGGCGGGCCAGCGAGCCTACACTGCTAGGCAGCCATGGCAGTCCCCCTCCCCAAACCCCTCCTCCTGCAGAGGCAGCAGGAAAGGCAGTGGCATGGTCCAAGCCCCTTTGCAGAGCCAGGATGGGGTGTGACCATGGTGCCTTAATCTCCCACAGCCCCTACCCTGGCCAACCTGACCCCTGATTGGCCCCCCACAGGCTCACGGCTGGCAAGCACAGAGGCAGTGGTGAGAGCCTCTCCCACCTCCGCAGCAGGTGAGTGGTAAAGAGCAAGGGGTCCTGGACTGCAAGAGGGATATCAGGTCTCAGACTGAGAGAGGGCACAGGCTGGGCTGAGGGACCCCCTCCTCCAATGCATGAAATTTGTGCGCTGGGCCTCTAGTTTTAAATAAAATCATATATGATCTAGTACTTTCAGAAATCTTTTTTTGAGGAAATACTTATCCTCTTTTTGTATATAAAGTGAGACAAATATAAACAAAATTATTCTAGAGTGTATTAAACTATCATGACATACTAAGATGAAACTTCTCCCTGTGTATTGAGCCAATGGGAAGATGGCAGGGGAGAGGGAAGAAAGCTGACAGTTGGGGCAGGAGGACACAGCTCAGACAGGCAGTTGCTTTCCTCTCCCATGGCAACGCATTTGGGTCACTGATAATGTCATAACTTAGTGGTGGACCTGAGGAATGAGAGATTTGGTTTAAAGTGAGGGACTTCTGAAAGCTGACGAGGTCTAAGTAAGACTAAGGCCCTTTCCAATGTTTTTGAGATATCCAGACCAGACATGAGCTACTGATGAAGGGATAACAGTTTTGATCAGCTTGACTGCTAAAATGAGAGGGAACTCGATGATGGAAGGGGGGGCAGGTTATAGGAACCAATCAGAGACAGAAGAGGCCCAAGTTCTGGGGAGGGGGGAAACGGGGGGGGGGGGGGGGGAAGGGCCAAGAAGCTCTGGGCAAGGTAAAATTCCAGAAGATCAATGGGATTATGAAGTCCTCCATACCTAGAAAGTGAACTCCAAATTTTCTGAAGAGTGTTAAAGATTCTACCAGCTCTGCATGTGGTAGGACTATTTCAGGCCATATCTTTGTGGAGACACATTTTAGCCCCTTGCTAAACTCTGTTATGGTGTAGTTTTTTCTCCATCATATATAATGTTGTCACCTATGGCAATTTTATTACTTTTTTAAATTTACTTAATTTCTAAATAATTCTTAAACAATCAATCAAACAAACAAACAAAAAAAAAAACCTTGTTGGCTTGTCAAGGACAAAAGAGGTGGTTTTCTAAATTAAAGGGCTGTAAAGGACTTAGGGCCATTTGTAGCTGAGATTGATGGTGGTGATGACAGTGGCCCCTAGACATTCTAGGGAAAGGAAGAGGATGGATTTACCCTGTAGTGTCTTCCTGCCTACTTTCAAAATATGACCACCAAGACATATTTTTAAAACTCTTGAAGTGTTTGGGATATTTGAGGTCATGTGGTCAGCTTCCCAAACAATGCCGAGATCCAACTGGTGCTCAAATGTATCCAGGACAAATACTTTGGGAAAAGAGTTTCCTAAAAATGTTAACAGTCAGGTATACTTTCCAGTCGGGTCATGGGTTTTACATTTGTCTATCGTGTGGTATTATGGTAGTATCTTGCAAGAACTTCTGAAATGAACCATAGAGAGGGAGCCTGACTTTCCTAGAAATCCTGAATGAGTTAAAATGATTATGGATTAATTATGGTTATGACTGGGAGAGTTTATTATAGCTTATATATGTGTGATGGTAATAACCATAGTGTTTATAGACAATGTTATTGTTTTAAGAATGTTAATAGAAAGGGTCTGTACAGATAAATAAAATGTGTACATTATTCATTTGATAGATTAATGGAATCCTTACTTGATCTATTATTGCTAAAGTGTGGGCCTGTGTGTGTGTGTGTGTTCCTGGTATCTCAGATGCAAAGACTCTGATTGCTGAAGATTCTGCTACAGGCAAGCTAGGTTTCTTAATTGGTAATTACCATTTGTTACTAATTTGCTGATTTGGAGAAGCTGCAGAATTTTCTACAATAAGCTATTAAATGCTTTACACATACATCTCGCATTATCCTGAGAGTAAGAATTGAATCTTTGTTGCTTTGTGTTGTTTTTTTTTATTTAACACAATGCCTGGCACACAGCTGACAATAAAATTTTGCTGAATAAGTGGATGAATGAATATTAAAGGTAATTTTACTTAAGTTTAGATCAGGGGTGGGGAACCTTTTTCTGCCAAGGGCCATTAGATATTTATAAACATCATTTATAAACAAGCCATAAACATTATCAGCTTAAAAATTAGCCCGCTGTATTTGGTC
The DNA here is from genome assembly GCF_014108245.1 of Pipistrellus kuhlii. Classification (NCBI taxonomy): domain Eukaryota; kingdom Metazoa; phylum Chordata; class Mammalia; order Chiroptera; family Vespertilionidae; genus Pipistrellus; species Pipistrellus kuhlii. The sequence goes on along the minus strand of NW_023425529.1, from coordinate 102,600,327 downwards.
AAACATTTAATTAACTCACTAATGCCTTAGCAGGTTCAGAGCAAATGATTTCATGGGCTTTATATGGCCTGCAAGCCAGACATTCCCCACCCCTGCTTTAGATGAAAGATCTGTGAGAACCTTTATGCTCATCATTGCATATCTAGTTCCTAGAAGAAAGCTTCATACTTATTAATGCTAAATAAATGGCAAATAGAGATAAACTTATCATCAAGAGAAATAGATAATTTGAAAAAACACTAAGACCAAAATACTTTGATATCTGTGAAAATGGGAGAAGTGTGGAATGTAACATTTATCTAATTCATTTACTGATATGAGTGCCTAAAATGTATCATTTCTGGCAGGAAAACTACATTGGGTTTTGAATATATCAACTCAACTTTGTTGTGTAAGAAAAGAAAGTAAAATCAATAATCAAATGAGTAAGCTAGAAATCATTCTTGGAGGGCACTTGACAGCAGAGGAAACACAGGTTTAGAGTTTGATAGATCCAGGCAGATTCCTGGATCAGCCATTTCTAGCTTGCCACCTTGGATGCATTCAGGTTCTTTGTTTGGAAAACTAGAATTTTAAACTATATAGGTTGAAGAAAAATATATTTGCTCAGTGTCCTGTACTTGACAATTCATATTCAGGTTGCTTTGGATGGATAAGCATGAAAGAATTGTGTAAGATAAATTTTCAAAGAAGTAACTGCACAATGGATGGTTATCTGAGTTGAGGTAAGGGCATATTATATGATGGCAATCTTTCTGATGAGTCTTATTGAACCACTTGATATTTGAGTTAAAATTCAGACTGTTAAAATTACAACTAAAGCCCAAGTGCAATTTAGCACAATTGTTATGAAGTTAATAACTCTTGAGAATTTAGTTGAGCCCAAAAAGACATATTCCTCTATTCATGTCACAAATACATAAGTGCTTACTCTGCATTTGGCACTTATTAGGCATTAGGTATACAGAGGGAACAAAACAGTCAAAACTCTGTACTGTCCTGGCACTTACATCCTAGTAGGAAATGAGAATAAAATCAACAGCTTCTATGGGAAATAGAGGGAAGGGAATATGGAGTTGGGGGAAGGTAGGCAACTTTAAACCGGATGGTCATAGGCAGCCTCACTGAAAACATAACTTAGAAGAGTACTGTGATGAGCCATGAGACATCTGGGGGAAGAGCAGAGGAAACAGCATGGGCAGAAGCCCTGAGATGAAAATGAGCCTGACACTTGAAAGCTGTAGATGTCTACCTTAAAGCACTAAACTTTGCTAAATAATATATTTTTAAAAGCAAAGAAATGGGGCAGAGGGTGGTTTCCTTTAACGCTATTTAAAAAACTATTTTTAATTGATTTCAGAGAGAGGAAGGAAGAGGAAGAGAGAGATAGGAACATCAATGATGAAAGAATCATTGATTGGCTGTCTTCTGCACACCCTTTCTGGGGATCAAGCCTGCAACCTGGGCATGTGCCCTGATCGGGAATTGAATCATGACCTCCTGGTTCATAGATGGACATTCAACCACTGAGCCACACCTTGTGAAAGGTTGGGCCTTTTACAATTACTTTTGTCTGATATTCTGTTGCCTTTATAACATAAGCACCTGTTTGTGGTGGGCCCTTGAACTTAGAAACATGTCATGATGAAATAGGAATTCCGTGCAACTCTTTTTTTCTGTATTTTATTTGGAAAGCATTTAAATATCACTTACTACATACTAGGTGTTTTCTCAATACTTTATAAATGTAAAGTCACTTAATCCTCATTCCAATCTTGAGATAGGTGTTATTGTTCTCATTTTACAGGGAGGTAAACCAAGATAAACAGAGAGGTTAAATTAACAGCTAATAAACACCAAAGCTGTGATTTGAACCAGTCTGACCAGCTTTAGAATACATGTTCTATCCTCTATACCACACAGCCTCTGAGAGGGGTACCTTCTCTCCCACTAGTGAGCTGTGTTACATCACAATGTGACTAAATTCTACTGGATTTATTTGACCAGAAGTCAATGTTATCTTGGGTCTTTTGAGTACAGTACAGTGGTAGGAACATGAATTATTTTTTTTTTATTTTTTTTTTTTGTGTGTGACAGAGACCTGATTTTGAATTCTGGCTCAGCTCTAGTAGGTGGACAGCCTTCAGTATTCACTTGCTATCTCTATCCAGCCGCCTCCTCATTCATAAAATGAGGTGCAATAATTCACATCTACTCTGAAGCTTCATGGTGGGGACCCAAAGTGAGGGAAGAACCAAACTGTCTATACATTGTTCTCTCTTTCATATGTCTATATGTCTCTAGATTTGTCCTTCATAGCACTGTGACAGTTGGCCAGTCTGCCCAAGAGATAAGGACTCTGGAGACAGACCTGGCCAGGGGGAAAAGTTAAAAAATAAATAAATAAATAAAGTCAGTTGTAACTCAGTGCTGAGAATTCCTTTGTAGTAAGATATGTAGACCTCCCTCCAGACCTGGCTAGGAGATTGGCCATCAAAACAGCAGCATCCTGCACTTCTGTTTGAAGTCAGAACAGACATTCTGCTTGAGGCAAAAACAGGTCAGGTTGTGTAAACTACCTGAGAAATAGCTCAGGAAGGCCAGGTCTTTGTCATGAGGGGCCAATCTGGGAGTGACATACCAATGGTGGGAGAGGTGGAGAAAAAGAGGTATAAGAGGAGGGACTGCCCCTCCATCGGGGCTCTCACCTGGGTGTTTGCCGGCTGCTGCGTCAGCCAAGGTTTGAGCCTGAATTCGAATCTGTAATAAACTCTAGCATGCTTAATCAAATTGGCTCTGGTGGTTCATCTCTTGGGGAACTTGCTTCGTAACAAGCACTCATCTGTATCAAATATCATCTAGCCTATTTGTTTAGTTCATGACTCGATAACATCTTCCTCACTTCCAATGTAAGCCCTTAGATGGCAAAGCACTGTTTTATTTATCACTGTATCACAGTACTTATAATAGCATCAGCCATAATAAGCCTACAGCAAAAAGCTGTTCACAAATGGCCAATTTACATTAAGTTCTCAGCACAGAGCTAGCTCATGGTAAGTTCTCAACACAGCAGCAGCACGTGTGTTGAGAAGTATCTCCCACTCCTTTGCAATCTTGTGGCTATAAATGGGTGGGGTCTCTGGCTAGAGGTACAGCTGGCATATGTGGAAGCCTTGGTGAACATGAACTGCCCCTTCCAGCCCAGAAAATGCATTTATCCAGGCCAAGAGGTTTGAAGGGGTAAGCGGAGTTGCGATTTCAAATATGTATTTATGAAAGGCATTTGACTTGTAGACTTGACATTCTAAGGAGCACAGAGCAAATCTCACTCTCTTTCAAGTGGCATCTGGCAAGGCCTTCTTCTTGTCACTGGCTGGTTAGTGAGAATGTGTGGGCAGAGACAATGCGGCTGTTGAAACCAAGTGTCGAATTTCCTGACCTTTGAGCATTTTTAAAAACTCTTTACATTTCAGCTGCTTTGAAAAAGGGGAGTGGACTCTTCTCAGTTGTCATCATACCTTGAAGGTGTGAGGACATCTGGCATTTTGCCTGGAGATTGCCAATCTGATCATCATTCCGATACCTCCTGCCCTTCTGGGGCCACATTTCCAAACCTCAGCATTTTAAGAGGCCTCAAGAATTTCTAAGCACCCTTTTAAAGTGGTTTATAATTTTTATGAAGTCTGTGTGGAAAGTGGTACAGGAGAAACCTAAGGGAGGCCACATAAATCATGTAAGAGGTCAAGTAGGCATTCATCTGACTGGGTCCTGCTTCCTATTTATTCACTTCCTGGAGACTTAGCTAGATTTGGCCAAAGGCCATCATAAGCCTGTGGTGAGAGTGCTCCTTCTTAGGCCTTGACAATGTCCATTCTATTCCTCATCTCGTGTTTAAAACACTTTATTCATCTTAATCATAGACTCTGCCAATACAAAGTGCTTGTGCAGTGGCTTCCAAGTTATGAAAGGCCTGTGGGCGTCATGGTTATCTGAGAGCAGGACTAAGTTATCGGGGTCAATACAGGAAGCATTTGGTTTGCCAAGACAGACTGTAGTGGGGATGTGGAGTGAGGCTGGTGGAGTCAGGGCGCTTGGCAGTGGTAGAGTCGGTTCTCCAGAATCCATCATACCCCACTGCTCTTGTGCCCATTAGCACTTAGGTGATGGAGGAGGGACTCCGTTCAGTGCTGCAGGGACCAGCTGTGAATGGGGACTTAGGTGTGCTTTGGCTTGAGTAGTTCTGATAGTATTAAAAGGTCATTATAGCCATGGCCACTAGAATACCCTATTCTTAACCAGCCATCTCTGGGCTTCACCCAGCCATTTCTGGGCAACCTGAGGAGGCCTCTGCCCAAAATATGATGGCCATTTAAATCAAAGCAACATATCGTTTTGTACTGGGCTGCGAAGCACTTTGGAAACCAGGCTGAAGCTCATGACTGAGGTCCAACAGGGCCTCCTCTTTCCAAGCCTTATACCAAATCTTAGCTACACAATTATACCTTATACCAAATCTTAGCTACACAAATGAACTGAAGAGCTGAGGGTCTCAAGTATTAGAAAGTGGAAGAGAGAGACTGGCCAGGCCCACTTAGGGTTCTTCACCTGAGGCAGAGCATCAGAGGAAGATGAGGGACTTTGAACTGATGGCCCTGTCTGTTCTATAGGACATGTAGGCCAATCGAGGCCTATTCCTACCTGCTCTCCTGCTCCTTCTGCAGGAGTCAGAGGAGAGAGGGCCCTGTCCCCTCTACTGAGACCCAGAGCCCATAGCAGACATGTAGCTTTTGGGGAAAGGATGATTATGGGTCAATGCATTATCAGTGTCTTTTTCATTGTTTGAGAGATTTCTCTATATTCAGGTACTTCTGATCCACATGTCTTCTCCCAGAGACCCTAGTGCCCTCTCCTCAGGCCATGAGCCTGGCTAGATGCTGAAGCCTTTCATTCAGGTGAAGGATTAAAATGCTAACTATTTTTGCTTTGATTACTAATTTTACCATTTTCAGTAACCTTATTTTGTAGAGCTAATCTTTTCTTTTTATGCTTCCCTAGCATTATCTATTTTGAGCCACATGATTAAACTCTGACATTTGTTTTCTGTTTATTCTTTTGGTCAGAAGTAAATACATGTTTAAGCAACAACTTCATACAACTCTTGGATTATACAATATAAAAATACTAGAGTATTGCTCTATCCAGTTTTTGGCTCAATGTTTAGAGTGTTGGCCCATAGATTGAAGGATCACAGGTTTGATTTTGGTCAAAGGCATGTATCTGGGTTTCAGGCTCGATCTCAGGCCAGGTTTGTGCAGGAGGCAAGCATCCAAACATCTCACATCAATGTTTCTTTCTCTGTCTCTTCCACTCCCTTCCATTCTCTCTTAAAAAAAAAAAAAAAAAAAAAATCAATGGAAAAAATATCCTCAGGTGAGGATTAACAACAGCACAATACTAACAGTCTTTTAATTTTAGTTTTGTAAGTAATATAATTTAAAAACTATTTCAAATGTAGTTTTAAAAGTTATATATTCTTTTTTTAAAATATATTTTATTGATTTTGTACAGAGAGGAAGGGAGAGAGATAGATAGTTAGAAACATCGATGAGAGAGAGTCATTGATCAGCTGCCTCTTGCACACTTCCTACTGGGGATATGCCCGCAACCAAGGTACATGCCATTGACCGGAATCGAACCTGGTACCCTTCAGTCCCCAAGCCAACGGTCTATCCATTGAGCCAAACCGGTCTCGGCAAAAGTTACATATTCTTAAATTTAAAAAAATAAGAAGTGGAAAAGTATTCCTTGTTTGTTCTAAGCATACGGCCTGTGGTGCTTGGCAGTGCACTTCCCTGCCCCATCCTCCCTGTCAGTCCTTCCAGCCGCTCTGCTGCTGAGCTCGCCGTCTCTTCATGCCCTTCGCCCATCACAGAATTCCTCCAAGTTCTCTGACTACATGACAGAAAAGAGCATTGTCATGCAGCGTCCTGAAGGCTTTACACACATTAACATATAAAATCCTCAGATTATGTCCCTGCTGAGGTTCATGCTATTCATTTTTGCACTGTAAGCATGTAGTGCTCTGATGGGCCTATTGGGCTCAATACATATTTGCACAAAGTTGAAAAACTCAAGTGTATCATACAGCTGATGTGGCTTGCTTGTGCCTGAAATTGGGAACAGACTCCGGAGGTTGTTACCTGCCTTAGCCCACTGTCTGGTGCTCTTGGAAGCTTCTGAGGACCACTGGCTCTTTGCCCAAGCCTTTCAGACCCACAGGCCACTAACCACAGGGCCACCCCACACGCCTCTCCACTCAGCTTTCTACCACCCCATCCTCCTGCCCAAGAGCCTTCCCCACTTTCTCTGCCACTCTGTTGTCTCCTGTCTTCCACTGCTTTCATCTCTTGTGTTGGCTTTTTGTGAAAATATGGGTAGAGAACAGCTCACAAGAAATTACAGAAAGATCAAGCATGGCGGCAGGGCGATGGAATAATCTTTATTGTGAAGCCTCTCACCAAAGTCAGGGTCTTGAGCAAAGGTAGGAATAGGCAGCCTAGTCCTTGAGAGCTTTGGCCTTTGATGGCATCTCCACCGTGAGTATCTGGAAAGGCTGGAAGAAATCCCGCAGTCCCTTTCCCATTGAGCACATCCAAGACTCAGGGGCTCCCCTGCATTAGCAGCTGTGCAGACTCCATCACGGTTGCCATGTTACCTGGTCTCCACCATGCTTCAAAGGGCCATTCCAGCCAATGAGTCTGTGGCCTCTTGATGTCTCCCAGCACACTATAGTCACATCACGTAGTTGATTTACCATGTGCAGCTGCAGGTCTCCTTCAGCAGGCCTCCACATTGCCCTGGTGCTCAGCTTTCACTGTTCTAGTCACCACTTGCACAAGCTTAGGTGGTTATTCTCTTCTAAAACCAGTGCATCCCACTCCTTTCCCTTGGTGGTTGCTTCCCTTTCAGTTCCCTCCATCTCATCTGAGTCTCTCTGCTGTTCCAGGGCCCTGGATGTGGTCTCTGTGAGCGTAGAGAGAAATCTCTCTGGTCCTTGGTCTATACTTGATCCCTCAACTATGCAATTCAGAATTGCTTGTGTTCCATGTGGTTGTTTCAGCTGTATCACATTGCAAGCTCACATATAATTTGTTGGCTTTTTTTCATTCTCCTGAGGTCTTGTTCGGTGTTTGTATTTTCCAAAGACTTTATCTCCTTGCCATTAATAACCATGTTTGAGATTCTTGTCCTCCCTGAGTTTTTTCCACATTGGACCTCCCTTTATTTACTGCCCTTAATTATTGCCTCTTTTGATTTGTGTCCTATTCTCATCCTTCAGTGGGAGGCTTATTTAGTTTCGGTTAATGGACAGCTGCCCACCCCTGTCAGGGAGGCGTGTCACAGAGGAAAATCTTTATGGTACAGCAATGGCACGCACCTCCTCTTGCTTCATAGAGTGCTGCTGATTCAGTTACTCCTGCCAACAAGGCCCAGAATAGAAGCTGCTGGAAAGACTCAGATATATGACCTCTGATGAAAGAACAACTAACTGTTTAACTGGGAAATAGACACAACGACCTATCTGTGCTCTTTTTGTGGGTGAGGATTATTGTATCAAGGACAGAGATGAGCTCTATTTGATATTTATTTCACATGATGTAAAAGGGTTAGTGCTAGAAAAAGGAATTAATTTAGCTTTAAGATAAAACTTCTCCATAGTTAGTCCTGAGGCTTGGAATGTGGGACAAAGAAAGATTTTCTGGGTGCAAGAGGGGGAGGGAGATTGTCTTTTTGGTCTTTAAAAATGAAACAAGGATTGTTCTATGGGACAGAAGGGCTCAAGTCCAACTCATGTAAAATGAGATCCTTAATGCATTTAGACTCTATCAACATGTTCTGGCTTTAATTCCAGCCTTTTGGACATTATTCTCAACAATCTTATTTTCTTCTAGTCAACGATAACCACTTATCTCAGCATCTTTAGAGTTATTTTGGATTAGGAGCATGCCATAAATAGCAAATGAGCAGGTTTACAACAGACATGCTTAATCCTGGAAACTTATTTGATCTCCACACTTCTTATCTCAGGTTTTGCATGTGCCCTCAACTCAGAAGCTCATCTCCTACCTTAAATAGACAGTTTCAGAATCATCTGAGGACAGATCTCAACTGTGGGACAATGTGAACTGAATTTCTGTACTACTGACCCTTCCTGGCTGCCCTCAGCTACCTGCTACCTATGAAGTAGAAGTGGTAGATGAGGTATTTGAAACAGAATAAGTAGCCAATGAATATGTTGGTGGTTTATGGTTATAACGTGATGACAGATAGATCATAAGTCAGTTGTTTTCCTTCTTGAGGTCTCACTTTTCCCCATACTAACCTATTTATATTCCAGACTTCATTATATGTAAGGTCTTTTCCAGCTCTCTGATTTAGTCTATAGCTCTAGGTTGGCAAGATAGAGTGCCTCACTTCATTCCCACTTGGGCTGAGGCTCATAGAATTGGTTGGGGTTTTCAAAATCCTGTATTTTCCATAATGTGCTACTTTTCTGACATTTTTATGTTTGAGAAAGAATCAGCTGAGATATTGTAAGGTCTGATAGATAACATTCTAGTGTTCCACTGAACCCCCAATCTTTAAAAGTTCCTCAGATTTCCACACCTTCCTTCTATCACCATTGCTCTCCCCACATTAGTCACCAGGGCCCCTTTGTTTCTAAAGTATGGGAAGTAGAGACTGAGCCCAATCTCTTCCCAAAATCCACAATCAGAGAAAGTGGACTTGCCAGTTAGGCTTTCTCAAGATAACCTGGGCCACGGACCTGAGAGAGCTTTACAAATGCCATCCAGCTCTTAATCTCCAGCCCTTTGAAAGCCATCACTGGTTGCTTTGGCTGTACTTAGAATGGAATTTGGTTTTTCTCTGAATAGGTTGTATTAGGAATTCCAAAAGAGGGTTCATCTTCATTTTCAGATTACAGTGATTTGAGATGCTTTGAACACAGGAAAACCAGAGACGGTGGTATCCATTCCTTGTTCCTGAGCAGGAGGTTACTCAGCTCCGAGTCACGGAGTTGTCTAATACCCTTCCAGGCACTTGGTTCTAGTAGGCACAACAGGCAATCTGAAATGAGAAATGCAGGCAGAGTTGATGCAAAAGGACAGAGATGTGATAAGGGAAATGATGTTTCAGCTCATCATAGCAGAGCACCCCTTTCATTTCACCTTCATCATACTCTTCCTTTCAGTCTCTCCTTATTTGGCCATCCCCCTTATCTTGCCAATTAAATTAAAATGCTATAGTTCAGGCCCAATGTTTCTAACCCAGTTGGGGATCCAATTCAAGATAAAAATGACTAAAAGTTTCTCAGCGCAGGGCCACAGGTGAGTCCTGGGTTGCACAACAGTGAAGCAGGATATCATCAAAACTGCTGCATGGCTCTGGAAAGGACAAGGCAGGTTTTTCAATACTGAGGCCTAAAGTAAATCTGGAAGACATTGCCTCCTGCTGGGACAGAGTACCACGTGAAGCTTGGCTTCGGGGTGTGCAGACCTGTTCCTCTCCTCTGAGGCTCTGTGTGCACAGCACCTGCTCTGAGTGCCCTTTGTTCTAATGAGAAAATGCAGTGGTGTCTGAGGTAGAATGTGCAATAGATAGAAATCTCAACTTCAGCCAGCAGAATCATGCAAAGGGAGGGTGAGTGGAATACACAGTTTGTTGCTTAGAGGGACTTCATGGGAACGTGAGCCTACAGCCCTCAAAGAAGCCGCAACAAAGAAGAAATTCTTCTCCTTCCCACCTCGCACCAAGATGACTGGTATCAGACCAATTGTCTCAGTTTACCTGCTGAAAAGCAGTGCAATGCTGTTTAATAGCTTCCCCAGGGGGTCTCCGGTGCACTCAGAACCCAAGCAGCCCCATGACACAAGGTGTCTGGAGTGATAGCACTCAGGGTCATCTATAAGCAATTCAGAGGACTTCCAAGGCACACTGGTCACTACCTCTGAGAAGCTGCACCACAGTCTAACACCCTCCTGCCAAGAGATGGGTCTGATTCCCTGTAGGGTGGGAACACCAGAGGTGATGAGGAAAGGGGAATTTTTGCCCAGAACCTCATAAGGCCACATCAGGAACTGTGCTGGCTTTTCTGAATGCTCCCCAGGTTTTCCTTCCACAATAAGCAGCAAATGAAAACCAGAACCAACCAGCTAACCCAGCAACTTTTCTTACTTGCAAGCATTTGAACAACTCTTCCCAAGAAGGGTGACCTGCAGTTCTGTAGTTGCTTCAGAGGTCTTAAAAAAAAAAAAAAATACAGTTTTCACAATGATCTTCTTTAACAACCCTAACAAAAATATTTTTTGCCTTAAAATTCATTTGGTCCTTTTTTAAATTTGTTGGGGTGACACTAGTCAATAAGATTATATAGGTTTCAAATGTACATTTCTATGCTACTTGATCTGTATATTGCATTGTAGCCCACCCCACAAAGTCATCTTCTCTCATCATATATTTGTCCTCTTTTACCCTTTAATACCTCCCACCCCCCATTCTAGTAACCACCATACAACAATATGCATCTATGAGCTTCAGTATATCCCACATATGAGTGAAATCATATGGTTCTTAGCTTTTTCTGGCTGACTTATTTTGCTTAGCATAATATTCTCAAGGTCCATTCATGTTGTTGTAAATGACAGTATTTCATCTTTTCTTATGGCCAAGTAGTATTCTACAGTATATATGTGGCATATCTTTTTTATCCAGTCCTCTATCATAGGGCACTTTGGTCATCTCCATGTCTTGGCCACCGTGAATAAGACTGCAATGAACATAGAGGTGCCTATATCTTTGAGAATAAATGTATTCGAATTTTTCTGATAGATACCCAGAAGAGGGATTACTGGATCATATGGTAACTATTCTTTATTTTTTGAGGAACCTCCACACTGTTTTTCATAATGGATGTACCAGTTTACATTCCCCAGCAGTGAATGAGGGTTCCTCTTCCTCTCCAACCTTTCCAGCATTTGTTATTGCCTATCTTGTTAATAATAACCATTTTAACAAGTGTGAGATGGTATCCTATTGTAGTTTTTGTTTTCATTTCCCCTAATAGCTATTGAAGTTGAACATCTTTTCATGTATCTGTTGGCCATTTGTATGTCTTCTTAGGAGAGGTGTCTGTCTGTTCAGGTCCTCTGCCCATTTTTTAAGATTGGATTATGTGTTTAGTGCTGGGTTTTATAAGTTCTTTATATATTTTAGATATTAACTTCTTGTAGGAGCTGGTATTTGCAAATATCAATTCTCATTTGGTTGTTCTTTTGTTTAGCTGCTGGTTTCTTTTGCTGTACAGATGCTTTTTAGTTTGATATAGTCCCACTCATCGATTTTTGCCTTTACTTCCCTTGTCTTTGAGGTCAAAATCATAAAATGTTCTCATTTATGTTCTCAAAGGTACATAAGCTTAATACATATATTTTCTAATTTGTAACTTATTGTTTTCGGTCCTTTATTTTGATCTTTGATCCATTTTGAGTTAACTTTTGTACATGGGGAAAACTGTAATTTAGTTCCCCAGACCCAGGTGTATATGCAAATTAATCCCCATCTTTGTTGGGTTAATTTGCATACTCTGTGGGTGTAAGGTATAGTCAATTTACATGTTTCTCTATTATTATGTATGATTTTTTTTCTTCTTTTTTTTTTGTTTAAATTTGAAAAATAGGGTTTGATAAGTGGTATTGTATGACATCCTATATGATTATAGCCAAGTTCATGAGTACAAATAAAATAGCAGTTTCCCTCATTCTCTCTTCTGAGTTCCACTCTGAGAAGACAGGAGATGGGAGCATTATTCTTAGACACAGGAGCCCTGCCCCAGGCCACTCAGCTCCTAACACCTGCAGAGACCTGGATGGAAAGGTATGCAGAGCAGCACGCTGGAGGAAATCACACTAGCATGTACAATCCAACACACTGACAAAATTCACCCTGCAGTGGGCTGTGAGGATTTGAACTGCACACCAAGGAGATGAGGCCTTGCATTCATTGTCTTTAGAGAGGAGACAATCCCGGGTGTGGCATGACTACCATGTACTGCCTCATTCCCTCGCTTCGGCTGACATGGCCCTACCTGTCCTCCTGGAGTACAGTCACTCACTGTGACGGAAATGAAAACACCTCGTGCCAGTGCGAGATTTTGTCACATGACCAATCCTGCAAGTGGCCTTACACTTTTTCATTTCACAAAAGGTTTAAATACCTGGGCCCTAACGTAGCACAAGATGCCTGAAATTCAGAAAATTATGAAAAAGACTCTTCTCCACCCCTAAGGATATTTCATCTTTATAAAGTTGAAAATACAAAATATTACAATAATTTGGCCTTTCTCCCCACCAAAGAAATCACATTCTCAAAGGATTCCTGCAAAATACAAAATTCACTTCTCCCTAAACTGAGACCAAGAAGCCAATGTTACACTGCCAAGAAGACCCCAAAGTAGGTGGAAAAGATACTTCATTACTTTTTTAGAAAAATATTTTTTCTTAATCTAGTAATATTTATTGCATGTGATATATTAAAAATCATTTTCTTGAAATATTAATGTTTATTGCATATAACATTATTATATTAAAATATTTTTTGTTAAAAATCAACATCTAAATAAATAAATAAATAAATAATAAATAAAATAAATAATCACACACAAAAACAGTCCCTATTTAGGTCCTTTGCCCATTTTTTTAATTGGATTGTTTATCTTCTTTTTGTTAAGTTGTATGAGTTTCCTATAAATTTTGCAGATTAGATCCTTATCAGATATAACTTTGGCAAATATGTTCTCCCATGCAATGGACTTTCTTGTTGTTTTGCTGATTGTTTCTTTTGCTGTGCAGAAGCTTTTTATTTTGATGTAGTCCCATTTGCTTATTTTCTCCTTAATTTCCATTGCTCTCGGAGCTGTATCGGTAAAGATATTGCTATGACATATGTCTGATATTTTGCTGCCTATGGATTCTTCTATGGATTTTTATGGTTTCCTGTCTTATGTTTAAGTCCTTTAGCTATTTTGAGTTTATTTTTGTGTATGGTGTAAGGCGGTGGTCTAGTTTGTTTTCCTTTCTTTCTTCTTTCTTTTTTTTTTTTGGAATATATCTGTCCAATTTTCCCAACACCATTTATTGAAGAGTCTGTCTTGATTTTGGTGCATGGGAGCATATGTATTTTAAGTAAGGTTGGTCAGGGGAAGGTTCTTAGAGGGAACCTTCTCCTGAGCTGAAGTGTACAGATGAGACTGAATCTGCTATTATAGTCCAAGGGAAGGACAAGTGCAAATGCCCAGGCACCAAAAAGAAGAGAGCCAGCAGGAGAGCAGCATGAAATGACTGAGAATTGGGCAGGGATGGAGTCAGGAGGAACCTTGAAGACAAAAAAGGTTTATCATGTATTCTAGGAATCATGGGCTCCAAGGCATTTGAGAGTCACTCATTCATTCAGGAAATGGTAACAAAGACATTTACTTCCATTATATATAATAAATGGATATTTATATGAAATAAGTATTTTATTTATTTAATATTTGTAATTAATAAATATAATTAAACAAATAAATATTTACATACTATAATGAATATTGGGCTAAAAAATACCCATTATCTATCAAACATTGTTCTAGGCTAAAAATATAAAAATGGAGAGATAAAATTCCACTTCCTTTTAAAAATATATATTTTATTGATTTTTTACAGAGAGGAAGGAAAAGGGATAGAGAATTAAGAAACATCGATGAGAAATATCGATTAGCTACCTCCTGCACACTCCCTACTGGGGATATACACACAACCAAGGTACATGCCCTTGGCTGGAATCGAACCTGGGACCCTTCAGTCCACAGGCCGATGCTCTATTCACTGAGCCAAACCAGTCAGGTCTACTTCTTCTTCTTCTTTTTTTTACTTTTTTTCTTCTTCTTTTTTCTGACACTATTACAGATGTCCCCACTTCTCCCCTCATCTCCTCCCCCACCCTCACATTTATCTCCCCTCCCCTCTGGCCATCACCCCACTGTTCTCTGTGTCTATGGGCTATGCATATATGTTCTTTGGCTAATTCCTTTAGATTCTTTCATCCAGTTCTCCCACTCACTCCCCTCTGACAGCTAACAGTTTGTACCACGTATCTATGCCTCTGTTTCTATTTTGTTCATTAGATTCCACATACAAATGAGATCATATGGTATTTCTCTTTCTCTGACTATTTTATTTAACTTAGCACAATAGTCTCCAGGTCCATCCAGGCTGTTGCAAAAGGTAAGAGTTCCTTCTTTTTATGGCTGTATAGTATTCCATTGTATAAATGTGCCACAACTTTTTTTCTCATTTTATTTTTCCCATCACCATTTAACCCCCTATCTTCCCCTAACTTCACCCCCACTCCTACCAACCATGGGTTGTCCATGTTCATAGATTATTCCTCTTTTAAAAAAAATTTTGTTTAATCCTCTCTACCACCACCCCCAGCCGCCACCAGAGGTGTTTGTATACTCTTTATCTCTGATTCTGTCTCTATTTTGCTTGTTAGTTCAGTTTGTTCATTAGATTCCACATACGAGTGAAATCATATGGTACTTATCTTTCTCTGACTGGCTTATTTTATTTAGCATAATGCTATCCAGGTCCATTCATGCTGTTGCAAAGGGTGAAGTTTCCTTTCTTTTTATGGCTCAGTAGTATTACATAGCTATTTTACCCTCTCATCTACTGATGAACACTTGGGCTGCTTCCAAGTTTGGCTGTTCTATACAATCAAAGGGTAATGTGCAAATCGACCAAACCACGGAACAACTGATCTCTATGATGCACAATGACCACCAGGGGGCAGATACTCAAGGGAGAAGCTGCCCCCTTGTGGTCAGTGAGCTCCACAGGGGGAGCACAGCTCAGCCAGAAGCCCTGATTGCCAGCATTAAGAATGTCCGACTGATGGCTTAAGCCTGCTCTTCACTAAGCCATCAGTTGCACATCCCCCAAGGGCTCCTGGATTGCGAGATGGCATAGGCTGGGCTGAAGGACTCCCCACCCACCCCCAAGTGAATGAATTTTGTGCAGTCGGCCTCTAGTTGTAAACAAAAATGCTACAATGAACATAAGGGCATATATTCTTTCAAATTAGTGTTTTGGTTTCTTTGGATAAATTATCACAAGTAGAATCATTGGGTTATATGGCAGTTCCATTTTTAATGTTTTCAGATAATTCCATACTGCTTCCAAGTGACTGCATCAACCTGCATTTCCACCAAAAGTGTACAGGTTTTCCCTCTCCACATCCTCATCAATACTTGTTGATTGCTGATTTATTAATCTTAGTCATTCTGATAGGTGTGAGATGAAATCTCATTGTGGTTTTAATTTGCATTTTTCTGATGATTAGTTATATTGAGTATCTTTTTATATGTCTACTAGCTAGATGCCTGTTGCACAAAATTCATGTGTGTGTGTGGGGGGGGGGGGGGGTGTTCCTCAGCCCAGCCTGTACCCTCTCCAATATGGGACCCCTTGAGGGATTGAATCTAAATGGGCAGATGGACATCCCTCTCACAATCCAGGACTTCTGGCTTCCAACTGCTCGCCTGCTTGCCTTTCTGATTGCCCTTAACCACTTCTGCCTGACAGCATGATCAACCCCTAACAACTCCCCTGCCAGCCTGATTGATGCCTAACTGCACCCCTGCCAGCCTGTTTACCCTTAACTGCCCTCTCCTGCAGGCATGGTCACCCCTAACTGCCCTCTCCTGCAGGCCTGGGTCCCTCCCAACTGCCCTTCCCTGCAAGCCTGGGTCACCCCAACTTACCTCCTCTACTGGCCTGGGTCTCCTCCAACTGCCCTTCCTGCAGGCCCAGTTGCTCCCAACTTCCCTCCTCTGCAGGCCTGGTCCCTCCCAACTGCCCTCCCCTGTTGGCCATCTTATGGCAGCCATCTTGTGTCCACATGGGGGCAATCATCTTTGACCACTTGGGGGTAGCCATTTTGTGTGTTGGAGTGTCAATCCATTTGCATATTACTCTTTTATTAGATAGGATTGGCCATCTGTATGTTCTCTTTGGAGAAGTCTATTTCACATCCTTTGTTTATTTTTTTTTAATATTTATTTATTTATTATTAAGATATTTTATGTGTACATATCTTTCCATTGCCTCCCTCCCATACCCCCTTTGCTTATTTTAAAATTGAACTTTTTTTTTCTTTTCTTAGTATTGAATTTTATAAGTTCTTTATAAATTTTGGATATAAAGCCCTTATGAGATGTATCAACAAATATGTTCTCCCATTCAGTGGGTTGTTTGTTCACTTTGTTGATGGTTTCCTTTGCTGGGTAAAACCTTTTTAGTTTAATGTACTCTCATCTGTTCATTTTCCTTGTCCAAGGAGGTATATTAAACAAAAATTGCTAGAAGAAATGTCCAAGATTTTACTGCCTATATTTTCTTCTAGGATTTTTATTGTTACAAGTCTAACATTTACATCATTGAACTATTTTGAATTTATTCTTGTGTGTGGACTTTGAAGGTAGTTAGATTCATTTTTTATACATAACTGTCAAATTTTCCCAACACCATTTATGGTAGGGGTGTCGAACTCAATCAGAGAAGGGGCCAAAATCTAAAATCCAGCCTAAATCGTGGGCCGAATGGTTTACTGAACAGTCATAAACTGTCATTGTGATGGAAACGCAGCGGAGTGCAGTGATGACAGCGCGGTGCGGGCCACATTGCAAGGCCTGGTGGGACGGATTTGGCCCGTGGGCCTTGTGTTTGACACATGTGATTTATGGAATACACTATCTTTATCCGACTATATGTTTTTAACTCCTATGTCAAATATCACTTGATTATAGAGGCATAGATTTATTTCTGGACTCTGTAATCAGTTCCATTGATCTGTGTATCTGTTTGTATGCCAGTACCATGTTGTTTTAATAACAATGGACTTGTAGTACAGTGTGATATTGGGTAGCATGATTCCTTTACTTTGTTTTTCTTTCTCAGTATTGCTGTGCTATTTAGGGTCTTTTGTGGTTTATAAAGTTTTGGTTTATTTGTTCTATTTCTGTGAAGTATACCATTGGTATCTTGCTAGGAGTTGCATTGAATCTGTAGATTACTTTGGGTAGTATGGACATTTTAATGATGATAATTTTTCCTATGTATGAACATTGTATATGCTTCCACTTATTTGTATCTTCTCCTTTCTTCAGTGTCTTATAAGTACAGCTCTTTTTCATCCTTGGTTAAACATATTTCTAGGTGTTTTATTATTTTTGAAGCAAATGTGAATGGGATAGTTTTCTTAGTTTTCCTTTCTGATAGTTCATTATCCTATTAAAAGGGTAGTATGCAAATTAACTGTCACTCCATCACAAAGATGGTGACACCCATAGCCACAAGATGGCAGTGCCCAGTCCCCTCAGCCTCACCAGAGTCTCCCAGCCCTGGGGCGTCTGCTGCTGAGAGCAGGCAGTGTGAGTGGCCTGGCAGAATGTTTGCTTCATTGCTGTGGCAACACCCTAGCCGAGGAGGGCCTCTGGGGGACAGGGGGGCTTGCCCACAGCCTCTGCAGCCAAGTGCAGGCCCGGAGAGGAGATGATAGGCCCTCCTCCCACTGAAGCAGTATGGCTCCTGTGGAAGCGGCACGGCTCCAGGTGGCGCACAGTGGTTTCCACCGGCTCCCACAGAAGTGCGGGCAGCCTACTGCATGCAATTATCATGCAATGGGCTACTAGTTGATGAATAAAATGCAACTGAGTTTTGGATATTTATTTTGTATCCTGCTATTTTACTGAATTCATTGATCAGTTCTAGTAGTTTTTTTGTTTTGTTTTTTTTATGGAATCTTTAGGGTTCTTTATATATAGTATCATGTCATCTGAAAATAATGACAATTTTATTTCTTTATTTTCAATTTAGATACTTTATTTCTTCTTTCTTGATTGTTGTCTCTAGGAAATCCAGTACTATGTTGAGTAAGAGTGGTGAAAGCAGACATCCCTGTCTTATTCCTGATTGTAAATGGGACACTCATATTTTTTACCCATTGAGTATGATGTTGGCTGTGGGTTTGTCATATATGGCCTTTATTATATTGAGGTAAGTTCCTTCTATGCTCACTTTGCTGAGAATTTTTATCATAAATGGGTGCTGGACTTTATCAAATGCTTTTTCTGCATCTTTTTATATGGTCATGAGGTTTATATCCTTCATTTTGTATGTGGTATATCATGTTTATTGGTTTGTGGATATTGTACCAACCTTAGATCCGGGAATAAATCCCAGTTAATCATGGTGTATGATCTTTTTATGTATTGCTGGACTTGGTTTGCTGATATTTTGTTAAAAATTTTAGCATCTGTATTCATCATGGATATTGATTTATAAACTTTTTTTTTGTAGTGACCTTATCTGATTCTGGAATCAGCATAATGTAAAATGAGCTTGGAAGTATTCTCTTCTCTTGAATTTTTTGGAATCATCTCAGAAGGATAAATGTTAGTTATTCTGTGAATGTTTGGCAAAATTCCCCTGGTCCAGGGCTCTGTAGATTTGGAGTTGTTTTTTTTTGTTGTTTTTTTTTTTTTGGTTTTATTTTGTTTGGTTTTTTTGTTTGTCTTGTTTTTTCATTACTGCTTCAATTTAACTAGTTGTAATCTGTTTAGATTCTCTGATTCTTCCTGATTTTTGAGATTGTATATTTCTAGGAATTTATCTACTTCATCCAAATTGTCCAAATTGTTGGGATATAGTTCTTTTTCAAGTTCCGTTAAGTGTAAAGTTAAATTGTTTATTGGAATGCTATGAATTTCCCTCTTAGTACTGCTTTGCCTGTTTTTTGGGTGTTGTGTTCTCATTAGAATTTGTTTCAAGTTATCTCTTGATTTCTTCCTTGATCTCACTGTTGACGTATTAATTGTGTAGTAACATGTTTTTAGTCTGTGTTTTTCAATTTTATATTTGTGATTAATTTATGGTTTCAATCTTCTTAAATTTATTGAGACTTATTTTGTGTTCTAACATGTGGTCTATCTTAGGAAATGTTACATGTGTACTTGAATAGAATGTATATTTGTTTGCTTTGAGGTGAAAAGCTCTGAAGATATCAATTAAATCCATCTGATCTAGTGTGTCATTTAAGACTGCCATCTCATTGTTAATTTTTCTGTCTGGAAGATCTATCCATTGATGTCAATGGAGTGTTAAAATATCCTACTATGACTGTATTACTGTCAATCTCTCTTTTTATCTCCATCAACCTTTGTTTTATATAATTTGGTGCTACTATATTGGGTGTATAAATGTTTACAAGTATTATATCCTCTTATTGGATTGCTCCCTTTATCATTTTATAGTGTCCTTCTTTCTCTCTTACTATATAGCCTTGGTTTTAAAGTCTATTTTGTTAGATATAAA
This sequence comes from Pipistrellus kuhlii, assembly GCF_014108245.1. Classification (NCBI taxonomy): domain Eukaryota; kingdom Metazoa; phylum Chordata; class Mammalia; order Chiroptera; family Vespertilionidae; genus Pipistrellus; species Pipistrellus kuhlii. The sequence continues at coordinate 102,580,855 of NW_023425529.1, read as the reverse complement.
TATTGCCACCCCAGCTGTTTTTCTTTTCCATTTGCATGAAATATCTTTTCCAACCTTTACTTTTAATCTGCATGTATCTTTCATCTTGAAGATAGCATATATATTAGCCTTGTTTTCTTTCTTTCATTTTTTTTTTTAATCCTCACCAGAGGATATTTTTTTCATTGATTTATTTAGAGAGAATAGAGGAGTGGAAGGGAGGGAGATAGAGAAGCATTAGTGTGAGAGAGTCATATCAATTGGTTGCCTCCTATTCACACCCTAAACAGGGCTGGGGATTGAGCCTGAAAATGAGAAATGTGCTCTTGATTGGAAATCGAACCCGCAAACCTTCAGTCTACAGGCTGATACGCTAACAACTCAGCAAAACCATCCAGGGCTAGGTCTTGCTTTCTTATACATTCAGTTACTCTATGTATTTGATTGGAGCATTAATCCATTTACATTTAAAGCGATTATTGATATGTACATATTTTTTAAAATAAATCTTTGTTGTTCATATTATTACAAATGTTCCTCATTTTTTCCCCTCCACCAGGTTCCCACCCCGCCCTCTGCCCTTTCCCCACCCCCCGTTATCCTCATCCATAGGTGCACAGTTTTTGTTCAGGATCTTCCCGCAACCCCCCTTCCCTTTTTCCCCCAGAGTCATCAGTCCACTTCCCTTCCATACCTCTGATTCTATTATATTCACCAGTTAATATTGTTCATCAGGTTTTTTAATTCCCTTGGCTTTTAGTTTCACTTGTTGATAGTTACATATTTGTTGATCATAATTTTTATCTATATCTTATTCCTCTTCTTAAAGAACCTCTTTCAGCAATTCATATAATTCTGGTTTGGCAGAGATGAACTCCTTTAGCTTTCTTTTATTTGTGAAGCTCTTCATCTGGCCTTCGATTCTGAGTGATAGTTTTGCTGGGTAGAGTATTTTTGGCTGTAGGTTCTTGCTATTCATCACCTTGAATATTTCTTGCCATTCCCGTCTGGCCTGCATGGTTTCTGTTGAGAAATCAGCTGACAATCATATGGGTGCTCCTTTATAGGTAACTACCTGCTTTTCTCTTGCTGCTTTTAATATTCTCTCTTTGTCTTTTGCTCTTGGAATTTTAATTATGATGTGTCTTGGTGTGGTCCTCTTTGGATTCCTTTTGTTTGGGGTTCTGTGCACTTCCTGGACTTGTAAGTCTATTTCTTTCACCAGGTGGGGGAACTTTTCTGTCACTATTTCTTCCAGTATTCTTTTGGTATTTTGCTCTTTCTCTTCTTCTAGGACCCCCATAATTCTGATGTTGGTTAGCTTGAAATTGTCCCATAGGTTTCTTACACTATCTTCAACTTTCTGGATTCTCTTATCTTCTTGCTTCTGTGGAGGAGTGTCCTCTGGCTCTTTGTGTTCCAAATCTTTGACTTGATTCTTGCAATCTTCCATTCTGTTTTTAGCACTAGTATAATATTTTTTATTTCAGACAATGTTTTCTTTATTTCTAGTTGATCCCTTTTCATATCCTCATAGGTCTCATTTATTTTATTGACCTTTTCTGGGAAATTCTTGAAAAACCTTTTAAGCGTGGTTTTGAACTCTATATTCAGTCGTTTCTTGTCCTCCATTTCTTTTGTTTGTGATCTGTTTCCTTGTCTGGCATTTTCACAGCTTCCCTGAGTTGGTATGGTGGCTTTGTGTGCTAAGGTGTCCTATATGGTTCAATGGGTCAGCCTCCCAGTTACTTGAGGTGGACAGTCTCGGTGTAGCCCTTTGTGGGCTGTGTGTGCAGTCTTGTTATTAAGCCTTGCTTGTTGTTGGTATCACTGGGAAGCATTGATCTCCAAGCCAATTGGCTATGAGGAGCAGAAGTGTCTCACCTAGGAGGGCTTCTGTATTCCGCTTGGATGAGGTGGAGTCTCGGGGTGGTGCAGCCAAACTTTGGTGAATCCCTCAAGATTGGTTGCAGGCATGCTGGTATAGGCACAGACAGGCTCCAAAGCTGTCTGTCCCTCCCTAGGAGAGTCCTATTTGCAGCGAACGAGGAAGCTAGCCACTGGAAGGGCTTCTGTGCTCCACTTGGATGGGGCAGAGTCTCGGGATGGTGCAGACGAGCTTTATTCAGCCCCTCCCTATGAGGGTCTGGTTTCCGAGTCCCACAGCAATGGCCTCTGGCTTCACACACCTCTGAGAGATCTCTGCCCACTGCCTGACAGACTGGCCTATCCCTGTCTTGGGCTGTCTATCATAGCAATAGGGTGGTTCTGTTTTCCTCCCGAACAGGAAAGCTAGCCGCACATTAGCTGTTCGCCCTCTCCGTGTGCAGAGAGTCAGCCAGTAGCGAACTCAGCCCGCCCTCTCCATGCTCCGCAAGGGAGCCAGCAGTGAAGTCTGGCGGCCGCCTTTTCGCGCACACAGTTCTCCGCAGCTTCACAGTTCCTGAGGGTCAGTGTGCCTTCTCTCTCCTTCCCAGATGGTACAGCCTCCTCTCAGCCAGGGGTCCACCACTTCAGGGCAATGTTTCCCTTGTTTTCCAGTTCTAAATTCAAGTTTATTGTGGCAGGCTGCATTCGGGTGTCTACCCTATGCCGCCATCTTGGTTTCTCTCTGCTATGTACATATTTATTGCTTTTATTTTTAGCACTATGTCCCTGTTTTTTCTTCTTCTTTTTCTCTTCTTCCTCTCCTCCTCCTCCTGTTTTTTTCTTCCTCTTCCTCCTACTCCTTTTCCTTCTCCTCTCCCTCTCCTTCACCTCTCCTTCTTCTCCTTCTTCCTCTTCAAACAGACCTTTATCATTTCTTGTAATACTGATTTGGTGGAAACAAACCTTTTAGTTTTTCTTGTCTGGGAAGCTCTTTATTTCTCCTTCAATTTTTAAATGATAGACTTACTGAGTAATTCAGCCTTGGGAGTAGGTTCTTGCTTTTCAGCACTTTGAATATTTCATGCCAATCCCTTCTGACCTGAAATGTTTCTGTTAAGAAATCAGCTTACAGTCTATGGGAGCTCTCTTGTACGTAACTAACTGCCTTTCTCTTGATACTTTTAAGATACTCTTTTTGTCTTACCATTGGCATTTTAATTATGATGAGTCTTGTTGTGAGCCTCTTTGCATCTATCTTGTTTGAGACTCTCTGTGCTTTCTGGACTTGCGTGTCTTTTTCCTTCACCAGGTTATGAAATTTTTCTGTCATTAGTTCTTAAATGGGTTCTTTCATTTTTTAATTTTAAAATATATTTTTATTGATTTTTTTTACAGAGAGGAAGGGAGAGAGTAGAGAGCTAGAAACGTCGATGAGAGAGAAACATCGACCAGCTGCCTCTTGCACACCCCGCCCCGGGGATGTGCCCGCAACCCTGGTACATGCCCTTGACCTGAATCGAACCCAGGACCCTTCAGTCTGCCGACCGACGCTCCACCACTGAGCCAAACCAGTTTCGGCTCAAATGGGTTCTTGATTACTCACTTTCTCTCCTCTCCTTCTATAATCCCGATGATGTGGATGAAGTTATGCTTCATGTTGTCCAAAGGTCCCTTAAATTATTTTCACTTTTAAACAATTCTGTTTCTTTTTGATGCTACAATTGGGTGTTTTTTCCTACTTGGTCTTCCAAATTGCATATTCAATCCTCCATTTCATTCAATCCACTCTTTATTTCTTCTAGTGTATTCTTTATTTCAGATATTGCAGTCTTCATTTCTGACTGGTCCTGTGCTATGGTTTCTATGTCTTTTTTATACTTTTGGGTACCCTTATAATCATTACTTTGAACTCTGTATCTGACACATTGCTTACCTCCGTTACAGTTAGCTCTTCTTCTGGACAATGCTCTTGTTCTTTCAATTGGGGTCTGTTTTTGTTGTTGTTGTTGTTTTATCTCCCTATTTTGGCTGCATCTTTGTGTGTTTGGTTCTGTGTATTAGGTAGATTTGCTATGCCTCCCAGTCTTAGTAGGTGGCCTTATGTAGTATGCGTCCCATGGACCCAGTGATACAGTCTGTCTGATTACCTAAGATGAGTGCTCTAAGAATGTTCTTTGTGCACATTATATGTGTTCTCCTATTGTGAATGAATATTGATTGCTGTTGGCTCATTTGTGTGTGAGATCAACCCTAAGGCTGGCTGAATATGAGGCTCGACCACCAACAGAATGTGCAAGCTGTTGTGCTGGCACTGGTGAAATGAAGCAGAATTCACCTCTGCAGGGTTTGGTGCCTGCCAACATCTCCTTGTGATACATTGTGCAGTTTATTGGATCCTTCTCTGTTTTTGTGTGAAACTTGCCAATGGGTATTATTGATTTGGGGCCTCTTCAGAGAGACAAAAGTTGCCTGTGACCGGTCCTGAACAACTTGTTTGGAACTATCGGCAATTGACGGCCTGTGACTCCCTCTTCTAAGCTTGGGTGAATGCAGAAAGCACCAAGCTGCACACCAAGGCCAGCTTTCACCAGGTTCTGGTCCAGAGGTAAGTCAGCAAAAGTCTCAAAGCACAGAGAGATTAGCCTCCACCTGCAAATTTTCTGTAGGGTTAGTGAGTCACTGAAAGAGCTTCTGGTTGTGGCACTCAACAGGGTATAAGTTCCATAAGGTAGGGCAGGAGGAATTTCAGTGGGCTTATTGCTTCCCCACAAGCTAATACAGCATGGAGGAAAGTGCTCTGCCAGAGAAAGACAGCTTCTAAAATATGGGGGAATGACTCAGCACAGGGATTCTGGCATCTGATCTTTCAGCTCTCTCCCCAGAGCCACCAAACCCAGACTCCTCATTTGTCTCTGTCCTTCCTCTGCTGGAGCCCAGGATGAATGGCTGTGAACAAAATTTTGTGTGTTTTCCTTTAAAGAAGTTGCCTGCATTTCTAGCCATCTCTTCCTGTTGAACAGAAACCCCACTGCTTTTCAAAGCTGGATGTTATGTGGGTGCCTTTCCAGGTTCTGATGCTCTAGGCTTAGGAGCCCAGCTTGAGGTTTAGACCCCACACTTCTCAGGGGTAACCCACCCTCCCAAAGCTGAGATATCTCTCCAGAACGTCGACTGCTAGAGAGCCTACCATCACTCTCACACCTCCATTCTTACTACCAGTCTCTATGTGGCCTCTTTTATAAGTCCTTGGTTATAAGGCTTCTCTCTAGCTAATCTTCAGTTGGTTATTCAGAATGATTTTTTAAACAATTTAGTTGTAATTCCAGTTTGGTCCTGGGAGAAAGCTAGTTAGTTTCCATTTAATATATTGCCATCTTGATCTCACCACAGCTCTTTTATCCATTCCTCTACTGATGGTCACTTGGGCTGTTTCTTGATCTTAACTATTGTAAATCATGCTGCTATAATTATAGGGGTGCATATATTATTTTGAATTTGTGTTTCTGGATTCTTAGGATATATTCCCAGAAGTTGGATCACTGAGTCAAAAGGAAGTTTCATTTTTAATTTCTTAAGGAAACCACAGTGGCTGTACCAGTCTACATTCTCAACAATAGTATATACTAGAGTTACCTTTTCTCCACATCTTCACCAGCACTTGTTTGTTTATTTATTTATGGAAAACTACACTTTCTATGCTTTTTTTGTTTGTTTGTTTGTTTGAAGCCTAGTGAGAAGAAAAACATTCTCATAATCAAGAACTAATATGATTATTGCTAAAATAAAAAAGGTATAGCAGTGGAAACCTTAGAAGGACACTTTAAACTGTGCAATGAGTTTAGGGAAGACTTCATCTAGAGATTATGTATATATATATATATACAATTATTTGTTATGAATATTAATGATTTGGACTTGAAATTTGAATTCCCTAAGGAGACCATAAGGTAAGACCAGGAAGTGGGCAGAGCAACAATGGTTAGAAGATGTGAGAGAATAGAGTATATTGGGAAGCTCAGCCATTTCAATAAGCCTAGAGTATAGATTTGGGTGGAGTGGAGTGAGGGTCTGGGATGAAATAGGAGACTGGATGATGAAGCTGATGTGCTGAATTGGCACCAGATTATGAAGAGCCTTGATTGTCCTATTAAAGAGTCAAGACTTAACATTGTGACAGGAGAGGGATCAAAGGGCTGGAGAAGGAGGTACATAATTGTAGCATTAACATATTAGAAAGCCATGGGCAGCAGTAATGTGGAAGTGGAGATCCCTCTACTAAAGGCATTCAAGGTGAAACCCAGCTTGGAGTAGGAGGAAGGTCACTGGATTTGGAACCAACAAACTAAGGATGAAGTTGGGATTCTCTAGGTCCATGCAGCATATCCATTTGCAAAATGGTCTTGTGTTTAGGGTTGGGCCACTGTGTTATCCACCCCAGCCCTCTCTCTTATTCCTGGTCTATCATCCTCAGAACTCTGGGGCTCTACGGATCACCAGCTAAAACTGTTAACCAATCTCTAAGGTTCCTTCTAGCTCTATCCTAGTGTTGTAAGGTGAACGAGGGAGTCATTTGCCCTGTTATAACAATCCCATGCCTTCATTGTGCATAAATATATCAAGAAACCTGGGATCTCCTTTAATTTTACTTTAGTATGGAAAGTCACTTCTTAATTGCATTGCCTGGCAAAAAGATCATGGCTTAGGAAGTTATAGATCCAGGTTTCAAATCCCTGCTCTCCCATTTGCTGCACTAAAAAAAAAAAAAAAAATCTTATAACTCTTTATACTATTTATTATCTTTAGGGCTGGTTATTTAATCTCTTTGTGTTCCAATTTCTTCATCTGTCAGATGAAGCTAGTAACACTATTCATAGGACAAATGTAAACATCAAATGAAATAATTGATGTTAAAGTGTTCCATAAGAGATGTTATCAAATGTTACATATTACAATCATCAGATCACCAAATGAAGAATCAGTTTTAAGTATATTCAACAAAGAAATTTTTAGTGTAAAAGATCTAGCTGTAAAGTACTTAAATTTTTTCTAAATAAACAAGCCCTTAATATCCAGATAAGTATTATCTTCAAAGATGTTCTTTGGTTAGGCAATTTGTTATTCTGACCATGTTGTTGTTACTTAAGATTTCTTTGAAATGTATCTCTTGATGCTGTCTCCAAAGTTATTATATCCTTGGTAGTGATAACTCTTTATCGAAGTGAATTTTGGTGAAAACCCATAGCATCATAGGTAATGAATATAGGGGGCATCAACCTAGATAACTTGAATGTGTTTAAAAATAAAAAATACTGTCTATGCCATGAGCTTGTTTTCTTGTGTGGTAGATTCTACTGTACTTTTTAATGTATGATTTTTCTAAAATTCAGGTTCCTAGCCTACACAAACAAATTCTACTGTTAGTTTATTTAAAGAAATGTGGAAATTTACAATTGAATTAGTTTTCTTACTAATAAAATGGCATTCTGGGCCTTTAGACCAATGTGAGAAATGTCCCAGGTGCCATTCCTAGGCTCCTAAATCCCAATGTTAGAGAGCAGTACAGAAATTTGTGCTTAGAATGAACACAGATTGATCCCCTGGGTGATAATATTACATAGATGGGGCTGGCTTTTGGGGAAGGGAGAAATTAAGGTTTATAATTTGAATCTTGGGGAACAAGTTTCTACGGGACTCATGAAAATGATGCTTGGGAAATGCAAATGATAGAGCTTCTTTCTCTGAGACAGGGGTAGAATCACCACCCTATTGTCTGTATCCACAGGTTATACATATATGCACACAAATTCTTTGGTTGATCTCTTCCCACCCACCCACCAACCCCTGCCTTCCCTCTAAGATTCCACAGTCTGTTACATGTTTCTGTTTATGGATCTGTTTTGTTCATAAGTTTATTTTGTTCATTTGATTCCACATATGAATAAGATCATGTGATACTTGTTTTTCTCTGACTAGCTTATTTCACTTAGTGTAATACTCTCCAGGTCCCTCCAAGCTGTTTCAAAGGGTAAGAGATACTATGCAGCAGTAAAAAAATAAAAAATAAAAAATTACTAGAGATTTTGATTTTAGAGTTTTATGCTATGTCACTCATTTGTTTCATAGGGGACTGTCTTACAATAAGGTGTATTTTATAAATACTTCAAAGTTTGTCTCTTACTTCTTAGTGTCTGCTTCACACTGGCATTGCATTCATAACCAAGTACATACACTGTATGTACATACACTGTATAGTAGTGTATGGATGAATGAAGGAATGGCCTCTTCTCTGATGGGAATTAGACTTGTATTGATAACATCAAGGGAAAGTATTAAAATTTAATATGAGGTTGTGATGAGTGCCTCTCTGTGAGGCAGCCTGCCTCCCTAATCAGCTATTAAAGGGTTGCCAACAGTGTTCTGTAGATCTTCTATTTACTGTAAATAGTCAGACAAGTTAAGGAAAATCCCTCTGCAGTGTTCTGCTGGCTAAATTCAGCCCCACAACAAAACTGATAGAGCAGAGCTATTTCTGTCTTAAATACAAATCCTTAATTCCATTAGAAATTAAGATAAAAAGAAAGAATCTTCTGTTGTTATACACTAATTGAAACCTGCTTCAGAAGACCACCCATGGTTCCAGAAAAGGGGGTTTTGCTTGTTAAGTCTTTAAAATTCAAGTCTTTTGGAGAGGCTAATTTGAAAGCAACTGTAAATCACACTAACTCAAATGCCACTGGTGGTTCAAGAAAGGACCTGACCCTGGTCTGCTTAATCTCCACAGCAGACACCTTGTGACCTTCCTCTGCCTGAGATGTGATATAAGCAATGTTACTGTGAACTGTTGACGACTTGATTCAGTGTAATTATATGTCTAGAATCACATACCAGGCCTTATTAAAAATTCTTAGATATTAAAAATGACCAAATGATACATTTAAGCTGTATGTATATGCCTTATTGGATGCCAAATAGGTTTTTAAAAATCAGAAAATATCTTATTGAGTTAAAATAGGACAAACAGACAAATTCAGGATAAATAGCTAATAGCAAAGAGATCTTAATAATAGTGGTAATGATGAAAATGTCATTTATTTAACTTTAGAATACTTTAGATCTCCTGTTAGAAACTCATAAGCTTGAGTTACTTTTCCAAATCAGCCTACATAGACACCAATCTACATAAGCCAAGAGGCTCATGGGTCATGGTGTGGAAAGGGAAAGAAACTAAAGTCCTTCCCTTGTGAAAGCCAGTGTCCTTTAACACCACAGACTAATCAGCTGAGAGAATATGTCGCTTTAAAATAGCCCCTTTCCCCCCAGGACGTTAAAAGCCCCCTTTTAAAATCTGATAATACTAAAGGTCTGATACACAAATTCATGCATGGTGGGGACCCTCTGGGTGGTCTGTGGGGATCAGGTGGAAACCTGTAGTCCAGCTGACTGCATCTCCTACCTGCCACTCATGCTCATCCAGGCCCCACTGTGCCTGCTACAGGCTTGCACCAAGTCAGCTCCAATGGGGAGAGGCTTATACAGCACTGCTCACCAGCCTTGAGCCCTGTGTTTGGCACCCTTCTGAGGGGAGTGGCCTGCAGGATCAGGCCAAAACTCACTCTCCAACATCCCCCCCCCCCCCCGGGGTCACAGATTACGAGAGGGTGCAGGCCAGGCTAAGGGACCCCACAGTGCATGATTGGAGCCAGGGAGGGACTGTGGGAGGGTTCCAGGGTATGTCTGGCCTATCTTGCTCAGTCCCAATTGGCTGGACCCCAACAGCAAGCTAACCTACCAGTCGGAGCATCTGTCCCATGGTTGTCAGTGCACATCATAGCAACTGGTTGGCAGGTTGACTGTCTGCCCCCTGGTGGTCAGTACATGTCATAGAAAGCAGTTGAGCGGCCTTAGCATATCATTAGCATATTACTCTTTGGTTGAGCAGTAGACCAGTCACTAGATGACCAAACAATTAGCATATTAGGCTTTTATTATATAAAACTAGAGGCCTGGTGCAGGAAATTCATGCACTGGGGGAGGGTCCTTCAGCCCAGCCTGTACTCTCTCCATTCTGGGACCACTTGGGGGATGTCTGACTGCCGGTATAGGCCCAATCCTAGAGTGGGTCCTAAACCGGTGGTCAGACATCCCTCTCACAATTCAGATCCGCTGGCTCATAACCACTTGCCTGCCTACCAGCTGGATCAGCACCTAATCACTCCCCTGCCAGCTTAATGGCCCCCAACTGCCCTCTCCTGCTGGCCTGATGGCCCCCAACTGCTCTCCTCTGGTGGCCTGATCACCCCTAACCACCTCTGCCTCAGCTCCTACCAGTGTGGCTTTGTCCGGAAGGAAGTCGGACAGTAGGAAGATGTCCAGTCTCCTAGTCTAATTAGCATATTACCCTTTTATTAGTATAAATAAAGGCCTGGAGCATGGGTGGGGCTGGCTGGTCTGCCTGAAGGGGTCCTGAATCAGAGTGTGGGTCCCCTTGGAGGGCAGGGCTGGCTTGGGCGAGGGGCTGAGGGATGTTTGCAGCTGGCCATCCCCCATTGGGGTGAGGGTCCCAGCTGGAGGGTGTGGCCAGCCTGGGCGAGGGGCTGAGGGCCGTTTGGGGTTGGTTTGCAGGCCGGCCAAGCCTCCAGCTTTGTCTGGAAGGTCTCCTCTTATTACTTATTACAAGCATATTATAATACTTTTATTAGTATAGATAGGTTACTGAGGGGAAGGAAGGGAAGAAGAAATAAAGGGATTGCGGAAGAAAGGTAAGAAGCTAGGAAGAAAAAGGAAACTCTTACAGTGACCAGTGTTTCTCTGTGGAGTTATCTTTTTATAGTCCATGCCTCTCTAGGAGAAAAGCCTATTGCTGTCTATGAAGAATTAATACCAGTACATAAAACTTCTTCCATAGGTTCTTCCTTCTTTGTGTCATAAAATGAAGGGGAAGAAAGAGATAATAAAATCTTGATACCAAAAATTCTCAAATAACTCAAAGCATTTTCAGTACCTTGATAATGCCTGAGAAATACAGGCAGTCACTAGTAAGGATTTCAAATCTTCCTCAAAGTTTGAGGGGCCAAAAGGGTTATATTGGAAAGATCAGAACTTAGTGAGACTATCACATGGGACAGCAATACAGTGTACATTCACACCATCAATCACTTTCTTCTAGACATGCAAATAAGAATACCAGGTAACAATTTTATTCACAAATAAAAAAGGTATTACAAAACTATTCATATAAGAAAATTCCAGTAAGTAAAAAAAAATAATAATGAAATCTAAATTGAATCAAGCTGACTACCTTAAGGCAATGGTATATTTTTTACTTTTTTTGGTTTATATTTTTACTAGCATAGACAGTAAGTAGTGCTTAACCTAGGTGACAGCAACATTAACTTTATCTAAAGTAGAAAAACTTATATTTAAAATATATATTCCGTACACATAAAATTAGAAAACTCATGCCTTTATATTGTTGTCTTTCAAATCCTTGTCTCATTCTTGTAGATGACTCTTTGCAACATTAAAGTCACAATTATGCATTCCCAGCTATGTTATTACTTAATGAGTTCCCAGCTTCAGCACTCTAGCAGTTGAGTTTATTTGAGTGATAGATGGTATTCCAACAATATGAAATGCAAAGTTGATTTTCCTCAAATGTTTACAAAGAATGTAGAATATAACACTGTATGTGTCTATAGTAGTGGGGTAAAATGTCTTCATATTAATAAAAATAATGCAGGATTTTTCAAATGCAATGTCAAATCAAACTGACTTTTGACTCTAAATATTTATCTACTGATAAAAAGTGATGTTTCAATATTTTCTGGCCAGTCTCACTCTCATCAATCTAGCTTTCTCCAGCAAGTGTTTGTCTTTAAAGTTAATGAGGGCTCATATGGAAAATATATTCAGGTTACAAAAATGAGCACAACCTTGGCTTACTTGATCATCCCTCTTTCATATCAAAAATGATCAAATTGCATACAATGGAACACATATATGAAGTTAAAGAGCATTTTTATAGACATCTTGTGATCAATTCCTAAATATTTCACCTGAGTTTCCTAAAGACAATTCTCATAAGAGTTGGTGAGTTCCAAAGATTAAGAACTATTGGTTTATGGTTAAACAAAACAAAACAAAAAATACAACACACAAACAAGTAGTAGAAATGAATCGATTATGACTGGGTGCTCAAACAAAATTGTGAGTTATCATGAGACACTCTAATTTCATATTTCAGTTAAATGAACTGAGGTCATGAGAAGGACAAACCCAGGCAAGCTAACATGCACATATCAGAGCCTGAAACTATGCATAGAGAAACTGTTCTAGCCACAGAAAAGGAGATCATTAGGTTTTACTAATCTCTTACAAAGAGAGAAATGTTTGAGGTAATAAATGAGACAATAATGTCTAGGTTTTTAAAATGTTTAGTTTAGGCAAAATTCACTGATTTGGATGGGATAATTCTGAAACAAAATATTTTAGTACATACTAACATACTGATGTTCAAAGGTCTTTCTTTTTTTTAAAGTACAAATGGGACAAAGTTAATGGAATCAGTTAAAAGGCCAGATCTAATCATGTAGGTTTAAGAAAGAAAAAATAAATCCTGTTCAATTAACTTCTCTGGGCCATAAAAGATGCAGAGAAATGAGCCATCCCCAGTTTATGTCTGATCTGCATTTATTTCTCTCTTACCTATAGAGATATTTCTAGTGTGTAAATTCCAATGTGAGAAAGGATGGGGTAAGCATCTGAACAGAAGCTTCACACTTAAATCAGAATTGTTTGGCTAAGATGGGACATTATTGTCCTAACTAAGCTGATGAGATCAGAGGGAAACTGTAATACTGGTTAAACTACAATGCAGTAGTTACAGGCTGTTCACTCAGAGGTCGCTGTCAAACTGCTTTTTCTCCTGGTTATAATATGTAGTATAGTCTCATAAGATTGTTCACTTGGTGATATATTTCAGTAGTAAAGGGACCATATATGTTGTCATTTCTAAATTCCTTAGTATGAAAGGCAAAACACCACAACAACAAAACAAAAAACTCATAGATACAGAGAACAGGTTTGTGGGTGATTAAGAGAAAGAAAAAGAAAAAGATCATTATCTTAATAAATACTTTTCTATAAAAGAGAAATTCTGCATCTTCTGTCACAGGGACAGAGTAACAGATGCTACCATACCAACTGATTTCCATAGAAATATGTTCATCTTTGTATGCAAGTCTCTAGAATGTGTGTGTTCAGTGGTTTTGGACTCAGGGTGATGGGTGGCCTTTCTCCACCTTGTTCCCTGACACAGTCCTCTCATGACTAGCTCCAGAAAGTAGGTGTTTGTGAGCTGCTGGCTGAGGTTAGAAATGTTGATTCTTTAAAAAACTTCTTTTCCTCTAATTTCTAGTTTGGTCAATTGACTTCAACTAATAAACCCAATATTTAGGCAGGCAGAATGAAGTCAATTCTAGCCTTCTAAGTCAATTAGTTTAGATGACCAAAAAGTGACCTTCCTCAAATAGAAACATTCATTTTTAACCCATTCTACATAAAAACTAAGGTAACTAATCTAACATTGACTTTTAGTAGGATAATTGACTATATAAAATTATTTTAAAAGAAAATATAGATGAAAACTTATACTTTGGATCTTGAGTCTTGTGAAATCACATTCACCATGAAAATACACACGAACCAAAATGCATTTCTGGTTCTTGTTATTGGTCCATAACCTTCCTGGCTGCCAACTCAGTGCATCAGTCCTTGAAGTCATACTTGTAGCATAGAAGCTTCTTGTTTAGGAAAGATGCAAAGCATCATGAGTGCCTGCAGTCTTGTTCTGTTCTTCCTTGAGGTTTCAGCTTACAGCTGGTCTGGCTCAGAAGCAACTGGTTGAAAGGCTTAAAAAGTCATTAGTTTGATTCAGATTTAAATTTCCCTCCAGAAGCCATGAAAGGTCCAGACTGCTCAGTCCATAAGTGTAAGTGGAGGCGTGTGTGCCCCTTGGGTTCCATACGTGCACCTCTAATCCAGGAAGAATGGAGTCCTAAAAAGCTCCCTAAAACAGCAACAGAAGGAGAGCTTTAAAAACCATACCTTACAAATTAAAACTGGGAAACTGTAACTGTAAAAAAAACCAAAACTATATATAAAACTTTTACTAGTAATACACATGAATTTAATCACATACAGACAAGAAGCTCATGTAATGGTGTTCATATATCCAGTACCCATGTACTTCGAGAATAAAATGAAGATTCCATAACAACTCATAGTCACTCAATATTTGCAAACAGAACTTAAAAAATGATAATGTAACCCAAGCATGTCAAACTCACAGCCCATAGGCTGTATGCACAAATATTTTTGCGGCCCAGCCAATATAACGGTATGTAAGAAATGTTTTTTTGTGTGTTTTTTAAAAAAATATATTTTATTGATTTTTTACAGAGAGGAAGGGAGAGAGATAGAGAGCCAGAAACATCAATGAGAGAGAAACATCAACCAGCTGCCTCTTGCACTCCCCCCACCGGGGATGTGCCCGCAACCAACGTACATGCCCTTGACCGGAATCGAATCTGGGACCTTTCAGTCCACAGACCGACGTTCTACCACTGAGCCAAACCGGTTTCGGCTAAGAAATGTTTTAATGAAAATTTTGTAACTTAATTTTTACAATATCCTGTTATACATATCTTACCTAATAAAATGGTAATATGCAAATTAACTGTCACTCTGTCACAAAGATGGTGGTGCCCATAGCCACAAGATGGCGGCGCCTAGTCCTCTCAGCTCCATTGGAGTCCCCCAGTCCCTGGGGTGAGGGCAGGGGCGGGGGAGGCAGCCGTTGAGAGCGGGCTGCATGAGCAGCCTAGTGGAATGCTTGCTTTGTAAGTGTGGCAATGAGGCAAGCGTTCCGTGCCCAGCTGCAGATGGGCCTCTGGGTCACGGAGAGCCTCTGGGCAGCAGGCTTGGAGTGGCCAGGCCCCATAGAGAGCTACTGGTGCACGGATTTGTGTGCAGGGCTACTAGTTATTAATAATGAATTACAATGTTCGCTAATGATGGATTACTGTAATTGTGTTGCATTCATTTCCCTTATGCACCTTATGCACAGGCATACCATCTCTTTTCTCTAATACTAGCAGTGAATGTTTTAGCAGTCGATTGTCATGTCATCAGTCTTATATTGACTTGTTTAGTGTGCGCAACAGGAAATATTTTGATTTCAGAGAACAAGAAAAATAGGTTTATTTGTGTTACGCTTATTAATTTGTGCAGTTATTCAGTGTCTGGTAAGTTAATGTTCAAGAAAAAATATTAATTTTTATTAAAATGTTTTATTACTTTTTGTTAACAATGACTCGTTTATTCCAGTCCTTTGTTTTTGGCATGTCTCTATGGAAATAAACCCACGTTTTTATGAAAATTAAAGCTTTTGGGGTTTTTTTGCAGCCCACATAAACTTAAACCTTGTTTATTTGGCCCATGTTAGCCTTTGAGTTTGACGTGCTTGATGCAAATCATAGCAAACAAAGTGTATTAGCAAACAATGCTGATTACAAACTCATTTCAACATAGAAAACCTATTTCTGTGTTGTACTCCTTTAAAGTAGAAAGATCTTAGGAGCCTTTTGACCCTTATTTAAAAGAGCAAAGATGATTAATGAACAGTGCCATTTTTCATCCTTGCATTTAAAACTTACACTAAACTTGTGGAGAAAATTTAGAAATAGTTTGGGAATGAAATTCCCCTTATAATGCTCTCCTGGGTACACTCGCACTCTTCATAGGGCTGATGTACTCTGGAAAGTATATCCCTTAGATTTGTCCTTATCACAAGAGGGCAGTGACCTCACCTCATAAGGGACGAGGCACTGGCCAACCGGACAATACTGTATATATGTAAAATCTTCATTTTATGCACTGACTCTTCATTAACTTGTGTACCACTAATTTGGCACTAGTGACATATTGGATACATTTATGAAAAAAATTCTTCCCGAGGCCTAAGGAGATTATCTGAAAATAGAAACTCCTGAAATACTCTTGATAATCAGAGATAGTTTAGTCAAATATATCAATCAATAGATATAATAATAACCACATTAACATTATTGTGGGAGTCACATTATATTCATTTTGTAAATAAGGATATAGAGATTTTAACGGGTTAAAAATCTTCCTTACCATTGACACTTAAAATGTTAGTTAAAAAAAACATCACCATAAAAGCTTTTCCTATAAGTAAAGAGGCTGGCCTCCTTCTCCCAAACATCAAAGCAAATGATGTCCCAAATATCTTAGGTCTGGGGAGGGAGGAAAATTAAATCATACAGACCTAGGAAGGCTCTGACACCTGTTGGC
Organism: Pipistrellus kuhlii; assembly: GCF_014108245.1. Taxonomy (NCBI): domain Eukaryota; kingdom Metazoa; phylum Chordata; class Mammalia; order Chiroptera; family Vespertilionidae; genus Pipistrellus; species Pipistrellus kuhlii. The sequence goes on along the minus strand of NW_023425529.1, from coordinate 102,564,631 downwards.
TTTATTCTGAACCATAACTCTCATCACCAGATTCTGGGTGGTATTAAACCACCCACAAGAAAGCATTGCATTTGGAAACAAATGCTTCATGTATTAGAAATCTGAACTTTACACCATATAAAGACAAACATGCTGTCTTTATATACACGTGTAGCAAATCATATTGTACATCTTTAATATATACAATATTATATGTCAACTGTATCTCAATAAATCTTGAAAAAAGAGTGAATAGATATTAACAAACTGAAAATATAAGTGAATGCCTAGGGAGGAATTTAAAGTTTTATTTGAAATAAAATAAAATAAATTTTTAATCACTTAAAAAAAAAAAAAAAAAAGGTCTGTTTTGGCTATTTTTGCCCTTACACATCTCCTAAATGGAAATCCAGTGCTTTCCTGAATTATGAATGAGCCCATGCCAAGGAGCCCAGCTGACTAAAGATGACCTCGAGGAACTAAAAGTCCTATACTTGGTTCATAATAGTAAGCTCCTGAAATCAAATTTTTAAATAAGTATATTCTCTACCTTAGAAAATTAGCCAATTGAGGGAAGTCTGAATTGCTTTTTGGAGTCTAATGGATTGGATTCCAGTTAAATATGTAGCTGACCCTTGAAATAAAAAGGATCAATTTCCCAAAGAGATACAGTCGCCACTATCTCCTATTTTATTTTGAAGATTAAGCTTCTTTCACCAAGTTTTCCACATTAAGTAAATGCATCCCAAGAAGTACTTTTCAGAATCTGGAAAATGTTATCTTTTAGAATGGGCTCAAAATATTATTAGCTATTCTTCACCCTAGTTAGTTTGGCTCAGTGGATAGAGCATCAGTCTGCAGACTAAAGGGTTGGAGGTTAGGTTCCAGTCAAGGGCACATGCCCGGTTTCGGGCTCAATCCCCAGTAAGGGCATGCAGGAGACAGCCAATCAATGATTCTCTCACATCACTGATGTTTCTATCTTTCTCTCCCTTTCTTTCTGAAATCAATAAAAATATTTTTAAAAATATATTATTTGCTATTTTTAATTTTAGAATAAAAATGAAAAGGATTCATTTTTTGAGTTCAGAATGTCTTATTTAGATTTACTAAAATTATGTAATAATTATAACACATCCTTGTAAAGCTAATAAAAACCTTTCATTAATAAATTACATTGTGCAACTTGAATGTAACACTTCCTCATTCATTTTATGTGTAATTATAACTTTCCATAATAATTTGTGTTGAAAATAACTTTATGCAGATCATAATCACCTTAAGAACACTCTTTGAAAAGGAATTAATATCATTATATTCACTTATAAACTAAACTACATTTCTAAAATTTTACATTAATATAACTTTGATAATAGTACCTACCAACCCTATGTCCACCTCACCAACATAAACAGAAAAAGGTAGAGAATGAGTTGGTTTTTACATAACTTGGTATCCAGATGTTTCATTCCTTAGTATTTACATCACAAAATTGAGGACAAGCTACAAAATTAAGATGAGTGGTAATTCTATTTACTGACAATAACCTGAAATACCAGTAGCACAATCATTTTAGTTACTCAGACTTTCCCCTAACGATGTATGGGAAGATGTAATAGATATTTGTGAAGGGAACACAAGCAAGTTTGTTATCAATGCCAATTGGATTGATAAAAAAAACAAACAAACTTCAACATCTTGTACTGAAAACAGAACTCATGAAACTCTAAGAGTTCTATGACTTTTATTTTGGAGTACCTGCCAAGGCCTCCCATTGGGATAGTGAGATTAGTTTTAAAGGGGGTGCAGTCCTCTCCATGCATCTCTAATCTGCTGTAAGGCCAGCTACCTGCTCTGGACTGCTGGGAGTCCTCAGCCCCGAAGGTTTGTGGGCCACAAGCCATCCTTGAGACCTACCCTCAGCTAAGCTAACTCTTTTTTTGTTGTTATTGTTATTCCTCACCCGAGGATATTTTTCCAATGATTTTTAGGGAGAGAAGAGGAGACAAGAAAAGACAGAGAGAAACATCAATGTGAGAGAAACACATCAATTGTTTGCCTCCTGCATGAGTCCCAACAGGGCCCAGGCCTGGGAGGAGCCTGCAACCGAGGTATGTGCGTTTGACCAGAATCAAATCCCAGACCCTTTGGTCTACAGGTCGACGCTCTATCATGAAAGTTATAAAAATTAGGGATGGCTCAAGGGAATAAGGTCAGTAAAAGTCTTTCCCAACTACAGAGGTATGCATTTAAAAAAAGAAATTTACAGCACTAATTATTAGATGCAAATTAAAACCACAATGTGGTACCACCTCAAGGCTGCCAGAATGGCTACAATCAATAAATCAACAAACAAGAAATGTTGGCGAAGATGTAGGAAAAAAGGGACTTTAGTACACTGCTGATGAGAATGCAGACTGTGCAGCCACTATGGAAAACAGTGTGGAGTTTTCTTAAAAAATTTTGAAAAATGAAACTACCATTTGACCTAGAGGTCCCACTTCTAAGAATATCCTAAGAAGCTAGAAGCACCAATCAGAAAGAATATATACACTCTTATATTCATAGCAGTGCTAAAAAAAACCCAACTGTCATACATTTACACAAATGGAATACTATACAGCTGTAAAGAAGAAGAAGGAGAAGGAGAAGGAGAAGGAGAAGAAGAAGAAGAAGAAGAAGAAGGAGGAGGAGGAGGAGGAGGAGGAGGAGGAGGAGGAGGAGGAGGAAGAAGAAGAAGAAGAAGAAGAAGAAGAAGAAGAAGAAGAAGAAGAAGAAGAAGGACCTTACCATTTGAGACAGCATGGAGGAGCATGGAGAATATTATGCTAAGTGAAATAAGCCAGTCAGAAAAAGACAAGCATCACATGATATCACTCATATGTGGAATCTAATGAACACGATAAACTGATGAATGAAAAACATCCAGAGACAGTGAAGCATGCCACAGAATGAGGTATTTGAGATGGAAGTGGGGAGGGCTGGAAGAGATTATCCAATGAACTTTTATGCATATATGCATAGCCCATGGACAGACAATAATGTGGGGAAGATCTGGGGAGAGGCAGGAACAAGGTGAAGAGGTCGATGTGGGGCGGCGGGGAGGGACATCTGTAATACTTTAGACAATAAAGATGAATTAAAAAAACCTAAAAGTATATATTCTTCTTTAACACATAAGAAGTTATGAAAGATGGCAAACCTTCTTATCAGGTTCCCTCACATATTGTTGTAGGAACAGAATTCATTCCCTATGGTCTTCCAAAAGTCAATGCTTTGTCCACAGTAAAATCAGTCATTGCCTTACCTGGAGGGATGTCTGAGTTTGAGTGGTTCGGTTATTGAAATCTCCACTCGTTTGACCTAGCTGGCTTCTAGTAATTAGTGCATCCTGAGTTCGCACTGGTTCTGTCAGTGGGTTGTATCTAAATAAATCAGTAGTTTCTGTAAAGTTTTCAGAAGAAGCTTGAATTGGAACAGTGCCACCAACCAAATTCTGACTACTGTTTGAATCCAAGGATTCATTTTCTGGGTTGAGAGAATAAATATCTTCTCCAGTGAGTTCAGGATAAGAGTCACAAAAAGAGATATCATCACCAAAAATGGGATTTTGCATCAGAGGCCAGGCATCCGAAAACTCGCCACAGATGGACTGAGAAAGGGACCCGAAGAAAGATGGCATGGTCTCTTCCACAGGACCTGCATTTCTGAACACATGTTCAAAAGGCTTTTAAGTGTTCTATAGGGAGAAAATACATGACTACAACACAACATTCCAATAATACTTCCAAGTTTTCTAGATGAAATAGCAATTTATTATCAGAATTCCAGTTGTTATAAATTTGCTTTAATACAATAAGCTTAATTCCTCCAATTACTTTAAAATTTAATATACTTAGTTTTAATCAATGTAGTTATACATAATAAAATGTCTAAAACATGCAGTTTCTTGGGTTTTAACTGAGTTTGAAGGCTGTTCTAAAATTCTATGAGTAAAAAAAAAAATTCTATGAGTACATGACATGTTAAAAATTACTTGCGATGGCAGAAGTGTCACAAATAATAGATATAAAACAAAAATAAAAATTGAGAGGCCCTAGCTGGTTTTGCTCAGTGGATAGAGCATCAGCCTGTAGCCTGAAGGGTCCCAGGTTTGATTCCAGTCAAGGGTACATGCCAGGATTTGTGGGCTTGATACCCAGTAGGGGACATGCAGGAGGCAACCGATAGATGATTCTATCTCATCATTGATGTTTCTATCTCTCTCTCCCTCTCCCTTTTTCTCTGAAATCAATAAAAACAAAATAAAACAATAAAATTGATGGTAAAATATAAAAAATGTTGTATTGGATATTAGTAACCTTGAGAGAGTGGCCTAATTCTTGCCAAACACATGCCCCCTCCAATGACCAGAATGGCATTAATGATATTAAAAAGTGATGGCCCATGAAATATTTTTAAATTTTTCAAATGAAAATTGGTAAATGAATGTAATGCATATTTGCACAAGGATTATGAAATTATATTGCTTAAAAAATACCCAGTTACCTCTCCTGAAGTGTGGCCTGGGAATGCACCCTGCAAGCAAGAGTCACCTGGTCGATGCTGCAGGAGTCATCACAGCACAAGGATGGGATCAAGTGAACAGGCCCTAGGAAAGATAGCAGAGTTATGAAGCATAATGCCTTTCCTGGGAATATTCTCTTTAATACCAGTTCAACATTGTTCTTGAAACTAACTATTCCCTTTTGGGTAACTTTTTGGGGAAAGAGAATATGAGTCTTAATTTTTTTCTCTGTTTTTATCTTTTAATAAAAATGATGAACTATTTATACACTATACCTAGAGTAGTCAAAATCATCCTTTCTAATAAAGAGGAAATGTGCTAATTGACCCTCACGGCATCACAAAGATGGTGGTGCCCACAGCCAAGAAGGAGAGAATATGCTAATTGACAACCACTCCCTCAAAGATGGTGGCACTCACAGACACAGATGGCAGCACCCAGTCCCCTCAGCCCCGATGGGGTGGCAGGTGTCCAGCTGCTCGTGTGCCTGCCTTCAGAGTTCCCCAAGTAACCAGGGCCAGCTGAGGCTTGTGCTGCCGGCAGTGGCAGCAGCAGAGATGTGATGGGGGCATCACCTTCCCCTGATCACCAAGTCACCTCCTGTCCCTGAGGGCTCCTGGACTCTGAGAGGGGCAGGTCGGGCTGAGGGACCCCTGCTCCAACGCATAAATTTTCATGCACTAGGCCTCTAGTAGAGATATAAAGTATAATGGCGATTGCCAGGTGCTGGAGGAGGAAAAATGGGAAGTTAGTATATAATGGGTACAGAGATTCAATTTGGAAAAATGGATAAGTTCTAAAAAATGGATGGTGGTGATGCTTGCACAATAATGTGCATGTAGTTAATACACTAAACTGTACACTTAAATTTATTGAAGAAAAAAATTTAGATATAAAGAGAGACTAGATACACTTAAAAATAAATCTTCCTTAGCCCTATAAACTTGAAATAAACAATCAATTTGATAAACAGCTAGATTTCTCTCTATGTATACACACATATAACTCTAATTTTATAAAACCATAAACATACTAAAGCATCCAGGCAAATACAAAGACACACATATATATGTAGAGAAAAAGGCTTGAAGTAATTATATGTATACATGTACATATATGTTTTTGTATATTCAAATTTAACATGAGAATCATCTCTTTACTTTTATAAACAGGAGAATAATATAAAACTAATATTTCCCTTTTGGAAATAAATATTGAGATGCAATTGAAAACCAGTGTTAAGCAGGATGGACACCCAACTTATTTTCATTTGAATCTCTCTCAAAAAGGCCCAAACTTGTCCTGTCTGAATAGGTGTTATTATGACCATGAGCAACTCACTTGGATTCACTACCAATTAACTCAACAAATGTGTCATACTCTCTGTGGAATTTCTTAAAATTATTTGAAAGCAAAAGGCACTCCCATTCCGTATAGAAAAGGTTGGTTCAAGGGCTCAATCAGTGAAAGTATAAAATGAGCATAAAACAGCCTAAAGGGACTTCCACTTGCCAAATCTAGGAAAATTTGAGCATCAAAATAAATTATTGCAAAGGGTTGTAATCCATTGAATTAGGTCCATTAGTTCACACTAATTAAAGTAAATAAATGGAAAGAAGGGGACATTCTTTCTGACCATAGTAAGCCAACTAATAAATGTAGAAAGAATGATGCAATTAGAAAACCAGCAATTGTTAACCATTATACTGATGACTGACTCAGGTAAGAATCATCAGAGGACGCTAAAGTACTGGGCCAAAGTTTGGAAGCAATAGGATGTTTACATAATCTCAAATAACCTCCGACAAAGCTCCATTAATTACCAGGAACAATGATTATTTTTGCAGCAGAGAAAGCTTGCAGATACCACCTTAACCAAGTGACCCTAGTTAATCTGACCAGAAATTGGATAGATGTACCTCCTGATATGGAGCACTGAGAAATACACAACATCATCTCTGTGGTATTTCTGAATCTAATCTAAAAGAAAAAAAATCAGAAAACCCAAACTGAGGGTCATTCTACAAAATTATTGGCCTATGTTTGTCAAAAATATTGTCATAAAACACAAAGATTAAAGAAATATTCCAGATTAAATGAGAGTAAAGAGACAGAACAAGTAAATAAGTGTTATCTGGGTTTTCTTTTGCTACTCAGGACATTATTGAGATAATTAAGAAAATCTGAATATATTCTGTATATTATATAATAGCAATAGATTCAATGTTACTTTCCTGATTTAATAATCATGCTTTATGAAAGAGACTAATCTTGTTCTTAGAAAACAAACACCAAACTAATAAGGGGTAAAGGGACATCATATCTGAAGATAATTTTTAAATGGCAAGTGAAAAAAAATGTGTATATATACACATGTAAAAATGGGTGCGTATATGCAAAATATACAAAACATGTATGAATATATATATTAGGGGCCATTGCAGGAAGATTCCCTGCAATGCTTCCCTCCCGCCCCCCCCACCTCTCCTGCTGCAGTGGCAGCGGTGGTGGTCGTGGATGGGGCAGGCTAGCGAGACTGGGCATGCAGGTGGCACAACCCGCCACTGAAGCTGCACTTTCCCTGCAGCTGCCACCTTGCTTTCCACTTTCCTTCCCTCTTCCTTCTATGCTGTCTTCAGTCTTCACTCCTCCCTCCCTCAGTGTATGCAAATTAATTGTCATCTTTGTTGGGTTAATTTGCATACTTGCTCTGATTGGCTCTGGGCGTAGAGATGTACGGTCAATTAGCATTTTTCTCTTTTATTAGTGTGTGTGTGTGTGTATACACACACACACACACACACACACACACACACACACACATATATATATATGGCGGGGTGCCAAGCAGGGCTGCAGAGCTGTGAGGCTGGGGCCTGATCTCCATAGACCACCCAAGGGACCCCACTTGTGCACAAATTGTGCACTGATCCTCTAGTCCTATATAATCCTATATAATAAAAGGCTAATATGCAAATAGACCAAATGGTGGAACAACTGAACAAATTGGTCCCTATGACCACCAGGTGGTCCCTATGACCACCTGCTCCACCATTCTGCCTTGGCCAAGGCAGAATGGTGGAGCAGGTGAGCAGCGGTGCCAGACCAAGGCACTGGTTTCTGTCATTGGGGTGAGCCTCTGATGGTTACTTGAAAATTCTTTGCTCTTGTGCACCATGGTCCCTCCCAGTAATCACACCCACTGCCAGCACCGGAGCTGCCATTTGTACCCACTGCCAGTGCCAGCCCCACTCACATCCACAGCTAGTGCCAGAGCCACTGCTCGCACCTGCTGCCAGAGCCCAGTGCCAGTCCAGATCACTCAGTATCATCAGTGGGTGTGAGCAGCAGCTGCCAGCCCTGATCGCCCTGAGGGCTTCTTCACCTCCCCCTGCTCCTGAGAGGTGATCAGGGCAGCAACCACCGCTCACACCCGCTGCTGGCGACAGCCCCAGTGGTTCTGCATTATCAGCACATGCGAGTGGCAGGGGTGGGAGTGGGGCTGCCAGCAGACAGAGGATCTGGGGCCGAGGCAGGAGGGGCCAGGCAGGGTCACGGAGGATGGGCCAAGATCCACCCCTGTGCCTACTGCAGCCTTGCAGCCCACAGTTCCTTTCAAGATGCATGAATTCGTGCACTGGGCCCCTAGTGTTAAAATAAAAAGTTAAAAGAGAAAAGGCACATTAATAAGGAGGAAGCAATTTAAATGAAAAACTAGGCATTAGCATGGGGGGGATTAAGCTCAGCATTCTAAGAGGACATAAAACAAGGCTATCTATATATTTAATTTTCCTTTTCATACAGAAGTTCAGGTGAGACAGAATTTATACAATGCTGTATTTTATTACAATTACAATTTGAATTTCTATCTTAAGAAATTATCCCTCACTCTGATTCTGTGTCAGTGTCATGGTACAGTATCTAGGAAACAATACTTGGGGCATTTTGAGGATCTAGTAGCTATTGGTAGCTGTCTAAGAGTCTACCATCAGTGTAGGCAGAGACAAAAATAGATCCTTACATAACACAGTCTTACATTCCATTCTTAAATATATTCCTAAAATAGAATATAGTCATGATCAGTAGAAAAAGAATTATGTTGTAAACTCCTCATTCCATATATGAGATATTATCCTGTTTCCCCGAAAATAAGACAGTGTCTTATATTAATTTTTTTCTCCCAAAGTTGTGCTAGGTCTTATTTTTAGGGGATGTCTTATTTTTCCAGGCGCTAAGTCTTATTTTCGGAGGATGTCTTATTTAGGGGAAACACAGTAGATCGAAAAGCTCAATCCTGCAATTTCTTGAAAAGAAAGATTGAACAGTGCCAAGAGAATAATCCATCTCATTGGGATACATTTCACTTAAAGAATGAGACAAAGGGTGATATCAGTATTGCTTCAAAGGTGCTAAGAGAATTGGAAAGTGAGGAGAGGAGGGAGGCTAACAGCTAGGGCAGGTTTCTAGAAAGGGTTGTTGGCCACATAAAATTTTACTCTGCAGAGGAGATGAGGTCACTATAATGGGGAAAAGAGTGGTGAGTGTAAGTGTAGAAACCTTGAGTTAATGATTTAAATAACTGGTAAAGAAAATTGGTACTACCTTTGCCCTTTTTGTCCACATCAGAAACCAATGCCCATTTGAATTACTTCCCTGAACTTTCATTTCTGTCAATAACTTATCAGACAATATGGTTTGTGGAAAATCCTGTCATAGAGCTTTTTCCTCCACCTTCCTGAAGAAATCCAAGACCTTAAGGTGAATACATGAACTTTAGGTGTGAACCCAGTAGAAAGGAAGGGATACAAAATCCTCTTCTACAAAAAGTTGATAGTGTTTTAGATCAAATGACTCAAAACAACAAATACACGTTTGCTCAAAATTGCTGAAAACTTTTAGAATTTGATCACTATTCTTAATATTTAAGTGATACAACATACACCAAACATTTGAATAACCGTAGAGAATAATTATTTAACAAGATTAGCTTTAAGTAGAAACCAAGCGGAGCAACCTATCCTTGGGACAAACGAACAGAACAGTTCCTTGCAGCTTCAGTGTCATTTATCTGGTTTCCTTAAAGGATTCATAACTGTCTGACTTACCGCAGGTCTGGGCTAAGTCCCGGTGGCACTGACAGCAGGCTCTGGGAGCAGAGTTATTGAGCTGAGGTCTGTCAAAACAGGACAGTTCAGAACCATTGTACTGAATGTCCTGGGCTCTCAGAGACCCTAAAGGAGGGGGTGAGAATTCTGTCAGTAAAGACAATTTCCTCTTTAAAGGACTTCCTTCATATCATATTATAGACGAGTACCATCTTAGCATTTGTATTTTTTTTTAAAGGCTATCATTCACATTTTAAAATATTTCTTCTTACACAAAGGCACAAATATTAAATAATTTGTTAAGAAAGCTCAAAATGGAGAGTACTTATGTTGCCAGCACTTAGAGCAATTTTTATTTTTGCCTAGTGGCACAGGGACATCCCTGCCATCCATCAGTCTGCTCCCTCAATGCCTCTTTGGGACAAAAGACTGTGAGATTTCTTTTCATGTGCTCTCTGCCCCTTAAGTAGCTCCTTGATTCTCATCTTACTCAAGTCTCTTGTGGAACACAAAAACGACAATGATGATAATTGCACTTCACCAATGCTGAGAAATAGAAAGAGCTCAAAACTTACAGCTGGGTTTTTTCTCCATAAATTGTCTCTTACAATAGATGATGCAGAGAATGAGCAGAGCCAGCAGGACAGTAGCCAAGGCACTGCAAATCACGGCAGCCAGGGCTGTGTCTCTCGGGCTGGAGGCTGTGGACGGGATCTTCACGAGGTTGACCTTGCTGGTACCTGAAAACCAGACAAATGGAATCAGCATTCTCAACTACCCAAAAGACTCAGACACTTACACTGACCTCGGCTGTCATTATTAACAATGGCCTTCATGCAATATAAATCAAACCCCAGGAAACCAGTTGGAGGTACGTAAAGATGGCTCAAGCACTCCCTCCTCTTAGAAGATATCTTGAATACTACAGCTCCACCCTGAACTGGAAATTGTGTAATGTGCTGCTCCTTCATTCCCATGACACACACCCTCAACACTGCTGCAGGAAGGTGCTTTTAGGTCCCCTAGACCAGAACCATTTGTGAATTTGGGAATTTATCATCTTTATCTCTGTGTCCCCAGTACTTGGCAATGTGTTTGGCACATAGTAGGTACTTCACATTTATTTCATTGGAATTAAGTAACCTACATTTTAAAATAGACTGAACTATGGTCTGCTTTTAAGGGCAACTTTAGGGAAAAACCAGAAGTTGGGTCATTCAGGACCTAACACGAGGTCCCCAATTTCTGACACAGTAAACATTTTTAAATCTTAGCTGTTACATTACTGAACAACATCTATTTGTAGAGAAAAGACTGACACTATTGTTATCCGATGGAGAGGCATTCATACTGATGTGTTAAGCGTCAAGAAGAGATTCTGTCTTTGAGGATGACATTGCTTTGTGGCTAAGGGCCGAGAATTGGAGTATCCTACTGTCCAGGTTAACCTGTAGGTGTGTGACCTTGAGCAAATTAATGTCTCAGAGTCTTATGTATATATCTGTTCATCAGAGGTAGAAATAATACCTGCCTCACCTGGCTGGTGAGAGGATGAAATGGGTGATCATAAAAGCAAGCCTTGGACCCAGTACTATAGAACCATGGTCGGCAAACTGTGGCTAGCAAGCCACATGTGTTCTTTGGCCCCTTGAGTGTGGCTCTTCCACAAAATACCATGGCCTGGGTGAGTCTATTTTGAAGAAGTGGCATTATAAGTTTAAGTTTAAAAATGTTGGCTCTCAAAAGAAAGTTTAATCGTTGTACTGCTGATATTTGGCTCTGTTGACTAATGAGTTTGGTGACCACTGCTATAAAACATTAGCATTGTAGCAATGAAGATCACAGTTGGCACTTAATCTTTGGGTACTGGGATGGACAAACTCAGTTTAGAAATCTATATTCAGTGAAGTCCCATTTAACTAGCCTCAAAAGAATTTGAGAGATGAAAACCTAAACAGAAGGACAGCTATGCTTTCTCTGGCTCCAAGTAACTGCCCTTGAGCTGAGATGGGACTCCATTTTGCTCCCTTCAGTTGCTTTCAGCTCCTTAGCAATACCCAGCAGAGGCTCCCACCTGCCTCATAGTAGCATGTGCTGCTCATGTAATTTTAAGTTGTCTAGAATCCACATTAAAAAAGGAAAAATAAACAGGTGAAATTAATCTATTTTTCTTAAGCTAATTATCTTAAAATATTATCATTTCAATGTGCATTCAATGTAAAACTTATTGACATCTTTTGCATTCTCTATTTTATACAAAAATGTCAAAGTCGGGTGTGATTTCACATTGACAGCACATCTCCATTTGGACTAACCATATTTCAAGTGCTCACTGGTCACATGTGTCTAAGGCAATCATAATGGAAATTGAAACTCTAGATATTCAAGGCTGGTAACAGGCAAGCCAACTCAATAGCTGATATCTTTCTCCCCATCCCTGGCTACACATGACCCTGAGGCTAGAACCAGAGAGAATGTTTTGGGTTAATATTATTGAATCAAAAATATAATAGGAATGACTGTCTTAGAACATTGAATCTTGGTATTTCTAGGCTCAATGATTCTGAACCCCACTGCTAAAAGTTTTATTGCTACCTGGAAAGAAAATTGTTCAGAATTTATATAAGCTATATTCCTTGGATAAACAGGAATCATAATCAAATCACACATTTTAAAGAATATTCCTTATGAACATGGTTAATATCTTTAATCACAAATACTAACAAATAGATAACTGACAAGGGATTTATATCCTATGTAAGTAAAGTAGTAGACTTAATTGAAGGGGAAATTATTTGGAAAATAGAAGTATTATGTGGACCAAATTGGAAAGTTGTGGCAAATTGCCATCTCATTTATGTTTATGAGCAAGGCAGTTTACAGGTGTGCGATCAGGTCTCTTAGCTTACACTTTCCATTAAACCACCTGGCTCTAGTGGTCATAAAAAATGAAGTATAATACATGATGTGAGTTGAAGATATCAAAGCTTCTACTTATTTTGTAACTATTAAGGTAATCAATTAACATAGTGTTGGGTATTCAAAAAACCCTACTAAAATAGGGATTTTAATTTAATGATTAGAGTCTGAGTCCTGTAAGTTTCTTGTTTAAAATCTTCCTAAAACATATTAGTCAACTTATTTATCTTGATATAAAAGGAACTCTTTCTGACTTATAAACAAACTGAAATGCCCCAAAATGGAAAACAAATTATTTTTATTTTTTAAATATGTTTTTATTGATTTTTAGAAAGGAAGCAAAAGTGATAGAAAGATAGAAACATCAATGAGAGCAAGACATCGATCCACTGCCTCCTGCTCGCCCCTTACTCGGGATCGAGCCAACAACCCCAGCACATGCTCCAACCAGGAATCCAACCATAACCTCCTGGTCTAGTTCAATGCTCAACTATTGATCCACACCTGGACAACAAGTTTTATTTTTAACTTGATGGTTGGGATTCAGAATTTATTTCCCCAAGCCAATCATAAAAGTCTTGCTAATATATACTTTTCCATGATTGAAAACTACAACTATAATTGCAATTTTAAAGGAAACAATTCCCTTCTCTCTATACCTTTCCTGGGCATCTGAAAATGAAAAATGCAGTAGTTTACCACTCAATTTTTGACACCTATATAAGAAAAGGCACCTTGTTAACTCAGACACCCCTCAGAAAGTTCCTGTGGGAAGTCAAGTTCTGGAATGCACACTCTTGTTTATATGTATACATGTATGACACTTATAGCAAACATAATCTTTTTTATTGGAAACTAGTGACCTGTTGCAGAAAGATTTCTGCAAGACTTCTGGTGGGCTTCCCTCCCGCCACTGCCACCTCTCTCACCTCCCTACCTCTCCCGCTGGCTCCGCCCGCCCTGCCCTCCCCACAGTGCCTGCGGCCACCACTATCACCATCTCCACGGCTCTGCGTGCTGCCACCACCGCGCTGTGTGCCTCACCCCGCATGCGGGACTCGCTGCACCCACTGCCGCAGCTGCCTCTGAGGCAGCGCCCATCCGACCCGCCGTGCCCGCTGTCCCCCTATGCCTCCTGCCTCGGGCCACTGTGCGCCTCGCCCCACCTCACCCCGCCCTGAACACGCTGCCAGTGCTTTCCCTCCAGCAGCGGCAGCCACCTTGTTTTCCACTTTCCCTCTCTCTTCCTTTTATGCAGTCTTCAGTTCACTCCTCCCTCCCTCCACGTATGCAAATTAACTGCCATCTTTGTTGGGTTAATTTGCATACTTGCTCTAATTGGCTGGTAGGCGTGGCTGGTGGGTGTAGTGGAGTGGTGGTTAATTTGCATATTACTCTATTATTAGGTAGGATGGGTTCATCATTATTAGGTTCAATTGTCACATATAACAATCTAATCTATTAGGGAAATATGCAAATTTGTCCATTACAGCGTCATGGGTCATGACTGGATCAGCAGGCAGCTGCAAGCCTGGGGAAGGATAGGATACAATAGGAGGGGAAGGAAACTGCATTCGGAAAGGGGTGGTTACCTTGGAGGGGGGGGGGAATGCGGAGTAGGTGCACCCAGTGAAGGGTGGGGTGCAGGCAGCATGGAGCAGGGAGCCCTGTCCAGACACAGGAGGAGGGTAGTGGTGATCATTGGCTGGGAGGCGCAATGGGTCTGGGCAGAGGTACTTCTGCTTCTCCGCAGGGAATAGGAGCAGGACAGTGGCAGGGAGGCGGGTGGTGAACACCTGGCTGAGGCTGAGCTCTGAGTTGGGAGTTAATGTGCCCCTGCCCTCAACAGAAACTTTGAGAAGGGAAGGAAGGAGAGAGCAGAGTTATAAAGGAGTCAGTAGAGAGCAGAGTTAACGAAGGAAAGAGGACGTGTGAGTAAACGGTAGGAACTATAATGAAAATCAAGTATAGTCATGTACGGGGGACAGATTTTAAAAGTGGGAGTCAGAAAAGAAAATAGATAAATGATAGTGAATAATTAGGCAGGTAGATAGATATTAAAACAGTGGAAGTAAGTAGAGAAAAATATATGGGAAAGGTAGGATGAGAGAGAAAGGGGGAGGGAAGAAAAGTTTTAAAGGGGAGCTGGTAGAGCTTAAAAGGAAAATGGGAAGAAGGAAGAAATGGGGGAGGGAGCAAAGCCGGTCTGAGGGAGGACGTGAAGAAAAAAATTAAGGTGGTAAGAAAGGAAAAGGGGAGGGAGGGAAAGGTAAAGATAAAGGAAAGAAAGAATGTGGGAAGGAAAGGAGGGTAGAAGAAAGATGAGAAGTAGGATGATGGAACAGAAGTAGGAAATAAGGAGGAAAGAAAAGTTTATGAATGATGAATAAGTAAGAAAAAGTGTTACATAAAGGAGAGAGAAAAAAATGTGTGACAAGGAGAAGCCAATAAAGAAGTCAAATACAATTGTGTGTGAAGGGGGTAAGATTAAAAAAATAAAGTTAATAGGGGTGACCAAGCTGGCAGGGGAAAGCAGTTAAGGGGATTGGGGCCAGCAGAAGAGGGCAATTAGGGGGATATGGCCAGCAGGGCAGGGAAGTTAAGGGGTTCAGGCAGACAGGGCAGGGCAGTTAGGGGGATCAGGCAGGCATACAGAGTGGTTAGGGCAGGCAGGCAAGTGAGTGGTTAGGAGCCAGAGGTCAGGGATTGTGAGAGGGATGTCCAACCGCCAGTTTAGGCCCGAATGGGGTCGGGCCTAAACTGGCAGTTGGCCATCCCGAGAGCTCCCAGATTGGAGAGGGTGCAGGTCGGGCTGAGGCACCCCTCCCCCCATGCACAAATTTCATGCACAGGGCCTCTAGTAGAGACTTAAATGAAAGCTATCGGAGACCAATCTATCATTTGATTTTGGCACAACCCCAGAAACTCATTTACATAAATTTCTGTTAAAAGCCCATTTTCTCTTTGAGTTAAGCAGAGAAAGAGAAAAAAAAGGGGGGGGGGGAAAGGGAGGTTGGTACTAATTATATGAAGTAGTGTCTACACTCTATTAAGTTCTGGTTAATTGAGATGTTTCTGTCCTCAGAAAAAGGTCTATCTTCTATAAACTAAGAAATAATGCTTTGCTGACCTGTGGCTGCTGTAATTATACTGAGATTAAAGATTCTTCCTACTCACATGCTTTGATCAAAGTCTATGTCCATAGTTCACCAAGCATACTAAATGTTAGTAAGGAATTTTCCCCAAACCTTATTAGAATGCGGACCATACTTCTGAAGAATTGGGACTAGAAATACACTTTTGGAAAGTTTTAACTTTTCTGAAATACAAAGCCATCTCTTACCCTAACCAATTAAGTTATTAAATTCCACTGTAATCTTATCATTATCCTTTGGCAATTTACTTCAGTGAGAACTGTTTTCTTAGCTTATATTTTACATCACATTACATACATGACATAGGTTCATTTTTATATTATACATTTCCTTAGGAGTTCAGCTCAACTGAACAATGAGGTACTGAGAATCTATTATACTATACATAAGACATTCTACAAGTCATTCAATACATTGAATGAGAATCTGAATAGAAGAAAACAGAGGTCACCAGCAAAGTTTGGCAAGTTATAAAGTCCATTTTTACCCTTTGGAATACTGAGGCACACAATCCTAATAGCAGAGATGCTCTCTTCACACTTCACCCCTCTGGAAGTAACTGGAGGGAAGCGTATGCTGAAGAGATCTGTGTTATTGGACTGACTAGTCATGGAAAAGTTATGGAAGAGGAAGTTTTCAGACCACATGGTTGACTGAACATCCGAGTTCTTTCATACACCTGTACACTGCTCACACACTTTCAGTGATTTAACCTTTCCTACCAGTGAGGCAAAGTGCTGACAGTTATTGCTCACTCTCATTGGGTGGATGAGAAAACCAAGACTTTTAGTGACTTGCTCAAAGTTACACAGCAAAGTGGACACTGCTTGAGAATTGGAATCAGGCCTTCTGATCTTTTCCAGTGGATCAGTGTTCCATGGATGATGTAGCTTCTAACAGAGTAAAATATTCTGTGAGATAACAATAAGCAAAATGTGGCTCAAGTCTGTTTCTGTGAAGAACATGCTCAAATCTGTGGCTCTGTGTGGAGAAACCAGCCAGCCACAGAAAGATCACAGGACAGCAGACCTGTTCACCTGTGCTTCAGAGCTGGTTCTGTCCCCCTCTGCTTCCATGTGGGGATGCCAGGAATGATGGAGTACTACCGAAGTGGGAGGAGAGGAAATTTTATGGAGGTAACTGAATCTGGAAAGGGCTGGTTAGAGAGAAAGAGATGGAAAGGGCTTGCAAAGTTGTCTGCTGGAAGTGTCAGACTGGTCAGTGCACTCTGCCTGGGTTTCCAGGGCCACCTCCTTTGGGTAACCATAGCTCTGCTTTTATTAATTTCCCTACATGTTTAACCATTCCAGCTTTCTAACAGGCTATGTTTAAGAGTCTCATGCTCTACTGACTGAGCTGGCTGGGCAACCTAGCAGACTATGTTTAAAAACATGCTAAACAAAAGGTCCTTCTTCCCAGACTATACTTCTAACAAAGGGCTCTGTTCAGGTTTGGGAGGAAGGGAATGGGTCTCCAAAATGAGGCTCTCGCCCCTTTCTCCCCTGGCCATGAACAAGACTTTGTGCCTCTGAATCTCAGTTTCCTTACAGGGAAGATTAAACAGTGCCTCATTATGCAGACACTAAGATCCACCATGGGAATCACTGAAAATTTCTCTTAGGACTGATAAACACAGTGTGAAATTAGCTTCCATATACACTTGGACAGGACAGCTATTGAGAAGTCCCATGATCTCTCCATGGGACTTCTGATTTCTTCCTACAGAAATAATCATGACCTTCATATTAAAGAATAAGATGAAGTAGGATGTGTATTTCACTACTCAGCAATTTATATTTCCAGTTTGAGCTGCTTTCCGTAACAGTAGATTCATATATCCAATAGTCTGAGAGGGCAGGGCAGGGCGAGGCTAACTCCTGACTCCATTTTGTACTGTGGGGCAGGGTGGAGCTATCTTCCATTTTGTGTAACTGGAGCCTAGCCCTCACCCAACCAATCAGGGTCAGCCAAAGCAGTGACATCACCACCCCTAAAAAACCCCTTGACCTGTCGAAGTTCGGCCTCTCTTCTGCCACGCTGTTGGCGTGTGTGGGACAGAGTCCATGCTAGCATGGAATTCAGGCTTTCTGCAATTGCATCGGACTCTGCTCCCTGGTGGTCCTTGGGGATCATGAAGTATGGGTGTAACAAGTCCATTGGACATTTCACTTGGACGGAGATGTGTCTTAAACTCAACATATCCAAAAATGAGCTCTTCATTGTAATCATGACCCACTCTCTTTCTATCCCTCCAATTCCCCATGGCTCTCCCACAAATCTTTGCTACCTGTCATCTCTTTGTGCTACATTCTTCTCCGGGCTGCTGCTGCTTCAACGGTCGTATGTCCTTCTTCAAATGTCACCTATTCAGTGAGGCTTCCCCACCAAACTCTAAAATCACCGTCTCTCTCTAGTGCTTTTTACTCACTTCCCTGCATTTATCATCATATGAGACTTATATATTTAACTTGTTTGCTTCTTGTCATTCTCCACTATGGTGGGAATAATAGAATCTATCTTACTTCCCTAACACAACCACCTGGTTTGTGTTTAAGCTGGGCCCAGCAAGAGCTCACATTTTCCAGCCTCCTTTGCAGCTAGGTGTGATTATATCTCTAAATTAGAGTCAATAGAGAATGATGGGGGAGGGGTGGTGCTTGAGGCTAAACCAACAAGTAGTTAGCATAATTATGCAAAAAGTCCTAGAAGGCTAATGGACTTCGATATTCAGCAGGGCTGAAAATCAGCATAATATTGCTATTGGCTGAATGACTGAAGGCAATTCCCTAACCTGATAATCCTTTTATTGTTTACCAAACTTTATTATTGATATGCTGTTTGCTTTGCTAAAGGGCAAATGTGTATTTTAGTAAATAAAAGCAAAGAGGACCAAAAAGTCGGAGAGCTTCTCTGCTAGAGTGAAGTCTCCACCTGGCTCCCCCATGCCTTCTAAACTTACATTTTTTGACCAGTGTATCCATTTGTGCACAGCCCCTTCTCCAGACCGTGAACCCTCGCCACAAATGGATGGATATTCACAGGGTGGTAAACAGAAGTGATGTATATAGCACCTGTGTCATCGCCAATTTAGGTACAAATTACCTGCCCAAGACTTCCCCTTCACTGTGGGATGGAAACTGGATGCGGCAGCTGTATGATCTTGATTCTACAGATGAGAAAGATATCAAAAGGCTGCAAAGCCACAGGAGCAAGAAATGTGGCCTCTGAATGAAGTGTTTCAGCAGAGCTGCTCCACCAGGCTGAATGGGCTGGACTGTCTGAATGGAACGAGGAACTTCTATGTTACTGAGGCTATAATATTGTGGTATGTCCTTATTACAATAGCCTAGTCTTTGCCCTAACCAATTAAATCCCTACCTAAAATATAGGTTCCACAAGGGCAAGGATTTGGGCCAGTTTTATTCACTACTGTACTTCTAATAATTACAAGATTTCCTGGCAAACAGTTGATATCTGACAAATATTTGATAAATGATGAAATAAATTAATGTTTGTGAAAAAAACTGAAAAGCCCCAAATATACCAACAAATTTATTTAATTGCGAGCTGTTCAAACAATCAGATGTGATTATGTAATTTGACTTTGAGTGGTAAACACACAATGTAGTATAATTAGATGAGTATTGAAACATAGTAGAGAAGCACAAGTTGTAAATGAACTAATTATGCTTTCCGTCTGGACTTCCATTTCTGAGATTATTTCACCAATGCCTTGTGTTTTCATCAGTGTTTAACACATGAAGACAATATATCAGGTATCTTACTGTATCACATATCCCTCTAGATTCTAGAGTCTAGAAATACCAACAAAATTGGAAATATGAGCATTTTGACTCATTGATGAGTTAAAATTCCATATTTTGGCATATGGAATTCCATTAACAATTTGTTCTGGACTAAAAGCATATGATTGAGACATTTTCTAATAATTTTCAGTAAAATGTTTTATCTTTGACTTTTATATTTGTTTCAAGAAAACTACAATTCAACCCATTGCTTTCTGTGCTTTACTACCATCACCATCAAAAAGGCCATGTTGAATAAAGGTTTAACAAAATTAAAACCTGATGAATTTATCTCTAGCCATGTTCTTTAATTAAAAACAATTATTAACAAAGAACTCCTTCCTTCTGAGGGAAGCATATAGTTCTATCGTGTAAGCTTTATCTTGTTAATCTAAACTGGTTAAACAAAAATACCTATGGTAATACTCAACATATGAATTCCAGATGTACCACAGAAGAGTCTGCCAATAAACAACATAGTTTAATTTTTTAAATCCACTTTATACTAAGCACACTGATACTGGATGAACATATAAGATTAAGTCTGTATCATTTACTTTTTTTCATTCTAAAGACTTTGGTCTTAAAACTATGTGGTCTGTTTTTCAATAACTGATAGAAATATTATTTCTAAATAAGACTTTCCTATTTATACAGCTAATAAGTAAGTAAATAAATAAAATAAGTAATAAATTGGACAGAGTTGCAAAATTGTAGTTAAAATATGAAACATAAAATTTATCACTAATGACATTGAGTATATTCAGAATATTGTGAACCATCACCACTAAATTCCAGAGCAGTTTCATCACTGCCCCCCCTCCCGCACCCCCGAAGAAACCCCATATCCATTAAGCAGTCATTACCCATCCCTCCTTCTCCCACTCCTGGCAACCACTAATCTGCTTTTTGCCTATGGATTTTGCTTATTCTAGATAATTCATATAAATAAAATCATGCAATGTTATGTGGCACCTTGTGCCCAGCGTTTTTCTCTTAGCATCATGTTTTCAAGGTTCATCCATGCTGTAGCACGTGTCAGAACTCTTTTCTTTTATGGCTGGTATACGTGTATCCCCCACTTTTGGAAAATTTGTCCTTTGTTATCTTGTTTTTACTGAAGACCTGTGTTAGTATATGTTTTTGGAAACCAAAAGAAATCCAAAGAGCATTTTGGCTTTTATGAAAGAAGGTGAAAGGGAAAAATAGCATTCAGCATTTGTTTTGCAGTGCCTCATAGAGGCAGCAGAACTCAAATCACTAAGAGTGGCACCTGCTCTGGCTGGTGTGGCTCAGTTGGTTGAGTATCACCCCATGTATGAAGAGGTCACAGGTTCAATTAGCAGTCAGGGCATATGCCCAGGTTATGGGTTTGATCCCCACTATGGGTTATGTAGAAGGGAGCCAGTTGATGGTTCTCCCTCATCGATGTTTTTCTCTCTTCTTTTCTTTTTTCTCTCTAAAATCAATAAAAACATATTTTAAAAAAATAAAAATAATTTTTTTAAAGAGCTCTTTCCTGGGAACCACACTTAGAATCTCAACATTGCGCGGTCAGGGCTTTAAACTGTGTGAGCTTCTGTGCTTTATCTCAGTTTATTTTGTGCATCTGTTAGCAAGATGTGTTCCTAAAGTAATTGCTTCTTAGCTTTATGCCATTTGGTTTACAAAGGATTTCATAGGAAAGCTCTCCTTTTGTGTATTGAGGGGAACTTGTACTTCATTTTGTTTATCCATTCAGATGAAGGACATTTGGGTTGTCTTCAACTTTTGGTTATTATGCGTAGTGCTTCTATGAACATTCTTGTTTAAGCTTTTTCAGTATATTTTAAAACTTTTCACAGAAATACATAGGAATTGTTCCACATGCTATCAAAAGATACATTATTGTTATTACAATATAGCATTAAGTTAATAAGTCAATCATATATTTAATGTTATTACACTAAAATATTAATTAATGTCAGGAAATAAGTCTATTTCCTGAGCAAGAACTAAGAGAAGAGTGCAGGGGGATGATGTCAGAGAAGCTGGTCAGGGTAAGTTCATGGAGGGATATATAAATGGTAGTGATTAGTTTGGTATCTGTTCAATGAACAATAGGAAGTACTCAATGATAGCACAGTACACATTCTTCTCAAGTGCATGGGGAATTGTCTCCATATTTTAGGTCACAAACAAGTTTCAACAAATTTAAGAAGACTGAAATCAGACACATTATCTTTTCTAATCACAATAGAATTAAACCAGAAATCACTAACAGAAAGAACTGGAAAATTCACAAATGTGCTGAAATTAGATAATCACTTTTAAATACCAAAATGAGTCTAAGACAAAATTACAAAAAATAAAATAAAAAAATAGAAAATATTTTGAGATGAATGAAAACAAACATATAAACCAAAACTCATGGGAAACAGCAAAAGTAGTGTTTAGAAGAAAATTTACTACTATAGCAGTAGATGCCTACGTTAAAAAGAATATAAAATCAGCAACCTAACCCTTCAACTTCAAGACATTAGAAAAAGAGCAAACTAAACCAAATCTATCAGATGAAAATAAATAATAAGGATTGAAGCAGAAATAAATAAAGCAGAGAATAGAAACACAATAGAACTAATAAAGCCAAAAGTTGGTTCTTTGAAAAAATAAAAACTGACACAATTTCAGATTGACTAAGAAAAAACAATATTCAAAGTTCTAAATATCAGAAATAAAAGAAATGACACTGCTACTGATTTTACAAAAATAAAAAGGATTATAAAAATACTATTCAAACTGTGCACCAACAAATTGGGTAATCTACAAGAGATGGAAAAATTCTTAGAAATATATGAACTAACAAGACTGACACAAGAAGAAATAAAAAATGAAAATAGACAATAACAAAGAGAGAATCAGCCGAGATCGGTTTGTCTCAGTGGATAGAGCATTGGCTTGGGGACTGAAAGGTCCCGGGTTTGTTTCCGGTCAAGGGCATGTACCTTGATTGCGGGCACATCCCCAGTGGGGGGTGTGCAAGAGGCAGCTGATTGATGACTCTCTCATCGATGTCTCTAACTCTCTATCTCTGTCCCTTCCTCTCTGTACAATATCAATAAAATATATTTTAAAAAAAAGAAGAAAAAAAAAAGAAACTCTGCTTCCTGCATTGGACTTTATTTAAAAAAAAAAACAACAACAAAGAGATAGAATCAGTAACCAAAAAGCTCCTGACAAAGAAAAGCCCAAGATTAGATGGCTTCACTGGTGAATACCACCAAATATATTTTTAAAAATTAACACCAATCCTTCTCAAACTCTTCCAGAAAATGAAGAAAGAACACTTCTTAACTCATTGTATGAGGCCAACATTACTCTGACACCAAAGTCAGATAAAGACACTACACAAGAAGAAAACTACAGATCAAGATTTCTTATAAATATAGATAAAAAAAATTATCCTCAACAAAGTAGTATTAAATCCAATTCATAGCATATATGATTAATAGAGGCCTGGTGCACAAAATTTGTGCATGGGGAGGGGGCCGGGGGGAAAGGGTCCCTTAGCCCGACCTGCCTCTTCTTCAATCCGAGATCCCTCAGGGGATGTCCTACTGATGGCTTGGGCCTGCTCCCTAGGGTTCTCTGCTCTCCACAGGGCCTGCCTGCTCCATACTGCAATTATGGGTAAGCAGGCCCTGCTGGGTGCCACCTGTGAGTCCGCTTGCCTCCTTATGGGTTGCTGCATCTACATCCAAGCAAGCCCTGCTGTCTGCTGTCAAGCTGCATGGATGGCCTGCCTGCAGGCAGGTCTGGCTGTCTGTCCATCCTGGAGTCACTGGTCTGACCCTGCCTGGCTTCCCGGGCCCTTCAGCAGCCATAGCCACTGTGGGTCTGGCCCTGCCTCCCTCTCTGGCCCTTGAAGCAGCCTCAACAGCTGCTGATCAGGCCCTCCCCCAGCACAGGTATGCAGAGGCCCCTGCTGCCCTGCCCCAGACGCTGCATGTGCAACCTCCTCCTGTCCAGTCGACCCTATATGGCATCCTGGTTAATTAGCATATTTCTCTACTATATATATATATATATATATATATATATATATATATATATATATATATATATATATTTCTCTGCCATCTGTTTATATAGACTATTGGCCCAGTGCACAAAATTCATGCACATTAAAAGGGAATTAAAGGAAATATTTTAATATTGCTATTTGCCCTTTCTTTATAATAGAAGTGTCAGAGATGAAAAGAAATTAGTAAAATGTATATGAAAATATTATATAAATTTATTAATAAATAAACAATAACAAACGACATAACAACAACAAATAGATTATACAAAAATATGATATAAAAACAACATTGATGCAAATAATGACTGATAAAGTGGACGCACATAGGCAGCGTCACGTTAGCACTGGACAGGCCTGTGCACACCTCCACTGGGGACTGCCCCTGGGCTGGGTGGCCTCTGGGCTGGGCTGCATGGGGGCCTTTCCGGAGGCCACTGCAGGCTGGGCTGCGTGGAAGTCCTCCTGGTGATGGCAGTCCTTGCTCACCTGCTCCTGCTATGCATGTATCTTGTTGAGCAGTCGTGATGGTATAGTGCCCCGGATAATTTGCATATTCCTCTATTATAATATAGGATACTCTATGATAAATGGGATCTATCCTAGGAAGGCAATGATGATTGATCATACAAAAATCTACCACTGTAATATATATAATATATATAGTAATAAATGCATAATATGCTAATTAGAACAAATGACCTTCCAGACAAAGCTGGAGCCGCAAGGGAAGTCAGCAGCTGGAGGGAAGCCTGGATCCCAGCTGCCAGAGGGAAACTAGTGCCAGCAGCTGGGGGAAGGAAAGACTACTTTTAAATGAATTTTGTGCTTTGGACCTCTAGTACAATAATAAAACGAGAGGGGGGAGGGGGGAATCACATGATCACCTAAACTATGCTGAAAAGCACTTGATAAAATTCAATATCTTTTCATGATAAAAACACTCAATAAATTTAAGACAGTTCCTGCCTGCACCCACCCTGAGCCAGTGGTTCTCTACATACCTAGCACCCAGGGAGACTCACTGTTCACCAACAGAGAAGACACTGGCACAGCAATGGTGGCCAGATTTGGACTAGACTGCACTGGTGTATTAGACTACTGTAAACACTGACTATATAGTACATTAATGGCACATAACAACTTAAGTACAAAGCATTGTTATCCTATCAATAAAATTTCGTTTGGTGGAAAACCCACAGGATCATTCTGCCTGCAATAGTATTTTGTATTTCAAAATCCAGAACCATGCTGTTTTTAGAATATCCTTTCATATCCAGCAGTGCATACTGCTGTGAAAACCGGCTTCCCTAATACTTGGGTCTTTCTCCTCTTTTCCTTCCCTTCAGCAATACCTTGGTTCTGGCTTATTTATCTCAACTGCAAGGCCTCCTAACAGACCTGGGTCCTGCCAGGTCAGGCCATGCTGATTGCTACTCTGCTACCCATATCGGCTACAGGAGCCTTTTTATTATTATTATTATTGGTTTAGGAGATATCTATGAAATAAAGACAAAGTGTGGACTCTGAGAGCCTCATTCTTTCATGGTTTGCTCCCCACACTAAAAAAGAGACACCAGGGGCAAGGAAAGGACAAATGTACGCAGGGTGGGGATATGGTTGAACATAGCATGGCTCCAGTACTATGTTGAGTAAGAGTGGTGAAAATGGACAGCCTTGTGTTGTTCCTGTTCTTAGGGGAATGGTTTGAGTTTTTACCCATTGAGTATGATTTTGGCTGCAGGTTTGTCATAGATGGTCTATATTATGTTGAGGTCTGAGCACTCTATTTCTGCTTTGCTGGGAGTTTTTATCAAAAATGGGTACTGAATTTTGTCAAATGCTTTTTCTGCATCTACAATATTAATATGATCATGTGTTTTTTTGTCTTTCATTTTGTTTATGTGATGTATCACATTTGTTAATTTGTAAATATTGTACCAGCCTTACATCCCCAGAAAAAAATCCCACTTGGTCATGGTGTATGATCTTTTTAATATATTGCTGGATCCCATTTGCTAATATTTTGTAGAGGATTTTAGCCTCTTTGTTCAACAGAGATATTGGCCTTTAATTCACTTTCTTTGTTGTGCCTTTGTCTGGTTTTGGAATTAGTTTAAGCTGGTCTTGTAAAAAGGTCTTGGAAGTGTTCCTTTTTCTTGAAATTTTGGAATAGTTTGCAGAAGATAGGTGTTAGTTTTTCTTTGAAAGTTTGGTAAAACTCCCTTGGAAAGAAGCTGAGCAGACCAAGCCTTTTGTTTGCTGTGAGTTATTTTCATTCCTGTTTCAATTTCAATAGTTGTTATTGGCCTATTCAAGTTTCCTATTTCTTCCTGATTCAGTTTTTGAAGACTATACTTTCCTAGAAATTTTTCCATTTGTCCAGCTTGTTGGCATATAGTTATTCACAGTATCTTCTTACAATCCTTTGTATTTCTGTAGTATCAGTTGTTACATTACCTCTTTTGTTTCTATTTATTTGGGTCCTCTCTTTGTTTCTTGATGAGTCTGGCTAAAGGTTCATCAATCTTGCTTATTTTTTCAAAGAACAAGCTCTTGGTTTTATTGACTTTTTTGTATTGATTTTTTAGTCTCTGTCATTTATTTTTACTCTTATCTCTAGTATTTCCTTCCTCCTATTTACTCTAAACTTTTCTTGTTGTTCTCTAATTCTCTAAAATGTAGTGTTTCATAGTTTATTAGAAAATTTTCTTATTGCTTGAGGTAGGCCTGTAGTGCTATGAACTTCTTTCTCAAGACTGCTTTCACTGTGTCCCATGATTTTGGGTTGTTATGTGTTCATATTCATTTGTTTCCAGGAAGTTTTTGATTTCTTCCTTGACTTCATTGGTAACCCATTCATTGTTTAATATAACCCTATTTAGTCTCCATGTATTTGAATGTTTTTATTGTAGTTCATTTGTAGTTTCATGCCTCGGAGATCTGAGAAGATGCTTGATACGGTTTCAATCTTCTTGAAGTTATAGAGACTTTATTTGTGTCCTAAAATGTGGTCTGTCTTTGAGACCATACACGTAAGAAGAATGTACATTCTACAGCTTTGGGATAAAATGTTCTATAAATATCTATTAAATTCATTTGATCTAGTGTGTTATTAAGGGTTGCTGTTTCCTTGTTCACTTTTTGTCTAAAAGATCAATCCAGTGATGTCAGTTGGGTGTTAAAGTCCTATACTATTATATGATTGTATTGCTGTCGATCTCTCCTTAAAAAATCCTCCAGAGGTTTTCTTTTTTAAATATATTTTGTTTTCCTATATTGGGTGCATATGTTTTCCAAGGTTATATCCTCTTGTTGTATCGATCCCTTTAGTAACGTGGCCTTCATTGTCTATTTTTATGGCCTTCATATTTTCAGATATCAGTATTGAAAGGAGTTCAAGCAGAATTAGGTAGACAGAGAAAGAGATGGAAGAAGAAAGAATCACAAAGGGGAAAATGTGAAGGGGGGTGTGGACGAACTCGGGATCTATTTTCAGTCAGTAGACACTTACAGGGAAGACCCCCCAGGTAGGGTCTCCACGTAGGGGACTGTAGGAACCGGGTGACAGAGTCTGACAGCCCCTCTAGGGAGGTGCCAGTCACCATACAGCTGGCGGAAAAGGAGATGGCCCTGCGCCCCAGGCTCTGGGTAGCTGGCCTTTTGAACCCCAATTGAATCCATCAATCAGGGTTACCCTGCTGCCGAGTGTTCTGGGCCAGAGACCTAATGCGTCCTCTCCTCTCCATCACTTTCCCAAAGCAAACAGTTTACTTCCAAAAATCACACTGGTTGCAAGTTGTTTACTTTTTCTCTGAATTTTATTTTATTTATTTATTTATTTTTACAATGAGCATATATTATTTTGAGAATTGGAAAACAAATATCACAGCAGTGAGAAGCTGTTGTAGAACTAAACCTAAATTCATTTCTTGCCAACCATGTGTCCACACACCCCTACTTAATATCTCTGCCACCAAAGGGGCCTTGAATTATTTTTCTGAACTCATCTGGGATCTGAGTTCATTTGAAGACATTTTTTTTTATCCACTCCCAATAGACCAGCTTAATAAAAAACCACATTTATGTAGTGCCTTCAAGATAATGTAATTATGGGAAAAAAGCAAAGACATAATGTGCTAAAGTTAATGTAAGGATGGAGGAAATGCTTAAATAAAGTGTGCTGTGTGAGACAAGAAAAAAAAAATAAGAAGGGGGAATTGTGGAGCTAGCTGAAACCACAAAATGTTTTGCAGAAGAAAGGGTAGCAGAAAAACAGGATGGATAGCTGAAAAGTAGGGTATTTTAAAACAAGGATGTTTTTCTTGCAAGTGCAAAATAAAATGTTGCAAAAAGTCCAGGAACCAATCAGAGAGTGGCACAGATAGACAAAGAGTGGGCCTTTAGCAGATATAAGGGGAAGAGCAGAATGCTCCCAGGGCAACCAATTTGGATTCCATCCCCGAGTGGGGAGCCATGTTTGCTTGTAATAAACTCCTGCTTTATTTGATCTCCTCTGGTTCATGGCTTCATTCTTCTATTCTGTGAGACACATTCTAGGAAGAATTCCTGGTCACCAATTCAGGTATCGGTATTACTAGCCCAGGTTTTTGTTTTGTTTTTTAATTTTCATTTGCATGGGGAAAAATTTTTCCATTTTTTCACTTTTATCCTGTGTGTCTTTTGTTCTGAGGTGCATCTTTTGTAGATAGCATATACATGGGTCATGTTTTCTTATCCATTCAGCTACTCTATGTCTATTGGCTGGAGCATTTAAACCTTTTAGATTTAAGGGTACTATTGATAGGTATTTATTTCTTGCCATTTTAAACCATTATGCCTGTGTTTCTCTCTCTCTCTTTCTTCTTCTTAAAATAGTCCCTTTATAATTTCTTGCATTTCTGTTTTGGTGATAATAAACACTTTTAGTTTTTGTTTGTTTGTTTGTTTTGTTTTTGTCTGCAAAGCTCTTTATTTCACCTTAAATCCTGAATGATAGCCTTGAGTAGTCTTGGATTCAGGACCTAGGTTTTCATCATTTTATATACTTCATGCCTCTTCCTTCTGAGCTGAAGTGTTTCTACTAAGAACTCAGCTGACAGTCTAATGGTAGCTCCTTTGTAGGTAACTTTCTGTCTCTCTCTTGCAGTCTTTGAGATTCTTTTTTTTTTTTTTTTTACTTTAATGTTTGCTATTTAAGTATAATGTGTATTGGTGTGTGCCTTTTGGGGTTCAGCTTGATTGGCACTCTGTGGTTCCTGAACTTTAGTGACTTTTTCCTTAACCAGGTTAGGGAAATTGTGTGTCATTATTTCTTCAAATAGGTTCTCTATTGCTTTCTCAGATTCTTCTCCTTCTGTTATCTCTACAATGTGCATGTTGTTATGTTCCATGTTGTTCCAAAGCTCACTTAAACTCTCTATATTTTACTTTTTTTCCAAATGGCTGCTCCAACTGGGTGTTTTCTTCCACCTTGTCTTCTAACTTACTGATTGGGCCCTTTGCTTCTTCCAATGTATGTTTAATTCCTTCCATGGTATTTTTATTTCAGCTATGTCATTCTTTATTTCCTCCTGATTCTTATATATGGTTTCTACTTCTTTATATTTTTATGCTGGTATAGTTCTCAGTAAGTTCTATAAAGTTCTCATTACGTTGTTTGCAGTTCTCACTAAGTTGTTTGAGCACCCTTATAACCATTACTTTGAATTTTTTATCTGACAAATTGCTTGCCTCCATTTCATTTAGTTCCTTTTCTGGTGATTCCCCCTTCATTTTGGCATTGTTTCTTTGTCTCCCCATTTTTGCTGTTCCTTTGTATTGTTTCTATGTCTTACATCAAACTGCTATATCTCCTAGTCTTTACAGTGTGGTCTTATATATCGATAGTAGATGTTTTGTGGAGTGGTCTTATGTAGTAGGTGCTGTCTCTTAGATCTCCTGAACTGGGTGCACTAGGAATGCTGCTTGTTTGGATTATTTCACTTCTCTTGTATTTGAGTCGTGGATGCAATATCCTCTAAGGCTGGCTGACTGTGACCACATTAGAATAGAACAAAATAAAATAAAATAAGAAAGAAAAGAAACAGAACAGAAACATACACACGACCCTCTACAATAGGGGTGTCGAACTCAATCAGAGAAGGGGCCAAAATCTAAAATCCAGCCTAAATCGCGGGCCGAATGGTTTACTGAACAGTCATAAACTGTCATTGTGATGGAAACGCAGTGGAGTGCAGTGATGACAGCGTGGTGCGGGCCACATTGCAAGGCCTGGCGGGACGGATTTGGCCCGCGGGCCTTGTGTTTGACACATGTGCTCTACAACAACAAAACCACAAAAGAAAAGAGACTTAGGAAAGAGAAAAGAGAGCAAGAATGAGAGAAGAAAAGAAAGAAAAATTATGAGGAGAAAAAAAGGGGATAAGAAAAAGGAATATGAAATGGAAGATAATGAATAAAGAAAACAAGAATAACGACTAGGGGAAGAAAAATGGTATAATAGAAAAGAGGAAAAATTTTGAAAAGGAAAATAGATGAGAAATCAGGAGAAAAAGGAAAACTAGAATAGGAAATGGGAAGAGAAAAATTAGATATATAGAAGAAACAATAGAGACTAAAATAATAGAAAATCAATAAAACAGATAAATAAGATATATTTTTAAAAGAGAAAAAAGGGAAGAAAAAAGGAAAAAAAAAAGTGAAGTGGTGTTTGTCTCAGCAGTTTAGTGCCTCCTGTAAACTCCCTTTGGATCCTGCTCTACTGATGATTATGGCTAACTGTTCTGTCTGCTAATTTTCGGTCCCCAGGGAGGTACTAATTGTCAGGAACTGTCCTCCTTTGGCTTTCAGCAACCTGTTTGAAGCTCTAAGCAAGCAATCTGCAGTTTCTGAATGTCTCCACAGGATGTGGCTGCTGAGTGGGAGGGGCCCAGGTGCACTTTAACCTGTTAACCGATCGGGACGTATAAATACATCAAAGGTAAACAATTTTGGGAATGGGCAGGACGTATGAATACGTCCTGGAAATATATGTTGTGCCCTGAGAGGGACTGTACCGTATTTTCCGGCGTATAAGACCACCCCCTAATTTTACAGTTAAAACATAGGTTTGGGCCTATATTTGCTGTATAAGACTACCCCCCACTTAAAAGAAAAGACTTACTTTGCCGTCAAGATCTGCAGGTAATTTTTGTGCAATTTTGGTCTTTTGCCCCCGATTTCCGGTTGACTTTTTTTCTTTTCAAAAGTCGTCTTATATGCCGGAAAATACGGGTATATATTTTTTGTAATCTTTATAATTGTTTGTAAAATTTATAATTTTTTAATTCGATGTTTCCATTTTTTTGTTGTATTCTTTTCTATTTTTTTTGTAATTTTGTATTTTCCTTTGTGCTTTATATATAAATAAATGAAAATATATATATAATTTATTTTAATTAAGTATAAAAAAATAAAAAATAATAATATGAAATTACGTCCTCCAGGCGTGACGTACTGACAAGTCCTAGTGAAAGAGTATGCGCTCATTATAGGTTGTGTAATTAAAAAGGGAACTCCCCAGTTAACAGGTTTTAAGAAACACCAGGCCCAGGGCTGGGCCAACAAACTTCCTCAGGTTCCCCAGGCTCTGCCTCGGTCCACCTTCACCTGCCAGCCAACTATCAATCTTAATCTTTCAAAAGTCTGTTTTGAAAGGGCTTTAGGTAGAATCGGGAGTATAGACCTCTGGGCCTCCTGTTAGGGGCAAGGTGCTGTTCAGATTTCAGGGAAAGTGATGTGTGTGTTTCCCTGACCCAGCGCTACTCTGTGAGTGGCCCAGAATATTATTCTGCCCTCAGCTGGGTGGAGAGCCTTGTATGCAGTTCAGTGGGATGAGCTGGATCCTGGGAGTTCTGATTAGCTCTCCTGTGTGAGGGAGGAAGCACCAGTGAGGTTCCTGGAACAGCCATACCCCTAATTCAGTCACTGAGACTGCTTGGCCTCTGTTGCTGTCTCCTCTGCAAAGGTTAAGATGCAGAGTGTGGCAGGCAGGGCTCCTAAGGGTGTGGTGGGCTGTATCACCTAGGGCAAGTTTTTCTTTCTTTTTTTTCTTCTTTTTTTTTCTTCCTTTTCTTGAGCTACTGAGAGGGGCTGGTGCCTCTCAGGAGAAATGGGCATTTTGGTTAGGGGAGGGTATAATGACCAAATGCTGGAATCCAGGTTGTTGCTTTTCCACAGCTCTCTCCAATGCTTCCCACCATAGCTTCTCCTTAGGTACCTAGAGTCCACACCACCCTCCCTCCACCAAAGCCTTGGGTGAGTAGCTGCAAACAAACACCTGTGCTCTGGGTTTAAAAAATAAATAACAACAGCCAAAACCAGTTTGGCTCAATGGTAGAGCGTCGGTCTGCGGACTGAAAGGTCCCGGGTTTGATTCCGGTCAAGGGCATGTACAGTGGTTGCGGGCACATCCCCGGTGGGGGGTGTGCAGGAGGCAGCTGGTCAATGTTTCTCTCTCATTGATGTTTCTATCTATCTCTCTTCCTTCCTCCCTATAAAAAAATCAATTAAATATATTTTAAAAATAAATAAATAAATAAATAAATAAATAAATAAATAAATAAATAAATAACAACAAAAAACAAAACTGAGGTTTTCTCTGAAACCAGTTCCAGTCTACCAGCTCTGGTCTTCTGGGTAGCCTTTCATAGTTGGATGTTACGTGGGCCACTGGTTTCAGCTCTGGTGCTCCGGGCTGTGGAGCCCACCTTGGGTCTGGGCCTTGATCTCCTCAGGGAAATAACCCTCCCAAAGCTGAGAGATTCCTCTTCACCCTCAGCCTGCCACTGTGGAAGCTAGGTCAGCCCCTCTAGCAACTTCCCTCTTCCTACTAGTTTCCAGGTGCCTTCTGTCCTTCCTTTACGTAAGTCCCCTCCTCAGCTGGACCTCAGCTGGTATTTCAGGATGAATGTTCCCCAATTTAGTTGTATTTCCAGTCTGGCACTGGGAGGAGATTTTCCCCCTCCAGTTTCTGCTGTTCTTAATCTTGCTTCCAGGTCACTTGAAGCAAGTGACCTACTGCTGTTTGCCACCAGAACCATGTAGTTCAAATGTTACCAAGCATGTTGTTAACAATAGAAGATAGAAAGAAAGCAAGAAAGAGAAAGAAGAGAAGGCAGCTACCACAGACAATGGCTGGTAAGGCAGAAGGTGAACAGCAGGCCACCACTGCCACAGTTGGGACCATGGGATTGACTAAAGACTTTTATTGCCATGTGCTGTTCAGAGAAAGTCTGTTATGCCAGAGCAAGCACATTACTTTAAGATTTCCCTTTGGCATTTGGTGGATCCTAAGTATAACTGTTTGGTTTGTTAATTAAGGTAAACACCATAATTAACACTAAAATAATTATAAGCCACAAAATGGTAGCAGATTGCCCACAGAATTTGTCTGCAAACAAGAGCAAGTAAAATAATGCTTTCCTGCATCCAAGGGTGTTTTTCTTCTTTTTATTATCCCACATTCCTATAAGGTTTCCGCTGTGTTTATTTGACTGATGAAACAATGAAGCTTTTAAACTTCTACACCAAGAAACAGAAAAGACACCATAAAAGAAACACATTATTATGGCCTTGAACATCTGTGCTGAAGGATACACAAGCTCAAAAATAGTTTTGCTTCATTTGGGACTAACAGACAAGGTTGCCATCTGGGAATTGAAACAAAGATATGAAACTTGGGCTGCTGCCCTCCCTGTTCCTGCAGAGACTTTGCTTAACCCTTTGGGTGCCAGGCTCCATTTAAAGGCCTGGACTCTATGTCCACATAAAAGCATGGTCTTGTTCACTTTATCTCACAGTGGAGAAGGCACAGTCAAGACAGGCACACTTTCATCTAGGGACTCTACATCCTGTAATTCTCAGGTTTCCTGTTATTAGTAAAGTGGATAACTCTTATTTATCTCTCTGCAGTATTAAAAGAAGCAATGTTCTGTGAAATTATTCTAAGATTATGAAACTCAAATTATTTCCACCTGTTAGCTTCCTCTTAAGTGTGTGTGTGTGGGGGAGGGGGGGATGGGGATGGGACACGTGTGTGTGTATGCATGATTTAATATGACTGGGTCTAAATTGAAAAGAAAATCTTTATTTACATTGTGATCTTGCTATTTCCTATTCCAAAAGACTTATATTGCTTAATTTACTTATAATTTTACAGTTGGCATAACTTATGATAAAAAACAGAACTCTGGGTTAGGTTGGAAAGAACACACTTTTCTGGAGGTTTGGAACATGAAGAAGATTCAGGAATTCAACTAAAGCTTCATTCCTCTTTTAACATTATAACTAGAGGCCCAGTGCATGAAATTCATGCACAGAAGGGGGGTGTTCTCTCAGCCCAGCCTGCATCCTCTCCAATTTAGGACCTCTTGGGGGATGTCCGACTGACTGCTAGTTTAGGCCTGATCCCTGTGGGGCCTAAACAGGCAGTTGGACATCCCTCTCACAACCTGGGACTGCTGGCTCCTAACTGCTCACCTGCCTGTCTGCCTGATCACCCCTAATTGACCTCCCCTGCTGGCCTGGTTGTCCCCAACTGCCCTACACTGCTGGCCTGATCTTGCCTCCAACTGCCCTCTTCTGCTGGCCAATTTGGTTCTGATTGGCCAGTTTCTATGCCAGTGTCAAAAGCTCTGCCTCCTAGGCAGCCATTGGCTCTCCATAGCACTCAGATTTGGTTCTGATCAGTCAGTGTTTATGACAGTGTCAGAAGCTCTGCCTTCTAAGTAGACATTGGTTCTTCACAGCACTTACATTTGGTTCTGATTGGTTGGTTCCTATGCTAATCAACGTCAAAGGCTCCGGCTCCTAGGTAGCCATTGGTTCTTCACAGCACCCATATTTGGTTTCAATTGGTCAGGTTTCTATGCCAGTCAGCATCAAAAGTTTCACCTCTTAGACAGCCATTGGTTCTTCACAGCACCCACATTTAGTTCTGATTGGTCAGTTCCTATGCCAGTCAGCATCTCCAGGCCTATCTCTGGGCCTGATCAGAGAGGCAGGGCTTAACAGCAGCCCCCATGGAGGCTGGGAGAGAAAGAAAAACCTGGCTTCTGGTAAAGCTCAGAAAGAAAGAAGGAGAAAGAGAGGCAAGTACTGATCAACAGCTGCCACTGAGGCTGTGGATCACACCCAGCCTCTCTCTCTGGGTCTCAGTCCCCTGGGCAGTCAATGCTGGGTCGCCAGGCTGTAGCTGGGCAGTCAGTGCTGGGTCTGCCCAGCAACCCAGCGCTGGCTGAAGGACTTCCAGGTTGGTCATCTTTTGGTTGTGATGGGTCATTACAACCCTGGCTTTTTATATATTAGATTCTTATTTGCACATGAAAAAACTAGGGCATGGGAAAGTTAAATAACTTGTCTGAAAGTTAGGTGTTAAGACCAGGACTCAAAATCTAGCCCTCTTCACAGTGAAAATTAAATTAGCGAGTCCCAGAAAAAACATCAAGTTGATATTGGTTTTCATTAATCTTGGGAAGATCAAATGAGGTAGTTATGAGAAAGTGTCCTTTCAGTGATAATTTGTATTAAAAGTTAGAAGCTCCCCCTGATTTTATTTTTCATATCTTTATCTGTGTCTCCATGTCCTAAAAAGAACAGAAATCATTTATGATGAAGTAAAATTTATGGTACAATGTAAAATCTTAAGTTAACCTTTTCTAAATCTGTGTTTTGCCTGAGTTTAAGGGGAAAAAAAAAAAGTAACCAGATGCTATTCTGCAATCTTCTTTGACATCACACAGAGCAAACAAACATAAATATTATATTATTAATATAATGAATAATTAAATAAGTTAAATGTATTTCAGCTAAATTAAATTAATAAATATTATATCATTAATATAATGAATAATTAAATAAGTTAAATGTATTTCAGCTAAATTAAATTAATAAATATTATATCATTAATATAATGAATAATTAAATAAGTTAAATGTATTTCAATTAAATTAAATTAATTAAACTAATAATTATTGAGAAAAGGGTGGAAAGCCTGGTTCTTCGAAGTGTGTATTTATTGTATCAGCGAAACATAATTGTGTTTAAGTAACCACCTTGCTTTGTCCCTTGCTCCCCTGAAGTTTATGCTCAGTAGCAGCCAGAAGATTTTTTTAAAACTTCAGTCAGTCATGTAACTCCATCTCCTTATGAGTAAAATTCAGGTCTTTACAGTGGCCTACAAACTCTACTCAGTCTACACCCTCCCTACAAGTCCATCCTCTCCATTCACTGTTCTCCAGCCTCTGCTAAGTGTGTTGCTCCCTCTTCCCTTCCTTTAGGGCCCTGTCCTAGGTTCACCTTATTTAGGCCTTCTCTGACCACCTTGTTTTAAATAAACCCCTATTCTGAACCATTAGAATGTCAGCTCCTTGAGGACTGGGAATTTAGTCTGTGTTTGTCACTATGGGTTCCTCAGTGCTCACATCAGTGCTCACAATAGGTCTTTCTCTCTCTCTCTCTCTCTCTCTCTCTCTCTCTCTCTCTCTCTCTCTCTCTCTCCATATATATGCCTAAGTGACCGTTTGACTGTTCAACTGGTAGCTATGATGCACACTGACCACCAGAAGGCAGATGCTCAATGCACAGGCATGAAAACATGGAACAAACTGATGAATCTCAGAGGGAAGAGGGTAGGAGGGAGAGCAGGAAGAGAAGGAACAGATTAACCAAAGATCTTATATGCATATTATAGGCCTGGTGCATGCATTCATGCACTGGCGGGAATCCCTTGACCTGGCCGCGGGATCGGGCTAGAACCGGCAGTCCGACACCACTCAGGGGTCCCAGATTGCAAGAGAACACAGTCCCGGCCGAAAGGACCCACCAGTGCTGAGCCTCCAATTCAATATACTGATCAACGAACGAGAGAACAAACGCATATGCAGGTAATTTACAACACGGGAGAAATGTCTCTATGATACATTTTGCTGAGATCTAAGTTAACGTTAGACATTCCGAACATATTCCCTGACATGTCTCCTGAGTTAAACAGCCCAATACAAACTTAAAAAGTAATTTTTCTCATTTTGAAGAAAAGCATGCTTCCTATGAACACTAAAAACCTTCCCAGAAATGACTTCTTTTCTATTACATTTTCTTAAGTTTGATACTGAAGATCTTGCAGAAAATAATCTAAAGACAAAATTCACCTGCCATCCATCTCTATGATCTGCACTCATTTTGTTTCTTGTAATTGCTGCCTTCTATATGTGTAGCTTCACCATGTATAAAATACAACTACTTCAGTCTTCAAACACAGTTTGGGGTATAAAAGAATTTTTCTGAAGGCCTGAGAGTTGGCTGAAAGATTGTGACATCTCACAATGTAGAAAACATTACTTAAAAATTAGGCATGGCCAGTAAAGCATAGGAAAAATAATTCAATAATAATCGTGATAACTCTGTACGGTGCAGTTGGGGTGCTGGAACACTATGTCAACTATATGATGTCTAGCCACTAAGCTGTACACCTGAAACAAATGCATAATAAAATTTTAACTTAAAAAAAAAGACAAAATTCAGCATTTAATGGGTACACACACGTATCACTGTTCATTTGTAAAAGTCCACAACTTAATGATACAGGCCTGCTGGATTACATATTTTTAAATAAATTGTAATTAATCTAACATTCATTTAATTTAATATTTACTCATGAAGAAACAGGTTGTGGTAATGAACCACAACCTGTTTCTTCATGAGTAAATATTTAAATCAGCACATTGACTTTTTTATATATTTTTAAATATATCTTATTGATTTTTTACAGAGAGGAAGGGAGAGGGATAGAGAGCTAGAAACATCGATGAGAGAGGAACATCGACCAGCTGCCTCCTGCACACCCCCTACTGGGGTTGTGCCTGCAACTAATGTACATGCCCTTGACCGGAATCGAACCTGGGACCTCTCAGTCCGCAGACCGATGCTCTATCCACTGAGCCAAACCGGTTTCGGCCAGCACATTGACTTTAAATGTCTAAAAGAGACTGCAGATAAAGGCAGAGAAGCTAGATTTATAGCTGACTAGATAATAATCAACTACTGCTATTCTCAAAGCCTCTGGCCTGGTCATTTGCAACTCAGGACGCCCCTGCCTCCCAGACCATCACAAACCAACTAGAACTCTCCAAAGCATCCCAGATTCAAGGCACAGGGCCATCTGATTCAGTCAGGCACTTATACTTTTCTTCACTTGGAACAAAGTTAATGGCTTACCCATATTTAACAGTTTTATATTGGGAGAAAAGGATGAATGTAGAAAATAAGAGTTTAAGAAACTAATAAGAATTTTTTATTTCTATAACTTTAATGAAATTAGTGCTAAGTAAAGATAAATATTTGAAATCAGTAATCATCCAACACAGTTGTATTTATAGCAAATATATATGTTTTTAAACATATATATGTTTTTAAACATCCTTGTAAATTGAGGACCTTGC
Source organism: Pipistrellus kuhlii (assembly GCF_014108245.1). Classification (NCBI taxonomy): domain Eukaryota; kingdom Metazoa; phylum Chordata; class Mammalia; order Chiroptera; family Vespertilionidae; genus Pipistrellus; species Pipistrellus kuhlii. The sequence goes on along the minus strand of NW_023425529.1, from coordinate 102,526,560 downwards.
TGTAATAAATTTTCAGACAATAGTTGTTGACCTTAATAAGCAAATAAACTTTTAAAAGGATCATGTTTGAAGTAAATCATTCTAAAATAAATAGTTTTCTTAACAAATTTGTAATATGATCATCCCCCAACTTGTTTTCATGTCCAGAATAATAATGAGAACTATAATTATTGTATTGAGTGGTATCAAAGAGAAAACTTTAGGAGTTGATCATTAGGCTGTATGGGTCTATTTGCTCCACACTCAATGTCACAAAATTATAGTGTAGTTGAAGTTCTTATGGCTTGCTTTTTGTTGTGTTTTGACTCCTCCCTGATGTACTGCAGTCTAGCTTTTCACTTCTTGCTCCATTCATTTCTCTGCCTTTATTAGCTTCTTCCCACTCTTCTCCTTTCCTTCACCAGGGTTGTTTGGTTTGGCAGAACAAGGCTTGCAATAAAAATAAAAGGATTCCATGGGAGGGCTCAATGGCATTCCTCTCAGTAGAGTGCTCCAGTGCCTGGATTCTGCAAGATCTGTTTCTTTTTTTCCACAGAAGCTACCTCTGATTACTACCAGTATTACTTTAAATTTGTTTTTCAATAAAATAATGAAATTACATATTATTGACAAAAAGAAAGGATGATATAAAAGACATGCAGGGAGCAAAGGGCAGTGGGAAAAAGAGAAGAACAACAGTACCCTAAACCAACAAATAAATTAGTGAAAACAAAGGGAATCTTTCCTTCAAATGTTAGCTGGGAGGGCTGGCTTTTCAATTTGTCTGCCATAAACCTTGCGCTGTTTTGGCTGTTTTACCAAGTTCTCTTTGATCTCATTGTCCTCCTATTCCCCACCCTGAAAGTCTAACAGGAAAGAACTCCATTGTTAAGACTTCACTTTAGGAAGCTCCCTATCTCTACTGCCTGACCATTTGCTCATGTCACACAGCAGCACTCATCTTGTTCCCCAAACCACCCCCAAAGCAAGACTTGGCAGCAATCCCCTAGCCAGACACTGAGGAGTCTTGGCCCGAGGACCACAGACTATTGAAAACCTTCAGTAAACTGAACCCTTAATTAGTTCAGTGGCTTTGTGGACCTATCTTTATCCTGCAGAGGATCTAATAAGTCTTCTGGAAAGCCAGGCCCCTAAATATCGCAAACTCAGAACTCTGCTGCAGAAGCAAAAGAACATACATAGATACAATAAAAATCACATAATTTTTCCAAAACAAATGTAAATATTTTTGAATTTCATGCATCTCTTATGCATGCCATTATATAGGCATTCGCTGTGATTACATTCATTGTTTAAATACCTCAGAATGCAGAGTACTACCTGCTGGGAGGATACCAGGAATTGGTTTCTTCACTTTAGGCGTCTAGTTGGTTAAATCATTCAGGTGAAGCTTAAGTCAGCTTGTAATTCACCTCCCCCTTCTCTTCCTGCTCCTTCTCACCTCCTCTACCCCTCCTTTAAAACTGGAAAACTCATATTGGTATTGATTTCAAACACTCCCAATTTATTTCCTTTTAGATTTTTTTTTTAAGAGGCATTTACAAGATACCTTTACTGTAAAATTATTTAACATTGCCTGTCAAGAGACAAAAACAGTGATACCTCTCTACACATAAACACATTGTATCAATTCATTAGTGAGTAAGTAGGAAAGGCACCTACACAGATGTGAAGAGCAGCAATGTGGGTAACAGGAGCTTAAAACCCCTGTCATCCAAATACCTACATGGTACTTTACTCAATAAGTAATTATTAAATACTTTAAAATATAAAATATTTTAATACTTTAAGTAATGTGGTTTATTACTTGTTGATACAGCGACCTGCTGTTTCTTGAGTTTTAAACCATGTAAAGTTCCTAAATAGTTTCAGGTCAACAGAGTTGCTTTCCTTCCCCCCGCCCCACCCCACCACACACAAGGACCACTTATCTGATCGCTTATCTCTTTGTAATCACATGGCTTGTTTTACAAAGCCCCCCAAGAACAAAGCAAACATCTAGGTTAAACACACTTAAATAAAGCTGGACTTCGGTGAAAACAGCTTTGAATTTTTTCAAAACCATTTGTTCCAACCAGTGTTTGTTCCACATTAAGTAAATACTGCTAAAAGAAATCAGACAAAATCTGCATTTCTTATCAGACACAGGGCAGAATGTAGTTCTAAAATTTTGTGTGTGTTTTTCTCCATTTCTTCTTCTTTTTAAAAAAATAGATTTTATTGATTTTTTTACAGAGAGGAAGGGAGAGAGATAGTTAGAAACATTGATGAGAGAGAAATATCTATCAGCTGCCTCCTGCACACCCCCTTCTGAGGATGTGCCCGCAACCAAGGTACATGCCCTTGACCGGAATGGAATCTGGGAACCTTCAGTCCGCAGGCTGACGCTCTATCCATTGAGCCAAACCAGTTTCGGCTCTTCATTTCTTCTTAATGCTCTAAATGAGCACGCTAGGAAGTGAGGCTCAAAGAGGAATAATAAAGCAAGGGTTTCTATGGAAAGGGTCCTTTTATTCACTTACAAATTACAGTGAGGTCACTGATCGACCCTGGGCTCCATGACCAACCAGTCATTCTCATAAACTAACACTATTAGTGACTGGCAAAGAGGTTATGGGTGGCCTAATCAATTAAACACATACATCCATCATTATCTGCAAGGTTGGGAGCTTAAATCCCATGCCGTTTGGGCATGGGGCATGAGGCCTTGGGCAATGGGGCAAAGAGAAAAGGGACCAGCCTAAGTAGTCTAGCCATTCAAGTGACAAACACAAAAATCCACTGCAGCCTCTTCCCAGGTATTTTCCATTGCTCACCCACTTCTGGAGGTGAAAGACCAGCAAGACAAACATCAAAACAACTACATCATGAGATCCTCCCCGTATGGGACCAATCTCAACTGTCATACCTTCCACAGAGCGTCCCTGGTCAGGGCAGGCCAAGAGACAGGTGCAGCCATTATTTGTAAAAGAGCAGGCCAGCAGGCAAATAGTTGTTAAGGAGTTCTCTCTGTGGCAGGTATGCCTCTGGACACTGTCTCATATAGTTCATTCTAAGATCTGCTAACAAAGAGTAAATGGAAGTTCAAAGTGGTGAGATGATTTGCTCAAGGTTACACCATCCGTAGAAGGCTGAGCCTAAATGTGAATCCAAAACCTCCAGCAACAGGTCTCATACTGTGTTCTGCTCTACTCTACTGACTCTGATAGATGCCACATTTTGAGGCCTTCTTAAGCCTGGGGCAATATAAATCATGATGGAAAGAAATTTCTTTCTTGTTTTCAAAATCACTTTACAAGGAATACAGGTGTGCTCTGCAAAGAGAGAAACTTACATTTAGACACTTTATTACAAATTTCAGCTGTAGAGAACCTATTAGTTATCTGATGGCTGAATCCTGGCAGTCTCCTATTATACCATTTCCTATTGAGTGGGGCAGTTATACAGACAGTGCTAGCTAACTGGTCTTCTTTGAACCACTACCTCTGCTGAATAACAAATCTCCAGGCAATTACTTGGTTCTTTTTCAAGACAACAAGTCCCCCAAATGCTAGGAATAAGATCTCAAAAACCAAGAAGCATTAAGGGTAGAGGGAGCAAGGAAGGGAGCCAACAGATTGGAGACCCTGCTCATTGCCAGACATTGTCAGGTGACTTACATATACTGACTACTCAGTACTTACAACAACCTTCATAGGTAGGTAACCCCATTTTACAGGGACAAAACCTAGCCCTTGGAGAGTTAAGTAAGTCACTTGGCCAAAGGTACACCCGTCGTAGACAAGTATGGACTTGGATGGCACCTTGAAAAGTTGACAAATACATGAGAAGTTTTCAATCTTGTGTTACTTTGGTTTGCTTCAGGTATTATAGCAATACCAAAAAAAAAAAAAAATTACATTAATTTAAAATTATTCTTGTGTTATTAGCACAGTCATCCCTTTTAAAAAGTTGTATGTAGCTTACTATATATTTAGGAAGCAACTTACGCATATGCTGGGGCTGTTTCAGAGGTGCCTGAGTCATCCCCACAGAAGCCCCTTCAGATATCCTATGAGGATCAAACAATGTACTGCTATGACCACACACTTCAGCTGGACCCTTGTTACCAGGAAACTCGCTATTTTCTCTAACCGGCCTCCCACTATCTGTAATGAGAACTTCAAACACCTGTGCTCTTCCAGCCTCCGAGTTCCTTGCCTCAGAGGAACAGGGCGTCTTCTCTGTCCTACACGGAAGCAGGGCATGTGAACCTCTCAACCTCATCACTGAATGACAAGCTAATGCTTATCTTCCCCCCTTCTTTCCTCCCAGATTATGGCAGAGATCTCCTCCTCCTCCCAGATAAGGCCAAGGGAACATTTTAGCTTCAGGATCCTTCTCCAACAAACATTATGGTGCCTAGTTATTATTTTGTTCTCTCAATATGAAAACATGCAAATGTGTCTACACTAGAAAACTAACTAAAACAAAATCCCTCCCTTGTCTGCATATTCCATTGTCACCTTCACAGGCAAACATCTCAGAGTTGTCTATAATGGTCTCCATTCTCTGCTTACATTAACTTTTTGTTTCATTTTAATGTGACTCCATTTTCATTATTCATTAAAATGGTTCTCGTCAATGTCATCAAAGACCTCCAAGGTGAAAAGGGCATTTCCAGTGTCAACAGACTCAGCTTGCATACAGCATCCACTAGTATGCTTCAGGCCACCGTACTCCCCTGGTTTCCCCAGACTTCTCTGGACCCTCTGTTTAGTCACCTTTTCAGAGTCCTCCTCCTCTAGCTGATCTTTTAAATCACAGCTCAAAGCCTTCCCTAATATCCTACATCATTACCCATTAATCACCCTCAGAGTACCCTGGATCCTTACAAAAAAGGATTAAACAGTCAGTATTTTGCCTCTACATGTGCTGTATCTCAATATTGTTTAACTCAGAGTAGTTATTTCACAACTCCTCCACTATGCTGTACCCTCCCTGAAGAAAAGAACTGGAGTCTATCTGTCCTTCACTGTGTGCATGGCACTTAAATGTTTGTTCAACAGGTAAACGGAAAAGATTCTGTCTCACAGTGGTATCTAATTAGACCAATCAGATTTTGTCCTTCAGGAGCTGAAAGAGGGAAGTCCAGACCAATGCAGTCTAGTAAAAGTATGAAGGAAAACCAGGAGGTATAAGGAGAGGCTGTAGCCTGAGCAAGTAGCTGTGTGGCGCTAATGCAGGGCTCAGAGTCTCAGGCTGCAGGGGACCATCGTCTCCAGACTCTATGGCTGCCTGAGGTTTCAAGCAAGGGCTACCCCTGGGTTCTAGAAAGTTCCTGCTTCTCTCAATACTGCCCGTGTCCTTTACTTGAGGTACCTTGAGTGCCATAACTGTCTTGTAGCTAACTAGGAGTCGAAATAATATAAGAGCTTTTCATGGGGGTAAAAAAAACAAACAAAAAACACATAGAAGCAGTTTTTTTGTGAATAAGTTGAAAAGCCCAAAGTAGGAGAAATGAAAACATAAGGCGCCTTACATAATTTCCCCCCAAAACGTGAAAATCTCTTTTGAGGAGATTAGTTGTGTTCTGGAATGATTCCTAAGAACTGTGCCAAAAGCAGCAAACTTTCCTTTACAGAACTTAATAAGGATTAACTCTCACTAAAGACCACCAGACTCTTGTTTCATGATTTAAAAAAGTATTAGCTGTGCACACTATATCTCTGATTTTGAAAAATAATCTATGTTATTTTGCTTTCTAAAAAGTTTCATATATGGAGAAATATGTCTATAATATAATTTAAGCTACTTCATTTTCTTTTCAAATTATAACTTAAGTAGGGATTTACAAGACATTAAAAGTTAAATGTGAAAACTACATTTGAAGACTAATATATGATGTCAAACATAGTCAGATCCCCGAAAGCAAAAATTTCCAGTGCCTCAAACTTATGAGTAGATTATTAAATAGAAAAAATTACCCCAGAACTTTCCAATTTTAAATTGATTAATACCAATTTCTTTACTAAATCTTTTCATGGTAGTTTTGGATGAAGATCATAATCTTTGCCTTCTGGACAAAATAATGACTGAGATGAACCACTCAGCAAGACCAAGTTGCTACCTCATTTTAAATGGCAAGAGAACATGTCATTTATAGGTTGTGTAGCATAAAGAGGCTCTTTCAAGATCTTTTCTATGTTAGATTTTTAGAGTTTTCATTAATTATGAAGCAAACTATATAAGAAGAATTCAACATGAAGCAGTTACATCAGCCAGCAGAGGACAGCTTAGTTTGGTTTTTCTTAGAGAGACAGCAGAGTGTGGTGGAAAACATACTACTTAGAGTTAGACAGACTTAGGTTTGAATACTATCTCTGCCAATTACCAGGCAGCAATGAAAAGTTATTAACATCTCTGGACCTGGTGTCTTCCAAATGTTGGCTGATGGTGTGGTATTGAGTAAAACAAATTGTTTCTCAATGATGACTAATACATAACAGACATTCACGATTACACTCATTAATTGCAATGAATCATTTGGTGAATATTTGGATATTATAAAAATGAAGGTCAAATACATTTCTTTAAAAGTTAGAGTCTGAATTTTCTTTTCTTATCACTTCAAAGGAAGAATAAAAAGTAATGCATTTGATAAAGGGCATAATAATATGGACTATAAAAGTCCATGAATTGGTGGGAAATATAAGTACTATGTGACCTTACCAAATAATGCAATAACTTTCAATTAGTTCAGAGGAGATTTTTGTCACAGAAAGAAGAGGACAAATCCTATGTATTAAAAATTATATCAAAACAACCCCTAAATATAAACACTGATTTCACCAATGCTCCCCAGAAAGGCATGAGCAACCTGTGCTTGGGATAAAAGCCCTCCTGCCTCCTCTGGCTATGCCTGCTCTTTCTGTGTACAATGAAACACAGTTCACTAAAGCCCTGCTTAGCAAACATAAGCCTGAGTTGAGCACATCAGAAAACCTGCTGATTTCTTTCCTGGCCCAACACCTGTTGGTTTTCATTGGCCAGATTTGTACTTAGGATTCCCATTCAAAAATCAATGCAAGCTCATAAAACTTGTAACAAATATCTTTCATATCTAAAGGAAAAGTATGGTAAAAAAGACTAATTAATATTGATATAAATAAAAAAGGCACAATTTGCAGTTATATGCCCAGGACACAGTGAATTTCTCTTCTTATTTATTAAATGAGAAAAGTAAAGAAATGAATGAAGTGAACTAAGATTCCATTTAACAATACATTAATTAGGGCAGACAATTCATGGAGAAGAATGTGTCTGGAATGGAAGACACCACATGACAGTGCCTGGGGACTAAGATGGGAAAATACAGGAATTAATGGGGCCATGGCACAAAGACATTATGCATTAGGATTTAGACCAGCTAGTTCATTGGAGTTGCATTATATCTATCTATCTATCTATCTATCTATCTATGTACATATATATATCATATTATATACATATATAGTATATATAGTAGTACACACACACACACACACACACACACGAAAAGATAAGAGTTTGAATGGAGTACAGAAGCCACAAAATATCTATATTTCACTTTGAGATTCAAATCAATGGACAGTTTTCTGGCTGAGGCACACAACAAAAGAGCTTTATGTCCTGCTGAAAGCTTGATAAAGGAGTGCACACTATAAGCCCCACAGGAGAGAGAGATTTTGCTCCATTTGCCAATGGAACAAAGGTGTTTTTTGTTTGTTTTTTTTTTAAAGGCCAAGAGCCCTTCTGCTGTGTTTGTATGAAGTTCACTCACAGTGTGGTTCATAAGGAGGAGGAGGGTCTCCACAAGGTACACACTCCATGTCTTGAAAACCAACAAGTTTTGTCTTCCTATAAAACCTAGAGGAAAAAGGAAAATAATCCTTGTTAGCTCTTTTATCTAAGCTCACAGTTGCAGTGAACAGATTACATAAATTACTGGCAGTCTCCATTACCAATTCTATTGTTTAAAAAAAAGTTCTCAAAGTCTTAAATGTAGTACTATCTTAGACAGACATCCTTAAAAAGACCTCTGAATATTTAAGAAAGGCCATCTCCACTAAACATAACTTTGTAGATTTTACTTAGTCTCACATTTTCTATATTTGCGGAGAGGGTGCTGGTAAGGGAATATGAAATCAATTTAAATGATAAAATGCCTTATAAATAAAGTGCTAGTTTTTAACATTTGAAAATCAAAGACCAAAGAATCCAGCAAACCATAAAAGCAATAAAAAAATGTAGTGAGGTGCTTATATAATTTTGATATGGGGATATCTTTCTAGGTATGACAAGATTAATTAATATTAATATAAATGGAAAATGACCCAGGAGCCAAGAAGAAAGAAATTAACAGCTTTAATCTTTGAAAACACACACACACACACACACACACACACACACACAGAATATTAAAGATAACTAAAGAGCTAAACAAAGTATCATTAACCTAGTTAATGGGCAAAAGAAAATTGAAAAATAGTTCTGATCACAGCATTTTCTATAACTTAAGTTTGTAATATTAAACTTAAAAGTCATTAAGGTGAAATGAAAAAGCAGGCAAAGAACATTAATTCCCAAAAGAATACATTTCATAATTTTTAGTTTTAATAATTAAAACTAAAAAGAATGATGCCATTGCTTTTTAAATTTAACACTAAAATATTTAACCTCACTATTATTCAAATAACTATTTCATAACTGTTACAATGAAAATGCACCGTTTTTACTTAGAAAATTGAGAAAGTGTTGGTATAAGGCTAGGCAAATAGGCACATATATATATTGCCAGTGGGAATAGAAATTGCCACTTGCAGGAGGGCAATTTAGCAATACAGCATCAGAATTCCAATAGTTTATTTATATCCTTTACCCAATAATTTTATTTCATGAAATGTATCCAAAAGAAATAATCAGGTAGGTAAAATTGTATGTATAAGAATGCAATCATAGTATCTATATATATAAAAGCCTAAGCAAACATTTGACTGTCAAACCAGAAACTATGACAAGCACTGACCACTCAACACAAGAACTGCCGAGCTGTGGTGACTTGGAAGCTGTGGCTCTCAGGAGACGCGCCCAGAATCAGAAAGGAAGGAGCTCTGTTTTAGGGTGAGTCACCTGAGAACCTCCCTCTCACAATCCGTGACCCTCGGGGCATATGGGAGAGCCGGTTTCAACCCAATCTCCACAGGCCAGGATGAGAGACCCCACTGATGCACGAATCCGTGCACTGGGCTTCTAGTTGTTTATAAAAGAAAAGAAGCCAATTAGGCACAACCCCAATATCCAACATTAGACACGACCAACTACGATGGAACCAAGGTAAAAGAATAAAAGGTGTGCTTCAGAAACAATGATGCAGACCTGCCATCATAATTTTTTTAATTCACAAAGTATCATTAAGTGAAAAAGGAAGTGTGAAAATATAATTCAATTTTATACAAACACACTTTGGTATAGATTCTTTCAGACTATTTACAAATGCAGCTAACTACATTTATATGTATATATTAGCAGTGAAAAAAAATTATATATTGAATATTAACAGTGATTATTTGTTGATGGTGAGAATTCAAGCCATTTTCTTTCCTATAGAAAACTTTCTACTTTTCTACTACAAGAACAGAGGTTTAGAGAATAAATTTACAGATCAAGTATATAGAAGACAGGTAGATGCAATTATTTTGTAAAATTGGATAATGTAGTAACAAACCTGTATAATTTATGATTGAAATGAAATTTGCATTGTGAAACTAAGTAAATTACCTCAAATGTCCAATAACTTCCTTATTTGCTCATTATTGCATTTTCATTTGACTATGAATATCTGTCCAAATGTTTGTAATAAATTCTCACCAAATGTTAATTAAATATATTTATTTTGGAATTTATAAAGTCAAAATCAAAGAACAAAATTGGAAGATTCACACTTCCTGATATAAAAATATTACAAAGTATACTAATCAATGCCATGTGGTACTGGCATAAAGAGAGACACGTAGACCAATGAACAGAAAAGAGAACCTAAAAATAAACCCCCATGTATATAGTCAAATGACCTTTGACCAGGGAACAAAGACCACTTAATGGGGATAGGACAGTCCCTTCAACAAATAGTGCTGGGAAAACTGGATATCTACATGCAAAATAATAAAGCTGTCTACTTATCTTAGCTCATATACAAAAATTAATTCAAAATAAATTAAGTAAAAGATCCCAAAGTATAAAACTCATGGAAGAAAACAGGAGAAAAGCTTAATGATATCGAATTTGGCAATAATTTCTTGGATATGACACCAAAAGTCAATCAAAAGGCACATATGAAACAGGCAGCAAAAATAAAAATGCAAGAGGACTATCTCAAACTTAAAACTTGTGCATAAAATTATACAATCAATGTATTATATACTTACACCCAAACTCATTGACTTGTATACTAGTATACTAAATACCTTAATAAAATGGTTAAAAAGTAAGTCACACTAAAATTAGTTTTAAATTATAATAAAATAATGATTCCCTCTAAGATTAAAAATAAAACATACAATCAACAGTAAAGGGCAACCTACAATATGGGGGGAAATATTTGCAAATCATATTTTTAAGCCAAATGAGCACTTTTATTTTTTAAAATATATTTTTATTGATTTCAGAGAGGAAGAAAGAGGGAGAGAGAAATAGAAACATCAATGATGAGAGAGAATTATTGATAGGCTGCCTCCTGCATGCCACACACTGGGGATTGAGCCCACAAACCAGACATGTGCCCTGACTAGGAATTGAACCGTGACCTCCTGGTTCATAGGTCAACACGCAACCACTGAGCATGCCAGCCGGATTAGATGAACACTTTTAAAACACTCTGGAAAACTTGAGTAAAAGTCACTATGTGATTATTATCTGCCTCATACATTCATGCTAACTTAGAAAAAGATGTAATTTTAGACTAATCTTATAAGTAACCTGTGAAAAATCATTAAAATAGCTACTCATTTCTGACTTTCCTGCATCTACTTGTAAGCACTTAAAGAATGAGCAAACACTGTGGAAACTAAAAGCCATGGGCTGAGATGACAACAGAGGTTAAGCAGGGGAAGCACATTTGATGGGAGCGCCTGGGGAGACCATACCCTCTCCCACACTGCAGCAGCATATCTCCTGCTTCGTGGAAACCTAGTCCTTGTACCCTGTGCTTTCCCCAACTCTCTGGCACTGCCTACCTCACCCTCAGCCCTTAAGTCAGGCATATGGTGGGCATTATCTCCTGTGGACCTTTTCTTCTTCCTGTCCTCCAGAAGAAGACAGCAGACATACACAGACATGCTTTTATCAAAATTGTAGAAAGAAATAATAAAGATATTTAGTGTGTGCTCCTCAAGTAGATTTGCATAGGTCTAAATTTTGGGTAATGATATTAATAGGTATCAATGTTTCTGAGATTTTAGACCATTACTTTTTAATTATATAACAGATTTATTGAAATATTTTACAAACCATAGAATCCATGGAGTTAAAACACATAATTAAATGGTCTTAATATATTCATGGATTTGTGTAACTGTCAGGTACAATCCATTTTAAAACATTTTCATCATGCCAAAAAAAACCCTCTGTACCCCACCCCCATTTTCCTGACACACCACCACCACCACCACAACTATCACCACCAACCCTAGATAACTACTAGCTTATTTTCTGTCTTTTTAAATTTGCCTGTTCTGGATATTTCATGCAATGGGATCATACAATAGTTGGTCTTTTGTAAGTGGCTTCTTTCATTTAACATTGTTTTCTAGGTTCATCCATTTTGTGACATGTATCAGTAATTCATTCCTTTTTATTGCTGAGTAAAATTAAAATGTTTAAATATACTCCATTTTGCTTATCCATGCATCAGTTGAGGGACATTTGGATTGTTTCCACTTTTGACTATTATGCATAACTAGAGGCCCAGTGCACGAAATTTGTGCATGGGGAAGGGTGCCCCTCAGCCCAGCCTACACCCTCTCCAATCTGGGACCCCTTGAGGGTAGTCAGACATCCCTCTTCAATCCAGGACTGCTGGCTCCTAATTGCTTATCTGCCTGCCTTCCTGATTGCCCCAACAGCTTCTGCCAGCCAGCCTGATCACCCTGTAACCACTCTGCTGCCAGCCTTATTGATGCATAACTGTTCCCCTGACAGCCTATTTGCCCCTCACTGCCCTCCCCTGCAGGCCTGGTCACCCCTAACTGCCCTCCCTTGAAGGCCTGGGTCCCCCCCACAACTGCCATTCACTGCAGACCTGGTCATCCCAACTTCCCTCCCTTGTAGGCCTGGTCCCTCCCAACTGCCTTCCCCTGCTGGCTATCTTGTGTCCACATAGGGGCAGGATCTTTGACTACATGGAGGCAGCTATTTTGTGTGTTGGGAGTGATGGTCAATCTGCATATTACTCTTTTATTAGATAGGATAGAGGCCTGGTGCATGTGTGGGGGACAGCTGGTTTGCCCTGAACGGTGTCCCAGATCAGGGTGGGGGTTTCCTTGGGGCATGGGGCAGCCTGGGCAAGGGGCCTGAGGTGGTTTGCAGGCTGGCCACGCCCCTGGTGACCCAAGTGGAGGCCCTGGTATCTGGGATATATTTATCTTCTACAGTTGAGACTTTGAAGCCTGGGGCAGAGCCAAGCTTTCTGCTTGCTATGTGGCAGCAGCCTTTTCTGTTTGTATTTGTTTACCTTCTATAATTGAAACTTTGTAGCCTTGAGTGGAGGCCTAGGCCAGCAAGGGCAGGTGGAAAGCTTGACTTTCTCCATCGCCGGGGAAACCCAAGCCTCCCCCCTGCTCATCTTGGTTGGATTTATTTGAATACTCGCTCTGATTGGATTGTGGGTGTGGCTTGTGGGCATGGCTTGTGGGTATAACAGAGTGGTGGTTAATTTACATATTAGTCTTTTATTAGGTAGGATGCTGCTATGAACATTTGTGTGTATGTTTTTTCATGGATGTATTTTCAATTATCTTGGTTACATATCTAAGAGAAGAATTGCTGGGTCACATGGTAATTATGTTTAACTTGAGGAACTGCCACACTTTTGCAAAATGGCTGCACCATTTTACATTCCCTTCAACAGTGTATGAAGGTTCTAATTTCTCTGTTTCCTCACCAACACTTGTTATAGTTTGTATTTTTGGTACTAGCCATCCTATTGGGTGTGAAGTATGCAGTTTTAATTTGCATGTTCCTGGTTGCTAATAATATTAAGCATTTTTTCATGTGTTTATTGACTATTTGTATATCTTCTTTGGAGGAAAGTGTAACCAAATCCTTTGCCCATACTTTAATTTGCTTATTTGCATTTTTATTATTGAGTTGTAAGAGTTCTTTATATATTCTAGATAAGAAATTATCATATATATAATTTACAAATAGTTTCTCTAATTATATGGGTTGTCTTTATTTTCTTGATGGTATCTATTGAAGCACAAAAGATTTAAAATTTAATTAAGTATTTTTTTATTTGGTTGCTTATGCTTTTGGTGTTAGACCATTACTTTTTAAACAGTTTCAGTGTTGAGTTTTTCCATAAGCCCATGCTTGAGCCATAGGCTATTTCCTACTTCTGCCTTTCAGGTCCAAAACATTTTTTCCTCTTCTGGCTTCAACAAGGGCCCCAGAACTATCACCATGCCATTTGATCAAAAGCATCCCAATTTTGTGGGCATGTTCTGGCCAAGTCCAGCTAGAGTCCTTCCTCTGCAGTGAGTTAGAGCATGGCTTATTACATTAGATTCCTGGATGTGACTCCAAGCTTCATTACATACTGGCTAAGTGATTTTTCCTGAATAAACTTCAGCCTTGATAAGGCTCACTTTCTTCATGTTTAAGATACTGCAAACATTATAGTACATCACTCATATAAAGTACTTAACCAAGTGACTGGCACATTAGAAATAATTAATGTTTGCTTCTCCTGTAATGTTGTTGTTACTGATTGTTTTATCTCTGCAACAAGCCTGTTTTCCACAGCACCAGGAATCCTGGATTTTCTCTCTTCCATCTTTGGTTGGTAACAAGGCTGCACTCAACTCCCATCAAAGTATTCTGATATTATGCTTTGTCTCTCTTCCTTTTTACTTGGTGGGTAATGCCTATCATTCCCTAACACATCATCACCCATGCCTCCCTAAGTCCCACTCTTTATACGGAGTTTATCCCCCAACTGCCTATTTTATCTGGCACAGCTACCCAGTGCTCACCCAGGAACACTTAAAAACTTAAAATGCCTCCTCCTGGGCTTTGCCTCTCCACCTGGCCCAGTCTATCGAATAGTTCTCCTTTCCTTCCATGACCTGGGTTCATTTTCAACATTTAAGGTTTTCACTATTCATATGTGTCCACTCCCTTCCACCCTCTCTTTTCCTACTCAACTCTTTCTTCCTCCTGAAGATACCCTTGTCTCTTTGCAGCTTCTTAAAAATACCAGTTTCATGTCCACCTTGGGGGCCTGCCTCTAGCGGTTCCCTGTATCTACAGTGCTCTTCCCCACACATCTGCTCTGTTAATTGCTTCAAATCTTTGCTCAGATCTCCCCTTTTCAGTAATCTGGCCTACTACTGCAACTTATTGATCCATTCCATGAGGCATACCTAATCCCCCTTAGTACTCTAGGTTTTCTTCCCCCCACCCCCCACAGAAATCATCTTCTGTCTTTCTGCATAATTACTTCTTTAATATTTACTGTTTATTTTTTTAAAAAAAACCTTATTAGGATATAATTAGCTAGTTTATTAATAATAATAGGAAGAGAGCAAAAGGGAGCCCAGACATTATAAGCATGGTCATATAGGCATCTTCACCAGGAACCTACAGCTTCACACTCGCCAGGGAACTACTGTTGGAAGGGATGAACAAAGAAGGGGGTAAGGTGAAGGGGAGAAGGGAATACTTGCCTGTCAGTCTAACCTGGAGAACAGTCCATTGGACAGTGGGGTAGACCCCAAAGCAAGCCCATGAAATTTTGGGAATACATAATCCCCAGAGTTCCCACTCTCTTGTTCTCTTTTGCTCTTGGCTCTCTAGCTCTATGGCCCATACTCACTAGTGTGCTTTCTTGTTCTCTCTCATAGCCATGTGACCTTAAGCATCCACCCCACACACAATGGACTGCAGCTGGAAACACAGGCTAAGCTAGCCAGATGCTGAACTGGACTGGACTTGATGTCAAATAGAAATTCTGAATAGAGGCCTTAATTCTGGCCCTGTTGAATACAAAATTGGACTTCTTCCATGGTGAGAGGTACAGAGATGGGACCTTGGATGGGAACCCCTTAATTTCACATCATCAACAAAGCTTTACACAAACCCCATCCTCCTTTGGGGGCCTCAAAAAATTATTTTCCTTGAGGCACCCCAAGAATACCACTTCTACTGGTAACAGCTTTATCTAAAGCAATGCTTCATGGCTGCTGGACAAATACAGTCAAACCTTGGTTCTCAAACATCTCCCACTTAGAACAGTTTGATTCTTAACTAAGTTGTTCACAGAAAAAAATGTCTCAGTTGTAGACCAAACTTCCATTTTGGACTTGAAACCTCTTTCATGCTGATACCTCAGAATGACAAAAAGCATTTCTCAGGTAACAAACAAAGGAGAGAATGCTTTAGTTGCTGACAATTTTAAAACTTGAAGAGGCCATCAAGAGTGCTAATGTTGCCCTAGCTGGTTTGGTTCAGTGGATAGAGCATCGGCTTGAGGACTGAAGGGTCCAGTTCTGGTCAAGGGCACATGCCCAGGTTGTGGGCTCGATCCCCAGTGGGGAGCATGCAGGAGGCAGCCCATGAATAATTCTCTCTCATCACTGATGTTTCTATCTCTCTCCCTCTCCCTTCCTCCCTAAAATCAATAAAAGAAATAGATTAAAAAAAAAAAAAAAAGAGTGCTAATGTTGCCAAGGGTGTGAAAGTGCTCACAAAACAGCAATCACAGGCAATTGAATAGGTAGAGAAACTATTGTTGATCTGGATAAAGGAAAAGTGGTGAGCCAGTGATAGAATTTTGGAGGCAGTGATAGATTAAAATTTCTTAGTTGGGCCTAAACCAGTTTGGATCAGTGGATAGAGCGTCAGCCTGTGGACTGAAAGGCCCCAGGTTTGATTCTGGTCAGGGGCATGTACCTTGGTTGCAGGCACATCCCCAGTAGGGGGTGTGCAGGAGGCAATTGATTGATGTTTCTCTCTCATCTCTGTATCTAACTATCTCTCTCCCTTCCTTTAAAAAATCAATAAAATATTATATATATTTTTTAAATTCTTAGTTGGGGGTGAGGGAAAGGTGGTTTGAAAAATTTAAGAAATATATATTTACAAATTAAACAGCACATTAGACATGTACTGTATATAGTAGTATAAAGGTTAAAACAGAAAATCAGTTATGGGTCTGGAATAGATTAATTCAATTTACATTATTTCCCGTGGGAAAGAACAAGTTGGTTTTCGAACAAATTGCTACTCTAACAGCCTTCCAGAAGGAATTAAGTTGGAGAAACCAAGTTCCACTGTATCCATTGAAATGAGTGCATGGTCATGTTTTGCATTTCTTGGATCCTCAATGAGGATGAATATATGTGTTTCCTCTTTTGTGAATTGGCTGTTCATTCTTTGGTACATTTGTTCATGTTTTCTTTATTATTGGTACTAGGGGCCCAGGGCATGAATTCATGCACCTTGAAAGAACAGTGGGCTGTGAGGCTGCAGTGGGCACAGGGGCGGGTCTTGGCCCATCCTCCATGCCCCTACTTGGCCTCTCCCACCATGGCCCCCAATACCCTGTCTGCTGGCAGCCCTGCTCCTGCTAATGCCACTCCCACATGCTGTCAGCCCTGCTCGCATCTGCTGATGGCGCGGAGCTATTGGGGCTGGCGCCAGTATTGCTGCTCCAATCACCCCTCAAGAGGAGGGGGAGGTGGAGAAGCCCCCAGGGGCAACTGGGGCTGGCAGCTGCCCTTCGCATCCCCTGAAGGCGCCAAGTGATTGGGACCAGTGCCAAGCGCTGGCAGTGGGTGTTAAAGGCGGCTCCAGGGATGGCAGCAGGTGCGAGTGCCAGGTGGGACCATGGCATGCGGGAGCAAAGAATTTTCAGTAACCACCAGAGGCTTACCCTGATGACAGTGACCTGGAGACCTGCATTGGTCTGGCGCTCACCTGCTCCACCAACAGCCTCAGCCGACACCCACCATGTTCCATGCTCTGCTGCCTGCTGCTGATTCCCACCATGTTACATTTGCACCCCCTGGTGGTCAGCGCACATCATAGCAACTGGTTGGTTGGTTGTTCAGTTGTTCCACCATTCAGTCTATTTTCATATTATATTAGCCTTTTATCATATAGGATACATCGATTTGTACACCAGTGGGGTACCTTGGCCTGGCCTGCGGTGATTGGGCTGAAACCGGCTCTCTGACATCCCCTGAGGGGTCCTGGGTTGTGAGAGGATATAGACCAGGCCGAGGGACCCTGCGGGTGCACAATTAGGACCATGGAGGGACTGTAGGAGAGCTCCAGGGCGTGTCTGGCCCATCTCACTCAGTCCCGATTAGCTGGACCCCAGCAACAAGCTAACCTACTGGTTGGAGCGTCTGCCCTCTGGTGGTCAGTGCACAGCATAGTGTCATAGTGACTGGTAGAACAGTCAAATGGTCAGACAATTAGCATATTAGGTTTTTATTATAGAAACTTTTTAGAATTCTGTGACATTATTCCTTTCTTAGTATATTTACTCATTTTATTTATAACAAGCGCCTGTCACAGTCCATGGCATCGGCACCAAAAATCTAGTGATTACTGTTGAGATACAAACTCATGTACACCTAACAAATGTGTTCGGGTTAATATCAGTGTGCATTCACATTTGGAAAAGGAAACAAAAAATGCCTGTTTAAGAACAATAGAATAATTACAAGGGGAAAAAATCATCCAACCTACCCTGGCAAGCAGTCCCCACAGACAGCATCACTGGTGACAGAACAGTTTGCCTTCTGGAAGCGGTTCACCACCGCACAGTCCAGGCACGGCTTGCATTTCTGAAAGCCCCAGTCCTCCTTGAACCTGTGCAGCCGGCAAGTCACACACTGAGCATCCTCCCCGTAGCCAAAGCCACATTCCTGTGGGGATTAACAGGCAATAGAAAGCTATTCAAACACTGCAAGCATGAAAAAGGAAAGAGGCTGGGATGAAAGGAAGACCTGTTCTAGTGATTACTGAGTGCCAGCCCTCCTGGAGACAAAGGCAGCTCTCTAAGCAAGTTCAAATGTGTCTCCCACTGCTAATCATCTCTCTTACTCTGAGAGGTATACTTAATCATCCACTTTATTCAAGAAGCCACCATCATTTGAATAATAATGGTTCTCCAGGACCCCCACTGCTGCATTATTGTAGGTTATGGCAGAATTATGGCACTTATCCCTTTTCTAATTAAGCCAGTCTTGTGAATGTTCAGAGACTAAAGTCAGGGAAATACTGAGATTAAAGTCAGTGAATATTCAGTATTCACTTATCAAGGCAGAAAACAAGTACTTTGATATAAACAATGGTATTTTAGAAAATGAGGATAACCATAATATGAAATTTCACAAGTTTACAAACCCAGAAGTCTATCCAGTAGAGAGCACCCTAAATGTTCAGCAGCTTAACATTGTCTGATAGTAGGAAGATTCTTACATATTTCTCTAAAAAACATTACATTCTTGTTTGGATAAATCTGTGTGGTGCTGAAGCTCTTAAGTGTCTCCGAACTCTGATGTTAGAACATAGTACTCTTCCAAGAATGGGCAAAACAAATGGCTCTTTGACCCACATTATGATCCTTTCCACATGTTTGGGAACTACTAGTAAACAAATTACAGCAGATCACCTAATGTAATTATAATGCAACCATAAAAAGAATGAGGCAGATGTGTATTTGTGATTGTTCAAAAAATAATTTAGCATAATACAGAATTAGAAGTATGATCCTATTTCTTGAGTACTAACATTTGAATACTAACATTTATTGGGTGCTTATTCTTTGCCAAGCACTTTATACTTATTTTCTCATTAATTCATACTCCTTTCCCAATGAGATAAGCACTATCATTATTCAATTTCATGGATATAATTATGGAGCTTCCCAGAAGGACTGCACCTTAACCAAGGTGACATAGCTAATGTTAGAACCAGGATTTGAATCTACACAGTTTAATTCCAGAGTTAGACTCATAACACTAGGGTCGGCCAGTTACTTTATATGACATATACATAGGAAGATGTCTGAAAGATTACATACCAAATATTAACACTGGTTATCTATACTTTATGATGGTTGCTATAAATGGTTGGTCATTTAAAAAGAAAAAAAAAGTCAGCCTGAGAACTACAAGAAGAATGTGTATAGAAGAGCATGCTAATCCAATCCACACACAAGACTGTCTGCTCAGAGGGAGTAAGGGCTTTAACAAAATGCCTCAGGCTTAGCCTCCTCAGATGTAAATACGGATGCCAGAATGCAAATCTTAATGAGCTCAAATTCTCATTTTTAATAGAATTTATATATTTTAATTCCTTCATCCATATTTATATACATAGTTATCTAGGCAATATTTACTACACAATTGTTCTAAACCAAAGCACAGGCAGGAGGTAAAAACCCAACCACTTGATTTGAACTAATTCACAAATTAGAATTCCTTTAAAACCATTAACAGGAATTAGAGAAATTGAATTACTATTCTCAATTTTTATAATTCTGTAATAATTTAGGTATCTTTTGCAAAAAGCATCCATTACTCTAGTAATAAAAATAAAGATATATAAAGAAATTCACAAATATTTCCTTGGATCATGTATTAGGTCTTTGTGGAGAGACCAATACTTTGTGTGTGTGTTTGTGTGTGTGTGTGTGTGTGTGTGTGTGTGTGTGTGTGTGTGCTCTGTCCCTGGGCAATATGGATCTGCCTGGAGAGAGAAGCGTGTCTGTGCTGAGAAACTTTAGCTGTTGAGAAAGCTCAGCTAATCCAAAGGCTTTCTTTAAGTATGGAAGGGAGGCTCCACCCCATCTCATAGGATCAAGGCAAGCACGTAACCCCTGGGCAGCCCCTGGACGGCTTGGACCTCCCCATTCACAGGCTCACCATCTCCACAAAGACAATTTTTCAAAATCATAATTTGATCCAGACAACTTGGATGGTAAGGGTCTCATATACAAGTGAAAACACAACAAAGATGGGGAAAAGGGAGAGTAAAAGGGAAAACAAAGGAAGAGAAAGGAGAAAGAGACAGAAGAGGTATATTAACTGGGAGTAAAGTTTGACATTTTGTTTTTCAAGCCAAGTTGGTAGAGGAGAGAAAGTGTGTATTTTCCTACATTGAAGCTAAAGTCACATGAGTTTAAATGCCAACTCTACCACTTGTCAGCTAAGTTATTTTGGAAACTCTCTGATCCTCAGAGACATGGAGATAATAACACCTGCCCTACAAAGTTGTTTTGAGGAATAAGCAGCAAAACCTATTAAGCCTCTAAACTGTAAATGAAGCATCGAGTGGGCATTCATCAAATACATGAGACCTATGGCAACTTTTCTGGTTAACATAGAATCACTGGGAACAGGGAATCTTCAGACCCCAATTTTTTCAAGGTTACTTAAAACATTGCTTTTCATTTAAAACATTTTTACTAAATAAAAATTTCTCTAAAATGAATCGCAATTGCCTGCCTTTTAAAAAAGGGTAATCTATATATATAAAAGCTTAAGCAACCATTACAACTGGTCACCTGAATGATCGGTTGCTATGACATGCACTGACCACCAGGGGGAAGATGCTCAATGCAGGAGCTGCCCCCTGGTGGTCAGTGTGCTCCCACAGCCAACCTTCCACAGTCTTTCACCTCCCCTCCCCCACCAGCTTGTCCCAAATGCCCCAATTGCCCCAATCACTGACCAGGCTGAGGGACCCCACCCGTGCACAAATTTGTGCACCGGGCTTCTAGTTAAAATATAATTTAACTTTATCTGATTGAGCCAACTGCTGCAATATGCTATAATACAAAAAACTAGGGACCTCTGTGTATATGTGAATAGTTCTGCTGTTTTCACACCCCTGGCAGGAAGTCAACTGTCATTTCCTGTTCTTGCTGAGTGTCATTGTCTCCAAGGATTCACTTCGTCTCTCCAGTCCTAAGAAACTAGATTAAATGATCCAAATAGAAATGAACTTGAACAAATATAAATGTGAGTTTTATATTTTGAAAAGGATCAGAGACTTTATGCTAATTTTTGAATCCTGACTGTATCCTGGAGTTTACATTATACACAGAACTATTTTAACCAATGCATTTTTGCCATAGATCACTCTGTGTCATTTACATGTCATCATATTTTGTAGAATGAGGGTGTCATGCAAAAAATTGAGGGTCTATTCTACACTGGCCCAAAATCATGACACTTTCCCAGTTGTACTAGGGTTCTCCTCATTATTTCATGAGAAGGACTCTGTGGTGTGTGTGCATATGGTGTGTGTGTGTGTGTGTGTGTGTGTGTGTGTGTATGTGTGTGTTTGGCAAGGAAGGATAAGGAGGATAGGGAAGAATAAGTCAGTCATTGGCCTGGGCTTCAGAATAAGATATGTGTGTTTTATTTTATTTTATTTTTTTTTTTGAACATGGTCTTCCATTAATAGCAATTGAAGGTATGTACTTGGGCTTTAAAATAATCCTATAGTCTTTATTTCTGAGTAAATAAAGACTATATTCAGGCACCTGACATCTTAAAAACTTGAAGGAAATACCTCCCCTGAATCCCTGAGAAAATCTTTTTAATAATAAATGTTGATGTGGGAAAATAGATACACACATTTTTAAAAATACAATTAAAAACAACAACAACATTGCTGTAGGATTCCTAGTTCTGAAAATCATGCAATAAGTTAGCAATTCTTTGTACTTGACATCTCCCTTTACCACTCTTTCCCAAGAGCCTATCATAGCATCTGGTACTGACAAGGATTCTTTGCTTGATCAAACTTTAGCAGGTTCCTGAAGCTTCTCCTAGGCCCATCTGTGCTAGCCCTTGCAAAATCCAATTTTGGTAAGACTTTCACTAAGTCAATTCAACCAGGAGCCCCACCCTCAATATCTGATAGAGTTCCTTATCCTCCCCATCCCCAAGGTGATGCCTGAACATCACGTCAGGTCGGCTTTAGCCAGAAATCCCGTCATTCCTGACCCTCACCCTGCTCTTTGGTTCTAGTTCCCCCTTGCCCATGCTATATTTGGAGTCAAGCCCAACCTCTCTCCCTGCTGTAAATCTCATTGCACTGTCCCTACATCTACTGCGAAGGTCCTGAACGAAGTCGACCTTACTATTTTCATCACTGAATTTTTTTTAATAATACACAATAGGCTGGTGAGTAATAAGTGCTTGCTGTATAAACAAATCGATGTATTTTGTTTAAGGCAGTATTTCCTAAAGTTATTTTTATTTTATTCCAGGGAGCGAAACTGTAGTTTATGAAAATGTCTCCCACTTGGTTAGATCCTGCTGGTCTGGTGGGGAGGACTGGGTGTGGGGACAAATAAGGGTGAGGGTCTGTCTGGAGTGGGGGTGAAGGTGTGAGCAGTGTTTTTTTGCTATGATTCCAGGGCAATAGAGGGCCGGATCCATCTGGGCTGCTTCCACCCAAGCTGGCGGCAGGAGTAGCTCTGTCACTCTGCCCGATACTTTTAGGCCACATTTGGTGGCTTCCCAGTAGCAAAACGACTCAAAGTAAACAGTCCTCAAATCCCCTTCTCCCTTTTCTCCCTCTGCAAATACAGCACTGAACAAAAACACAAGTGGATCCCACCTATCCCTACATTTCCGAGGAGCAGCTCCTCAGGCCACAGGATCCTCACAGATCATCAACTGTCCGGAAAACACATTCTGGGGCCTTGGGTCTAAAGCTCTATTTATTTGTACAGCCAATAAGCTATTACATTTGGTTCTTTGAACTTTAAAAGTTCAAGTCTGCACAAAGAAGAAGCTACTTGTGGAGAAAATCTAGGGCATACAAATGAAAATGACAAATTAGATTTACATGGCTGGTGTTTAGAAATCAGCTTTTTAAATTTCCTTTCATAAAACAACACCAAAGACATAACCCCTGACAACTCTCAGTTTATGAAAATCTGTAGTTAAATTTTTATAAGGAAAATTACAAGCTAGAGCTTGTTAATATTTTCCAAACACCACAGGGTTCGATTAAGACAATCAAACATAAAGTGAGCAACATAGCAATTAAATGGCAAAAATGAATCTTTTTCATGCTTGCAAATTGCATTGATTTTTGTGTGTGTGATTTTCTTCAGATGGATGAAAATAGTTTTCCCAAAAGCAGATGTCTTTAAAAATATGAAGCCAGACATGCAACCATGTGGAGAGAAGTATGCTGCTGTTTACAATAATTAATTTTTCATATTAACAAAGTCACCCCAATAATTGGTTAGAAAAGCTTACTTTGAAAATCATGCCAGACACTTGAAGTCTGTTTCAAGTAGTTTATCCAAAAATGCGTTTCCTGATTTACTGCTGGGAGGCAATCATGTTAAAAGCACATTGTTGGCACAAATGCTCAGTAAAGAGGAGCGGCCGTGGCTGAGCAAATTTTAGAGTAAGAAGTAAAAACTATGTAGTCACTCAAGGAAACAAAACTCGTCCTCTCTCACATACACCAATGGTGCTTATTCTCATGAGCCAAAAGGATGTCTGTGTAATACTCCTACCCGTATGCACTGCTCAAGACACCCAGCATGTACTTCTTATGGAGCAATGTAAACAACATTTTGTATTTTTTTGCCTCAGAAGTGGAAAAAGACACTATCAATTACTATCCTCATAAACTTTCAAAAATTAAACCTTGTAGAGGAAGAGAGAACAACTAAATATGGCTCAATGGATAAAATCTCAAAACGGACTCCAAATGGCTCAGTGATGGGGCACGGTTTTCCCAGAGATATAAGAAAACTAATTAGTAAGCTGAATTACTAAAAAGAACCTAAATAAGAAGTGATGCTTGGGGCTTTCAGGGAGGGAACTGGAAACCAAAAGAGTTAATGGGATGAAACTGCTCAGGATGGCACAAGAAGGCACCCAAAGGGTAGGCACCACCTAGTATGAGGAGCCACAGGGATGGCACTCACTTCACAAGACCAAACAGGAGCTACGGAGGAGCAGAAACAGGTGGGTGCTTTGAAACTAGTGGCCAGGATGGAGGCTCGAAGCAGAAAGAAGAGGACGGAGGCTGACCAGGAAGCAATTCCAGCACCACACACTCACAGCAGGTAAATGCGTTTTGGATAGCTCTCTGTTTCAGAAGTGGGTTCTCAGCCAGAACATCTGAAGGAAAGTTCATGATTCTAGAACAGTACTGTCCAATACAACAGCCATGACCTCAAGTGGCAAAACATAAATTTAATTAATTGAAATGAAATAAAATAAACAATCCAGTCCTTGGTGACAGAGCCACATTTCAATCTGTCTTAAATAGAAAGTAGAATAATAATATGTATTGCTGTAATACTAGAGGCCCAGTGAATGAAATTCGAGCACAGGGTGGGGAGGTGTCCCTCAGCCCAGCCTGTACCCTCTCTAATCTGGGACCCCTGGAGGGATGTTCGACTGCCCATTTAGACCCGATCCCGTTTAGGTGGGATCGGGTCTAAATGGGCAGTCGGACATCCCTCTCACAATCAGGACTGCTGGCTCCCAACTGCTCGCCTGCCTGTCTTCCTGATTGCCCTAACTGCTTTTGCCTGCCAGACTGATCACTCCCTAACCACTCCCATGCCAGCCTGATTGATGTCTAACTGCTCCCCTATCAGCCTGTTTGCCCCCAACTTTCCTCCTCTGCCGGCCTGGTCACCCCTACCTGCCCTCCCCTGCAGGGTTGATCTCCTCCAACTGCCTTCTCTTACAGATCTGGTCCCTCTCAACTGCCCTTCCATGCTGCCCATCTTGTGGTGGCCATCATGTGTCCACAAGGGGGCAGAATCTTTGACCATATGGCGACAGCCATCTAGTGTGTTGGAGTGATGGTCAATCTGATTATTCTTTTATTAGATAGGATAGAGGCCTGGTGCATGGGTGGGAACCAACTGGTTTTCCCTTAAGGGTGTCCTGGATCGGGGAGGGGATTCCCTTGGGGTGTGGGGTGGCCTGAGTGAGGGGCCTGTGGTGGTTTGCAGGCTGGCCAGGCCCCCCAGGGACCCAAGCAGAGGCCCTGGTATCTGGGATATATTTACTTTCTACAATTGAAACTTTGTAGCCTGGAGCGGAACCAAGCCTCCTGCTCGCTCTGTGGTGGCAGTCATTTCTCTTTGGATTGGTTTACCTTCTATAATTGAAACTGTAGCCTTGAGTGGAGGCCCAGGCCAGCCAGGAGAGGTGGAAAGCTTGGCTTCCTCCATTGCCGGCGGCAACCCTAGCCTGTTCTCTCCAGCTCTGTGGATGCTGATATTTTTCTTGAAATTTATCTTCTATAATTGAAACTTTGTATCCTTGAATGGAGGCCTAGGCCAGCCAGGGTGTGTGGAAAACTTGGCTTCCTCTATTGCCTGGGAAACCCAAGCCTCTCAACTGCTCTCTGTGGCTGCAGCCATCTTGGTTGGGGTTAATTTGCATGTTACTCTTTTATTAGGTAAGATTATTTAGCATTTTAGGTAAAAAGCAATTCATTATTTATAAATGTAGTCATCTGACAATTAATAAAAAGTTGTCTTAATAAAAAGACTAAATTTTACCCTTGACTTTTTTTATATGTAGTTTTTAATTGATTTCAGAGAGGAAGAAAGAGGGAGAAAATCATCAATGATGAGAGAGAATCATTGATCCACTGCCTTCTGCACACCCCCAACTGGGGATCAAGCTTGCAACCCAGGCATGTGCCCTTGACCAGATTTGAACTCGGGACCCTTCAGTCTGCAGGTAGATGCTCTATTCACTGAGCCAAACCAGCTAGTGTAGGGGATAGATTTTTTAAAATAAAAAATATTAGCCAAAACTGGTTTGGCTCAGTGGATAGAGCGTTGTCTGCTGAAAGGCCCCAGGTTCGATTCCAGTCAAGGGCATGTACATTGATTGCGGGGCACATCCCCAGTAGGGGGTGTGCGAGAGGCAGCTGGTCGATGTTTCTCTCTCATCGAGTTTCTAGCTCTCTATCCCTCTCCCTTCCTCTCTGTAAAAAATCAATAAAATATATTAAAAAATAATAAATGAATAAATAAATAAATAATAAAAAATATTAGAGCTGATAATACCTTCAACCTCTGGTTTGAATCTCCAGAAATAATATTGAGGTTATAGTCTCTGGGTTCAAAGGATGAAAGTTAGGGAGTATTTCTTAGAAATCATTTATTCAACTTGGCAACTATAAAGTTTCATTTAGATTTTCACAGAGATTTGGGAAATGAAGAACTTTTGAGGGATGGAAATATCATAGTCTATTTTCTTCCTGGGCACTATTGCATTTTTAACTATTTTGTTCACTGATCCTAGATATGCAGATCTTCTATAAAGAATATTTATATAACCAACAGAACAAAATCTATGTTTGAAAATGCATGTTACTAAAATCCATAGATTAAAATATATCAACTGAGATGCTATAGTTAAGTAGATGTCATACAGAGTTTGAAGGTCAGCCAGTTTTTTTCTTTTAAAAAATATATTTTTATTGATTTAATCGAGGAAGGGTCAGGGAGAGGGAGATAGAAACATCAATGACAAAAATCATTGATCAGCTGCCTCCTGCAGGCCTCCTATTGGGAATCGGGCCTACAAACCTGGGCATATGCCCTGACCCGTAACCGACTGGTTCATAGGTCAAACTTAACCATTGAGCCACAACGGCGGGGTGAAGGTCAGCCAGATTCAATCCAAAGGAAAAGCTCAGGATATGGAAAGCCACCACTTATTTGACACAACAACCAGAGAGAGGCCCTGCACCAGGAATTACTGTGGAATGTATAAATCTTAGTGTCATGCTGTTTGTAGATCATTGATCAAAAATCTATGAATGACAACACTCAACTTTAAATAATGGCAGTCTGTAGGGGCAAAAAGTGACTTCTCTTTTAAAAGTAACTTTAAATAAAAATAAAAAGTTTTGTTCCTTTTCTAACAAGAAGACTTTGATGCTTTATTTAGAACAACAACAAAAATGATACACCAATTCTCCACAACTAGTAATATCTTCAAAAGGTCAGAAAATAAAGCAAAAAGATATATATTTCTGAACCTGCTCTCAAAAAAGAAGAGCCCCAAGAATATCCATGACTTGGAAATATGCTAGCATACACTCATAGTGTTTCTTAACAAATAATGGCTAAAATGAATATATTTTAAAATGACCCTGGGAGTAACATACACTCAGTCTGGGGAGACTGGTAATACTTTCATTGTCCAAGAAATGTTCAAAACCCTGGTTTGGAAAAGAACTACTCTCTTGGAGCATCATTACTTAAGAGACCATTGAGCTCTACTTCTTGACTAGCAATGGTAACATTCATTTATTTTTCCGTAATTGCAATTTATTTATTTTCATTGTTTTGGTTTTGTTTTAAATCTTTATTGTTGAAAGTATTACATATGTCCCTTTCCTATCTCCAACAATGATCTCTTCTAGCCTACCTCTCATCCCAGGCCTTCACCACCCTATTGTCTGTGTCCAATAACTTCTATATGCATACAAGTTCTTTGGTTGATCTCTTCCCACCCAGCCACCCCCACCTTTCCTCTGAGATTCTCAGATGATAATATTCATTTTGAGAAAGAAAAGTCTAAGTATGTGAGCATTACCACTTTCTGTTATCAATGCTTTATTTTTAAAATATATTTTATTGATTTTTTTTTTTTTTTTTTTACAGAGCGAAAGAAAGAGGGATAGAGAGTTAGAAACATGAATGAGAGAGAAACATTGACCAGCTGCCTCCTGCACACCCAACACTGGGGATGTGCCTGCAACCACGGTACATGCCCTTGACCGGAATCGAACCTGGGACCCTTCAGTCCAACACTCTATCTCTACTGAGCCAAACCAGTCAGAGCATCAATGCTTTATTTTTAAATCTTTAGTAAACTATCAATTCTTTTTAATTAATACTAAAAGTCTAGGCTTTAATAATTCTAGCCTTTTAATAAAATATAATAAACACTAATAATAAACAATGACATTTATTGAATTCTGGTTATTAGAACCTACTTCTTTTATTTCAGTAAAACGCACAGTCAAATGTATTGAAGAGGAAATTGTGTTCTATTTAGCTAAAGTGACACAATGAACCAAGAATTCTGCCATGGTGTCCACATCTTCACTAGTAATTAACTAAAAGAATTTAGCTAAAAATACTACATTTAAAGAACACAGTACTACAACTTTGCCATGCATACCATACCTTAGACAACTCCATGCCTGGTCCACACTGCTTGCAGAGAACACAATTTCCAAACCGATCCTTGAATTCTTGTTGTCTACAGTCCCCCGTTTCACAAATCACTTTACTTACCTGAAAAAAAAAAGTTTCATAAAGCATTATATTAAAATAAATTAATTGCATTTTTTGCAATAAAGACACAATATCATCAGTATAATTCCATAATCACTGAATGTAAACAGTAAGTCAGAGTGAGGCCAATTTAATTTTCACTTTTGAATATGTAAGTGGAACAAATAAATTATTATGTCTGATTCTTTTCTGTATTCTCTGAGTAAGGTTCCCTTTTTCTTGGAATCAACTGCTGCCTTCCTCTGATACATTTCTGAGGACCCAAGGTAAAAAATGACTAAGAGATGCTCTCTTTGTTTAGTCTATTAGTAAAAGGACAGCCATGCAGAGACCCAAGGTCCTTTGCAATCTCAAAGATTCTGATTTCCAAAACTATATTTTTGATTATCAAGAAATATAAGCATATTCAAGGATAATGAATTGAATAAATAAATGAAATTAGTATAGCTACAGGAATTATCCTTTATCCTTTACACATATCCTATTATCCTTTATCCTATTATCTTTAAACACATCTGCTACCCAGTTTTGATGTAAGAATTTCAACTTTTTCATGTGAACTGCATTTATTTAGAGATTGTCTTTCAAAAACTTCTGACAATCTTGAAATTAGTAAAACTCTTGATGATGATGAAGATGACAATGGTAGCCAAACACTCTGAATGATTCAAATTAAAAGTACTATGTAAATATGAACTTATATGCTTACTAATTACCATTTTACCATTTAAATAGGACCTAATGATAGGACCTCAGCATAGGACTTAAATAGGAAGATTATCTATTTTGGCAAAAACATAAGGTTGTAAGTAATTTTCAAAATATAGCCTTGTTTCTTATTTTATCTGAAAACAGTATATTCATTTTATACACTATAACCCTACAAAATTGTGTTACTCTGCTTTCTTAACAGTATTTTGTAAAAAAATTGTCCAAAATAATAGAATATCAGATTGGTGAGAACATTCACTTCAACCTTTTATCATTAGCAGAAATGCCCTCAATGACATTCCTGACTATAATTTTGTTTTCCAAAATGAAAGCTAACTACCTCTAGGAAGTATTGGCAGAACAGTGGCTGCTGTTATGGATAAAGCCTATCACACACAGGTGCACATTGAATTGTTTTTGATGGCTATAATAATGAGCAATTATTCAGTACAAATTACCTCCACTTTGTAGCAGAAAAATCTGTAAGGATATCTGCAAGCCTCCTTATAGAAAAGCAAAGACAGAACTTTGAGCAGACAGAAGGGAGAGTTCATGGTGGAATTTAGGCCTACAACATGATTTGGGGCTAACTGTCTAATAATCTCTTCCTGCCTCTCTTAACTGTCCTTGACTACCCATCTTAGAGGAGTTTGGTTTTATTTGAGAGAGGTAAGAGATTCCCTCCCACTGCAAAGCAACTGCAATGATTTTGAGAAAGACTACCCAGCCTCTTCCTTGGTTCCAATGTTTCACTATCTCAACTGAAAGAAAGGAAGCTTTCCTTATAGCTGCCTGAATCTCAGACTCTAAATGGACCCCATTTCCTCTTATTTTGCCTTCCAAGAAGACTGAGTACTGTCTTCAGTGTAAATAATTCTTTTCATAGTTGTAGATCATAATTATATCTTCAAACTAAATAAGTTTCAGTTCTTTTGAACACCTTCATAGATTTTTTGTGTCAAGCTTTCAAACATGAAAATCTTCCATCTGTCCTTAATGCTTTTTGGAACCTAGGATATAAATAATTATATTAAAATAACAAAACTTTCAAAAATCAATTCTAAATACTTCACAAACTGTGTGAGTCATGGCTCTAAGTCAGATTCTATGGTCCTGCTAGGTGCTGTGGGAATCCCTGTAACCCCAAAGTAATAACTATTATGGGGCTGCAAGTAACAAATAAATATAATTTTGACAATTGTTACAAATGTCCAGATTCAGGAGCAATCTTTGACTTATTAGTTAAACGTAACAATTTTAAAATGCAATTTGAAAGTGAATTTTAAAATATGGAATCAGACATAGAAA
Organism: Pipistrellus kuhlii; assembly: GCF_014108245.1. Lineage (NCBI taxonomy): Eukaryota > Metazoa > Chordata > Mammalia > Chiroptera > Vespertilionidae > Pipistrellus > Pipistrellus kuhlii. The sequence continues at coordinate 102,495,959 of NW_023425529.1, read as the reverse complement.
ACAGTTTTGGTACAATGTATATAAATTTTTCCACCACTCTTTTATTATTATTATTATTATTATTATTATTATTATTTTAAAGAGACAGGGGGAGGAAGAGTGAGAGAGCAAACCATCAGTCAGCTCCTGCACGTGCCCCAATGAGAGACTGAACATGCAGCGTGGGCACGTGCCTGACCTGGAATCAAACCAGCTGCCTTTTGGCACATGGGACGACACTCAGCCAACTGAGCCACACCACCCAGGGCTCACCACATTCTTATGAAAGTAGAGTTGACTTACCAAATAGGCTAGTAAAGCTACAATGGTGAAAAATGTTTTCTCTTGTTCTAGTAGCACTTTTAAAGCCATGGTTCTTATTAAATGTACTTATTGTTGAAGAGTTCTAAAAGATAAGAATATAACAGATAACATTCATAACAATTAGTGACTGTGCTCTATATTTACTGTATAATGTTTATTATTGATATTTGCTTATATATACTAGATAACAGTATTTATGTTTTAAAAAGGATCATCTCTTAAAAAGGTACAATAGGCACATAATATGTAATATTTAAAAATGTAAGTTATTAGATTAACACTTTGTCTCTACATACACACCATATGCAAAACTCCTACTGGTTTGAACTCTCAGGCCTTTATTTTCTACCCAAGACTCCATAGTGTCCAATCTACTTCACGCAATAGAGAATTACATTTAAACAGTGAGAATGTAAACCTTCTATTCCATGGATTCAATCAGCACCAACAGGATAATAACAGTGATTTAAAAAACAATTAACACCTGCTAAACGTATGTGCCAGGTACTGTTTTCAGCAATGTTAACTCATTTAATCTTCAACTACTCTAGAAGACAGATACATAGATACTATTGTTATTCCCATTTTAAAGAGGGGAAACAGGCTCGGAAAAAGCTGAGTCAGTTGCCCATGGACACACTGCTAGTAAGAGGCAGAGCTGGGTACAAACCCAGGTGGGCTGGCTGCAGTGTCCCTGGGTCACTATACCTTGCAAAACAATCTGTTTGGATCTTTGACCTTAATTCCACTAAGAAGCAGACACAGCTAACATTTGGCATTGTTTCCCAAACCAGTTCAGTGCAAATTATATACTAGCAGAAAAAAATATGAATTCATTTAAAGATATCTAAACTTAATTTACAAGTGATGAAATTCGAGGCACTAATATAACATTTCGATAAAAGATAGTCCAAGCCTCTTTATCTTCACCAGAAATTATCTAAAATGTAAAAACAAATGTAGATCCAGAGCATAGCATGGGAGAAGACTTTTTAAAAACGAAAACTTATCTGGTGGCTCCATCTATAAGGCAGAGAAATAAGGGTTCAGTTTCCCTTTCGTGCTGAATCTTCCGAAAGTGACAGAGACCCTGGGCAGATAATTTGGCTCCTTCAGAAGAAACCATAGCAGGGAACCAGAACTGTGGGCCAAATAGCTCAAGAAAAACAATAACAAAACAAACAATAGCAAAGGAAGCAGAGTGGGGCAGGCTGATGGGTCAACTGGTAGCCACGCAGTGCGCCTGAACACAACCCAGAGGGTCATTTCCGCAGCCTGAGCAGGTCCAATTGTCAGGGCAATAAAAATATCATTTTTAAGTTTGTCAAATGAATGACTCATTTTTAGCAAATCAAGCAGCTTTTATTGCTTTTCCAGCTTCTTGGCCACAGCCTTCCTTTCTCCCCTTGCATATCTCAGAATCACCCAGCAATTATCCAACCATGCAATTCATTGCTTGTGTAGACACAGGATTGGGGTCAGAAGATAAAATCACATTCCATGAAAGGTATGCTGCAAGTTATCTTTCTCGACATGATCTCAAAAAAATTTTAACGTTAATTTTTAAAAGTAAAAAACAAACACAAAAATTATATTGGATCAAACTAATATGAAAAATAGGATATATATATATATATACACACACATATATATATCAAAGCATTTACACAAAATATGAAGAAAAAAGAGATTGACAGAGTCATTGCATACCATAATTGAGCAACTAGTTTAGACAGAATGCTCTCCTGGCATCCTATACTAATGACTGAGGAAGGTAGATAGTTACAGTAGCATATTCTTATAAAGGCAATTGACAACAAGCTAGAAAGCATGATTTTGACTTTATAAAATACATTTATTTTATATAAAAAAATATTATCAACTAGGGGCCTAGTTCACGAACTTGTGCACCTGGAAAGGAACTGTGAGCCGCGAGGCTGTGGTGGGCACACGGGAGGATCTTGGCCCATCCTCTGTGCCCCCTGTGCCCCAGCCCAGCCCTTCCTGCTGCAGTCCCTGGTCCCCTATCTGCCTTGCTCCCTCTACCACTCCCACAGGCTAATGGCACCAGTGCTGTTTGCACCCGCTGATGGTGAGGAAAAATTGGGGCCAGCACCAGCAGTGGGTGTGAGTGGGGCCAGCACCAGTAGTGGGTGTGAGTGGCAGCTGCTGTGCCGATCTCACCACAGGAGCAGAGGGAGGTGGAGAAGCCTCAGGGGTGATTGGGGTTGGCAGAGCCAGGTTGACTTTCTGTTGTATCCTGTGTCACAGCATTCAATGGCTCCTTCCATTTGGCATAGTAGAACTATATCAACAAAACTAATCAATAAAAACAATTTAACAAAATAATATATTTCATAATTATCCATTTGTTCAATACACCCCGATTAAAGAGCTATTAAGTGCTTGAAAGGAGGCAGCATCAGATTGGGAGGACACCTACAAATGTGCACTTTTTAAAAAATATATATTTTATTGATTTTTTACAGAGAGGAAGGGACAGAGATAGAGAGCTAGAAACGTCGATGAGAGAGAAACATTGATCAGCTGCCTCCTGCACACCCCCCACAGGGGATGTGCCCGCAACCAATGTACATGCCCTTGACCAGAATCAAACCCGGGACCCTTCAGTCCACAGACGGACGCTCTACCGCTGAGGCAAACCGGTTTCGGCGATTTTTTTTTTTTTATAGAATAGTTTATTGATTTTTAGAGAGACAGAAAGGAAGAAAAGTATCGATATGAGAGCACAACATAGATTGGCTACCTCCTACATGCTCCACTGGGGATCAAGCCTGCAGCCTGGACATGTTCCCTGATCAGAATGGAACAAGCAACCCTTTGATACATGAGATGATGCCCAAGCAACTAAACATACCTTAGTTGTAACTAACTTAGAGCAACTAAGATGCACTTTTGAGGGCACTCCTAGCTTAGCAGAGGTGGTGAAATCTAGTGGGGTGTTATGAGTGTGACCTTGAATTTTTTAGAATAAAATGAACTACTTTAAGGAATGCTTTGGCATTCATAAAAAAAAAAAAAAAAAAAAAAAAAAAAAAAAAAAAAAAAAAAAAAAACTTTTATGAAATAACAAGTGCTTAAGTACCAGTATTTAAAATTAAAATAAGGCAATAAAAAGGTATTTATTAAAATTGGTTTTAATTTCTGGGAATTCAAGGTTTGGCTGAAAAAGAAAAATGCTTTTATATACTTCAATATTCTATTTATTTGGGAATACTTATCAAACATGAAATACAAATTATTGATATTATGCACAATGGGTTCACTGGAGTTGTCAACAGTTTGCCAAAATACATAGACTAGACAACATCTACTAAATACTTGGCAACCATTTTGGCAAAATGTGTGCAGAGAAACTTGCCCTAGCTAAGCAATAAGAATACTAATAATTCTTGATTTACTGTATTCTAGGAGTATGGGCTTTCTGCCTCGCTATCTGCTATTCAACAATATCCGCCAGGGTGGCAGTACCAGAAGAACCAGGCAAGCAAAAAAGAAGAGATTAGAGCCTAAAGCCCGGAGCTGGCAAACATTCTGATAAGCTGCACAGAAAATAGCTGCTTATCAAATCAAACAGCTCATCTTGCTCATTTGAATGAATGTTAACTAACATGATTGTGTCCTAATTGGCCAGCCTGTAAAGAAGATAAATCAAACAGATGCTGAAATGCACACTTTTTCTACTTCCTTGTCCAAATCATGAAAACCTGTGCTGGTATGTCACCAAGCAAGCAGCAGGGCCTCAGAAGCCGCAGTTCACGGGAACCCCATTGAGGAGGAGCAGTCCTAGGCCACATCTATTGGCTGGCAGATCACTGGATCTCATACCACTGTGGTTATTTCAGCTTGCACTTCCCCCAACTGTTGCTCCCTCTTTGGCTCTGTGCCTTCCTATACACCTACCCTCATCCTCCAGGTCTGCCTCTCAATTTATCAAAGTTCTCCTGGAACCTTCCCGAATGAGCACTTCTCCTTTGTTCTTCCATAGCACCCTGGACTTACGTATCTCACAGCATAATTATCTGGTTATTTCTTTCTCTTGTAGCCCTTGTGTTGCCAGCAGCAGCATTATTTTCTGCAGTCACCACACTTTTATTATTGTTGTTGTTTGTTAATCCTCATCCAGGGATATTTTTTCCCCATTGACTTTTTAGAGACGGTGGAAGGGAAGGGTAGATGCAGACAGAGAGAAACACTGATGTGAGAGAGACAAATCGATTGGTCGCCTCCCGCGCCTGCCACAGCCTGGGCAGGGATCTAGCCTGCACTGGAGGCATGCGCCCTTGCCTGGAATCAAACGCGACCACCACCCTCAGTCCGCAGGCTGCCCTCTAACCAAATCCAGCGAGGGCAACACTTAATTTTTAGAATAAGTTTTCAATATTAAAACGAATAATGTTTTTGAAAAATTAGAAAAGTTGGCCACCATGAGTCCCTCGACTAAGCAACATGAGCTAGAGCTGAGCATCAGGTATTCCTTACAAAGAGAAACATATACTTTGTAAGGCTCAGTTTCCACCATTTCCTATTGTTGCATTGGACTCCCTTCATTTTTCACCAACCAAGACATTGGAATTTACAGCCAACTATTGGGGTTTGAGGACTTAATGACAAGAAATGTGATTTTGCTCTAGAACTGTAATTCACCCCAAAAATGTTCCCTATACATGTTAAATGAATAAAAAAAAGTATTTAATTAGGGCTACTATTGTACCTCAGGGTCGTTGTAATGACTAAAACAATATATGTGAAAAATATGTGCACCTATAACTTGAGATTGAAATATGTTACTGTGATAGAATACAACTTTGGTCAGGACCCCATTTCTTGTAAATAGTGCAATAATAATCACAATGATTTTCATTGCACTAAGGAGGGAAATCTGATATTTATCTTCCTAATTTAAACAAATCAGTAACCTTTCTGAGAAAGATTTTTTATTTTTGATCTTATAATTGACCCAAATATATGACTCAGAATAATTCCAATAACCTGGATAATTTTTCAGAATAAATTAATTTTCTTTATTTTTCCATTCTTTGAAAGCCATTGGATTTATTATCAAACATGTAGTGTATGCAATAGGTAACAGTTTTTTCTAGTAAAACTATATTAACATTATGTAATACAATATATCTAACTCAGACATTTTTCCAATATGCAATAAGCTAAAATATATTTTTTAAGTCAACATTAAAGTAAATCAGCAGGCTTACAATTTATAAAATCATCATTGAAATAAAGCCTGTGATATACATACAGAATTTTATATTTTAATGTGGAGTATAATAATAAATGGCTAAGAAATAATGTCAGTACCATATACTAAGAGAATGAAAAAAGAGAATAATAACCCTTCTAACTTCTACTTATTCTGTACCTTAGCCTGCAATTTCACTGTATTCTGAAAATTGTTCTTCCTACATTATTGGCTGTCCTTTCTGTAGCCTAGAAAACTCACAAAGGTGTGCTGTAATAAAATAGACATATTGTTGTTTGATGAGAAATGAGAATGATTTTCCTTATTTTCAAATCATGAAATATTTTTTTACTAAATCTCTACATGCTCTAAAATGTTCTTTTGCCAAATACAATACCTTCAATTCCTCCAAAGTTTAAAAACATTAAGGACTGCTCAGTGTCAGGCTCCGATAATTTTTTCTTAACAAAACTTAAACTATGATAGAGTTTTGAAACTAATTCCTTTTATTTCTCTGAGTTGCAGACTCTATCATCTTTGTCTTAGTAAAATAACCATAATACAGTGTTCTTGAAATGTTCAATAAAAAGCATATTGTAACTAAGGTACTTTTCCCCAAATTCATAAATGTTTATCTCAAAATATAAATAGAACAATTGAAGTATTAAGGACTAAAGGCACCTCAAGCATCAGCCCAATCTATTCTAAGAGAATTGTGCACAAGCATTTCTGAAACACAGCTGTTTAAATTTTTATTTTAGAAGTGAGTCTGGATAGATTCCAAAACCACTCTCTGCAACATGTGTAGTGTTCTTCTCCAGTATAAGTAGCCCCCATTCTTTTTAAAATTTCCTCATATTAGACCCAGCTAAGGCAACTCAAGAGCGGCCAAATAACATTTCATTTTCAGATATACAAGTTCCCTTGTCTCTATAATTGCTGATAGGTGGTTGTTCTCTTTTTAAAACCCAGGTTTTAAAACTTTGGTTTAAAGGCTACATACTCTGTAATGTGTGGACAAGAAGATAACCCAATACTGTTTAAACATCTTACTTTAAATATAAACATTTTAGACAGATAAAATACGAAAATACGATGAATGGACTCATTGCCCAACCAGTAAATCATGAAAAGAAGTTGTGTGCATATTGCTTTATTATTCTTTTTCTTCAGCTAGAAAGTTATTTTTAAAAGGCTATGATCTTTACTAATTAGCTGCTATGTGACCAACGTATTTAACTGTTTAACTGCTCCTGGTGTACATATACTCAAAGTAAGTATTCTTACTCAACCTGAAGTCAACACAGAGATTGTTGGCCTTCTCCAGAATTTTAAATGCTTGATTTTACATATTGATTCATCAAATTGAAATGAATTTGCCTTTTTCCTGTATTAAAATGCCTGAGTCTTCCCATGTTGTGTTGATTTTTAAAATATATTTTATTGATTTTTTTACAGAGAGGAAGAGAGAAGGATAGAGAGTCAGAAACATCGATGAGAGAGAAACATCAATCAGCTGCCTCCTGTACACCTCCTACTGGGGATGTGCCCACAACCAAGGTACATGCCATTGACCGGAATCGAACCCGGGACCCTTGGGTCTGCAGGCCAGGCCGACGCTCTATCCACTGAGCCAAATCAGTTAGGGCCCATGTTGTGTTAATTTTTGAATGGTATGACTGATTAGTCATAGGGGATTGGGTTATGGGTGAGTTCAGAAGTTGAAATAGGTTAAAAAGGAGAATCAGCCCAGCCAGTGTGGCTCAGTGGTTGAGCAGTGACTTATGAATCAGGAGGTAACTGTTTAATTTCCAGTCTAGGTCAAGACTGAGGCACAATCCTGGGTTGCGAGCTCAATCTGATCCCCAGTGTGGAGCGTGCAAGCGCCAGCCAATTGGTGATTCTCATCACTGATGTTTCTATTTTTCTCTCTCTCCCCGTCTCCCTTCCTCTCTAAAATTAATAAAACAACAACAACAACAAAGGAGAATCCAGTGAATGTTAATAGAATTCCTCATTTATGTATCAGAATACTTCATTTGATTCATATATTAAACTAGTAAATTAAAATAATACTTTAAGCACAATATGTGACTACTACATCTCTCAATTCTTTTCCCAGCAAGTTTTCTGGGTAGGAAAAGCACATTACATTGCATTTTCAAGTGAATAAAAAGCCTTCCTGTGTCCTTAACTTCACATTCAAGATCTAGACACTCCGATTGGCCTGGTAGCTCAGTAAAGTGTCCTCCCAATGTGCCAAAGTTGCAGGGTTGATACCCAGTCAGGGCACATAAGAATCAACCAATAAGTGCATAAATCAGTGGAACAACAAATCAATGTATGTTTGTTTTCTCTCTCCCCCCTCCCTTCCTCTTTCTAAAATCAATACATTTTTTAAAAATTTAAAAATTGAGAACTTCAAAGAACTTAAAAAAAATGACACTCTCAATCAAAGAAACAAATAACTGCCATTATGTCCCAGAAAATATTAACACAACATCCCAAAATTAGCACTAACTATGGGGGGGGGGGGGGGGGGGGGGGGGGGGGGGAATCTAACATGGCCTCAGTAATAAAGTAAATATCATAAATATCTCTAAAAGTAAAGAACTTACAGAGCTCATGATAACACACCATGCATTAATGTTAAGGCAATATTTTAAAAATGAAATGGCATCTCTATTTTGTATTATTCCAGAACAACTTGATAAATATTATGCAAAGAAAATTTCTTTTTAAGTACCCACATCTCTGTGCATAATAATGTTAAAAACTGTTTTCTACAGTAGGATTCAATTCTCACCTCCTCTAGTTTTATATCTTTAAACCAGATAATAAACAGTGTTTGAAATAAAATAATTTTTAAATTACATTGAAAGTAGCATTGGCAAAAATGCCTAAGGAAGCTGCACAACAGAAAACATATTGAGTAAATCTCAAACTAATGCAATATAATCCTCCCTTTTGCATAAAGTGTCTTATCATGAAAAAAAAAAAGACATTAAAATAAATTTGTCTGTTTGCATAAGAAAACTGTTTCTTGTTTACATAAAAAAATCAACTTCTAGTAAAGAAAAATTGTCACTGGAGTCAAAACCACAACTTCATAAATATTTTGAGTTAAATTGTTTCAATTAAAGAAATACCAAACAATGCTTATAGTTTTGTTTGAAAATTGAGTCCTTTTACTAAATGCAAAAAAAAAGGTGACATGGATTTCTTACAATGGTAAATGTAGGTTTGATGCATAGTTCTCTACCATCAAAACAGACCACTGAAGAGTAGTCGCTAAATTTCTATTCAATGAAATGGCATCAGAGGCTGTGAATGCTGACCGACCTCTCTCACTATTCTATGCTCTACCCATCGTCACAGTACTAATAGGCTTACATTTGCAAAACTTCCCCCCCACACGCACAATGAACATGTTTATGAACCACTTACAAATGGTGTAAACGTTCTCTTTCTACCTCCTCAGCGGTAATGGGTCGTCTGGCCTGCACCGGCTTCCTCCTGAGAAGTGCGCTCGGGGCGCGGGCTGGAGGGGTCTCGGGCAGGGGCCGAGCGCGGGGGATTCAAGGCCAGAGTGAAGCGCACGCAGATGGATTTCTGTGCTTACACTCGTCTGCCTTAGAAGCAGACTCACATTTACAAGGTCCCTGGAGAGAAAGATTCAGTCCTGTCATTCCGCACGCCCACAGAAACCGGGGTGCGTGCACCCCCTCCGGCCCCTCCAGCAACTGCGACCGAAGCTCCGGCGTCTGGGAGCGCCTTCCCCGCGCCCCCGGCTGTCACTCCTTCCCGCGGCCCCTACCCTGCACCAGAGCCCCCGCCCCTGCCCCTCTCCCCCATCGGGCCGCTGGCCCCTCTGAGGGCCGCCATCTCGCAGGGGTCCGCGGGGCGAGGGCTGCCAGCCGGGCCGGCGGGAGGGACACCTACCTCCCCGCCACCGCCACCTGGGCCCTCCGCCGCCGCCCAGGAGCCCGCGGGCCCGGCCCGGGGGGCACAGGAGCGCGCTGGGGCCGCCGCACAGGGGCGAGGTCCGGGCCGGCCCCGGGTCCCCTCCCCGCGCAAGCGGACCGCGTCCAGGGACCGCCCTTGTAGCCCGGCAACCGCCGCCACGGCCCGCCCCCGGCGCCCCGCACCGCCCCCGGCCCGCCCCGGGCTCGCCCCGCGCCCCTCGCAGCCTCCCTTCCAGCCCAGCTCGCTGGCCGGGCCCGCGGTCCTGGGCTGGGGGAGCCGGTGAGTGCGACCCGGGGCGCGGATGGAGCGGGGTAGGGGCTGAGAGAGACGCCAAGACCACCGAGAGCTTCACTGTTAGACGAACTGCCCTGGCGAAGGGAAGGAGCCTGCACGTGTTTCCCAGGACCTTTGTGCTTTTCCTTGCGGGTCACATTCTACCCAAGCCCGCTTCGCTTCGGCCCAAGGAGCAAAGGCCCCTGGAAAACGGTGTGATACATTTGCTCTGGTCTATCAAGATCACGATGGCCTAGCTCACCACAGCCGCCTCATTCATTCATTGATGGATTTTTCCAGCAGATGTTCACTCAACACCCTCTCAGGGTTTTTGTGCCAGTTAACTGTGTCCATGCCAAGGCCAGCTCAGTCCAACTCTCAGGATCACCAAATACACTCAGAGCCATTGGGGAAGTAGGGAAGCACAGAGCCTGGCCTCCGTGTCTGCATTAGTGCTTTGTATAAGGTTTTGACACTTCTGAACTTCAATTTGATAACATATGAAGCAGATAACACTTTGCAGATTTGTTGGAAGGAGTGAAAAACTTATGTATGTAATAAAAGTACTTTTGCAGCAGTAGAAAGCTATAGATATATAAGTAATTATTGTTTTACCTGTCCAGTGAGTGAATAAATAGACCAATACTTTCAAACCCAAGATACTGGGGATGACATATGTGTTGGTTTTGTTTTTTCCATACAACCGCAAGTCTTTTTGGATGAAGCCAAGTCTATGTTTTATATGCCACAAGGCCCATACAGGTCTCTCAATAAATATTTGTTGAATGAATGAATGTTATTAGACTTAATTACTGATAACCACAATTCTTGATCCATACTGAGAACACTGTAGTGCTGTACCAGTTACTTGTGAAAAATACATTAAAATATTATCATCCCAAGTAATACACATCAAGATTGTCTTCTTCAAACTTTAACTTGGTCAGAATAGAAATCAAATAATGACTTATTTGTAAATGATTTACAAATGATATACACTAGCTTATTTGAACCTCAAAGCAAGTACACATTTCCCTGCCCTCATAGCTGTTACCTAGTACTACTAAAGATTCAGTGTCTTGCACTAACATGCTCCTTATTATACTGAAGTTATCTGTTTGTCTTGGTTCCTTTCTCCAACTAGACTTCAGTCTCCTGAGGACAAATCTTTTCTTAATATCTCAGAGCCTAGCTAGCATGTAGGATACTCAGTAATTTGTTAGGCTGAATTACCACATCTTCCTTCATAAGGACTCCAGCATTCACCCCTTCTTCCTCTTTTTCTCTTGGTCTTACCACTTCCACCAAGGTACAGGCCCTCCCCACCTTTCACTACAGGGTTTGAATATTGTTAGACCTTTCTCCTTGCTGTTTTGTCCAGTGGACTTATTTCAACCTCCCTGCCATTACTGTCACTATCCAGTAAAATTATTAACATTCCTTATTATAAAGAGTAATCCTTGAATTAGGATTCAGAGATTTCCAGGTTTTCATATTTTTCCACCCATATTTTCAGCCTTACTTTTCTTTTCTAGACTTTATATTCTTTACTAGAGGCCTGATGCACAAAATTTGTGCAAGGGGCTGGGCCCTCACAGCCCCAGCTTCATCTGGAAGATCGTTCATCTGTCTGGTCTAATTAGCATATTATGCTTTATTATTATTATAAATACTAGAGGCCTGGTGCATGAAATTCATGCACTTGGCGGGGGGGGGGGGGGTCTCTCAGCTCCACCTGCACCGTCTTTCAGTCCGGGACCCCTCAGGGGATGTCCGCCTGTGGGCTTAGCCAACAGTTAGAAATCCCTCTCACAGTCTGGAACCCCCCACTCCTTACTGCCAACCTGCTCGCTGCTCTTTACCACTGCTGAGAACTTAAACTCCTTCCTCTGCGGTCACACAACTGGCACATGCCAGGCAGTCACTCGGAAATATCTTGGCATTGGCCAACTTACGGAATTCTCCCTTCTCTCCATTCTTCTGAGTCAGACTCTGGACATTGACTATGGCATTCTCTTGGTCATTGTTTTTGTTTTCTTTTGTTTTTTCAAAATGTTACAAAGTTTATGTGACTATAACATACAAAGATGCAGCCTCTTTTGTGGGAACAGGGAAGGACCGGGTGGTTAAGAAGGCACACAGAACTGCAGCAAGCACCAGCTGTGGTGAGGGCCAAGGGGGAGAGGAGGTTGGCACAGGGACCGAGGCCCTGGAGCCATTGCTAGGGAAGTAGGAAACCCCTCTGAGTGCCACGTTCTGAGGCTGAACTAAATGGTCAAGCTGAGGCAGAGGTGGGTGGCCATATCAACCATCTTTTGCTATTTACCCTTTCCTACCCCAGCCCTGCTGTAAAACCCCGGAGCCCTGGATTCCAAAGGCCCATCCAGAGCAGAGGCCCTGGAAGGGGGTGAGAGGAAGTGGGTAGGGCCAGTTTGAAAGCTGATATGACTGTGTGCTGAGGGATGGTGGAGACAGTGTGAGAGGTAGCAGGGGAAGGGCTCTCATACATACCCTTCTGTGGGGGCCACAAGTGAAGGAGGCCAGGGGAGTAGGGTAGGGATGGGCACCATGGCCCCAGCCTCCTAGGCATCCCTGTCTGTCGTCTGCGGTGTACATGGATGAAAGGGGCTGCCTCTGAGGAGGGGCCAGGCCAGACCAGGTGAACATCTTGAATTCTACAATAGCTGAGGTGATGGTCCTCACCCTGAGCTGCTGTCTAACTGGTGAGGACAGAGGACCCAGTGCCTCCTCGCTTCTCAAAGAACTTGTAGTCAATGAGGAATGTGGCTCCCAGCAGTACAGCCTTCACTCTCGCGTCCAGATCCAGCGGGAACTGCAAGCCAAAGTCATCTGCATCCGGGAGGGCTTCTTGGAAGCAGCCTCCCGCGGGCCCACCCCGCCCACTGCTTGCTGATGTGGCCCACACTATGAGACTCATCCAGAGTCTTCACCTCAAAGTTGGTGTCTGTGCCACAGCACAGGTCCAGCAGGGCCCCACCACTCGCAGGATCCTATGGCGATTGGCATCTTGAATAGAGGACTTGGGGAGGAAGGGATGCCAGGTCTGCAGCACATGGTCAATGGTGGTGCTGGTGGCAACTGCACTGTCATCTCTCGGTCCCCAGAGTCCACCAGGTGGACACGAAGGGGCCGGCCATCCTGCAGCACGGACGTGCACAGCAGTTGTTCTCTTCAGCCGCCTGACCAGGGCTGTCCAGCCCCTGAGTGCAGTTCATGCCGGTTACTTGTCTCCCAGACTAGGAGCATTTCCACTCACGCAGCCCTCTGGCGAATCAGAATCTGATCAATCAGCACCAAGAATTCGAGGCCAGAAGGCCCGCTGGACAATGGGAAGAGGGAGGCAGCAGGCCCCACGAAGGGAAAGAGAGCGAAGCTGGGCGCAGGGGCAGGCACGTGGGCAGGCACTGCCACTGATCCAGGCCCAGGTACCCAGCGGTCACAGGGTAGGGAGGAGGGGGCGAAGGGGTGCAGCTTGTGGGGGGCAAGTATCCTGCCATAGGAAAGGAATGAGGGCTCGCGGGTTGTTGCTATACCAAAGCTTAGTTCTAGAAGTGGAGGCAAGGTTGGGGACAGCCTGACAGACACAGAGACAGACACAAAGACAAACAGGCATATGTGGAGAGGTGGCTGCGCCAGGCACCCACCCAGAGGCTCTCAAGTAGTGCCTCCGACTCAGGGAGAAACCAAAAGTGTCAGCAGGCAGGGCAGGCTACCTGGAACCCTGGATTCCCTCTGGAGTTTGCAGAACTGCCCCCTCCTTTTTTCTCCCCTTCTCCACAGAGGCAGCTGTTGGCAGATGGCAGGACGGATGGATTCACAATCAGACTGATGGCCCCACCTCCAGGGAGGTTTCCTGACCCCTCTGCATCTCCTGATCACCTGAAGCCCCTGAAATAGTCAGGGTGCCCAGCGCTCAGAGGCTCTTGAGAGCTCGGGGAGGCAGGCCCTTGGTCATCAGTTTTTGTTTTTTTACTACATTTCTTCCCTGTGCAGTGATCACACTTCATCTGGAGTAGGGCAGGCTCGAGTGACCGGAGGAAGCATGGGGAGAGCAGTTGTTGCTGGCCACCCCTGGCACTGCTGGCGATGGCCTTTCTTCTTTGTGGAGTGTCTAGGGAGGTGAAGCGGCCTCAGTGCCTGAGGCCGAGTTCCAGGAGGCCAGCAGCACTGTTGGGATTGTGCCAGTAGCACCGGTCCATTGGTGCCCAGCCTGTCCTCTTGAGATTGAACCTGCAGGACTACTAAGGGAGTCAGTCCCCACTTCCATCCTACCTCCACCACCGATTGACTGGCGTCTGAGGGCCTGGAAGAGGGACCAAGAGGTCTGCCTTCCAGCAGCTCGCCAGTCACCGCTTGTCAGTCACCACTGCCACCAATTGATCAGCTCCTGCTCCCTCAGTTCCCTAGCCTGGTGTTCAGTCGTCCCTCTGGTCATGGCGGCACCTGGGTTTTTATATATATTAGGATTCTGGCCAAGCTGGTCTGCGTGCCTTGACTCAAAGTACCCTAAACTTGAGCTTCTCTTTGCTCTCTAAGCTTCCTCTTCATAGCCACCTATTTCCCTCACCTCTCTGATGCCTGACTTATCTGACTCTCACAACCAACTTAAAAGTCACAACTCCCACCAGTATCCAAGGTTTGTGGCCATTTTATTAGGATGATAGTACTTGCCGCATTCTCTCATATGTGACTGAGATTTCTTCCTCAAGGAATTAATAGGAGTTCTACTTTCAGAGAAGGGCTATATTTGTTCAAACTTGTATCTCTGATAGTATCAAACATTCCCATAAATATTCAACAAATGTTATTTTGCCAGCTCAGGAACTACCTCTTTGACTTTAGCCAAATGTCCTTTCTTCTATGGTCACCTTTTGTCCTTAGAGCCAGGAACACATGATGTAGTTCTTGCATCATTTCCTGGGTATGTGATTGATTTTCCCAGTAAGCTTATTAGTTCACAGTGGAGAGAGACCCTATTGCGAACATACACAGTCTTTGGCATCAGATTATCTAGCCTTAGATCTTAATTTGCCATTCACTAGTTGCATGCCCTTGGAAAAGTTACTTAACCTCCCTAAATTTCCATTTCTTCAACTGTAAAATGATTGGTTTCATTGGTGGTTATTAAATAAGATAAGATATTGAGATCCTGTCACATAGTAAGTGCTCACTCAATGCCTGCCAGTCAATATTAGCAGCAGCATTCCTTTTGTAGGGCAGACAGTGCCTAGCATGAGTATATGAATGATAATAAAAATGATATTTGACAGTGGGGACAAAGATGATTGAACTTCTGTGATCTAGCTATTAAATTGTTCATATTCTCTAAAGAAAGTTAATATATACTCCCCACTTTACCTCATTTTGAAAGTATATATGATCTGGAGATAGTATCTGAAGGAGAATCCAGGCCCACAATTAAGCACCAGCAGTGGTACAAAACTGTATGATCCCTGGGCTCATTCAGAATGAACCTGATAGTTGGAATTGGGGTGCAAGCACTTTTCTCCTTTTAAAGGGAGAAAAGTGCACTGACCACAAGGTGGCAGGTGCTCCGACTGGTAGGTTAGCTTGCTGCTGGGGTCCAGCAGATCTGGACTATTGAGAAGGGCCAGATATGCCCTGGAGCCCTCCTGCAGTCTCTCCCTGGCTGGCCAACTTCCTGTGTCCCTTCCTGGACCTAATCGTACACTGATGGGGGCCCTCGGCCTGGCCTGATCTCTCTCAAAGTCCGGGACTCCCTGGAGGATGTTGGAAAGCCAGTTTCAACCGATCCCGCAGGCCAGGCAAAGGGCCCAAATTTGTGCACTGGGCCTATAGTTTAGAATATTTTACCCACAAAAGTTGAACTAATGAAGTAGAAAACTTCTCCTTTTTAAAAAAGTATATTTTATTGATTTTTTACAGAGAGGAAGGGAGAGGGATAGAGAATTAGAAACATTGATGAGAGAGAAACATTGATCAGCTGCCTCCTGCACACCTTCTAATGGGGATTTGCCCACAACCAAGGTACATGCCCTTGAACAGAATCAAACCTGGAACTCTTAAGTCTGCAGGCTGATGCTCTAGCCACTAAGCCAAACCAGAAAGGGCTAGAAAACTTCTTGAAAAATAGTTCAGTGATAAGCTAGCTCACTGGAAGTAAAGTTAATGGAAAACAATTTGACTTCCTAGTAATTCCTGGTGTAAATTATTATTCCTGGGGGAAATGGAGTACAATGAAAGCTACATAAAAATTCTGAGTTTTGGCCCTAACTGGTTTCGCTCAGTGGATAGAGCGTCAGCCTGTGGACTCAAGGGTTCCAGGTTCGATTCCAATCAAGGGCATGTACCTTGGTTGTGGGCACATACCCAGTAGGGAGTGTGCAGGAGGCAGCTGATAGATGTTTCTCTCTCATAGATGTTTCTAACTTGCTTTTTTCTTCTTTCCTCTCTATAAAAAAATCAATAAAATATACTTTTTTTAAATTCTGAATTTTGTATCTTAGGTCACAGTGACTGTACCTAGTAGGTATTCAACAATTTGTTGAATGAATTAATGAATGGGGTCGGAATCTCAAAGTATAACAAAATTTGCCAAATATAGTTAAAGGCCCTGGTAATCAGGACACCTACCTTCCCTGTCACCTAAGAGGCTCCACCCACCACGCTCCACAGTGAGTCCTGCAGGCACAGAGATACACTGGCAGTTAATTAGAACTTTGTCCCAACATGCCAAAATTTTGGTTCAATCACTGGTCAGGGCACATATAAGAATCAACCAATGAATGATAATTAAGTGGAACAACAAATTGATATTTCCCTCAGCCTTCCCCACACTCTTTTTCTCTAAACTCAATCAATAAATTTTTAAAAATCAAATATAGTTAAGAAAATAAGAAAAAAATTAACCAAGACCCAGGATTTAAATAATTTCCAATACCTCCCTTGCTGCCAATTATAGACTATCAGTGCAGGGTTGGGACCAAATGTTGAGTGACTTGCTCAAGATCATACACCAAGTTAATAATAAAGCTAAAATAAAAATCCAGGATCCCTGAATCCTAATGTAATCTTCACTATGCTCTTATTGCATAAAACAATACACATAAAGAGGCCAGGGAGGCAATTTATTTCGTTTTTCTAATGTTAAACTCATGACATTTACAGAACAAAGTTGTTGTAAGTTGTAGCAATTGCACTGACTTTGTAAGTTTATGACACCTCTGTTGGCCAGACTCTTTTCATATGTTTAATGAGAGAAAAAATGGTCCACTGACTGTCCGCTTCTCCTTTGGATAAATATGGTTAACTCCTCTGCATATGGCTGAATTAAAAACCAGGCTCACTGGGCAGCAGCCCATGAGGCGAGGTCATGGACCTACCAAAGTATTAGAGACATTTAACAAGATGAAGAAAGCTGTACTTATCATAACTCATCTCAGAGAGAGGGTAGTTTATGTTGGAATAATGTTTGATAATTTGTTCAACACCCCCACCTAAGAGCAAAGTAAAATCAAAGTGAATGGTGTTAAAGAACTTCTCAATCTAAGGATGTGAAACTTGGTAACTGCTGAGTGGTGATTTCGGCAAGCGGGTAGATCTGGAGTCAAAGCTGAGTGACTTTTGACAAAAGAAGATAAAGTAAGCACAGCCACCAGGGAGGCTCTTTTTGCTCTCCTTTCATTGCCCATTCTTCTAAATTGGGCTGACAAATTTTTAAGAATTATTCTTTAAAGGGGCATCAAATTATTAATTTTTCCAGGGTGCCTTGGACTGGCCCAGCAATCAAAGGAGTGTCTGACCAAACCAAATGTGGATGCTTGAGTTTTGGTCCAGTTGTGAGGCAGAGAAAGAATAGATTATATCTTGAAGTTATTTATAGCTGAAAATCCTAGGCCAACTGATGTAAAACTCTATCAAAAGCTTCTAATAGTTCTCTTAAAATATATCAAAAGAAAGAAAAAAACACAGAACCCATTTTTAGCCAAAATTTTGGCTACAATGTTTGCTAACAATTAAATTCAGCTCTATTTAATTCTTATAACAGAAAGAATTAACTGCTTAGCCCTAGAACAAAAGAACCCAGATATATTCTAGTGCTACCATTTAATTAGCTCTGTGATCTTGCACATGTTATTTGACCCTTCTGAGATTCACTTTCCTCATTTGTCTAATGGACATGACAAACCTAGTTGTATATTTAAATGAGATAGTGTTTTAAAAAATACTGTTAGAGTTCCTAGCACACAAGTAATCAATAAATATTACTGAATTAATTAAAACTGATGAATTAATTAATATTAATGAACCTTACTAAAGAATCAACTATAAAGCTTTATATGAAACCTTTATGACAGTGATAAAACATGACTGGCAGACATATATTTGGCCTCAAAAGCAGTGTATATATATATATATACAATTTACAGCCAATACATAAGTTTATTCACAAGAAATATATTAATTTTTCCCAAGGAAAAAAAAAAAACACACAGAAAGTTAATGAAAACATATTCAAGGATTCTTAATGTAATCACAAATTCATATATAACTTCATGTCTGGACCACAAAAGTAACAGGGAGCACATATCGTGTACAAACCCATGTTGAATTTGCAAACCAAAAATCTCACAAATTCCACTGGAGATCTCTCTTGAGGAATAACAACCTCTAATTCACAATTTAACTTTTCATGACATCTTCAATTCCTTGGAAACATGAAAAAAATGTGCTTATATAATGCCAAACTTGTATACTGTTTGCTCTGACCTAGTGATTCCCTGAGACCCCACCCCACCCAATTTAAATCCCACCCAAGCTGTGCACAGTGGCTTTTGCATATGAATGGCCTGTCCTTTTGTAGCCTAAAACCTAACACAAATAATTCCATATTGTATTGATATATTAAATTTTGGGGGAAATTATTTTAAAAATTATAGTAAATTATGTGCAGCAATAATTGTGTTTAGACTGCTTAGAAATATATAAGCAAAAAGAGCAGTTGGGAAATAACCAGACTAACCCAGTTGATTGACATGTCTATTATGGAAAAAATAGACTAAAAAGAATATTGTAATAGGAAGTAGCTAGCTCTATGCTTCAAACTAATACTATTCTCTGATAAGCTACCCAGTGTATTTGTTTTAGCAGTTGTTGAAAAATGGACTATGGATGGTGAACAAGAAAGAACACTGGACTATGCAAAACTAGCATATGACCTTAGTTAAGATAGTCAAGTTACTTTTCTCTAGTCCAGTTTCCTCATCTGTAAAATGGCTATAAATATTTCACCCTGGCCCTAGTCGGTTTGGCTCAGTGCATAGAGCACTGACCTGCAGACTAAATGATCCTGGGTTTAATTCTGGTCAAGGGCACTTGTTGGGAACAACCAAGATGGTGGCATAGGTAAACACCTGTACTTGCTGCCTCTCACAACCACATGGAAACTACAACTAAAAGACAAAACAAATATCATCCAGAAACATAGGAAAGCTGGTTGAGTGCAAGTTCTACAACTAGAAGGAAAGAAAAAAAGTTCATTGAGACTGATAGGAGGTGCAGAGGTGCGGAGGTGTGGAAGCAAGCACGATACGGCGACAACTGGGTGCGCTGTTGTTTTTTTCTATTGGGAGGGAGATACAAGCTCCAGATTGCTCTGAACTCCAGTTCCAGGCTAGACTCTGGGGACCCAGACTCATACAGGGAGAAACTGGACTATCTGGCATTGGGCCAGAACATGAGGGTGGCTTTCTCTCAGAGGTGCTCAAAGCAATCATTGTTCCTGCATGGGGCCACATGACACAAAGATCCAGGGACCTCTCCAGTGCAGTGCTGACTGTCAGCCATTGCTGTTTGCTCTGACCTAGTGATTCCCTGAGACCCCACCCCACCCAATTTAAATCCCACCCAAGCTGTGCACAGCAGATTTTGCATATGAATGGCCTGTCCTTTTGTAGCCTAAAAACCTTACAAACTGCAGCAGGGTCAGAGAGCTCTAAAACTTCCCAAGGAATAATGATCACTGTGAGCACTTCTGAGGCCTTGCTTCACAGCTGGGCCTCATCTGGGCACTTCCAAACCCCTGGGTGCACAACAAGACTGTGAACCCAGACCACAAAGGGGTGCACCTAGAGTGTCCACCTCAGGTGATTGGGGAAACTGAGCCATTGGGCTCTATAGGACATCTAGCATACAAGACCACTCTATCAACACAGGGAAGCGGCCAAAATGCAGAGACAAAGAAACATGTCACAACTGAAAGAAATGGAGGAAAGCAAACTATTGGCTATAGAGTTCAAAACCATGGTTATAAGGTTACTCAATAATCATCTAGAAATCTCCAAGAAATTTAGTGAGACCCTCAAAGATATGAAAAAGGACCAATCATAAATTAAGCATACACTGACTGAAATTAAGAATAATATACAGAGATCCAACAACAGACAAGAGGACCCCAAGAATCAAGTCAAATATTTGAATATGAAAAAGCATAAAACACCCAACCAGAAAAGAAAAAAGAATCCAAAAATATGATGATAGTGTAAAGAGCCTCTGGGACAACTTCAAGCATACCAGTATCAGAATTATGGAGGTGCCAGAAGAAGAGAGAGAGCAAGATATTGAAAACCTATTTGAAGAAATAATGACAGAAAACTTCCCCTACCTGGTGAAAGAAATAGACTTACAAGTCCAGGAAATGCAGAGAACCCCAAACAAGAGGAATCCAAAGAGGACCACACCAAGACACACCATAATTAAAATGCCAAGGGCAAAAGACAAGAAGAGAATCTTAAAAGCAGCAAGAGAAAAACAATTAGTTAACTACAAGGGAGTACCCATACCACTGTCAGCTGATTTCTCAACAGAAACTATGCAGGCCAGAGGGAGTGGCAAGAAATATTCAAAGTGATGAACAGAAAGAACCTACAACCAAGGTAGGTTCAGCAAAGCTATCATTTAGAATTGAAGGTCAGATAAAAAGCTTCACAGATAAGCCAAAACCAGTTTGGCTCAGTAGATAGGCCTGAAAGGTCCCAGGTTCGATTCTGGTCAAGGGCATGTATCTTGGTTGCAGGCACATCCCCAGTAGGGGGTGTGCAAGAAGCAGCTGGTCGATGATTCTCTCTCATTGATGTTTCTAACTCTCTATCCCTCTCTCTTCCTCTCTGTACAAAATAAATAAAATATATTTAAAAAAAAAAAAAGTTTCACAGGTAAGAAAAAGCTAAAGGAGCTCATCACCACCAAACCAGTATTATATGAAATGCTGAAGTGTATTTTTTAAGAAGAGGAAGAAGAAGAAAAAGGTAAAGATAAAAATTATGAACAACAAAGTAACAACAAATACATATCTATCAACAAGTAAATCTAAAAATCAAGTGAATAAAAAATCTGATGAACAGAATAAACTGGTAAATATAATAGAATCAAAGGCATAGAAAGGGAGTGGACTGACAATTCTTGGAGGGAAAAAGGTGTGGGGGTGCAGGAGAGATTGGACAAAAATCATACATCTATGGATGAGGACAGTGGGGGGTAGGTAAGGGTATGGAGTGGGGTGGGAACCAGATGGGGGGCACAAAAGATGAACAACTGTAATAATCTGAACAATAAAGATTATTATTATTATTATTATTATTGTTATTATTTAAAAGCACTTGTTAGGGTTTCAGGCTTGATTCCCAGTAGGGGGCCTGCAGGAGGCAGCTGATCAAGGATTCTCTCTCATCATTGATGTTTCTATTTCTCACTCCCTTTCCCTTCCCCTCCTAAATCAATAAAAGCATATTTTTAAATATTGCACCCTGCTTATTTTATGAGGATGATCTGATCAATGCCATTTCACTTATGAGAAAATTGAGTGGTAAAGTGATTCTTTTAAGGTTACATAGCTAATCAGTGACAGAATCATGACTAGAAATAAAATTCTTTTGAAGAGTTGGACTTTCTGCAGTAACAAAGCTGTCATTGAAACAATAGATAGGAAAGTGCTTTGAAAAATTTAACATAAGGGTTTCCTTCAGTAGAAATACTATGGAGTATATATACTTAAACTACAACCAAGAGCATCATGTGGCAATTAAGAAATGCCTTTGAGATTGTACCTTACATTCAGCAATAGCCATCTTTCCTTTAAAATCAAATAGATTTTGTTTCATTTCTTAAAGAAGATACAAGAAATAAACAATTAACTGAATTAATTCAGGGACTTGACTGACCCAAGTTAGCTTTCTACAAAGTCTAAATTAATCAGATAATTGCTAATTCTGGCTTTTGTTTTGTGCTCTGTATAGTCTGCATTTGTTGACATGAACCTAATAACAAGAATAAATAGTCATTTAAAAGTTATTAAGATCCCAAATCTGAATTAAATCTTCAAGTTCCTAAGCACAGTCTTTCTTTAGGCATCTTCTCCAGTCATTAATTACTTTAAAAGTTTAATTTTCTTTATCTGAATGTGAGCATTAATACTGTTCTTGTGATATAAAGAGAACTTTTGAAGCAAACAAATGGAAAAAAAATTCAACCTAAATGATAATCCAGGATATTGTTAACATGTTTCGTTACACTGTCAGTAAAACAAAAACGTAAATACCTCTCTTGGCATGACTATATAAACAGCAGTTTAGTCTTTTAGATTCAATTGCTACTGACACATTGAAAAAATATAGTCAGTTTAGTATGGTTTAAAATAATCTCCACTTAACAGCTATCAATGTTTTAAAATTAGGCAAACAGTGCTAATCGACCTCCTAATTTCAGAAGGAAAGTTTAGAAAGTAATTTAATTAATTGGTTCTGAAAATTAATTACATATGTAATGAGCCTCATTAGACCTTTCCTGCTCTGTCCGGTAGCTAAACTGATTAGAACATCCCAATATGCCAAGGTTGAAAGTTCAAATCTGGTCAGGGCACATATAGGAAACAACCAATGAATGCATAAACAAGTGGAACAACAAAAATCGGTGTCTCCATCTTCCTTTCTCCCTCCCTCCCTTCTTCTTCTCTCTCTCTAAAATCTATAAATAAATAAAAAAGAAAGAATAGACTTCCTGTTTCATCAGAATTTCAGATGAAAGGATGACTGGTCTTTTCACTTATAATTTCTTTGTGGTTCACAGAGCATAAAATAGACTGTTGGTTGTGATGATCATTAAATATTTTACCCTAGTAAATTTAGGACTAGAACATTAAAATAAACTGACCTGAACATCGAACTCTTATGTTTTTATTGTATTAATTTCTTGCATCCCAATGTAAAGATTTTACTTGGTGTGTATGTGCAAGAGTGTGTATGGAGGGGGCGGGTAAGGAGAGGGGAGGGCGGTGGGTTACTGAATTGACAAAAAAAACAAAACAAAACAAAACAAAAAAACACCAAAAAACCAATTTACACAGTTAACTTTCAAATTTAGCACACCAATATATTTTGGTTTTGCCATGTTGAATATAAACTAAGTAAAAACAATGTAATATAATAACTGTGGATTACTCAGATAGTTTTCATAAACAGTTGGCCAATTGTAACTTATAATAGCTGTCACTATACACTTAACATAAATGCTAATTTAAAAATATTAAACTTGTAAATGTTCTGGTAAATACAGCATGTGCTGTTTTCAAAGGTTACAGAATAGCACTACAGGAGTTTTAAACCAAACTTAGCCCCAATGTACCTTCACTGTTTTAAAATTCTTTAGTTTTACACATTAAAAACTGTAATCATGTTTGAATGCCTTTTCAAATTCCCTTGAGGATTCAAACTGCATAGAGAAATGTATTTGATAGGTTTACATCTTGGAGGTGAGAGAATAAGTAAACTACGGAAACAATATTGCCAGAGATGTGCTGTCCTCTTTAATATAAGAAAGCATTGGCATCAAGCAATGTCCCACTGCCTGTTTACTAAGAAAAGTAACCTGTAAATACCTAGAGCAAGTACAGCTCACAGACCTCCGGCTCCGGAGCATGGGCTGCGTGCTAAAGTTAGCTCTCTTCCTTTTTTGTCTGGTTTGAACAACTCATTCCCAAGTAAATTTGCATGGAAGATTGCAAATTCTTTTGTATAATCTAGTAACATGGCATCCAGTATCTTATTTACTCTGACACAGATATAGAGCGTAATGTAGTAGTCAAACATAGAAACGCTTGTTCTTAATTGAATAAAACCATCTTTTTTCTTAGAACACAAAGAAAAGATGAAGTGAAAGCTACTAGAAAATATAAAATGCTGTACCTGCAACGTGCTGAACTCTTTCCAGTACTCACCCTTCCGGCAACTTCACTTCTCCTTGGCAGCGCTGCTGTGCCAAATGCTTCTACCTTCCCAAAGCTGTGTGTCAGCACAAGCCCAGACGAAACTTCAAATCCAGGAAAATAAAATTAACCATGCAGATCAAAGGCAGGGAGCAGGGAGATGAAATGCCCGTAATCTGATCTGTGATCAGTTGCAGAACATCAAAGGCAGAGCTAAATTTATATAGAAGCAAGGATATCAAGAAAGTTCACTTTCAGCAGGTAGTCACCCTCCCGCCTCTTAGTCCACAAACTCTTTTGTTTAACACAGATCACGTCGTTTTCTCCCCCCACCCACCCATCCCCACCCCCCATCTTTTTTTTTTTTTTTTTTTTTTTTCCCCAAGAAGGCAATACCGCGGCTCTCCCAAGCTCGGGCTGAGTGGCTGGATCCTTACCATAGCCTTTTCGGTTCCCAAGCTGTGTTGTGGATTGTGTGCTGGAAGCTGCCTAGTGCCAGCGGGTTCTGCTTTATCCCTTTCATCTCGCTGAACTGCAGATCCCATGACATCATTCAGCGCCGTGGGACTGGTAGGAGAGTTATAATTCAGCCTGTGGGGGAGTACAGCTCAAGAGAAGTCAGAGTTTGCCTGATTTTAGACTATTGTGCCTCTGGCAGGACAATTTCTGTTATCTGCTTCCTAGTTGGAAAGTCAATTGCTGCTGGATGATCCCAGAATGATAAGATCCCTGATCCATCCAAGGTTCCAAATGGCAGCATTTAATTTAATTGAGATAAAAATCACTTTTTTTTTTTTTTTTACAAAGACTGTCAAATATTTAGAATAATTAAATATCACTCTAAGATCATTCCAGAAAAAAACCAAGCGGCACTGTCAATTGGAAAAGATATTTTTAAAAATGTGTTTTTGTTTTCAATGTGACAAGTTTTTAAGGTTTTTAAATAAACTGTCTTTTCTTTGAAACTTAAATTATTAGAATCAACTGCCAATTAAACAGCAATGTTTTAATTAAAGTAATTAATGGACAGGTAACAAACAATTAATCAGTGACTGATATCTGCCACTTTCTCACATAAGCCCTTGGGCAGAGACTTAATCTTAGTCTAGGTTTTAGTTTGGGATTCTGAAAATTAGATTTTAAAACATGTAGTTCTTAGGTGGGTATACTTCATTAACACCTGTGAGCATTTTAAAGTTTACAAAAGAAAAGCATTATTTAAACACAGGAAAGGTACCACCCCTGTGTTTACTCCAGAGCTGTGTCCCTTCCTTTTTACAGCTAATTCTCCTAACTCCTAACTCCCTAAAAATCATCACCATGAGCTAATTCTTCATAATTTAAAATTAAACCTATTACACATTATTTAGCATTTTTATTACTGTTTGTTAACAATGGCAGTTCAATAAAATAGAATTATTTTTAGTATTTACCAAAATAGAAGATGATAAGAAATTTCATCTTCATTACAACCCAGGATACAGTGCATTTCTGAATTCCAGACCACTTTCATGGAATAAAGGAAAACTTTCTGTTTTGTCATAGAAACTTGCCAACTTTTAGAAGGTCAAACAAAAATTTTTTTCCAAAACAAAAGACAGTAGAATTTAATCATTTTTATATAAAAAAGAATCTGTATCCCCCCTCTCTCATTGGCCTTGCCCAATTTTTTTCTGATTTGATATTTGAAAATGTAGTTCATGATGTATTTATTTCCAGATTTCTATGATTCCTGAACAAATTTTAATAGCAAAATATTTGCTTTAAAGTTACTGAGTTCAGCCGAAACTGGTTTGGCTCAGTGATAGAGCGTCGGTTTGCGGACTGAAAGGTCCTGGGTTCGATTCCAGTCAAGGGCATGTATGTTGGTTGCGGGCACATCCCCGGTGGGGGGTGTGCAGGAGGCGACTGGTTGATGTTTCTCTCTCATCAAGGTTTCTGGCTCTCTATCTCTCTCCCTTCCTCTATGTAAAAAATCAATAAAATATATTTTTTTAAAAAAAGTTATTGAGTTCAGTATAACATTTAGTCATGTTAATTTTTCAAGATTTCTTTTATAATTTTTCTACCTCATATGTCATTTCTCAAAGATGCCCAGAGCCTAGATAGTACTTGAAATGCAGGTGTGGTTGGTTCTCCATGACTTCCTGAAAGTAGACTAGGAAAGCTCCTGTGATACCCAGCCCACATATAACATTTTCTTTTAATACAAAAACATTATCCTATCTAATAAAAGAATAATATGCAAATTGACCATCATTCCAACACACAAGATGGCTGCCCCCATGTGGACACAAGATGGCCACCACAAGATGGCCAGCAGGAGAGGGCAGTTATGGGTGACCAGGCCTTCAGGGGAGGGCAGTTAGGGGCAAACAAGCTGACAGGGAAGCAGTTAGGCATCACTCAGGCTGGCAGGGGAGTGATTAGGGGATGATCAGGAAGGCAGTCAGGTGAGCAATTGGGAGCCAGCAGTCCTGGATTGTGAGAGGGATGTCCGACTGCCTGTGTAGGCCTGATCCTACAGACAGTTGGACACCCCTCCAGGGGTCCCAGATTGAAGAGGGTGCAAGCTGGGCTGAGAGACACACCACCCTGTGAACAAATTTTGTGTACCAGGCCTCTAGTATATATACATTTAAAAGGACAAAATACTTCCAAGTGGGCATTTATCAATTTCTTCTCTGAGTTAGCCCAGCATGAAATCCATACTCCATCAAACTGCACCCAGGAATAAAGTTTTCTGATACACTGACATATTAAATCATAGATGTTTAACAACTACCGTGTTTCCCCGAAAATAAGACATCCTCTGAAAATAAGACCTACTTACAGGTTTTCTTCTGAGTGAAATATAAGGCATCCCCCTGAAAATAAGGCCCCCCTTAGGCTAAACATGAGAGATTTGGTCCACTGATTCTGAAAGAAATGGAGTCACAAGAAATTCACCAGGAAATTCAGGAACTGGATTGTTATGATGATGTTCCAGAAGATGATGACATGATTGTCATTGAATAAATGAATAAATTCTTGATACTGTAGGATTCATAGTTTGTCTGGTTTGTGTTGACAACTACCGTACTACCATACCGTATACAGGTAATAAATTTCCTTTATTTTCATTTAACAATAAATGTGTACCGTATTCTTCTTCATGGAAAAATAAGACATCCCCTGAAAATAAGACCTAGTGCATCTTTGGGAGCAAAAATTAATATAAGACAATGTCTTATTTTCGGGGAAACAGGGTAGATGCTCTGTAAGGTTATTTGCATAAGAAAGTAAATTCTAATGTCTTGATAGAGTTCAATATCAATAGAAATAGGTGAGGGACTGATTTAGGATTCTTAAAGTTCCCCTGGATGTTTATAGGAGGCATATAGGACTTTAATGAGAATCAGTCAAATGATCCTCAATTTATACAAACCTCTCCAAGGAAGATTCGCAGTTCAAAATATGTCTAGCAACGCAATATTATCTCCAATGGAAGAGTATATTCACCAAGTCACTGAAGATTATTTTGAATTGATCCTTCTGTGGCCAAGTACCCCCAGGTGTGAGATGAAAAGTGACTGAGGTAAGGGCCCCATCTGTTGCCAAGAGCAGAGTGTGGCTAAAGGCCCCTTAGAATGAGTAATGACCTTCTGACCCCAGGTCATTAGTGTGTGCCCCATCCTACTGAGCTCCCTTCATCCTGGACATGTGGACTGGACCATTGTTATTGCTAAACAGCCTCATGAAGGGGAGCTGATTCAAAACTTTCCTCTTTGCCCTCCAGGAAGCTTAGATTAGTGAGATTGAATCTGAAGCTATGGTGATAAGAAATATGCTACTATAAAGTTAAATATTCCTATATGAAGTTATAGTACTTTATTGATTATTTCTAGGGCCATGGCATAGTATAATATATGTGGCTTTTAAAACTCCTCCTTGCATTTCAGCCAACTGGTGTGTAATAGGGCCAGGCAGCAATCTGATCTGAGGAGCTCACGGTTGCATTTCATTGCATTTAAGACTGGGGGAAAACCAATTGTTCATATCCAAGAACAAAGGGGGCTTACTAAGGTTCTTCAGGGGTGTCTCATGTACCCCCACTGAGTGTTATTTTCTTTACAACATCTGAAGCATGCTTTCTTGACAGGCAAATCACATAAACTCCTATTATTGTGAGATATATGTTCAGGTAATTCATAACGTTTTTTCCATTAGGTTTCAAAGTTCTTGGAGTTACCATGCACTCTTTTGTAGTATCATTTTTTTCTAAAGTTTCTGTTCATAGAATACATCCCTGATTATATCAGAATAAGCACAACCTTATACATAAGTTGGAAGGAATAATTTTGGAATTTATTTCATTTGCACGCTTTTGGGTGTGTGAAGTAGTTCACTGTAAAGGAAAGAGCAGGGACACTGGAGTCAGAAAGGCCTGGGTTTAAATATCTCTCATTATTTGAAATTTAATAACAGCTAGGACAATTGGAACAAACTACATAATCTCTCTTAGCTCCATTTTCCTAAACTACTAGCAGGAAACAACATCTACCTTGTTAATGTTGTTGAAACAATAAATGTACATAGAGAGCTTCAACTAATCCCACTCCCAGGTATTTATTCAAAACAATGCACCTCCATTTTCACTGCAGAATTGTTTACAATAGCCAACATATAGAAACAACCTAAGTGTCCTTAGATGGATGAGTTGATAAAGAAAATGGATATATGTAATGGAATATTACTCAGCTTTAAAAAAGAAGGGAAGCCCTGATCAGTTTGGCTCAGTGAACAGAGTGTCGGCCTGCAGACTCAAGAGTCCCAGGTATGATTTTTAAAAATATATATTTTATTGAATTTTTACAGAGAGGAAGAGAGAGGAATAGAAGTTAGAAACATCAATGAGAGAGAATCATTGACCAGTTGCCTCTTGCACACCCCCTCCTGAGGACATGCCCACACCAAGGTACATACCCTTGACCGGAATCCAGCCTGGGACCTTTTAGTCCACAGGCCAATGCTCTATCCACGGAGCCAAATCTGTTTCAGCCCAGGTTCAATTTTGGTAAAGGGCATGTAACTTGGTTGCAGGCACATACCCAGTAGGAAGTATGCAGGAAGCAGCTGATCAATGTGAAGTAAGGCCACTTTTTCTCTCCGGGCCTGGTCAGCAGCCACACCTCTCTTTCTCTCCAGGCCTCCTCAGGGTCTGTTGATCAGCCCCACCTCTCTAATCAGGCCTGGAGATAGGCCCAGAGACCCTGACTGGCATAGAAATTGACCATTTAGTACTGAATCTGGGTGAACTGTAAGGAGCCTATGGCTGCCTAGGAGACAGAACTTTTGACACTGACTGGCATAGAAACTGACCTATCAGAACCTAATCTGGGTGAACTGCGAAGGCAGAACCTAAGGTGGGGGCTGAGAAGGGGTTTTAAGAGTAACAGCTGTTTGGTATAAGGTGTAAGAAAGCAGTTCAATTTTTTAGGCTGGCAGTCCAAATGTAAGGATTATGTATTTTTGTCTGCCAAGAGCATCTCCTCCTGCTGAAAAAGGCTCCCTTCCGCCCCCATTTAAGCAATGCTGTCCTATATAATGTATCTATATTAATAAAAGGGTAATATTCTAATTAGACCAGGTTGACTGGCCATCTTCCGGAAGTCCAACTTCCTTCTGGACAAAGCCATGGTGGTAGGGGCTGAGGAAGAGGTGGAAGTTGGGGGTGAAATGAGGGTTGCAGGGAAGGACAGTTGGGAATGAGATCAGGCCGACATGGGAGGACAGGTTGGGGCAAGATCAGGCCATCAGGGGAGGGCACTTAAGGAAAATCAGGAAGGAAGTGAAAGAGGTTAGGGATGATCAGGAAGGCAGGCAGAAGGGTTAGGAACAGTCAGGAAAGCAGGCAGGTGAGCAGTTAGGAGCCAGCGGTCCCAGATTGCAAGAGGGATGTCTGACTGACAGTTTAGGCCCGATCCCTGAGGTGGGATCGGGCCTAAACTGTCAGTCAGACATCCCCCATGGGGTCCTGGATTGGAGACAGTGCAGGCTAGGCTGAGGGACCCTCCGCTCCTTCCAATTTTGTGCACCAGGCCATTAGTTTGAGAATATAATAGAAGTAATCCTGTTATTTACATATTTTAATATTTCCTACAACTTTTGAGATATCATACTATATTAGTACAGTTTGGGTAATATTATTATACTTAAAACTAGTGACCTGGTGCATAACATTTATGCACATTAAAAGGGAATTAATTAGAAGAATTATTTTAATATTGCTATTTGCCCTTTCTCTATAATAGATCTGTCAGAGATGAAAGAAAATTAGTAAAATGTATATGAAAATCTTCCTACTGTCAGAGTCTGGGGCACTCTATGGGAACTAGAGTCAAGTTCCTGCCCATCCATGCACACCTCAAAATCGTGTGAGGCCCAGACCCAGCTGGTCCCACCTCCATTGGGCTAGATCCAGACCCAGCTGACCCCACTCTCATCAAGCCCTGCCAGGTGGGGGAGCATGACCTCAGGTTGCCTGGCCTGGTGCTGGGGCAGGAGGCAGGGCCTGAGGCTCCCTGGCCCCAGGCCTTAAGGTCCCTGGACCGGGCCAAGGGGCATGGCCTGAGGTCCCACGTCAAACCCCGCCAGGCGGGGATGCAGCCAAAGCTCCCCTGGATGACTACCATTCTAGCTACTTCCTGCTGGACAGGGACATTGCAGGGGCACAGTCAGGTTCCCATAGGAGGTGGGCAATCTAGGGGTCCAATAAAGAAGGATGTGGCTTCCATTTGTGGTTCCACTGGAGAACGGTTTGTAGTTTTAGCACTTCTAGATAAGAAGAAAAATAATATATACAAGAGTCCAAGAAGAGGGGATAGCTAACTTCTTAGCGATAACATTATTTCCTTAATTTGTACCCAGACTTCTGGGGTGAGAGATTGTGAAGCCCTTTCTTTTAGCCAACCTGCTGGTTGGAGGATTTGAGTAGTTCATCACCCACCTCTTTGGAAGTGTTTATATAGATGCAGCGAGAATTATTAATCATGACACAAACTCTACTATTTGACCAGTAAATTATTGAGGGCTTCTCTGTGAGTAAGAACTATGTGTGCTAAAGAATCTATAGACTTCTGGACATCCCTACATTAATCTGGTTTGTCCTTTAGAGTAAAGAAAAACTGGACATACGGGACTTCTGACAATTTTCCTTTCCTTATACAATATAAAAAAGATATAATTGTAAAAAGGGTGTTGTAATTAATACTCTCTTCCAGGGGCTAGTATTTCCCCATTTGATATGTGGTACTGGGGCTAATTCTGGATACAAAAGAAAATTAAGGATTTTGTATTTAATGTTTGTAGATTAAAGGAATTCTAATGCAACTCAATGAGCTGCTCTCCTGGGATGTCGATGATGAGCTTCCCAGCTAAAAGAAAGGTCTTCTGTGGCCCTTTCCAGGCAGGGATGTCCCTCTCCCAAACAAAGAACATCAATATTTAGTGCCTTGTTGCATGTGGCAGGCGAGTGAGCATCTGCTGGGCTAGCCACCTTACCAGGGTGCCTATAACCTGGGTTCTGTGAAGGATGCCAAGAGTGTGCGTCACTGACAGGATGGACCTATGAATTGCTCACACGTACAAGCATAGTCCTACCAGGCACTCACCTCTTTCAGATGTGGCAATGTCTGAATTAATCTGTGTCCCTGATTGAAAGTGCCTGAGATGGTTCTAATGTTTCTGAAGTACCTATCAAGTTTTTCAAGGGAGTTTAAAAAGGAAGTGACCCTCGGCCGAGGGCTTGGAGAATGTGGTCCATTCCTATAGCTCCAGGGGGAGTACAAATGGCTTCAGCTTTATTCCTGTGTCTGCCCTCACTATCAAAATGTCTATTTTTTTTTTTTTTGTCCTAGTCTCCCAAGTCTGAAAGTAAGGAGGGATTTATGTAGAAAGTGTGGAACCCTACTTTAGCCAATATTAGGACTATATATCTATTGATAAGTTAATTTCCTTGATGATATAGGTGTCTAGTTATTTACCTACCTGGGAAAACAAGGCACTGTAAGTAATTCTGGAAGGCCTGTTTTAGTCACTTTTTGTGCAAATTTTACTTGGGATCAGATGGGCCTCCAATCAATCTGAAGATCAGGATGTGTGTGTGGGGGGAAGGGGGTGGGGGAAGGGCAGTCTGATGCATCATATATACTCCTGTCCATAGGTCTTAAAATTCCTCTGCCTTGGGAATAAAATGGCCCCCCTTTTTCACCTTCCTTTCCTTCTCCCTTTCTGTATTAACCACTTGCTCTGTGTCCTTGGTTGGGGAAGATTACAGCTTATTAGTAACAGCCTGACTATAAATTTGTCTACATGGTTTGGCCTTTATTTTAACTTCCTTATCTCTATTGCCCTGTTCCCTGTTACCTTGGCTTACTGGCTTGTGTCATTTATATAGCTTCCTGTCGACATTCCTCTTCCCATTCTATCACTTTCATGAACCTTCTTTACAAATCTTACACCTTCAGAAATAATCAGCTTAAGAACCTAGTCTCTATTTCCTTCAAAATGAATCTCCCTATCTTATGGCTTCTATAATCCCACTGTATCATTTTCAATGAATAAATCTTAGAAGCCTCTGCTGAAACCAGTTTGGCTCAGTGGATAGAGCGTCCGCCTACGGCACATGTGTCAAACACAAGGCCCACGGGCCAAATCCGTCCCACCAGGCCTTGCAATGTGGCCCGCACCGCGCTGTCATCACTGCACTCCGCTGCGTTTCCATCACAATGACAGTTTATGACTGTTCAGTAAACCATTCGGCCCGCGATTTAGGCTGGATTTTAGATTTTGGCCCCTTCTCTGATTGAGTTCGACACCCCCAGTTACGGACTGAAAGGTCCCAGGTTCGATTCCGGTCAGGGGCATGTACCTTGGTTGAGGGCACGTCCCCAGTGGGGGGTGTGCAAGAGGCAGCTGATCTTTCTCATCGATGTTTCTGACTCTATCCCTCTCTCTTCCTCTCTGTGGAAAATCAATAAAATATATATTTTTAAAATAAAAATAAAATTATTAAAAAAAATCTTAGAAGCCTCATTTCTAATAATGAAGAAAAGTAAACAACCAGCTTTCCTTAGATTGCTGGTTGTTTACTTAGATTGACCCTTATGAGCGTATTTAAACACTTAGTTCAAAACACTTTTTAAAAAAAATATATATTTTATTGATTTTTTTACATAGAGGAAGGGAGAGATAGAGAGCTAGAAACGTCGATGAGAGAGAAACATCAACCAGCTGCCTCTTGCACACCCCCTACCAGGGATGTGCCTGCAACCAATGTACATGCCCTTGACCAGAATTGAACCTCGGACCTTTCAGTCCACAGACCGACGCTCTACCACTGAGCCAAACCGGCTTCGGCTCAAAACACACTTTTAACAAAGATAAAGACATTATAACAGCTCTAAATTTACTTTACAGACTTTTGAGATCAAGACAAAAGCAGGTGATCTAGTGATCAATGAGTTAACAGCAAAAAAATAAATAAATAAAATAAAAGCGAAAGAGAATCACCCACTTGAGACAGCAGCCAAATTAAGTGGTTGCCCAGCAACGTCTCCAAAACTACAAAAGGAATAGTGAGGGGGTGACAGAGTCCGCTTACTCAGTGTGAAAAGATGACACTGCACAAGCCCCACTTTGGGCACCAATTCTGATACATGGAATTAGCAAGCTTGGACTCTCCTCACAGGATCTTGTCCTAGGAAATTGGAAGAAAATTTGAGGATTAAAAGATTTGTTTAGTAAAAGTGTGGAAATTTATTGTAAGTATATACAAATTCCCCCTGGAAAGGGGTACCCAAAGGGGAACTTCCCTGGGGAGGAGTCCCCAAATGGGAAAAACCTGCTCTGGTCTCTCTAAAATGGGAAAAATCGAGTTCTATGAGTCTCTTTGTCTATGGGTTAATAAATGCTGGAAGCTTCTTTGTCTCTTCATGACACTTTGTAATAGGACCCTTCCTTATTTTATGTCCCCTGTGCTTTCCTAATTGGCGACGTTTCCCCTTTACCCTGCATGGTATCAGTTTCAAAGTTTCAAAGCTCACCCAGTGTCCCCTCTTCTCCTTCCCCTTATCTTGTAACACTCTTGTAAATCTGGTGGCTAGGAGCTGACTCTGCCCATCATGTATGTATTCCTCTCCCATGGGCCCCCTCCCCCTATTCTGCCTCTCCTGTCTCTAACTCCTTTCATTACCTCAAATCATCTCACTGCAGCTCTGCTGCCTTTTGTTCTTCAGTTTGGCTTAAGAGATGCCAAAGTCATTCTTTTTAATTTTTTTTTCTTTTTTTGTTAATCCTCAACTGAGGATATTTTTCCATTGAATTTAAGAAAGAGTGGATGAGAGTAAAAGACACACACACACACACACACACACACACACACACACACACAGAGAGAGATACGTCAATATGAGAGGACACATTGATTGGTTGCCTACCACACATGCCCTGACCAGGGCCAAGGAACCAGCCTGCAACCTAAGTATATGACCTTGACCAGAATCAAACCAGAGATCATATAGTCTGCAGACCGATGCTCTATCCACTGAGCCATACTGGCTAGGGCTCAAAATCATTCTTATCTGCCATATCAAACTAAAGAACTTTTTTGAGCCCAGCTGGCTTTCAGATAAATACAATACATAAAATATATTTTATAATTAACTGAATGTTTTCCATTCCCTCTTCTTCCTATTTAAAATTCATTCTGATTAATAGAGATTGACAATGCTAACAGAAATGCTAGTGGAATGGTGAGAAATATAGAGACAATAAGAAATGTCTTCAGAATAATGAGACAGACTAGTAAACCATGAAAAGTGGAATAGGGGAATCAAGATAGATAGTTGAAGGACAAGCAGTTTACAGTTTTCTAGTAAATAGCAAAATTCTATCTTCCCTAACCAAGGACTTAAGAGTAAATGGTTTACAATTCTCTTCCCCAACCACAGGGTAAGGGAGATAGCAGACATCCAATTAATTCCATTTGTGCCAACCACACCCAAGGACAGATGAAGTTAAGAAAATAAATCTTATTTTGGTGCATCAGCATAAAGCTGATGAATATTTTATTGAGATATTCTTCTTCTAAGACTGCCCCTAAAGTCCCAACCTTTAAAACCCTCAAGACAGCCCTAACATAGAGCACCAGTCTTCAGACTGAAGGGTATCAGTTTCTATTCCAGTCAAGGGCATGTGCCTTGTTTGTGGGCACATCCCCAGTTGGGGATGTTCAGGAGGTAGCTGATCAATTTTTCTAACTCTCTATCCCTCTCCCTGTTTCTCTGTAAATAAATAAATAAAATATATTAAAAACAAACAAACACTTCAAGACAAAGGACCCAAGGCCACTCTCCCTGCTGGGAGCATGTCTGTTCCTTTTCCTTCCTCCTCTTCTTCCTCCACTGGCATGCATCTCCTAAGCCCTAAGGGTCCCCAGCAGTCTTGCAACCAGGAGAGCAATGGGCAGCTTGACCCTGGCTAACCCTCTGAAGCTGTTCCCAAAGAACCCCTTTTCTCTGACTTTTCAGTGAGCCAATAGCAAAGCTCATTTCTTTTCTTATAACATTTCTAGAGAACCAAAGCAGCCCTGATTAGGCTGTCTCATGTTGCTTCTTCTATCGCAAACCCTTCCATGTTTCACCGTGATTATACTTTCAAAATCACCTGGACTCACATTGTGAAATGTTTCCTGCACAAAATCAAGAACCTACATACTACCAACTGGCAGGAGCACACACCCTCTGGGCTAGTTTCTGATCAGTAATAATAATATCACCAAAAAGAAAGAATGATTAAATGCTGTATTCTTTTACAAGCTCATAAGATTTCACTATTATTTTTTGTTAATTAAATGTCTCTCTAAAATTCTGCTTTAATTTTCAAGCCCTGCCAACTTAAGTGTTAATAGCCTTTGTATATTAACCAGGCTTCTTGGGCCACAGGAGTTCCCCATAAGAGGCTTATTTGTCCTCCTTTTTAAAATGTTAAATTTTACCCAGCTGGTGTGATTCAGTAGTTGAGCATCAACCTATGAATCAGGAGATCACGGTTCAATTTCCAGTTGGGGCTATGGTTATGGGCTCAATCTCCAGTAGGGAGCATGCAGGAGGCAGCTAATAAATGATTCTCCCTCATCATTGACATTTCTATCTCTCCCTCTCCCTCCTTTCTTTGAAATGAATTTTTTTAAAAATTTAAAAATGTTAAGTTTCAATTATTGGTGTGGTTTTTTTTATTACAAAACCCACATATTTTATTACAGAAAATTGGGTATGTACAGAACCGTAAAACACAAAAACAAACAAACAAACAAAACCACAAATTCACCCATATCACCCATAATTCTAATTTATTCTTCTTTTGAAATGAATATATGTTTAAATAATTAAAGCAAGAGGCAGACGCCTCATTCTTTCCCCAGAGGTAACCTCTGTCAACAGCTGTTGAACATACTTCTAGATAGATTTTTTTTTATTTGAGGACATGAATGTAGCTCAACCCCTGCTGTTGCTACCTCTCTTGTGACTGCCTTTTTCATTACTGGCAAATACTGAATAGAGAATGTAACTAACAACTAATTTCTTCCAAAGGGTTTCTTCCTTTTCTATTTATTTAACCTCTGGTTGGTATCTTAAGTACTACTTCAGTGTGATATTTAATACAGGAAGCTCATTGCTGCTGCTTTATCGCATGAATGTATCTATGTGGGAAGTTTCATGAAAAAAATGTTTCTGACAATCATGCACTTTATCGGGAATGTCTCTAACATTGGGGGAGAGATTGCAAAGTAACACCATCCTCAAATGAGGCTCCTAAGAAAAGGGTCTCTTGTGCTGGAATTTGAATAGAAATTGCACCATTTCTTTTTTAAAGGTCCAGCAGGAAAAGAGGAACATGACTCAGACATGAGAGCATCAGGACAAGAGTCTGCAATAAGCACTCAAAGGACACTGAAATATGTACAGTGACAGTGAACTCTTTCCTTTCTCATTGCCATTACACTGGGTCCATTTTGCCAACCTATGTGATGAGGAATCTTCAAAATGTGTGTCTGTGCGGGCACACATACGTACCTCACACACACAACTTCCACACCCCTCCTCTCCACACACTGCCACACTCACCATATGTACACACCACACATCACACACAAACTCACCATGTGCATACACACACACACACACACACACCACATAACACATCACACATACAAGCAGCAAACACATGGCACATATGCACACACCTTTCATGTTTTAAATAAAAAGGTAGCGATGCTATACTTTGCTGTATTGTTTAATAAGTTACTTTTGTATGCTCAATAGATCAGTCTGGGACCCCTCGCTCCTTACCGCCCACCTGCCATGGAGGTGGGAGAGGCTCCTGCCACCACTACTGCACTCGCCAGCTGTGAGCTTGGCTTCTGTCTAAATGGGGAGAGGGGAGTGCCGGTCAACCAGGAGCTGGGCTCACTGCTCCTTAGCCCTGGTCCAGCCCCCCGCCCACTGGTGGGGCAGGGAGGTGATCTGGGCCCCGGCCAGAGGGGGGTTGTGAGAGGTTGAGGTGCCGTGGTTGCACCCCATCCCACCTCTATGGAGGCCCCCTCTCCTCCCACCTCTAGAGAAGGTGCAACCCTGGAACCACCATGACTGGTCTGGTGGTGCAGGAATGATTGCCCCACCCCCCACCCACTGATCATTCTAGAACACATGTGTCACACACAAGGCCCGCGGGCCAAATCCGTCCCACCAGGCCTTGCAATGTGGCCCGCACCGCGCTGTCATCACTGCACTCCGCTGCGTTTCCATCACAATGACAGTTTATGACTGTTCAGTAAACCATTCGGCCCGCGATTTAGGCTGGATTTTAGATTTTGGCCCCTTCTCTGATTGAGTTCGACACCCCTATTCTAGAAGGTCATCCAGAAGGTCATTAGCTAATATTCTAATTAGACTGTTCCGCCATCCAGTCTGATTAGCCTATTAGCTCTTTATTATATAGGATATTGTCAATATTGCCTCCAAATCTCCTACTTGCATTTTAAACTTGACTGTGTTTGTATACTCCTATAACACAATTGATCAATGGATTATTCTTACTTTGTTGTATGCTATTATTTATGTACAGACTCTTCTGATTTATTACTTTATTATAGCACATTTTGTTTTATTGTATTGCTACTTTTATCTCATTTTATTTTACATGTTTTCCCTTCTACCCTTATTTCCGATTTTATCTACTCCCTTCCTCTAATATCTACCATTGTATACTAATGCAAAATTTAAAAGTTTGACATTTTTTCCACCAGATCTGGATGTCTTATGATTAGGGAAGCATAGCTTCTCCAACTAGAGTATCCTTGTTTTATCAGCAAAATCAAGTTATCAAGTCACTTTCAGGGCACTGAGCTTACATTTGGGAGGGTTTCAGCATTTGTATACCTGATAATATTGATATTTTTAGGATAACTATTTTTAAGGTATAAATAACTTCTTTAGATGTGACAATGCAGCATACATTTTTACACTGGTATAAATTCTCCAATTATGATCCAGAAATGTATTAGTTTCTCTCTGGTGGAGGGAAAAACAAACATTTCCCCTTCTTCCCCCTACCAGGCCTCAAAGTCTCAGCTCCCTTAAGTCTATTTTCCCATAAGGTCATGAGTCTTACTCAGGTCAGTTTGCTAAAACAAATTCCATAGACTGGCTTGCTTATAACAAACATTTATATCTCATAGTTCCAGAAGCTGGAAGTCTAAGATCAAGGCACTGCTAGCTGGCCACCTCTTCCTGTCTCCTCACGTGGTATGAGGGAAGAGTCAGAGAGAGAGGAAGTACACTCTCCCTGGTCTCTTTTTATAAGGGCACTAATCCCATTAAGAGGGTTCTATTCTTATGACCTACTCACTTCCCAAAGGTTCACCTCCAAATACCCCCAAACTGGGATTAGGGTTACAACATATGAATTTGGAGTAACACACAAGAATTTGGAGGATCACAAATATTCAGGCCATAACATTGTTTCATTTCTTCTTTTACCTATAGAATGGGGACCAAGCTTTCTTATGACTATGTCATCTAACCTCTATATTGCTTCCAACCTGATTTCTTTGCAACTCTGAACAATAGCATAAACCCTGATTTCATTTAGCAATGCACACCAATGGCTAGCACAGTGCCCAGTACAGTGAGGAAATTTCATTGAATGGATAGGTGAATGAGTATGTGCATGAATTAATTTAGTTCTCATATGTGTGTCTCTCCACTCTTCTCAGTGCTGCTTCATCTACAGTACCTCCTGTGCTCTCCTTGCTCTCCTTCCTGCCTAATTTTATCACATCCTTAAAATTCTTCTTTCACTTATAAATTGCTGGAAACACATAAGGAGGAGGAAATTTGTCATGCACTAATGGTGGGAATATGGCTGTACTTATTCATTTTAATTCTGGTAACGTGTCCTGTGTATGTGCAAGGGTCATTGACAAGGGCATCCATTGCAACATTATTTGTGTGGCAGATAATGACATGATAGCTTCATCTCTGCGCTCAGTGAAGAAACTTGGAGATCAGTTTGTGGTGACATTTGCCATGATGTCCCATGTGGAGGCATTCTCAGGTAACAATGTGGAAATGTTGGTAACAGTAATCAGGCCATGAGAGAGGTTGATGCACCTTTAATATAGTTTGGCCAAGATCTTTTATCTTTAAAAAACAGGGTCTACCTTTTTTTGGATTAAAAAAAATCTCAGTAAAGTGGGAATAGAGGAATTACACCTCAACATAATAAAGGCCATCTATGACAAACCTACAGTCAACATCATATTCAATGGGCAAAAACTAAAACCATTTCTCCTAAGAACAGGGATAAGATAGGGATGTTCACTTCCATCACTCTTATTCAAAATAGCAATGGAGGTCCTAGCCACAGTGATCAGACAAGAAGAAAAAATAAAAGGCATCAAATTGGAAAGGAGGAACTAAAACTGTAGCTATTCATAGATGACATAATATTGTGCATAGAAAACCCTAAAGATTACATTTAAAAACTAGTAGATTTAAATAATGAACTTGGCAATGTAGCAGGATATAAAATGAATACCCAGAAATCGTTGACATTTTTATACACCAATAATAAACTCTCAGAAAGAGAAATGAAAAAAAAATTTACTATTGCAACCAAAAAATTAAGATACTTAGGAATAATCTTAACCAAGAATATAAGAGACCTGTACTTGGAAAACTGTAGAACATTGAAAAAAGAGATAGAAAAAAATATAAACAAATGGTAGAATATACCGTGTTCATGGATTGGTAGAATCAACATAATTAAAATGTCTTCACTACCCAAAGTAATCTATAAATTCAATACAATGCCTATTAAAATACCAACTACATATTTCACAGGTCTAAAACAGCACTACGAAAATTTATATGGAACCAAAAAGACCTGGAATAACTCTAGCAATCTTGAGAAAGAAGAACAAAGTTGGAGGAATCACACCACCAGATATCAGATTATAGTACAAAGCCACTGAACTCAAAATAGCCTTGTACTGGCACAAGAACAGGTACATAGACCAAAGGAACAGAACAGAGAACCCAGAAATTTACCCAAGCCATTATACTTAATATTTGACAAAGGAGGTAAGAGCATACAATGCAGTCAAGACAGTTTCTTCAATAAGTGGTGTTTGGAAAATTGGACAGGTACATACAAAAATAATGAATCTAGACCACCAATTTACACCACACATAAGAATAAACTTAAAATGGATAAAAGACTTAAATGTAAGTTATGAAATCATAAAAATCCTAGAAGAAACCATAGGCAGCAAAATCTCATACATCTCTCATATCAATATGTTTGTGGATACATCTCCTAGAGCAAAGGAAACTAAGGAGAAAATAAACAAATGGGACTACATCAAAATAAAAAGCTTCTGCACAACAAAAGATCATCAACAAAACAATGATAAAGCCCACTGAATAGGAGATCATATTTGCCAATGATACATCTGATAAGGGGTTAATTTCCAAAATATATAAGGAACTCATACAACTTAACAAAAGGAAGATAAACAATCCAATCAAAAATTGACAAAGGACCTAAATAGACATTTCTCCAAAGCGGATATACAGAAAAAGTGCTCAAAGTCACTTATCACCCAAGAGATGCAAATCAAAACAACAAGG
This sequence comes from Pipistrellus kuhlii, assembly GCF_014108245.1. Classification (NCBI taxonomy): domain Eukaryota; kingdom Metazoa; phylum Chordata; class Mammalia; order Chiroptera; family Vespertilionidae; genus Pipistrellus; species Pipistrellus kuhlii. Next base: position 102,454,702 of record NW_023425529.1, on the reverse strand, counting down.
AGGTACTATCTCACACTGTCAAATTGGCTATCATCAACAAATCAACAAATGACAAGTGCTGGTGAGGATACGGAGAAAAAAGAACCCTTGTATACTGCTTCTGGGAATGCAGATTATTGCAGTCACTGTGGAAAACAGAATGGAGTTTCCTAAAAAAATTTAAAATGGAGCTCCCATTTCACCTAATACTCCCACTTCTAGGAATATATCCCAAGAAATAAGGAATACTACTCAGAAAGAATATATGCATCCCTATGTTAATAGCAGCACAATTTACAATAGCTTAGATTTTGAAACAGCCTATGTGCTCATCAGAAGATGAGTAGAATAAAAAAGCTGTGGTACATGTATACAATGGAATACTACACTGCTGTAAAAAAGAAAGCTCTTACCATTTGCAACAGCATGGATGGACCTGGAAAGCATTATACTAAGTGAAATAAGCCCATCGAAGAAAGATAAATATCACATGATCTCACTCATTTTTTAAAAATAATGAACAACATAAACTTAAGAACAAAAATAGATCCAGAGATATGGAAGTATCAAACAGACCATCAAACCTCAGAGGGAAGGCATGGGAGGGCTAGGGGATGGTAGTGTCCCTCAGCCTAAACGGGCAGTCGAACATCCCTCTCACAATCCAGGACTGCTGTCTCCCAACTGCTCACCTGCCAACCTTCCTGATTGCTCCTAACCGCTTCTGCCTGCCAGCCTGATCACCCCCTAACCACTCCCATGCCAGCCTGATTGATGTGTAACTGCTCCCCTGCCAGCCTGTTTGCCCCAACTTCCTTCCTCTTCAGGCCTCGTCACCCCTTACTGCCCTCCCCTGCAGGGTTGATCACCCCCAACTGCCCTCTCTTGCAGGCCTGTTGCCTTCGAACTGCCCTCCCTTGTTTGCCTAATCACCACAGCTGCCCTCCCTTGCAGGCCTGGTGCCTCCCAACTGCCCTCCCTTGATGGCCATCTTGTGGTGGCCATCTTGTGTCCACATAGGGGCAGGATCTTTGACCACATGGGGGAAGCAATCTTATGTGTTGGAGTGATGGTCAATCTGCATATTACTCTTTTATTAGATGGGATAGAGGCCTGGTGTATGGGTGGGGACCAACTGGTTTGCCCTGAAGGGTGTCCTGGATCAGAGTGGGATTCCCTTGGGGCATAGGGTGGCCTGAGCAAGAGGCCTGAGCAAGAGGCCTGTGGTGGTTTGCAGGCTGGCCACATATCCTGGAGACCCAAGCAGAGGCCCTGGTATCTGGGCTTTATGTATCTTCTACAATTGAAACTTTGTAGCCTGAAGCTGAGCTAAGCCTCCTGCTTGCTCCATAGCTGCAACCATTTCTGTTGGAATTTGTTTACCTTCTATAATTGAAACTTTGCAGCCTTAAGTGGAGGGTTAGGCCAGCAAGGGCAGGCAGAAAGCTTGGCTTCCTCCATTGCTGGGGAAACCCAAGTATCCCTCCTGCTTTCTCTGTGGCTGTAGCCATCTTGGTTGGGGTTAATTTGCATACTTGCTTTGATTGACTGGTGAGTGTGGCTTGTGGGTATAGCAGAGGTATGGTCAATTTGCATATTACTCTTTTATTAGATAAGATGTCTGTATGACTTGATATATATAGCATGTGCTGCTTAAAAGTAGAACTATAAGAATATGGAAGAATTTGAATAACAGAAGAGGGTGGAGAAAGATCCAAGATGGCAGCATAGGTAAACTTCTAAACTGAGGCCATGCACAACAATTTCAAAACTATAACTAAAAGACAAAACGTCTATCATCCTGAACCACAGAAAACCTGGCTGAGTGGAAGTTCTACAACTAGACAAAAAGAGAAAAGAGCATTCAGGGCACAAATGCTGAAAATCTGAGGTATGGGGGTGCGTACACGATATGGGCTGGCAGCAGATCCTGGCTGGTGGCAGGCCTTGCTTTCTTCAACCTAAAGAGAGACAAGCTCCTGATCTTTCTGAAATTCAGTTTCTGGAGAGGACTGTGGTTCTCACTGTCTGCCATTGGGTCGGAAAGTGAGGATGGCTTGCTTGCAGAGCTGCACACAAGAATAATTGTTTGTTGTGCTGGGGCACAAGATGCGGGGATGCAGTTGGAGAAGCAGAGACAGCTCACTGGTAGCCATTGCTGTTTGCCACACCCTAGCCTAGTGATGCCCTGAGACTCTACCCCACACAATCTACAAATACACCCAAGCTCCAAGCAGTGACTTTTGCATTTGAATGACCTTCTCTATCGCAGTTTAACCTAGTAAACTTGCAACCCAGTGCAGACAGCTCCAAAGCCTCCAAGCTCCAAGCAGGAAGGAGAGGACTGTGGTTCTCACTGTAGCTCCTGCAGGGTGGCCTCAGACAGTAGCTGAACTGCAACCCATTGGAGATCCAGAAACCAGTGTATCTAGTAGTCAGTGTGAGACACCAGATTTCAACTCCTCATATCCATAAGTGACATATTCACAAGGCAGACTCAGTGAGCACCAAAGTCCCACTGAAACAAGGCCTGCACCATAAGCGTGTCACCAGCACAGTAGTTCTTCCTTTATAGACATAGTGGGTTCTCACAGCCAATTGGCCTGGAGGTCAATTCCTCCTAGTGTACCAACAGCAATCAAGGCTTAACTAAACCAAGACATTGCACTCAGCCCACCAAGAGCAACCACTTCCAGTGATTGGCAAAGCTTAGCTATTGGCCCCTATAGGTCACCTACCACATAAAGCCACTCCATCAACACAGGGAAGCAGCCAAAATGTGGAGACACAGAAGCATGTCACAAATGGGAGAGATGGAGGAAAGTAAACTACTGGACGACACAGAGTTCAGAATCACATTTATAAGGTTACTCAAGAATCTTCTAAAAACTGCTCAGAAACTTGAAGACACCTTCAAGGACCTTAATAAGAATACAAAAAAAAAAAAAAAAAAAAAAAAAAAACCAGTCAGAAATTAAGCATACATTGTCTGAAATAAAGAATATACAGAAACTCAACTGTATATCAACATACCTCAAGAGTCAAACCAAAGATCTGGAATATGAGGAAGCAAAAACAAAACAAAACACCAAACTAGAGAGGCAGAAAGAAAGAAAGAAGAATCCAAAAGTGTGAGGATAGTATAAGGAGCCTCTATAACGGCTTTAAGCATACCAACATCCAGATTTTTGGGGTGCCAGAAGAAGAGAGAGAGCAGGATATTGAAGGCCAATTGGAAGAAATAATAACAGAAAACTTTCCCCACCTGGTGAAAGAAATAGACTTACAAGTTCAGGAAGTGCACAGAACCCCAAACAAAAGGAATCCAAAGAGGACCACACCAAGACACATCATAATTAAAATGCCAAGGGCAAAAGATAAGAAGAGAATCTTGAAAGCAGCAAGAGAAAAACAATTAGTCACCTACAAGGGAGTACCCATATGACTGTCAGCTGATTTCTCAACAGAAACTATGCAGGCCAGAACGGAGTGGCAAGAAATATTCAAAGTGATGAACAGCAAGAACCTACAACCAAGATTACTCTACCCAGCAAAGCTATCATTCAGAATTGAAGGTCAAATAAAGAGCTTCACAGACAAGAAAAAGCTAAAAAGTTCATCACCACCAAACCAGAATTACATAAAATATTGAAGGATATTCTTTAAGAAGAGGAGGAAGAAGAAAAAGGTAAAGGTAAAAATTATGAACAACAAAAAGACATCAAATACATACCTACCAACAAGTGAATCTAAAAATCAAGTGAATAGCCGAAACCGGTTTGGCTCAGTGGTAGAGCGTCGGTCTGCGGACTGAAAGGTCCCAGGTTTGATTCTGGTCAGGAGCATGTACGTTGGTTGTGGGCACATCCCCGGTAGGGGGTGTGCAAGAGGCAGCTGGTAGATGTTTCTCTCTCTTCGAAGTTTCTAGCTCTCTATCTCTCTCCCTTCCTCTCTGTAAAAATAAAAATATATATTAAAAAAAGATTAAAAAAATAAAATAAAATAAAATAAAAATCAAGTGAATAAAAAATATGAAGAACAGAATGGACTGGTGAATATAATAGAATCAGGGACATAGAAAGGTAGTGGACTAACAATTCTCAGGGGAAGGGCTTTGAGGGGTGCAGGAAAATATTGGACAAAAATCTTACACCTATAGATGAAGACAGTGGCAGGGATAAGGGCATGGGGTGGGGTGGGGAATCAGGTGGAGGGGAGCTATAGGGGGGGGGGGGAGAGGAACACCTGTAATAATCTGAAAAATAAAGATTCATTATTAAAAAAAAGAGGGTGGAGGTTAGTTAAATTTTAAATGATGGATAATAGAGGCAAGAAAGACAGTAAGATACAGTGATTCACAAACAAGGAAAGTTATTCATGGTTAGTTTCTGCTATGGCCTGGTAGATGTAATGTTTCACACTGTCTAATTTTGCAAAAAGGATAATTGCTATTTGTTGGAAATATTTTCTGATATTCTGGGTATATTGTTCTTTTTTTTTTTTTAGTTTTACCTTTACTGTTTCACATTATGTCATATACAAGCAAGCAAAATAAGAACTTGCATTCTTTGGTGTTAACACCTTTTAAATATTTGTAGACTCTTATCTAGTAGCCAGGTATCTCCTTTCCACAATTACTTGGCCTGTTGACACACTGCCAGGTCTTTTGATCTTAATGCACAAGTCATTCCTTTGATCTTTTGGGTAACTTGCTCTGGACCCTGTCAGTTACATCAACTTCTGTTAACAAATATTGCTCTGCACAGTCCAACTGTAGTCTTCTCAGATTCCAGAGAAAATATTCCATTATTAAACCATGATGTATATCTCTGGAGTATTCGACCCAACTTTCTTTATGACTATAACTAGATTTATGTCAAACAAGTTAGCACTCAAGTTCTTAACAATAATAAAATGTAGGATAGCTTTACCTGTGGGGTAACAGAACGGGCTTTTTGTTAGCATCTTCTGATAATGACTTCATCTCCACCTTCTTCTGATTTGTTTTACTGAAATTTGTCAAGCATTTCAATTGAAATAGATAAGCTTTAAAATATACATACTGCCCTGGCTGGTTTTGCTCAGTGGATAGAGCATAGGCCTGTGGACTGAAGGGTCCAGGATTTGATTCTGGTCAAGGGCATATACCTCTGTTGTAGGCTGGATCCTTGGGCCTGGTTGAGGTGTGTGCAGGAGGCAACCAATCAATGTGTGTCTCTCACATCGATATTTCTCTCTGTCTCTTCCCATCCCTTACACTCTTTCTAAAAATCAATGGGAAAATATTCTCAGGTGAAGATACCCCTTCCCAATTTATATATAACTAGATATGTAGATATATACATAGAGAGATAGATATGTAGATACGTAGATACGTAGATACGTAGCTACATAGATACATAGATATATAGATACATAGATACACAGATACATAGATACATAAATACATAGATACATAGATACATAGATATACAGATATATAGATATATAAATACTACTAGAGGCCTGATACATAAAATTCATGCAAGACCCTCACCTGCTATGCTGTGGCCCCCACTCTCCACTGCACAGCCGTGGGCCCCTGCCACCTCTGCCTTCTCTATCTCTGCAGGTCTCCCCCTCCTGCCCTGCAGTTTTGTCTAGAAGGATGTCTGGTCTAATTAGCATATTATGCTTTTATTATTATAGATTAGGAGGAATACATTGACCTAAATTCACACTGATATGTAACTACACTAACTATATATATTTCCTAGAATAAGTTTTTAATTCCGGTGCTTAGAATTAGAAAATTAACTACCGAAAGAGGAAAGGGAGAAGGTTGCAAAAGAGGAGTAGGAAAACTCAAGATAAATCTTGTATTGTGTATTTCATACATTAATTGGTGCAGGGCCCATCCTGTCTTGAAAACTCCTTTGGGTACTGGATCAATGCCTTATATAAATAAGTTGGTAACCATTCTTAGCATCTCATATGATCTGTGGCCCAGCAGATGATTAATAAAGATTGGTTAAATATTATAAATGAATGACTAATTTCTGTTAGGAATGATCTGTTTCTCAAATTTGATCCCTTTGGTTGTTATTCTTTCAATGGTTGGATTAGCATCTATTCTCATTTATAAGCTATTCCTTATTTTTTAAACTGATTTTAGAGAGAAGAAGAGGAAGGGAGAGAAAGAAAAACATTGACTTTGTTGTTCCACCCATTCATATATTCATTTGTTTGACTTTTATATTTGCCACGACCAGGGATCAAACCAGCAACCTTGGTGTATCAGGATGATAAACTAGGGGTGTCAAACTCAATCAGAGAAGGGGCCAAAATCTAAAATCCAGCCTAAATCGCGGGCCGAATGGTTTACTGAACAGTCATAAACTGTCATTGTGATGGAAACGCAGCGGAGCGCGGTGCGGGCCACATTGCAAGGCCTGGTGGGACCGATTTGGCCCGCGGGCCTTGTGTTTGACACATGTGATGATAAACCAACTAACTTAGCTACCAGCCAGGGTTAGCTATGCCTTATTTTGTAATATGTTATCTCTATTTTTCTTCTATAAATTCCTTGGCATTCTACAAATCTATTTTTTAAATAATATTTCTCATTTTCATGGGTAAGTTTCACCTGGCAACTTACTCTTGTTTTCCATCATCAAAAAACAAACAAAAACACAGGTTGGATGCTATTCAGAATTGTGCCTGCTTAATCTAATGTGAATTAATATGAGGACTATCAAGAGAATACTATATCTTCAAGATAAAATGTTATATTCCCTGAAATTGAGATCTTTGAATAAGTAGTAACAGATCCCAGTATCTTAATTACCATGAAAAGTGTGTAAAAGAAAGCAGAAATCTCTAAGGAATTTTTACCTAGACAATAGCGCTTTGTAGATTAAAACCAGCCCTACTGAGTTACCTTAAGAAGTAAAATAGAAAACTTCTGTTAGAGGCCAGAGAATCTAGAATTCTTCATGACTAGCTTTCCAAAACAGACCTTGCTACTTAAGGCAGTTATTGAAGTTTGTGAGTGACATGCTGAGAGAAATTCTGCTGAAAACTACAAAGAGACAGAATGTTGTGGTGGCATCTACAATCAGAGTTTGAAAAGACTCATACTTCAAAGAGTTTTTAAGTTGGATATTTGTTTTTCTTTCCTAGCATATTTATTCTGCAATGTCATATGCTGTACCTGGAAAAGGGAACATTTTCCAACAAGAATTACTCCTTGTTCTTAAAGTGTTAAGATTTTTTCTTTGCATATAAAATGTTTAGAAAAAGACTTTTTTTCTTGGCTTCCTAGGTGACCAGAATTTTTATTAATTTTTTTAACACAAGCAAAAATTATGTTATTTATTTATTTTTAATTTAATAAATCTTTATTGTTCAGATTATTATAATAGTTTCTCCTCCCCCCACTCCATAGCTCTCCTCCACTCAGTTCCCACCCCACCCTCTACCCTTACCTCCCCCCCACTGTCCTCATCCATAGGTGCACAATTTTTGTCCAGTCTCTTCTTGTACCCTCATACCCCTTTCCCTCTGAGAATTGTCACTCCCTTTCTAACACAAGCAAAATATTATAGTAGACACAGAGAGTATAAAATATAGCACTGACCTTAAAGAAGTTTATATGTGGTGACAGAGACAGTCGTGTACCTGGATAACGTAACAAGCAGTGTTGGTAGAAAGCATATACATGAAGGCTCAGTGTGGCATAAATTAGGGTTTAGATTCCAAACTGAAATGATGAAGTTTAGCTTTCTACTGGTGTGGTGGAGATTATAGGTAGTAGTAGTTATTACTTTTTTCTCAGAAGATGTTTTCCCTGTATTCATGAAGAACAATTTAAAATATATATATATTTATTCATTCATTTATTTTATTGACAATATTCTCTCCTCCTCCATCCCCACCAGCTTTGCCCCCACTCCTCTTTCTGGTGCTCAGGCAATGATTTGGATTGTAAATCTGGCTGAATGTACAGCCATTAAGTTCATCCACCATAAACTCATTTCCTGCCTTTTCCTTCTGTGTGAGCGGTAGGCTTCTCAGTACAGTGATCAAACAGGAGTTATTTTCCCTCTCATCCTTTTTCCTGAAGCTAATGAAGCAGAGTGGGCTAAATTACTCTCAAGTAGAAGTTGGACTATTTATCCTAGAGTGTGAGTGTGTCTGGGCCTGGCCTGTATCTGGATCACATTTTCTCATGTTATCCAGGTGGACTTTTCAGGAACCTGATGAAGAAGAAGCCTCAGAAACCTTTGCCCCCTCCTTGTGCAGTTCATGCTCTGCTCCAACAGCACCTGCTTCCTGCCATGCTCATTTCCTTCAGGTGAGCACAGGACTACAGGACTGAGGCCCAGGGCCTACCCCCAACTCCCCTTCACACCTGTCACCAGCCCCTGAGGGAAGACCTGCAACTGCTGGTAGGAGAGATGCTGTCCAGAAGACTTGTACAGGAGAGGTCAGAAATGAAGGAGGAAAGGCCATGAAGAATGGGTTTAGGGGAGTTGATCCTGCCAATTTAAAAATTATTTTCCACATTGATCTTGGAGTCAGATACAATTTTATATAAATACTAGAGGCCCAGGGCATGAAATTTGTGCATGAGGGTGGAGGGAGGGAGGGGGGAGGGGTCCATCAGCCCAAACTGTACCCTTTCTAAACTGTGACCCCTGGGGGATGTCTGACTGCCTATTTAGGGCCTAAACAGGCAGTTGGACATCTTTTTCACCATTTCAACTGCTGGCTCCCAACTGCTCACCTGCCTGCCTGATTGCTACTAACCACTTCTGCCTGCCAGCCTGATCACCCCCTATCCATTTCCCTGCCAGCCTGATTCATGCCTAACTATTCCCCTGTTGACCCAATAGTTCCCAAATGCCCTCACCTGCATATTCCCTCTTTATTAGATAGGTTGTTTTCTTTAACATATTGGACAGTGTACCTGCTGTGGTCTTGACAAACCAGTAAAATGTAAACCCAAACTAAAAGTGTCATAAAATAAACTCCTTAAACAGGAATTTCATGAGACCTTGGAAAGGTGATATCACATGGTTGTTTCTTTCTTTTTCTTGATGTTTCATCTTTTGTTCTTTCTTTCTTTTCTCCTTTTATTACTTTTCTATCTCTAATCACTCTGCTGGGGGCAAGGGAAATTCCAAGGCTGTAGGTGGGGGGGGGAATCACTCCATGGGGGCACAGGCCCTTTGGAGGCTGACACCCCAGGCTGCCCCAGGGAAGGGGATAGCTCTTGGGGGTACACCTGCCTCCAAGGCCTACACACACACACACACACACACACACACACACACACACACACCCCGACTGTGAATAGGAGCTGAGCCTGGCAGGGGTGGTGGTGGTTGTGGGGCCTCCCAGGCTCACAGCCAAGGCCGAGGCTAGGAGCAGATTGTCCATGGGGTGGAGGAGTAAGGGTTGAAGGGGATGGGGTGAGGGCATGGCCACCAGCCAGGCTTATCGTCCAGGTCTCAGCTGGGAGCTGATGACACCAGGGGTGCCCACCGCCTCTCAGGTCACTGCCCAGGTAGTGCAGGGGAGGGGCGAGGAGGGACCACAGGGGCAAAGGGCAGGTGCACACCGCCTCCTACCTCCGAGGCTACTGCCTGGGTCTTGGCTGGGAGCTGATCACACAGGAGGTGCCTGCAGCCTCCCAGGCTACTGCCCAGTCGCAACTGGGAGCTGATCCCACCTGGGGTGCAAAGCCGCCTCCCAGGCCAACATCCGGGGTCTCATACTGCCTGCTCTCAGTGGCAGCCCTACCTGGGCCTGAGAAGTTGGCTGGCATTAATGTTGCAACAATTTTAGAATACTACTTGACAGTTTTTACTAAATCTAAAATATATTTAACCTCAGCTTCAGAAATTCTAGTTCTAGAATATACACACAAGAGAAATGAGGGCATATGTTCACAAACAAATATGTTCAAGAGATTTATAGATGCTTTATGCATTATGGCCAAAAACTGGGAGGAAAAATCAAATGTCCATAGTGAGAGGTTAAATAAGTAGTTGTGTTATATTCATACAGTGGCCTATAGTTATCCCTAGATATTCTTAAGGATTAGTTCCAAGAACCCATGGATACCAAAATCTCTGGGTATTCAAGTCCCTTATATAAAATGGTGCAATATTTGCATACAATATATATTTGCATCGAGGCTACAGCAGAGACTGCTTACACATCATATCATTTGTGAATTCAGTGCAGTGCTTGATGCATGCCAAATTCAAGTAAAATCTTTTAAACTTTCTGGGACTTTCCCACCCAAGAATATTCTTGATCTGTGGTTGGTTGAATCTATACCAAACCCACAGATATGGAGTACTCCATAACATTTTTAAAAAGTGGTATACTGGTATATACAACAACATAGATGAATATCAATGATGTTATGTTGAGTAAAATAATCTAGACACATTAGTATATATTGCATGAATCCATTTATATGAATTTTAGGAACAGTCCAATTTAATTGATATTGGAAGTTAGAATAGTGATTATCAGGATCAGAAGTGATATAAACTGGGATGCAGCACAAGCAAAATTTACAGGGTACTAAATATTTTCTAAATATTAATTTATTTAGTGATCACATGGATTTATCTAGAGTAATAAAAGAGAAACATACAAATGGACATTCACTCCCCTATGCCCACCAGCCAATCAGAGTGAGTATGCAAATTAATTCAACTAAGAAGGCGGCGGCCATGGAGCTGAAGCAAGCAGGAGGCTTGGGTTGCCCCTGTCGATGGAGGAAGCCAAGCTTCTCACCTACCCTGACCTGCCCTGGCCTCTGCTCAAGGCTATAAAGTTTTAATTATAGAAGATAAATCCCAACAAATATGGCAGCAGCCATGAAGATGGAGCGAGCAGGAGGCTTGAATTTCCCCCAACAATGGAGGAAGCCAAGCTTCCCACCCTCCTTGGCCTGCCCTAGCCTCCACTCAAGGCTATAAAATTTTAATTATAGAAGATAAATAAATCCCAGATACCTGCCTCCAGCCAGCACTGTCCTATGCTTGGGTTGCTGGGGGCGTGGCTGGCCTGCAAACCACCATAGACCCTTTTCCCAGGCTGCCCCACACCCCAAGGGAACCCTCACCCTGATCCAGGACTCCCATCAGGGCAAAGCTGCAGGCCCCCACCCATGCACCAGGTCTCTATTTTTATCTAATAAAAGAGTAAAATGCAAATTGACTATCACTCCAACACACAAGATGGCTGCCCCCATGTAGTCAAATATGGCTGCACCCATGTGGACACAAGATGACAGCCACAAGATGGCTGGCAGGGGAGGGCAGTTGAGGGGCGGGGGGACACTAGGCCTGCAGGGAAGGGAAGTTGGGAGGGGACCCAGGCTTGCAGTGGAGAGCACTTGGGGGGAACCAGGCCTGCAGAAGAGGCCAGTTGGGGGTGAGCAGGCCTGCAGAGGAGGGCAGTCAGGGGCAATCAGGCTGGCAGGGGAGCAGTTAGGCATCAGTCAAGCTGGCAGGGGAGTGGTTAGGGAGTGATCAGGCTGGCAGGCAGAAACAGTTAGGGCCAATCAGGAAGGCAAGCAGGCAAGCAGTTGGGAGCCAGCAGTCCTGGATTGTGAGAGGAATGTCCTACTGCCCATTTAGGCCCGATCCCAGTAGGATTTTAAAAGACTGACAATAACAAGTGTCAGTAGGATCGGGCCTAAATGGGCAGTTGTACATCCCTTGAGGGGGTCCCAGACTGGAGAGGGTTTAGGCTGAGCTGAGGGACACCCCCACCCCTGAGCATGAATTTTGTGCACTGGGCCTCTAGTATACATAAAAAAGACATCAAGCTCTTCACTTAAAATTAATCTACTTTATTATATAGAAGGTATTCATCAACTTAAAAAAATAATTTAACAGACAATAATATATGTTATTTTCTTTGTTTAATGTTAGCATTTGCCATATTTGCTTTAATTTTTTGTTGGTGATTAAAATATAAAACAAGAGATTTTATGATGGCAGCAGGGAGGATGGCAATAAGGGAGAGAGTGTGAATGAGTGAGGCAGTGAAAGGAGTGTGCACATGTATGGTGTATGTGTGTGTGTTTGAGTGAGGGACAGTTAGATCTTACAGGACCTTTGGGGACTAGCAGACCAAGCTCACCTAGCCAGGTAGCTTCTGCAATGGCTGTAATCACTCCCAGAGTGCTGGCCACAGAGGCCAAACCATCTCGAAGGGGAGAGTTGCTGTGACTGGGAGCCCAATCTCACCTCCAACCAGGTTCTAAGACACCACCCATGATCCTACAACCACTCTGGCCAGGGACCTGCTGCCTCAGCTGCTGATTCAAGGTTACCTGGACTTCAACCTTCCCAAATGAGGGATCCTGTGAGTTCCAGAGGGCACTTCTCTCCCACCAGACAAACACTTTAGCCCTTGGTTCCATGGCCACATGCATACATGCACAGCCAAGCCTTATGCAGCAGCCCCAAGCACTATACAGTGGTGCCTCACACAACGAACTTAATTCGTTCCAGGAGCAAGTTTGTTATGCAAAAAGTTCGTTATGTGAAACGCGTTTTCCCATAACAATACATGTTAAAAAAAATAATTCGTTCTGTAGCATAAAATATGCTAAGATGACATAAAAAAAGATAAATTTTTTGTTATTATTTTTATTTAGATACATCTAAAAACATAATTTAAAAAAAAAAACACACATTTTTTTAATTTTAAGACAGACTAAGTAGAGTCTACCGAATCTTGCACATCTTCATCCATTTTCTGCTTTTTGGCCGATGGTTTCATGAAAAACCTGTCCAAAGTCGTTTGTTTTTCTCTTTTCTCCAACATCTGCCGGAAATAACGGACAAGAGTATCAGAGTAAAGATCGTTGATCCTGTTTGCTTCAGCTGAATCCGGATAGTGGGCATTGGTAAACTCCTGAACTGCTTTCCATTTGACCAGGATGTTCTTGATGTCAGCAGTTGGGATTGGTTGATTGTTTGATTGTTGCTCCTCGTTATCAGATGACGCTTCCCTTTGCATTTTACAGGCTCCAGAGCCTCACTCAGCTGGAACATCACAGATCACTTGCATACCCCTGAGACCATTGTCCAGGTCAGAGACAAGTTCTGACTGGCTTGGATTTAGATGCACATCCCTGAATTAGTGCTGATTTCAAGGGTGATGGTTTTTTATCAGATTGCGCAGTGACTAACGACTGCCTGCAGTGCCTGCGCAGAAGGATGCAATACATCGGCAGCGATCGTGGAAGCTCGGGCGACTTCGTTGTGTGAAACGAAGTTCGTTGTATGAATCATGAAAGGAAGTTCGTTGTGTGCAGCGTTCGCTGTGCGAGGCGTTCTTTATGCGAGGCACCACTGTATCTGCTTCAACAGCCGGTAAAGCAGCCAGGGCCTATGACTGCCTGAGGAGCAGCCACCCTGCAAACCCCAAGGAGCAGCCAGTGCTCATGACCGTCTGCGAAGCAGCTGCCCTGCAACTGCATGAGGAACAGCTGCTGCTTGCAACCACCCAAGGAGCAGCCACCACCCAGGACTGCTTGATCTGTCACCAAACCCACTGCCGCAGCCACAGGCCCTGCATCACTCAAATATCTTGATCCTTTAGTGAGAGCAAAAATGGAGAGAAAGAACAACAACTCCCAAAGTAAAGAAAAGGAGGAATTGCCAGAAAAAAAATAAAATAAATGAAACAAAGGCATGTAATATGTCAGAAAAAAATTCAAAATAAGGGTCATATAGTGAGTTTATAAACCAGATGGATGAGAAAAAAGGGACTATTCTAAAAATAATGTAAGAATCAGTAGGAAATAAAGAGTTATATAGATATGGAAGCTTTCAAACAGTAGACAAGGAGAAGCAGATGACTGAATTAGTGAATTAGAAGACAGGGAAGCAAAATACACCCAATCTGAATTGCAATTGTAATTAGAGAAAAAAATCAAAAGACAGGAAAAGATCCTGAGGGAACTTTGGGACAATATAAAACAAAGCAACATACATATAATAAGGGTTCCAGAACAACAATAAGAAGAGAAAGGGTTAGAAAACTTATTTAAAGAAACTATGTCAGAACACTTTTAGCACAGAGTCCCAAAGAAGATGAACCCAAAAAGAACCACAAAAAGACATGATGAAATTACAATGACAAATATTAACAACAAAGAGAGAATCTTAAAGACTACAAGAAAGAGACAATGAATTACCTACAAGGGATCTCTCATTAGATTATCAAATGATTTCTCAACAAACACATCAGGCCAGAAAGGAAGTATACAAAGTATACAAAGTGATACAAAGCAAAAGACTGAATCCAAGAATACTCTATCCAGCAAGGCAATCATCAAAATTGAAGGGGAAATCAGGAGCTTTGCAGACAAAAAAAAAAAAAAAGGGCTAAGACTAAGATAAGGGAGTTTATCACTATCATGTGTAGTTGTGGTTCTTTTTGGGTTCATCTTCTTTGGGACTCTCTGGGCTGAAAGTCCAGCAATACAAGGAATGTAAAGGGACTATTTTAAAAATAAAGGAAAAAAATGGTGAAGAAGAAACACAGGCATAAAAAATAAAAATGGCTACAAACAAATACCGATCAATAATAACTTCAAATGCAAATGGCCTAAATGCTCCAATCAAAAGACATTGAGTGTCTGGATGGATAAGAAAACATGACCCATATATATGCTGTCTACAAGAGACCCACCTAAGAACAAGAGGCTCACACACATTGAAAGTAAAGTGATAGAAAAATATCTTTCAGACAAATAGAAATGGAATAAAAGCTGGGGCAGCAATACTTATATCTGACAAAATAGATCTCAAGTGAAGGCCATAACAAGAGATAAGAAAGGCCACTTCATAATACTAGAGGGATTGATACAACAGGAGGCTATAACTCTGGTAAACATATACACACCCAATGCAGAGACACCCAAATATATTTTTTAAAAACTTCTGGAAGATATCAAGGGAGAGATCAACAGCAATACTTTCATAGTAGGGGACTTAATAACACATTGACATCACTGGATAAATCCTCTGGACAAAAAAACGACAGAGAAACCCACAATCCTAAATGACCCACTAGATCTGATGGACTAAATTGACATTTTCAGAACATTTTATGCCAAAGCCATAGAATATACATTCTTCTCAAGTGCACATGGGACATTTTCAAAGATAGACCATGAAGAGGGGCACAGGCAAAGTCTCTCAAAATTCTTAAAGATTGAAATCAGACCAAGCATCTTCTCAGACTACAATGGCATAATATTAGAAATCAGCTACAATAAAAAATTTAAATGCTTGCAGGCTGAATATCATGCTATTAAACAATTATTGGGTTACCAAAAAGATCAAATAAGAAATTAAAAATATCCTGGAAATGAATGACAATGAAAATACAACAACACAAACCCTATGGGACACAATGAAAGCAGTCTTACGAGGGAAATTTATAGCATTACAGGCCTACCTCAAAAAACAAGAAAAACTGCCGAAGCCGGTTTGGCTCAGTGGTAGAGCATCAGTCTGCGGACTGAAAGGTCCCAGGTTCGATTCCGGTCAAGGGCATGTACATTGATTGCGGGCACATCCCCGGTAGGGGGTGTGCAAGAGGCAGCTGGTTGATGTTTCTCTCTCATTGACGTTTCTAGCTCTCTATCTCTCTCCCTTCCTCTCTGTAAAAAATCAATAAAATATAAAATAAAAAATAAAAAACAAGAAAAACTGGTAATAAATTACCTAAATCTACAACTTAAAGAATTAGAAATACAGCATCAAGAAAAGCATAGAGTGAGCAGAAGGAAGGCGATAATAAAGATCAGAGCAGAAATAAATAAAATAAAGGTGGGAAATCAATGAAACCAAGAGCTACTTCTTCAAAAGGATAAATGAGATTCATGACCTCTAGCCAAACTTACCAAGAAGCAAAGAGAGAGGACCCAAATAAACAAAATCAGAAATGAAAGATGCGAAGTAACAACAGACCCCAGAGAAATACAAAAGATTGTTAAAAATAATAATAATAATTAAAAAAACATATATATGTGTGTGTGTGTATATATATATATATATATATATATATATATATATATATATTATGAAAAACTCTATTCCAACAAACTAAACAACCTAGAGGAAATAAACATATTTTTAGAGAAATACGACCTTCCAAAACTCAAGTAAGAAGAATCAAAAAAGTCTCAATAGGCCAATAACTAAGGAGGAAATTGAAGGAGTCATGAAAAAGTTCCAGCAAACAAAAGGCCAAGGCCAGGCATCTTCACAGGAGTTTTATGAAACATTCAAATAGGAACAAAAACATATTCTTCTCAGATTATGCCAAAAAATTCAAGAGGAAGGCACACTTCCAACCTCATTCTATGAAACCAGCATTATCCTAATCCCAAAACCAGATAAAGATACTAAAAAGAAAGAAAATTACAGACCAATATCCCTCATGAATATACATGCTAAAATACTCAACAAAATTCTAGTAAATCAGACCCAGCATTACATTAGGAAGATCATACTTCATGACCAAGTAGGAGTATTCCAGGGATGCAAGGCTGGTACAATATCTGTAAATCAATAAATGTGATACATCACATAAACAAAATGAGAAACATAATCATATCAATTGTTGCAGAAAAGGCATTTGACAAAATCAAACACCCTCTCCTGATAAAAACTCTCAGCAAAGTGGGAATAGAAGGGTCATACCTCAACATAATAAAATTCTTATATGAAAAACCTACAGCAACATCATACTCAATGGGCAAAAACTAAACCATTTTCCCTAAGAACAAGAATAAGACAGAGATGCCACTTTAACCACTCCTGATCAATATAATATTGGAAGTGCTAGCCATAGTGATCAGACAAGAAGACGAAAGAAAAGGCATCCAAATTGGAAAAGAAGAAGTAAAGTTGTAATTACAGATGACATGATATTATACAATACATAGAAAACCCTAAAGACTCCATCAAAAAACTACTACAACTAATTGATGAATTTGGTAATGTTTTAGGATACAAAATTAACACCCAGAAACCTATGGCTTTTTTATATACCAACTAGAGGCTCAGTGCACAAATTCGTGCACAGATGGGGTCCCTCCGCCTGGCCAGCAATCGGGGCCAATCAGGGCCATTTCACTAGTCCTGATCAGGGCCAAATAGGGCCAGTGGCTGGTGACTGGGGAGGGTCCAGGAGAGGGACTTCAGGAAGGCTCTAGGGTATGTCTGGCCCTGTCTTGCCCAATTCCAGTCAGCTGGACCCCAGCAGCAAGATTACCTATTGGTCAGAGCATCTGTCCCCATAGTGACCAGTTGGTCAACAAGTTGGTCAACCACTGGGTCAGACACTTAGCATATCAGGCTTTTATATATATAGATTGTAATTCACGGTACAGAATGCTTAGCATGCACTTTCCCTCCAGCTCCTGGTCTTGGAGACCTCATGTCCTTCCAAAGCTCTGCTCACCCTCTTCAGCTACCACACTAAGTAAATTGCATCATGTGCATGGAAATCCTTTGCAGGCTCCATGGTGTGTCTTTACTTCACTGCAGTTCCGATTACCCCAACATAAGGAGAGACACCCTACCCTCCATAACACCATCATGGAAAGGCCCTTGCTCACCCTACTGCAGCAGTTTTAAATAGGCCATGGGTTGCCCTAGATGGGATCAGCGGATAGAGCCATGGCCTGAGAACTGAAGGGTCCTGGGTTCAATTCCAGTCAAGGGCACATTCCTGGGTTGCAGGCTCTATCCCCAGTAGGTGGTGTGTGGGAGGCAGCAGATCAATTTTCTCTCATGATTGATGTTACTATCTCTCTCTCCCTCTTCCTACCTCTCTGAAATCAATAAAAATATATTAACAAAAATAAAAATAGATAGGCCATGAATCAAACATTGCTGCTCTCCATCCATCCAGTTTCCTCACACCCTCTATTTTCTTCATTCCACACCCTCCCCTCCCCCACACTCTACTGGGGTCTGTAAAATGGGGTCATGATTTTTACTTCAACCTAAGGTGACACTTCCACATGGCCCCCCTTCTCTGCCCATCTCTGTCCCCAGTCCTATGGGGACTATCCCTCCCTCTCTTCCATCTAACTTTGTGGGCCCTGCTCTGCCCCCTCCTCCTGTGACTGCCTGTCTGCAGCCTCCACTTTCTCCTTCCTGGGGGCAGACCACGGAGCTCCCCAAAGGCTGTGTAGGTCAGGGCAGGGTGGGGCTATGTGGGATTATGTGGAGCTGTGCAGGGTAAGCCCAGTTGGAGCCTCAGAAGAGAGCGAGAGTGACAGGTCATGGGAAAGAGGAGGGAGGAACATTGAGCCTGTCCTCCACCCAGCAGTTTTCTAGGCCCCTGCACAGCTGTTGCCCTCTGACCCTCACTACCTCCCTTTTCCTTTCAAGTTTTGGACTCAGTTTCTCTAACTCAGCCCTGCCCCTCTCTGCTGCATCCCTGGGAGCTCGAGGCCACTCCTTGACCTCTAGCAGGCACATTTGGCCTGTCCCATTTTAATGGTGCTACCCACTCTCCAGGAGTAGTTAGTGAAACTTAATAAAAAGAAGCAGCTCTGAAGATTATTAATTGCACACTGGGAATGCCACAGGCTGCACAGCCCATGGCTCTCAGATCAAGCACATGCCACACAGTCCCTCCTGGCTCCTGCCACTGCCCACCTCCACCCACTTCCTTCTGCTGCCATTGGCCAAACTCTGGGAGCTTCCTGATGACTCCCACCTCACACCTCACTTCCTAATCTAGCCCACCAGTGCCCACAGCAAGCTAACCTACCAGTCGAAGCATCTGCCCCCTGGTGATCAGTGCATATCATTGCGACTGCTTGAGTGGTCAAACTCCCAGCGTAACTCTGGTTGAGGGGACATTTTGCATATTAGACTTTTATTATATAGGACCTGAGGCCCGGTCAGTCTCTAATGGGCCTCAGAACTCCACACCATTGTGCAAGGTGTTTTCTAATGAGGTGGATCAACTGTCTTCCACCCAGACAAAACCACCTAGATAGCAATTGTCTGTGTGAGAAAGATGACCTCTTCAGCATGAGGGAATGACTCATCTCAGGAAACAGGGGTAGCTGCCTTCTGGGCTCTACCCTCAGAGCCCCCAACCTTGGCTTCTGCTCCCACAGCTCCAGTTCACTCTGCCTTTCCTCTGTCAGAGCCCAAAGTGAGTGTCTGCACAGGGAATTTTGTTTCTTGACCCTTTAAAAAACAAGAAAAATCCTACCTAATAAAAGAGTAATATGAAAATTAAGCAATCACTCTGCTCCACAAGCCTCGCCCACCAGCCAATCAGAGCAAATATGCAAATAAACCCAACCAAGATGGCTACAGCCACAGAGAGGAGGAGGGAGGCATTTCCCCGGCAACAGAGGAAGCCAAGCTTTCCACCTGCCCTGGCCGGCCTAAGCCTCCACTCAAGGCTACAAAGTTTCAATTATAGAAGGTAAACAAATCCAAACAGAAATGGCTGCCGCCATGGAGTGAGCAGGAGGCTTGGCTCTGCTCCAGGCTACAAAGTTTCAATTGTAGAAGGTAAATAATTTCTAGATACCAGGGCTTCTGCTTGGGTCACGGGGGCGTGGCTGGCCTGCAAACCACCACAGGCCCCTCACTCAGACTGCCCCACTCCCCAACGGAGCCCCCACCCTGATCTGGGACATCCTTCAGGGCAAACCAGCTGGCCCCCACCCATGTACCAGGCCTCCATCCTATCTAATAAAAGAGTAATATGCAGATTGACCATCACTCCAACGCACAAGATGGCTTCCCCCATGTGGTCAAAGATCCTGCCCCTATGTTGACACAAGATGACCACCATCAGATGGCCAGCAGCGGAGGACAGTTGAAGATGATCAACCTATCAGGGGAGGGCAGTTAGGGGTGACCAGGCAGGCAGAGGAGGGAACTTGGGAGCAAATGGGCTGGCAGGGAGCAGTTAGACATCAATAAGTCTGGCATGGGAATAGTTAGGGGGTGATTAGGCTGTCGGGCAGAAGTGGTTAGGGGCAATCAGGATGGCAGGCAGACGAGCAGTCCTGGATTGTGAGAGGGATGTCCAACTGCCCATTTAGATCCGGTATCGGTGGGGTCCCAGATTAGAGAGGGTGCAGGCTGGGCTGAGGGACACCCCCCACACCCTCATGCATGAATTTCGTGCACTGGGTCTCTAATATATATATATATAAACTAACGGCCCAATGCACAAAATTCATGCAAGAGTAGGCCTTCCTTCCTCCAGCTGCAGGCACTGGCTTCCCTCACAGCCCTAGCTTTGTCCAGAAGGACATATGGTCTAATTAGCATATTATGTTTTTATTATTATAGACATTTATTAATTTCATAGAGGATGTGAGAGGGAGAGAGATATGGAAACATCAATGATGAGAGAGAATTACTGATTGATTGGCTGCTACTTACATGCATTCTACTGGGGTTCAAATCTGCATCCCAGGCATGTGCCCTGACCAGGAATCCAACCATGCACTCCTGGTTTAAAGGTTGACACTCAACCACTAAGCCACGCCAGCTGGGCAAGATTGACACACTTTTAAGCAAACTTATCAAGAAAAAAAGTCAAGGAATCCAAATAAATAAATCAGAAACAATAAAAGAGACGTGAGAACTAACATCACAGAAATACAAAAGATTATGAAAAAAATACTATGAACAAACATATGCCAACAAATTGAATAATCTGGAAGAAATGGATAAATTCCTAGAAATGTATAATCTTCCCAGACAGAATCAAGAAGTAGGAAATCTGAACAGGCTGATTACAAACAATGAAAATAAAGCAATGATTAAAAACATTCCCAACAAACAGAATTCCTGGACTGAATGGTATCAGGGGGGGAATTTTACCATGCCTTCAAAGCAGAATTAACATCTATTCTTCTCAAACTATTCCAAAAAAATTCTCAAGGATGGAAGATTTCCAAATTCATTTTATAAGGCCAGAATTGTTCTGAATTCAAAACCTGATGAGGTCATTACCAAAACGAAAATTAGAAGCCAGTACCCCTGATGATGAGCAAAATCCTCAACAAAATATTAGCAAACCAAATTGAGCAATACATTAAAAATATCATACACCAGCCAAAACTGGTTTGGTTCAGTGGATAGTGCATCAGCCTGCAGACTAAAAGGTCCCAGGTTCGATTCCAGTCAAGGGCATGTACCTTGGTTGCTGGCACATCTCCAGTGGGGGATGTGCAGGAGGTAGCTGGTCCATGTATGTTTCTAGCTCTCTATCACTCTCCCTTTCTCTCTGTAAAAAATCAATAAAAATTATTTTTAAAATATATATCATACACCAGGATGAAGACAGATGTATTCCTGGAATGCAAGATTGGTTCAGTATCCACAAATCAATTTAATGTGATACACCAGATGAACAAAATGAAGGATAAAGTTTTATGATCATATCAGAAGATGCAGAAAAAGCATATGACAAAATCTAGCATCCATGTATGTTAAAAACTCTCAGCAATGTGGGAACAGAGGGAATATACCTCAACATAATAAAAGCCATATATGACAAACACACAGTTAACATTGTACTTAATGTAAGAAAGCTAAAAACATTTTTCTTACAATCAGAAATAAGACAGGCATGTTCAATTTCACCACTCTTATTCAACATAGTATGGAAGTCCTATGCTCAGCAATTAGACAAGAAGAAGAAATAAAGGGCATACAAATTGGAAAGGAAGAAGTAAAATGTTATTATTTGTAGACTAGAGGCCCAGTGCATGAAATGTGCATGGAG
The DNA here is from genome assembly GCF_014108245.1 of Pipistrellus kuhlii. Lineage (NCBI taxonomy): Eukaryota > Metazoa > Chordata > Mammalia > Chiroptera > Vespertilionidae > Pipistrellus > Pipistrellus kuhlii. The sequence continues at coordinate 102,432,901 of NW_023425529.1, read as the reverse complement.
TGGAGGGTGTCCCTCAGCCTAGCAGGTACTGTCTCCAATCTGGGACCCCTTGAGGGATGTCCAACTGCCTGCCTTCCTTATCGCCCCTAACCACTTCTGCCTGCCAGCCTGATCACCCCCTAACCACTCCACTGCTAGCCTGATTGATGCTTAACTGCTCCCCTGTCAGCCTGATTGCCCCTATAGACCTGGTCACCCCTAACTGCCCTCTCCTGCAAGTCTGGTTCCCTCCAACTGTTCTCCCCTGCAGGCATGGGTCCCCCAAACTGCCCTTCCCTGCAGGCCCTGTTGCCCCCAAATTTCCTCCTCTGCCAGCCTGGTCACTCCTAACTGCCCTCCCCTGCAGGCATGATCGCCCCCAACTGCTCTCCCTTGCAAGCCTGGTTTCTCCCAACTGCCCTTCCTTGCAGGCTTGGTCCCTCCCAACTGTCCTCTCCCACCATCTTGTGGCAGCCATCTTATGTGTTGCAGTGATAGTTGATTTGCATATTACTCTTTTATTCAATAGGATATAGGCCTGGTGCAAGGGTGGGGGGCCAATTGATTTGCCCTGAAGGGTGTCCTGGATCAGGGTGGGGGTTCCCTTGGAGCATGGGGAAGCCTGGGTGAGGGGCCTGTGGTGGTTTTCAGACTGTCCATGCCAGCCGGTGTCTGGAATTTATTTATCTATAATTGAAACTTTGTAGTTTTGAGCAGAGCCAAGCCTCCTGCTTACTCCGTGGCCGCAGCCATTTTTGTTGGGATTTATTTGTCTTCTATAACTGAAACTTTGTAGTCTTGATTGGAGGTCTGGGCCTGCCAGGGTATACGGAAAGCTTGGCTTTCTCCATTGCGGGGGAAACCCACCCCTCCTGCTCTCTCCATGGCCGCAGCCATTTTGGTTGGGTTAATTTGCATACTTGCTCCTGATTGGCTGGTGGGCATGGCTTGTGGGTATAGCGGAGTGATGGTTAATTTGCATATTACTCTTTTATTAGATAGCATGACATGATACTAAATATAGAGAACTCTAAAGATTCCACCAAAATACTACTATAACTGATAAATAAATTCAGCAAAGTAGCAAGATTCAAAATAAATATTCAGAAATTATTTACATTTTTATATACCCATAATAAACTATTAGAAAGAAAAACTAAAATACAATCCAATTTGCAATTGCATTTAAAAAATACCTAAGAATAACTTTAACTAAGGAGGTAGAAGACCTATGCTCAAAAAATTATAAGACATTGAAGAAACGAAATGAAGAAGATACCAATAAATGGAAGCATATACCATGCTCACAGATAGAATTAACTTTGTTAAAATGTCTATACTACCCAAAGCAATATATCTATAGATTTAACGCAATTTCTAACAAAATACTAATGTAATTTTTCACAGAACTAGAACAAATGATTCAAAATTTTATGTAGAACCACAAAAGACCTTAAATAACTACAGCCATGCCCTGGAAATATACCTTGCCAGAGGCAGGTGTGTTGTCATCCTAACCTTCAGCTCAGGTGCCAGGGGGTGGGTTTCATTATCTAAATCCAACCAAGCACCAGAAACAAACACAATTGTCCTGGCCCACCCAAAAGTGAAAATTACAAAGAAGCCACAAAAATGCACATAATATCCTTTACTTTGGGCTTTAGTAAAACTTCCTGGTATTTTGCTGTAAAAAATAAATGCACTATATTGGCTCTGGGTTGCTGTCTTTCCATCAGAGGACAGCTGTCCCACCCAGCCCCAGCTTTTTCCTTCTATCTCTGTCTCTGTCTCTTTCTTTAATTTTTCTCAATCCCCAGCTGCTCCTACTCAGGAACTGGACTGCTCTTGAGCTGCACTGGATATGAAAAAGAGAGAAATATTTATATAGGTAATTATAAAAGATGTAAAATATAACATAGGGAGCATAGTCTAAAATATTGTAATAGCTACATATGGTGCCATTTGAGTACTTAAAATATTGGGAGGGGGAGGACGATTTTGTAAAGTATATCATTGTCTAAACAGTATGCTATATGCCTGAAATAGCTTATTTAATAAAGAGGGAATATGCAAATTGACTATCACACTGTCACAAAGATGGCAGTGTCCATAACCACAAGATGGTGGCACCCAGTCCCCTCAGTCCCGCCAGAGTCCTACAGTCCTTTCAGCCCAGCCAGGCGGGTGGCAGGCACATGGTGCAGCTGAACCACCCTCAGCCCCCCAGCTGCCCAGGGCCAGCCTGAGGCTCAGGCAAGCCTCAGATGGTGGCTTTCCAGCTGATGCCCAAGGCGCAGACAAGCCTTGGATAGCAGCTGCCCAGCCACCCAGAGCTGCCCGAGGCTCAGGTAACCAGAGCCAGCAGAGGCTTGCACTACCGGCAGTGGCAGCAGCAGAGGTGTGATGAGGGGGTCGCCTTCCCCTGATCATTGGGTTGCCTCCCACCCCTGAGGGCTCCCAAACTGTGAGAGGAGGCAGCTGGGATGAGGGACCCTCTTTCCAGTGCATGAATTTTCATGAATTGGGCCTCTAGTGTATATGTGTGTGTGTGTGTGTGTGTGTGTGTGTGTATATATATATATATATATATATATATATATATATATACACACACATATAAAATCAGCACCCACTAATAATAAATACTCTAAGCAATCTACAATACATAAGGAAACTTTTTCAGTCTGATCAAAGCATCTGTGAAAAAACCTGGAGCTAACAACACATTTAATGAAAAGACTGAACATTTTCTAAGACTGGGAACAAGGTAGGATGTCTGCTCTCTTCACTTGAGTTCAACATTGCCAAAAAAGAAAGAAAAGAAGGAATAAATGACACAAAAAATGGAAGGAAGGAAGGAAGGAAGGAAGGAAGGAAGGAAGGAAGGAAGGAAGGAAGGAAAAAAGAAGATTGAAAAGGAAGTAGTAAAACTGTCCTTAAACAGCACCATTTACAATGTCATCAGAAACATGAAATACCCAGTGATAAATTCAACAAAATGTTGTACAATCTGGTCACTAAAAACTATAAAACCCTTTTGAAAGAATTATCTAAACAAATGAAGAGATACACTGTTTATAGATTGAAAGATTCAATATATATTTAAAATTTTTAATTGTGATAAAATACACATAATATAAAATTTACCATTGTAACCGTTTCCAGGTGTATAGTTCAGTGGTGCATGCACAATGTGCAACCAATCTTCAGAGCACTTTTCATCTTGCAAAACTGAAACTCTATACTCATTAAATAGTAACCCCTCATACTGTCTCCATCAGCCCCTGGTAAGCAACATTCTCTATTCTCTTTCTAGATACTTCATGTAAGTGAAATTATGCAGTATCTGTCTTTTTGTGACTGGCTTATTTCACTTAACAGAAAATCCTCAAGGTAATCTATGTTGTATCATGCACCAGAACTGCCTGATTTAATGCATTTCTAGTAAGTTCTCAGTAGATTCTTTTGCTACTGGTTTGTGGCTCACACTAGTTTAATTTAATTCTGACAAACACCTATGAGGAAGATACTATTATTTTCCCCATTTTAAACATAAGGAAACTGAGACAAAGACTGAATGTGGGTTTGCCCTCCTCTTTCCCCAAAGGAAGTGGTAAGGCTGGATTTGAACCAAGGCAGTCTGACACTAGTTTTGGATTTTAAATGCTACACCACACAGTGTCCTATATAATTAATTCCACCAAAGAAATCTTATACACTTAAGACAGCATCCTGGCAAACTTATTGCCATCTACTATAGTTTTAAAGATATTATCCCCAGAAGGCAGCAAACATTTCAGAGTCAGTGAAGTAAGCTATTGGCAAAATCTTGGTTAGAAAAAGAATAGTCATTGTGATGTCTTTCAAATTAAGTTAGAAACTAAAAAAGGTAGAAGTTAACATAATAAGTGGTTAAACCTTATAAACCTTCAAATCTTTCTGGAATTTTAAGGTTTAATCCTGAATGTGGATTACTATTTGCACTGAATTGAAAAGCTTTTTAAATCTATTTACAGTTTTCTCTTCTGGCTTCCTACTAGGCTGAGCAGGTCAAAACATGTTACTTAAACTCAACAGAAAACATTTCCAAGTTGAGTTTAGTTACTATGGAGTCTACAATTTCAGGCATAGTGGACAGACAGAACATATCCTAGATCTAATGACTGTGATTTTTAACCTAAATGGTATCTGATATGCTCTAAATGTCTATAGTCCTTTTTAAAACTAACGTCAAGGCAACATTAATCCATCATGGAGACAGTTAAAAAAATAAAAATGAATAAAAACGAAGAGAAAAACATATATTCCTAAACGGAATTCTTGGATTGGAACCTGGATTCATTGCCCGTTGGAGTCAGAGAATGAATCCACGGACAGAAGATGGAATAGAAAAGGTGGATATTTGTTAAAGAACAGGTACAGACTTCCATGCAGGGAGGAGAAGAGCCCCACAGAACTCCCACACAGGAAGGGGGAAGGGTCCCACTGAGTCCCTTTCCCCATGGCCTATAAAGGCTGAGATCCTGGTGCCTTGATATCCCCTCTGATTGGTCACTATTTCCTTAGACTGGTTACTATAGTAACTCCTGGGCTCAAAGGTTGAACCTCACATGAGACATGTGAGGTTGTCCTCCTGTCCCCCCACACCCCTTCCTTATTGTTTTCCTGTTCCCTTTGGGATTTCTTCTTCTGAATGAGTGAAGGGCTTCCTTCCCTTTATTTTGTAAATATAGATCTTTTGCTGTTCCCAGCTCCCTCCCTCTACGGAAATGTACCTGTTGCAGCTTTTCAGCTCCCCTAGTCTAAGGAAATAGAGTAGTACCTTCTGTTGCTCTGCAGCCCTGTGCTTCCTCCATGGTCCCCTTAAATTCCAAAATTTCTCAAATTCCTAAAACCTCTTTTTCACTCCCCCAAAATTCCTGTTTCACTATCAGAATGTCTGAAGTTAGATGGATCTTCAGAAAATCCTCTACAAGTCTGCTTTCTCCAACAACTTGTCAAAGGAAAGAACAACATGTGAAGGGATCAATGTATGTACATGCATGATATAAATGTGTCTTTGTTAGTTTGTAACTATTTCACAGCATCAGTAACAGATGACACAAGAATTGGAAGATTATCACTGCATCTCTATCCATTTCTCTATGTCAAAGGTTAGGGAAACTCCCCTACTTGTGTTGTTCAGTCTCTAGTAACTGGTGGTCAAGAAACAACTCTTTCAACCTAATTTAAGTCCCTTTAGGTGTTAGTTTCATTGCACTGACATTCTTTGTTGTGGTTGTTGTTGTTCTGGTGGGAGGCCGTCCTCTGTATTGTAAGATGCTCAGCAGCACCCCTGGCCTTGCCTCTGCATGAGAGGAGCAGCTGCTCCAAAGCCCCACTTGAGAGCATGAGAAAAATCAAGACATTGCAAGCGTCCCCTAGGCTGGATAAGCGCACTGTCAGTTGTGAGAACCACTGATTTGGACCCATTCATCTTCTCTATTTAAATCTCTGCCACAAGGGCAAGGCCATGCTTTACAGATCTTGGAAATAATCATTAAGTAATTAATAATTAATTAATCCCTTGGGCTTCCACCCCCCCCCCCTTTAGAGTGTTAACATAAAAACATTATAACCTGTAAAGAATTTTTGTGAGATTATTTGAGCCAAACTGTCTAGAACTGCTGGGAAGCAGAACCTCCATGGATTGGGATAATGCTCCTGAGAATGGAGGTTTTTCACCTTGTTTTATACATTACAATCAAAGGAGGAGATGTAAATGTGTTACATGAAATCCATTGGTGATAGATTAGGGAGGCGGGAGAAAGCAAAGGCTGGAGGTGAGGGGGAACATCTGGAAATGGATAAAAAGTAAAATGGTGGATACATACTTCTTTTACTTAGATGGGTACAAGATAGTTAATAGTGAACAATTAACAGGAGGACAATAACAATGAAGGAATTTATTGGTTTCACCCTGACACCCACAGGCATTTGGCTGTGCCCCAGGGGTCCAGAAAAGGGAAGTTACAAGTTACTCTGACATTTCATAGGTATGTTATCTTAGATGCAAAAAGACAATAGGCTCAGTTAAGGTAAAGACTGACTTTTGTCAGAGAAGATATGGGCCTACAAGAAAGCCCTTTTCTGGAACCAGACATCTGACCAGTGAGTTTTCCCCTGGGGGACCAGTTCGAGCTCAGGCCTGCCTTTAGGGTCAGAAGTAGCTGATCACTACTTAGGCAAATTGTTTGCCTCAGTTCAGGACTTTCTGCAGGTGGAAGTCAAAACGACTGACTGGTGTGTGAATGTGAGTGCTAGAGCCTGCGTGAAGCAAGAGCTACCTTGTGTTGTCCTGTGTCTGTGTTAACTCAGAGGGGATTACACAGTCTGACTGCAAACATGGGAGGTAGCTCCTCTAAACCTGCTGCCTTAGAATGTATGCTAGAGGATTTCAAGGCTTCTGCTCCAGGCGCCTGAAGGAGTCTAGGAGTCTGTGGGGTCACTCTGTCTGTGCCGGGAGTTGTTGGTCCAGCCGCTACCCTCATTCCATGAGGAAGATGCTCGCTGTGTCTCCCCTGTGCTGTCGGGCGCTGCCCAGAAGTTGGCAAGCAGAGGGCTGGCAGCATCCCGGAATTTTGCAAATGATGCTACATTTGAAATTAAGAAGTGTGACCTTCACCGGCTGGAAGAGGGCCCTCCTGTCACCACAGTGCTCACTAGTGAGGTTGGGCTCAGATACTACAGGATGATCCAGACTGTTCACCGAATGGAGTTATAGGCAGATCAGCTGTATAAACAGAATATTATTGGTGGTTTCTGTCACTTGTGTGATGGTCAGGAAGCTTGTTGTGTGGGCATGGAAGCTGGCATAAATCTCACAGACCATCTGATCACAGCCTATCGGTCTCATGGCTTTATCTTTACTCGTGGGTTTTCTGTACGAGAAATTCTCACAGCTTACAGGACGTAGAGGCGGCTGTGCTAAAGGAAAAGGAGGATCAATGCATATGTATGCCAAGAATTTCTACGGGGGCAATGGCATCGTTGGAGCTCAGGTGCCCCTGGGAGCTGGGATTGCTCTGGCCTGTGAGTATAATGAAAAAGATGAGGTCTGTTTGACTTGGTATGGCGATGGCGCTGCTAACCAGGGTCAGATACCTGAAGCTTACAATATGGCAGCTTTGTGGAAATTACCTCGCATTTTCATCTGTGAAAATAACCGCTATGGGATGGGAATGTCTGTTGAGAGAGCAGCAGCCAGCACTGATTACTACAAGAGAGGCGACTTCATTCCTGGGATGAGGGTAGATGGAATGGATGTCCTATGTGTCCAGGAGGCAACAAAGTTTGCAGCTGCCCATTGTAGGGCTGGAAAGGGGCCTATACTAATGGAGCTGCAGACACAGTTACCATGGACACAGCATGAGTGATCCTGGAGTCAGTTACCGTACACGAGAGGAAATTCAGGAAGTAAGAGTGACCCTATCATGCTTCTCAAGGATAGAACAGTGAACAGCAATCTTGCCAGTGTTGAAGAATTAAAGGAAATTGATGTCGAAGTGAGGAAAGAAATTGAGGATGCTGCCCAGTTTGCTACAGCTGATCCTGAACCACCTTTGGAAGAACTAGGCTATCACATCTACTCCAATGAGCCACCTTTTGAAGTTCGGGGTGCAAATCAGTGGATTAAGTTTAAGTCCATCCGTTAATGGGAGACTGCATGTAGTGGATGGCCAAATCTTCAGTGGGCTGTTTGACAGCAACTGTGAGGAACTCTTGTTCTCACCCATAGAATGTATGTGGATTAAGGTAGTAATTGCATGCAGTTTATACAGTATTGCATTAAAGTTTATGTTAGATTTATATAGGTCTAAATAAGTAATACTTTGCTTAACCTTCAGATTATTTCCTTATAACAGTTCTATTTGATCTAGTTTTTACACTGTTTTAACAAGTAATTTTTGGTTATTGAAAGGAAAAACAATTCTTTGTATGCCTGTCCATTCTGCCACCTTATTGTTGGGAGGGAGAGGAGGGGCTCATTCCCCTGTCTGGCCCAACCCCACAGCTAACAACAGTATACATTAATGCACACACACAGCAATAAAACAACATTTACTATAACCAGGCAGTGAGTAGAAGGACAGTTCCATTTTTAAATAGGACTACTTCACATCATTTCAGAGGTCAAATAACTTTAAGTGCAATTAACCAATTACTATTAACTTATAACCTAAAACAGTGATTCCCAGCCTTTCTGTTAAAACGCCCATTGTTTTATCTTTGCAGCAAGTACTATATAGAATGTGCTGATGTTTTTCATTGAAGCAAATTAAAATTCATTTTTAAGAATTCCATAATACTCTGGATGCCAAAACTGTGGCTCACATTACTGTTCTCACAATACATACCATTCTACTCACCTTTAACATGTTGATAAAACAGGCATAAAACGTGAAAGCCAATGAAAACATTTTATTAACTATTTAGAACTTCACGTTTTTAAATTGTTCATGGTAACTTATATGTGTCTGTATGAGAAACTTTTAACAACAAAGATGTCCTCTAATTCTTTAGAACTTTAAGTTTTTAAATTATTCGTGGTGTTTTATGTGTGTCTGTATGAGAAATTTAACAACAAAGATGTGAGCTCCTTGCTCCCTCTGTCCCCTGGCTTTGCTGGCTGATTCAGCCTCACCTTGGGTTGCTGGGCCCCCTGACTTTGTCTTCTGTCCTGGGAGACTGCACTTCAGAGCCTGCAGAGGAGCCCACCACTACAAAACAAAAAGAAAAGTCTTCTTTAGAGTTAAAAGAAAACTTCGCAGAATACTTTAGAAGCCCTATAGCAAAAAGCATAGTATATAATTCTAGATTTCCTATCATATTGTAAAAACTTAGTTAAAATAGAAAAGTATGTTCTTTTCACACATGGAAGTGACATTTGTGCCCCAGCAGGAGTGGGATATTGTCTTAGAGGTATATGCAGCCGTGCTGATCTATTCAGAACAGCCCATTTTCAGGTGGGAACCAGAATGTAGGCTGCAATTTGAAGACGTTTTGGTGTAGCTCGGAATGGGAAAGTGCTCATTTCGCCTTCCTGCTTTTCTTACAGAGCCTTCAGCTTCTGTCACCGCTTGGCTTTACTCCCAACTTGAACCTGGGAAAACTGCAGAGTTTAGAGTTTTCTAAGCCATAGAAAAAGGAATTAAGTTCAATGAAGGGAGAAAGGTAGCAGCAGTTTGTTTTCTACTATATTTAAAAGCATAATCACATGAAAAAAGTTTTTCTCTATTGTACAAAGTGTTCTGAGGCTGTTCTTACTGCAGACCAAGGTGTCTGAGTTCTTCCTGAGTGATGTCATTAAGAATATCAGAAAGTTTGTAATCTTCTTTAACAATCTGAAATAAAGATCAAATAGAATTGTTTTGGGGGGTTATGTTTAAATTTACCTTTTCAATAGTATTTGCATGTGCTCCTTGCATTTGCAACCAGTCTACAAGCTTTTGATATGTTCTCTGCCCATAAGATGATGCTGGGTTCTCTGTAGTAATTAGAAGTTTGTTTTATTGTATATTGATGTATAACAACAAAACTTCAACAGTGACAAGGAAATAAAAAAAGAAGAAGAATTTTAAGAAGGGCCCAGACCACTTCCTGTAATGCAGATGTCTCTATGCGAAATCAGGGGTCACCAGCTTATGGCTGAGGATGGGAACCATGAGTGTTTGTTGATATTTTATGTCTCTTTGTTGTTTAATTTGTTTAAAGATAAGGCAAGTTCCACTTTGGGGGAAGCTCTGTGTGTGTGGTAAGGCTGAACATGTGATAGAGATTGCAGGATGTCCCAGCAGCTGCCAAAAATCCTTATTCTTGGGGATCATCCTGCTCTTTCTGTCAGGGTATTAGCCTGCCAGAAACTTAGCTAGTGAGATTTCAGTCTTTATGTCTGTAAAGTAGGGACTTTAATTTTCTCTTCCCTAATTTATGATTTTCTATGCTGGGTTAAAATTTTAAGATTCTAAGGTTAATTTAAAAGTGTAAAAATTATAAAGGTTTCAACCCAGGAAGGTTTGAAACAGAGTCCAGCTAGTTCCAAGAGTGCTTGTGATTAACAAACCATCACCCTCCCCATAAGAGGCAAAGTAGGAGGGGAAATGGAGAGAGAGAAAAAAAAAGAAAAAAAAAAAGCCCGAGGTTTCCAAAGGGCAGAATGGGAGGCTTGTACTCACTCAGCTTGGCAGGGCAGAGAAATTTGCAAATCCCCACCCAATATCACATCCATTAAACATCCAGTTGTCATATTAGCCAGGACGTCACAGGGACTGGAAGTGGGTGGCCGCCCCTGCTTGTGACGTTACAAACCTGCATAGGCCAGCCTCGGTGAAAATGAAGCTGGCTAAAAAGCAGTCACAACTTTGCAGCTTCTTTGCCAGCTTCTTTGCCAGCTACTGTGAGCAGTAGGTATGTCCTCCCAGAATTTTCTCTGAGACATTCAAAGTATATCGTATCTGTGATGTTACTAAAATATAAAAATTTAATAGCCAAACTGAAAATAATTAATTCTGTTTTCAAGACCAAATCTTTAATGTTACAATTGGTTTAAGTTTTAATAACATTTAAATTGGGAATATTTGACTTGAAATTACATAAGGAAGTAAGCTATGTAGGCTGGGTTGGGTAACAAGATTAATGCTTCCATGACAATGGGTGGTTCTTGCTCTGGGGCATATGACTCCGAGACAGAAAGGGCAACCAAGGTTATTGGTCAATAAAATGCTTTAGGTAATAATTGGCTTTAAAATCTCAAAGTAGTTAAGATATAATTAATACCCTGTTTCCCCGAAAATAAGACAGTGTCTTTTATTAATTTTTGCTCCCAAAGATGCAAAAGATCAGGGGATGTCTTATTTTTCCATGAAGAAGAATATGGTACACATTTATTGTTAAATGAAAATAAAGGACATTTATTACCTGTATTCGGTACGGTAGTATGGTAGTTGTCAACACAAACCAGACAAACTGTGAATCCTACAGTATCAAGAATTTACTCATTTATTCAATGACAATCATGTCATCATCTTCTGGAACATCATCATAACAATCCAATTCCTGAATTTCCTGGTGAATTTCTTGTGACTCCATTTCTTTCAGAATCAATGAACCAAATCTCTCATGTTTAGCCTACAGGGGCCTTATTTTCGGGGGAATGCCTTATATTTCACTCAGAAGGAAACCTGTAAGTAGGTCTTATTTTCGGAGAATGTCTTATTTTAGGGGAAACACGGTAGATGTAACTAAAATGAAGAATTTAGATAAAGCTTTTCAGTAATAATTATAAATGTTAATAAAAGTCCTGTCACTCAAGAGGAGCCTGATTGTGCTCTCTATTGGAGGAAGGGGTCATTTCTCTTTCTCCCTGTAAAAGCAGAGAAGCTTAAAAGAAAACAAGGACAATGAGACCTTTGTCCTGCCTTCCCCTACCTATGCGACCCAGGGACAATCTGAAGGAATAGCCAAGATGGTGAATTACAATCCCAGCCTCCCCTTGGGAGGAGAGTGATCTTGATAAGGCTCCAACTGCTGTGAGGCCAACTGTGCCATTAGAAACCAGCTTTTCTAGGTTTCAAAATGAATTGAAGCAGTAAAAAAGAGTTAAAAACTGCTGGAAGACTTAAGTGGCTCAGCTGACTAGCTAGACCAAAAGAAGGGAGAGTGATTTGAAAGTCAGCTCTGGCTATCTGGGAAAGGGAGCACCTGGTTGGCCCTGGTATGCTTCCAGCAGTTGTAAGATTTCCAAACCCATAAGCCCCAGTGGGACTCGGAACCTAAATAAGGCCTTCAATATTCAGCAAAGCAAAGAAGAAGGGCCTTCTGAATTTTACCAAGACTAAAAGATCAAATGAGAAAGTACTTTGGGCAAGACCCTGAGGACTTGTTGGGCCAAGAAATATTATAAATTACATTTTGTCACCAATAGTTGGCCTGACATCTCAAGAAAATGCTAACATAATGTTCACAATTATAAATCAAGTGACCAAGGGAAGGGCTGGCCCAGAGAGCCAGCAACAGAAGCCACAACAGTAATCTTCAATGTTATCTCTAAGGAAGAATGTAGCAGTTTAAATCCAAGTAGCCAGAGCCTGCTCCCTCTCTCTCTAGCCTCATATGCCCTTACATATTTTTCCAAAAGTCTTAATTAACTTAAAGGCTTTGGAGCATTGCGGGGTTAAATGATAAACATCTAAATATTTTTTCAAAAACCTGAAACATTAACCACTAGACAAGTTTTAATTTGCCTGTTCTTAGATTTTATTATAGAAAAATCTCTTGTACTTTGTTGAAGGTATGTTTTTTTTAAAGTAACAGTGTGTTTAAAATGTGTTTATAAATGTTAATATAAGATATACTGGCTGTTTACCTTTTGATAATCTAAAAATTAAGGTTTCTGAGAGTGAAGAATTCTAATACATTTAAAAATATATATATTTTTTATTGATTTTTCACAGAGAGGAAAAGAGAGGGATAGGTAGCTAGAAACATCGATGAGAGAGAATCATCGACCAGCTGCCTCCTGCATACCTACTACTGGGGATGTACCCGCAACCAATGTACATGCCCTTGACCAGAATCGAACCCAGGACCTTTCAGTCTGCAGACTGACGCTCTATCCACTGAGCCAAACCGGTTTTGGCTCTAATACATTTTAAAGAAAAAAAAGGTCTGTACAAGTTGCTGATGGCATGACAGAAAAAAAATTAAAGTAGAAATACTTAGTGCAAGGTCTAAGGCATGGTTTGCATTGTTGAAGGACATAGAAAGAAAATGTGAAGGCTAATTTGAAAGTGTGAAATTTGTGAAGGTTGTGTATGTAATGAAAATAAAAAAAGAAATATTAAAAGAAAATTGATTAAATAATACAGGCCAGTAAGCCAGGACAAGCAGAACAGGGAAACTGAGATATTTAAACAGCAATTTGAAACCATCTAGAAAATTCTGTCTTCCCTAAACCAGGGACATTTAAGAGTCAATGATTTGCATTTTCCTCCCTAAACAGAGGGTAAATAGCGTATGCCAAAGTATTCAGGAAGACTGATGGGAGAAATCCAATCAGTGTCATTTGCTATCCACACCCAAGGACAAATGAAGTTAGAAAATAAGCATTATTTTGGTCAGTTCTTTTCTAGTAAAATAATTGTTATATTAATCAGGTATTTAATAAAAAGACCATCTTTTAATTACTATAGGAATTGAAGTTTTGCTGGTCTATGTTCCTGTCTTGCTGGAAACCAAATCAGTTTCACTGAAAAAGAGATGTTGACAGGAAGCCAGGAAGTCTGGTCAACAACCTTAATTGCTCTAACTAACCTTTAGTTGAGATTTTGTTAGCTGAAGCAGAATCTACCTTGTCCGTGAAAGTTTCTGTTATTTCCTGCCTAAGGGCTACATGTAAATTTCTGTTTATGTTGCTTAAGATGTCTTCCCCAAAGCCTCAATAAAAGGGGATGGCAGGGCCAGAGCAGTAGTAGTTCTCCCACTAGAGTTGGACTACCGCCTGGCCCCCCAAATCACCAAATTGAATTTCTTCAAGTCTCTTCATTTGTGTGCAGCCCTTCTCCAGAAGCTGAACCCTGAATTGGAACTCTTTCTACGCGGGCCGTGAAAGACAGTCCTATACTGTCTAATACAATTTAATATTTAATATTTTGGTAAAATCAAGTTTGACAACCTTCAAGGGTTTGAATTAAAAAAACACACACACAACTTTCTCTTGATCTAGAATTGACTTTAAATCATCCCAATAGGCTCTAAAATGCCTCAAATGTTTGTTTTCTCTCTCATGAAGGAAAATTTTATCCTAAAGGTACATAGGAACCTTTGTCAAATACAGTTATAACTAATTGTTATTAGTTATTATATTACAGAATGTTGGGCTTTACAGAAAAGACAACATTCCATGTCATCTGCATTATAATGAAATCCATAACCATGTCATTTTAAATTTCTTTTTGTCATTTGGAGATAGTTACTGTTTTGTTATAATGCATTTGGAAAATATTACATCTTTTGAAGAATCAATAGAAAGGACTGGCCAGGAAAATCAGAAGATCTTAAAGCAGGTCAGTGTATTTTTCTCCCTATATTATCCCTCTAAAATTTAGCAATTCTTTAATGAATCCTGGCAATGCATTATTATTGAATGTATAAATTCAATAAATCTGGTTTCCATGGTTTGCAGAGAACTCCATTGCGATAGCCAGAGAAAACTGTACTGGTGTCATGAACTCTGTCCCCAGGACTGGTGCTTGCAAGTTTGTATGAGACAGAAATACAATACTAGAGCAAGTTCTTTTTGTTACTTCAAGTATACTCAATGTTATTAACATTTTAAATGAGTATATTATATCCAGGCTTCCAGCATAATTGATGTAGCTTTTTAGAGTTATTGTGAAGTGGGCAAGACACTTAACCTGCCTCCAAGTACTATGTAATAGGAGTCATTCTACATTTTGATAAAGAGTAATGGTGTGAGGTAGAAAGAATGGTCTCTAGGAAGTCAGAGGAATCATGACACTGACACTTGCTAAATGTAGCTTTCTCTTAATCTGTATCAGAGTATCTCACTCAGTATCTGTGTTGGAGACAAGCCTAATAATATTGTAATACTTGTCACCTTACCTCAGTTCTTAGGTGTGAACAAACTAGATTGTAGGAAAGTACTTTTGCATACTACTAAGAACTATACTAACTCTATTTCATACTAATGAGAACATAATGATATTGTAGAGGTTATTTTCCTTATATTTTAGAAGCATGGGCACATCAAGCCCTAAGTCATATCATTTTAATCATGAAAAATCAGAAATAAGAGAAAACAGAATGGATGTTTCTATATACTTTTAGCATTGTTTGAATCAGTTTGGGCTGCTATAACAAAATACCACAGACTGGGTGGCTTATAAATAACAGAAATTTATTTCTTACTTTCCTGGTGGCTGGAAAGTCCAAGATCAAGGCACCAATAAGCAAACTTGACCTCTGGTAAGAGCCTGCTTCCTGGTTCAGTCTTTTTCCTGTTTAAGTCGCAAGGTGAAAGAGGTGAAGGTTCTCTCTGGGGTCTCTTTTATAAGGGCACCAATCCCTATCATGAGGGCTCCATCTTCATGGCCTAAATCACTTTTCAGATGCATACCCTCTAAAACCATCATCTTGAAGGTTACAATTTCAACATATAATATGAATTTTAGGCAACAAAAGCAGTCAGTCTATAACAAGCATTTTAATGCAAAATAATTGTGTAAAATTTCCAAGGAGCTAATCTCGCCAGCTTGTCCGTATGCCTTTTCACCCAGTTTCCCTCACTGGGGTTTGGTCACTGGAAAGGCATTCTCTTGCTGTGAAATGGACAAACTGGTGCATGTGAAGATGAACAATGGCGTTCTAAAACCAGAGCAGTTTTGCTCTGAGAAAACATGTCAGGTCAAATTTCTCTGAAGCCTGCAAAAATATTTCTTTACATGTGGAAGACCAACACAGTGTATTGTTGCTACTGGCCCTCACCCAGTTCCTTGCCATGGAGTAGAATTAGCCAACAGGAGACAGATCTCTCCAGAGGCCACCCAAAGCCAGAGATTTGCCACCAGCAGCACTAGCTAGAGAAAAGAGTGCTTTGAACACACAAGCCTTGCATTTGAATGAACTTGCATCTGCATTCTATCCAATACATCTATTCTCTATTTAGTATATATTTAAATTGATTCTACTATATTCCTAGATATTGTTTGCTTGTGTGTGGTATTTTAATCCCATTATTCTCTTCTGGCAGAATGGTCCTAGTGATTACCTGTGATAGATAGTTTTTAAAATCCCAAGGATTGTAAGAATAGGCACAGCAGTCAAATAATCATAGTCTTTAGACATAAATTATTACAAAATAAACAAATCCATACTTTAAACTTTAAAGTTTAAAGCAATGAAAAAGATTACATATTAAATTAACCTACTGTGCATTGAGAGAACTTCAGAAATCTTAAATTGTACTTAGTATTCATTAAAATGAGAATTATTACTATTTGTTAAAGTAAGTCCATGCTGTTTTGGCAATATCATTTAGCTTCAACCCACAGCTATTAAATTACTCTTTGTTGCTTTCAGTGAAGCAGAAATGCCCGCACCATTTTGAATAATTCTGAAGTAAGTTTCCAGAAATGCTTAGTGAAATAAGATATACTTACTAGAGTTTTCCAATAAGAAACTTCATAACCTTAAAGTAGCACTGTCTTTGAACTGAAACAATTAGGGATGTCTCCAATGAGATAAAGAATGTGGTTGTAAAAGCTCATTGGAGGTGTGTCTTATATTTGTTTATTTTGTTATTCAGAAATAATGAACTAAAAAAGAAAAATTTCAGTTAATTTTTTTCACTTGTGATGGAAGCTCTCCATTAAGCACACACACACATCTCACACACACACACACACACACACAACACACAAATTTATTAAGTACTGAATTTTATGTTGCACTATGATATATACTGAAACCTCCTGGACCAGGTCTTAGCCTTGTTATTGTGAAAGAAAAAAAAAAAAAAGGCCACATGCTAACCTGATAAGCTCAGGGAAGGCCTGCAAGGCAGTCTTACAAACTTAAAGACCTAAAGTAACAACAAAGGTCTGAAACTAAACTTTAACTAAAAGCAGTTATGGTGGGTAGTCAATTCCTAGGCTGGCATTTTCCCTGCCCAAGCTCAATTTTTACCTTAACTGAGCCTATTGTCTTTTTTGCATCTATGATAACATATCCTTGAAATGTCTGGGTAACTGTAACTTCCTATTTTCCAGACCCCTTGGGACACAATCTAATGTGCCTGGCGCTAGGACAGATACCACAAATCCCTTCATTGTTATTGTTATTATGTTAATTGTTGACTGTTAACTATCTAGTACCCACCTAAGTATGTGTCTATCATTTTACTTTTTATCCAATCCCAGAGGCCCCCCTCTCCACCCTGACTCCCTCTTTGCTTTTTCCTGCCTCTCTAGTCTATTGCCAGTGGATTTCATGTAACCCAACTACATCCTCTCCTTTGATTGCAATGTATGAAAATAGATGAAAGACCACCATTCTCTGGAGCATTATCCCAATCCGTTGAGGTTCTGTTTTGCAGCCGTGGCAGGTGCAGCGAGCTAGGATGAGAGGCAATGGAGCTGTGCGGGCCTGGCTGGGGCTCCTCCTCTGCCACCTGCTACTTCGGCATTGCTACATCCCCAGAGGGGTCCCAGATTGCAAGAGGGCACAGGCCAGGCTGGGAGACCCCACACATGAATGAATCCATGCACTGGGCCTCTAGTATATCAATAAAAACATTGCAGTTTGATAAGTGGTATAATAGTGGTACAATACAATAGACAGCAACAGCATTAATGGATGCTAATGTATGCATCTGGAAGATTGAGTGGCAGTTTACTATAGGAATAATGGTAAAGGTTACATTTTATAGATTTTTCCTCCCCTGTGTCTTAGGAAGCATTTCAAACCACTTGTTACACACCTGTTTTTTGATAGTCCTCAAATTAAACACATCCAAATCTAATCTCTTATCTTCTTAGCCACCTACCATATGAGCCTTCATCCACATATCAGTTCTTTCTTTGGACTTCCTAGTACCAGTTGCTGCCACCCCCATTCTCTTGATAATCTAATCTTTAAAATCTCATTCTTGATTCTTCTTTCTGATAACCAACCACGTCAGATTCTGAGATTCTCCCTTTAAATGTCTCTTGAATCCTCCCTTTAAATATCACTTGAATCCACACCATCTTGGTTTAAGTCATCAGTACGTTA
The DNA here is from genome assembly GCF_014108245.1 of Pipistrellus kuhlii. Classification (NCBI taxonomy): domain Eukaryota; kingdom Metazoa; phylum Chordata; class Mammalia; order Chiroptera; family Vespertilionidae; genus Pipistrellus; species Pipistrellus kuhlii. The sequence continues at coordinate 102,415,093 of NW_023425529.1, read as the reverse complement.
TCTCAACTGATGTCCGTAGCCCCGAGACAGCTCCACTAGTCCAGGCTTTCCATTTTCTGCACCTTCTATCCAACGTGCTTGGAGCCCTGAAAATAGATCTGTGGGTTTATCATGTGTTGGGCCTTGCTTTACATATATTAACTTATTTAGTCCTCATGCCAAATTGACTAGGTAGGAATGTTATTATCCACCCCAGTAACCGGTCCAAGTTGACACATCTAGTAGATAACAGAACAGGGATGCACCCCTACAGTTTGACTCCAGAGCCCATCCACCCATCACTTACTAGCCAGCATTGCCAAAGCACAGTCTTCTTAGAAAACCACCAGGGACTTCCCTTCGCCTGCAGAACACTATCGCACTTGTTAGAGCCTGGAAGGCTCTTGAAAGTTGGCCCTCAAACAGCTCTTTCATTTCCTCTCTGTAGCTCGGTTTTTTGCATTCAGTTTGTCCTAAGGACAAACACATGACCCTTTTAAAACAGTGCCTAGTGCCTGGTGCCTAAGGTACTGTTGACTCGTGCCCTCCTACCCAATCACTTATGGAATTGTATTGATTCTTACTTAAATATCTCTTGAATCTACACCTTCCTTTTCAATTAGTGGCTACTGTTATTATATGTGTCTGTTTTCTCACCAACTACAGGTTTCAGTAAAAAGTTAATCAGCAACTCTATGACATGCTGGGTCTTCTCTTTTTTTATTTGGCTAGGCTGTTCCCAGCCTGGAGTGTTCATTTTGGCTTATGCAAATACATTATCCTCAAATGACACAGATCTCCCCCACCTTCTTTCTGATTCATTTTCGGATCTCTAACCTAACATCTCTCCCTTCTCTGTTTCTCAACCAGTCTGCTCAAGCCTCTGGGATAGCCTTACACCATTCTGCTTTTGAGCAGACATGTGCAAATTCTCATAATCTTTTCCTTATTTGAGATAATAAACTTCTAGAAATTCAAGAGCATTATGTTTTCATATTTTTCTTTCCTGGGCCTAAGGTTAGTGACTTGTATTATTTTATACTTAATATTTACTAAATAATATGGGTAATATGAAAAATGATAGGTGAGCCAAAACCGGTTTGGCTCAGTGGATAGAGCGTCGGCCTGCAGACTGAAAGGTCCCGGGTTCGATTCCAGTCAAGGGCATGTACCTTAGTTGCGGGCATATCCCCAGTAGGGGGTGTGCAAGAGGTAGCTGATCAATGATTCTCTCTCATCGATGTTTCTAACTCTCTATCCCTCTCTCTTCCTCTCTGTAAAAAATCAATAAAAATATATTTAAAAAAAAAGAAAGAAAAATGATAGGTGAGCTCTGCAATCATCTGGATCATTCACTTGATAACTTAATGCAAAACTTGAGTAGAAAAATTAAACACCAGTAAAATTAAGAATGAAAAGGATAAAACATACCTCAAACATTTACATTTAAGTGTGATATTAGAATACACTAGGATCAAAATGTGTCTTAAGGTATAACATCTGCAAATAAAATAAGAGTTAATGGGCCGAAACCGGTTTGGCTCAGTGGATAGAGTGTCAGCCTGCTGACTGAAAGGTCACAGGTTCGATTCTGGTCAAGGGCATGTACCTGGGTTGCAGGCACATCCCCAGTAGGGGGGTGTGCAAGAGGCAGCTGATTGGTGATTCCCTCTCATTGATGTTTCTATTGTAACTCTCTATCCCTCTCTCTTCCTCTCTGTAAAAAATCAATAAAATATATTTAAAAAAAGAGTTGATGGGATAACGTGTATCTATAAAATATGCTATCTAATACAAGCTTATAGGATATTAAAAATCTATATTCACACTACAGATAAATTTTAAAACCTGCATTGTGGAGCATATAAAATTCTGTGTTTGGTTAGAGTTGGGTTGGAACAAATAACTTTGGGGATGAAGTGGAGCTACCCTAAATCCTTTATTAATTGCACATAAACACAACCATAACTAAATAAAGTGGAGCTTTGTTTCAGTCCTAGGAATCTTAAAAGTCTGAGTTGGAGAGGGGAGAAGGGGAGACTGTTATGTCCCCAGAGTGGATCCTGTAAAAGTGTGGTGATGAAATCAGAGGAAGGGAGGAAGGCAGGTTGAGAGAGGTTGCCAGGAGCCAGCCACCTGGGTACACTGGAATGCAGGTGCTGATAAGAGAAGTGAGCCACTGGGGGAACCAAGCCTAAGCTTTGAAGCCAAAGCAGAAAATCTTGGAAATGATCTAAGTGGTAGTGAGATAATTGAAGGTTTATGTAGGCTGTCCAATGATATCTTTGACTATTACAGAAGAGTGGGAAATGTGAAAAAATTGGTATACTCTTCTACCTGAGTTTGAGCACTTTTAGTCCAATGTTGACACAAGTTGAAAGAAACAAATAATCAATTATCAGACAGTCAGCTATTTCAGTCACATAGGACAGAATCTCCAGTCTTTCTAGGGTCATTCTATCATTTGTAAAATTAGAATGCATTTTGAAGTGTGTGTGTGTGTGTGTGTTTGTGTGTGTGTGTGTGTGTGTGTGTGTGTGTCTGGGAGGGGATCTTCTCTGATCAACATTCCTGTAACAGTGGTCTCAGTAGCTAAGGATTGTAGATAGCATATAGTGGCATTTTCAACCTGTGGGCTCACTTGGATCTGAATAGTAGAGCCTTTAACAGGATTGAATTAGAATTTATGGATCTGTTTTTTAAGAGAAACACATTAGGAAACCCAAGACCTAGATTTGAGTCCTGAAACTACTTCTTGTAGATGCCTTACAAAGTTTATGAAACTCTGCAGCATAGTACCTGGCACAGAAATAAATTTGGGTCTATTTTATTCTCTTTTCTCAGGTTTCTCTGGTGCTTAACAAATCACTAGATTTCTCTTGTCAACTGGCAAAAATAAGTGATAAAAGAAATAAATTGAGGAGCAGAAAAGTTAAGAATTTGAAATTTGAAGATCATATCCTAATATATAAAAACCCTGGGTCATAACATCTGGTAATGATGGAGATTCAACCAACTGGAAGTAGTCCTGCAGTCATGGCAACCCAGCGCTGACTGCTTTTGCTACAGGTTTGGTATCCCAAAACTGACTGCTGAAGGGGCTGTGAATCAGGGCCAGAGAGAGGCCTGAAGAGAGAAGTAGGGACTGATCTGTTGCCTCTGTGGCAGCTTTTGATCAGGACTTGCCTCTCTCTTTCTCTCTCAGTCTAGGCAGCAGCTACACCTCCATTTCTCTCCAGTCCTCCACCAAGGCTGCTGATCAGCCCCTCCTTTCTGATCTGGCCCCTTTGATAGGCCCAGAGATGCTGACTGGCATAAAAACTGACCAATCAGAACCAAATCTGGGTCAACTGTGTAGAGCCAATAGTTGACTAGAAGGTGGAGCTTCTGATGTTGACTGGCATAGAAACTGACTAATCAGAACCAAATTGACTGGTAGAGGAGGGCCGTTGGAGGCAAGATCAGACCTGCAGGAGAGGGCAGTTGTAGGTGAGATCAGGCTGGCAGGAGAGGGCATATGGAGAAAACCAGGCCTGAAGGGGAGGGCAGTTGGGGTTGAGATAAGGCAGGCAGAGGCAGTTGGGGGTGAGATCAGGCCAGCTGGAAAGAGCAGTTGGGGGATGAGATCAAGCCGGCAGAGGCAGTTAGGGTCGTGATCAGGCAGGCAAGCAGAGGGGTTAGGGGTAATCAGACAGGCAGGAAGAGGCAGTTAGGGGTGATCAGGCAGGCAAGCAGAGGGGTTAGGGGTAATCAGACAGGCAGGCAGAGCAGTTAGGAGCCAGCAGTCCCAGATTGTAAGAGGGATCTCCCCCAAAGGGTCCCCAATTAGAGAAGTTACAGTTGGGCTGAGGGAACCCCCCTTCCTCCATGAACAAATTTCATGCACTAGGCCACTAGTAGGAAATAATCAAGCAGATTTTACACTATTCAAAACTTCTATGATCATTTTAATATACAAAGTGCTTTACACTTTTTAAAATATTTTTTTAATCGATTTCAGAGAGGAAAAAAGAGGGAAAGAGAGATAGAAGCATCTATAATGATAGAGAATCATTGATGGGTGCCTCCTGCATGCCCTACACTGAGGATCCCTCAAACCAGGCATGTACCCTGACTGGGAATCGAACTATAACCTCATAAGCTGGGCTCAAAATGCTTGACTTTTTTTTTTTTTTTTAACATTTATTTATTTATTTTTACATATTTTATTGATTTTCCCCCCTCCCTCCCTCCCACACATACCCTCCCTCCCCAGAGTTTTATGTCCATTGGTTGTACTTATATGCATGGATACAAGTCCTTCAGTTGATCTATTATCTCCCCAAGATCCTCCTCCCCTCCCCGCTGAAATTTGACAATCTGCTTGTTGCTTTACTGTCTCTATATCTATCTTTTGGTTCATCAGTTTATAATGCTCTTTATTATCCACAAATGAGTGAGGTCATGTGGTGTTTCTCTTTCATTGATTGGCTTATTTCACTCAGCATGATGTTCTCCAATTCCATCCAGGTTGCTGCAAATTATGAGAATTCCTTCTTTTTTATGGCAGCATAGTATTCCATTGTGTAGATGTACCATAGTTTTTGGATCCAATCATCTGCTGATGGACACTTAGGCTGTTTCCAAATTCTGGCTATTGTAGATTGTGCTGCTATGAACATAGGGGTGCATATATCCTTTCTGATTGGTGTTTCTAGTGTCTTGGGATATATTCCTAGGAGTGGGATTACTGGATCAAATGGGAGTTCCATTTTCAGTTTTTTGAGGAAATTCCACACTGTTCTCCACAGTGGTTGCACCAGTCTGCATTCCCACCAGCAGTGCACGAGGGTTCCTTTTTCTCCGCAACCTCGCCAACACTTGTGGTTTGTTGATTTGTTGATGTTGGCCATTCTGACAGGTGTGAGATGGTACTGCATTGTTGTTTTGATTTCCATCTCTCGGATAATTAGTGACTTTGAGCATGTTTTCATGTGCCTTTTGGCCTTCCTTCTGTCTTCTTTTGAAAATATTCTATTTAGGTCCATTGCCCATTTCTTAATTGGATCATTCACCTTCCTTTTATTTAGTTGTATCAGCTGTCTGTAGATGTTGGAGATTAAACCTTTATCAGTGGTGTTATTTGCAAATATGTTCTCCCACACCGTGGGCTTTCTTGTTGTTTTGTTGATGGTTTCTTTTGCTGTAAAAAAGCTTTTTATTTTGATGTAGTCCCATTTGTTTATTTTCTCTTTAGCTTCCATTGTCCTAGGGGCAGTATCAGTGAAGAAGTTCTTTTGGCATACGTCTGAGATTTTGCTGCCTGTGGATGCTTCTAGTATTTTTATGGTTTCCCATCTGATGTTTAAGTCCTGTATCCATTTTGAGTTTATTTTTGCATATGGTGTAAGTTGGTGATCTAGTTTCATTCTTTTGCATATATCTGCCCAATTTTCCCAACACCATTTATTGAAGAAACTGTCTTGACTCCATTGTATATTCGTGACTCCTTTGTCAAATATTAATTGAGCATAGTGATTTGGGTTGATATCTGGGTTCTCAATTCTATTCCATTGATCTATATGTCTGTTCTTGTGCCAGTACCAGGCTGCTTTGAGAACAGTGGCTTTGTAATACAGTTTGAAGTCTGGTATTGAGATCCCTCCTACTTTACTCTTCTTTCTCAGGATTTCTGTGGCTATTCGGGGTCTTTTATTGTTCCAAATGAACTTTTGAAGAGTTCTTTCTAGGTCAGTAAAATATGCCGTTGGTATTTTAATGGGGAGTGCATTGAACCTATAGATTGATTTAGGAAGTATGGACATTTTGATGATGTTGATTCTACCAATCCATGAACATGGTACGTTCTTCCATCTCCTTACATCTTCCTCTATCTCTTTTTTCAGTGTCGTGTAGTTTTCCGCATATAGGTCCTTTACTTCCTTAGTTAAATTTATTCCTAGATATCTTAATTTTTTTGGTGCGATGGTAAATGGAATTGCTTTTTTAGTCTCTGTTTCTGTAGTTTCACTGTTGGTGTATAGAAATGCCATGGATTTCTTGGCATTAATTTTGTATCCTGCTACATTGCCAAATTCATTTATTAAGTCAATTAGTTTTTTAATGGAGTCTTTTGGGTTTTTTATGTACAATATCATGTCATCTGCAAATAAGGATAACTTTACTTCTTCTTTTCCAATTTGGATGCCTTTTATTTCCTCCACTTGTCTAATTGCAATGGCTAGTACTTCCAGTACTATATCAAACAGGAGTGGCGAGAGTGGGCATCCCTGTCTTGTTCCTGTTCTTAGAGGGAATAGTTTTAGTTTTTGCCCATTGAGTATAATGTTGGCTGTGGGTTTATCATATATGGCTTTTATTATGTTGAGGTATGATCCTTGTACTCCCACCTTGTTAAGAGTTTTTATCAGGAAAGGGTGTTGGATTTTATCAAATGCTTTTTCTGCATCAATTGATATGACTATATGATTTTTATCTTTCAATTTGTTTATGTGATGTATCACATTTATTGATTTGCGGATATTTTACCATCCTTGCATTCCTGGAATAAATCCTACTTGGTCATGGTGTATGATCTTTGTGATGTTCTTCTGGAGTCGATTTGCTAGAATTTTGTTGAGGATTTTGGCATCTATGTTCATGAGGGATATTGGCCTGTAATTCTCTTTCATTGAGTTGTCTTTATCTGGTTTTGGTATTAGGGTGATGCTGGCTTCATAGAAGGAGTTTGGAAGTGTTCCTTCCTCTTGGATTTTTTGGAATAGTCTGAGGAGGATAGGTTTTAGTTCTTCGTTGAATGTTTGGTAAAACTCTCCTGTGAAGACATCTGGCCCTGGGCTTTTGTTTGCTGGAAGCTTTTTGATGACTGTTTCAATTTCTTCCCAAGACACTGGTCTATTGAGATTTTTAGATTCTTCCTGATTGAGTTTTGGAAGTTTGTATTTTTCTAGGAATATGTCCATTTCCTCCAGTTTGTTAAGTTTGTTGGCATAGAGTTGTTCATAGTATTTTGTAACAATCTGTTGTATTTCAGTGGGGTCTGTTGTTATTTCACCTCTTTCATTTCTGATTTTGTTTATTAGGGACCTCTCTCTTTGTTTCTTGGTTAGGCTGGCTAGAGGTCCATCTATCTTGTTTATTCTTTCAAAGAACCAGCTCTTGGTTTTATTGATCTTATGTATTGATTTTTTTTTTTTTTTTTTGGTCTCTATGTCGTTTATCTGTGCTCTGATTTTTGTTATTTCCTTCCTTCTGCTTACACTGGGCTTTTCTTGTTGCTCCTTTTCTAACTCTTTGAGTTGTAGAGTTAGATCATCTGTTACCCTTTTTTCTAGTTTTTTGTAATAGGCTTGTAAGGATATGAACTTCCCTCTCAAAACTGCTTTTGCTGTGTCCCATAGATTTTGGATTGTTGTGTTTTCATTGTCATTTGTTTCCAGGATGTTTTTAATTTCTTCCTTGATTTCTCTGGTAACCCAGTCCTTGTTTAATAGCGTGCTGTTTAGTCTCCATGTGTTTGATTTCTTTGGATTATTTTTATTGTAGTTAATTTCCAGTTTTATGCCATTATGGTCTGAGAAGATACTTGATATGATTTCTATCTTTGAGAATGTCCCATGTGCACTTGAGAAGAATGTATATTCTGTGGCTTTGGGGTGGAGTGTTCTGAAGATGTCAATTAATTCCATCTGGTCTAGTGAGTCATTTAGGATTGATATTTCTTTGCTGATTTTTTGTTTAGATGATTTGTCGAAGGGTGACAGTGGGGTATTAAAATCTCCTACTATGATTGTATTGCTATTAATCTCTCTCTTAATGTCCTCTAGCAGTTTTTTAATGTATTTTGTTGCTCCTGTATTGGGTGCATATATATTTACCAGGGTTAATTCTTTTTGTTGTATTGTTCCATTTAGTATTATGAAGTGGCCTTCATTATCGCTTATTATGTCCTTCACTCTGAGATCTAATTTGTCAGATATAAGTATTGTTACCCCAGCTTTTTTTTCATTTCCATTTGCCTGGAAAACTTTTTTCCATCCCTTCACCCTCAGTCTATGTGCATCTCTTTTTCTGAGGTGGGTTTCTTGTAGACAACAGATGTATGGGTCTTGTTTTCTTATCCAATCTGTTACCCTATGTCTTTTGATTGGAGCATTTAATCCATTTACATTTAAGGTTATTATTGATAGGTACTCATTTGACGCCATTTTTACTCTATACCCATGTTCCTTCTTCACTTCTTATTTCTTTATTTTTACAGTAGACCCTTTAGAATTTCTTGCATTGCTGGTTTGGTGGAGATAAATTCATTCAGTCTTTTTTTTGTCTGTAAAGTTCCTGATTTCCCCTTCAGCCTTGCTGGGTACAGTATTTTTGGATTCAGACCCTTCCTTTGCATGACTTAGTATATTTCATCCCATTCCCTTCTGGCCTGATAAGTTTCTGTTGAGAAATCAGTTGCTAATCTGATGGGGGTTCCTTTGTATGTAACTTTCTGTCTCTCTCTGGCTGCTTTTAAGATTCTTACTTTGTTGATGTTGTTTGCCAATTTAATTATAATGTGCCTTGGAGTCTGTCTTCTGGGATTCATTTTGCTTGGGACTCTGCGAGCATCTTGGATTTGTGTGGGTTTTTTCTTCTCTATTTCAGGAACGTTTTCTGTCATTATTTCTTGAAATATTTTTTCTATGTCTACCTTAGTTTCCTTTCCTTCTGGAACCCCATTATTCGAATATTATTTTGTTTTGTATTGTCCCAAAGCTCCCGTAGGCTCTCCTCCTGCTTTTTAATCTTTTTTTCTAGAAGCTGCTCTAATTGGGTATTTTTTTCCATCTTATCTTCTAGATCACTGATGCGGTCCTCTGCTTCATCTAGTCTACTCTTGATGCTTTCTATTGAGTTCTTCATGGTAGTGATGTCATTTTTCATTTCTTCTTGGTTCTTCTTCAGTTCCTCATGGTTCTTCCTCATTTCTTCTTGGCTATTGTCAAATTTCTCTTCCATTCTTTTTAGCCATCCTATGATCATTACTCTGAATTCTTGCTCTGGTAGGCTGCTTGCCTCTGACTCGTTTACTTTCTTTTCTGGTGATGCCTGCTTTTCTTTCACGTGCGGACTGTTTTTGTCTCCCCATGGCCTCTCTTTTTAGGATGTCTGGTTATGTGGTGTTCCTTCTCCTGCGTTGATTTAAAGGTACAAAATACAACACTACCAGGTACAACACAAGAGGCACTTAACAGGAATGTATTTACAATATTAATAACCTCTATTAAAGGTGACCACTAGAGAAAGGCAACTTAGGGGATAGGAGAGAAGGAAGAAAGGTAAAAATAAAATAAAGAGAAATTTAAAAAAATTAAAATTAAAATTAAAAAAAATAAGTAAACAATAAATAATAAAAAAGAGGGATAAAGAGATAGAAAAAGAAGAAAAAAAGTAATGACAAAATGAAGTTGGAAAACAGGGAAAAAAGGAAGAGAGAGAGAGAAGAGAGAGAGAGAGAGAGAGAGAGAGAGAGAGAGAGAGAAAGACAGAGGAAGAGAGAGAAGAAGCAAACTAAAAGAGAAATGGGAAACAAACTATATATATGTGGAGAAAATTGCCATAGAACAACCTCTGAACCCAGCCAATGCCAGTAACAATACTTGGAGATTAATACAAACTACAATATCCACTATTATTAAGTAAGGCTATGATATACAGAAGTAAAAGAAACAAACAAAAACAGAGGATTTTTAAAAAAAAATACAAAGCAACAATAACAATACAGGAATAAGCATAACAATTTCACTAAAAATTCACAATAATCAACCTTCACACAAAAAATGCAAAAAGGATAGAGAGGAGAACAGTTTGTTTGTTTTTTGTTTTGTTTTTTTAACTACCGTATTTTTCGGACCATAAGACGCTCCGGACCATAAGACGCACCAGTTTTTAGAGAAGGGAAATGAAGAAAAAAAGATTCTGAAACAAATAGTGTCCTAAAATATTTTATGTGCATTAAAACCCAACATCACAGTCATAAACACATGTAATCAACCCTGCAAAGTAAACAGCAGCATTTAGAACCATTTTAGAGCCGGGCAAGCACACAGAGACCACACAGAGCCGGGCAAGTAAAAAACTTATTTTTTTAAAGTATATGTGTAGGCTATATTTGGACCATAAGATGCAGGGACTTTCCCCCCCCACTTCTGGGGGAAAAAAAGTGCTTCTTATGGTCCGAAAAATACAGTAGTTAATATAGTGCAGATATTGGTATTTATACACTTGGATCAGGGGTTGGAACTTAGGTCTATAAGTATACTGAGAGCTTTAGCAGGGGATATACAGAAAGAATAGAGGAAAAACTAAAGCTGAAAAGGGATAGGATAAACTATAGACTAAAGGGTGAAGTTTAGTAAGAGAGTGATGGTGTAAAGGTTGAGTTGAGATAGGGTTGAATGATGCTATAGTAGAGATTAAAATAGAATGAAGGTTACTCCCAATGTAAAATAAAGAAAAAATAAAATGGTACTGGAGAGGAAAAAAAGAAACAAAAATTGCAAAATAGTAGTAGTAATAGTGATGATAGAGATTGAAAAATGTAATAATTGAAAAGGTAAAATCAAGTACGGAAAAAAGAAAAAAAATTGTTTCTTAAGTAAAAGATATGAAAAATGAAAATTAAATAAAAGATGTAAAAAATGAAAATAAAATAAAGAATAGTAAAATTAGCATACAAATGTCCAGTAGTGGTCATTCACTTCCTCAGTTAATGTATTTGGCACTCCTGATTCTCGCACCAGACAGTCTTGCAGTTCCCAGCATTCCACTGCACCTCAGTTTTGTAAGGTAATCCTTAATTTTAAGTAGGCTTTATCTTAGTTATTTGTGTCCATTTATTTTTGATTAATTAAAAGAAAAAAGAAAGGAAAAAAAAAAAAGGCAGTTTGTAATTCAGCTCTTAGGTGTCAGTGTTTCCGGTTTGACCTCCCAGTCTTTCTGGTTGCTCTGGCCTTCTTTCTCTATGGCTCTAGCTGGCAGCGTGCCAGCTGGCTCCCGACTATCTCTTCTGGCTCCGATCTCTTGTTTCCAGGAAGGCAATTTCCCCCTGCAATTTCCCCGGATATGCCCAACTGGGCAGTCCTTCCCTAGTATTCCGAAGCTAGGGGATGAAGGGGATCAGGTGCCAAGGTGTCCAGATGTTCCGCCCTTGGCAGGACAGCCACGATTCTTAACACTCTGTCCCGTGTCCCCTGGCGTTTTTTTAAAAAAGAATTCCCGCTTCTGGGGAAGCTTACATCAAACCCAGCACTAGGTGTCGCTGCAGCCTTCTTTGGGCTCAGCTCAGCGGGCACTCCCCCCTACAGTGGAGGCGGGGCCTCGCCGGAGCTCCGGCTATGGCTGCCTGCACTGCGGGACCAGGAACCCTCAGGCTATCCCCTCAAACTCTGACCTTTCCATGGGTGACCGAAGAACTCCCTTGAATCCACGTGTTTGCGCCGATTCGGGCTTCTCAGCTGCTCGATGGACCTCTCCGCTGGGGTTTTCCAGGCCTCAGAGAAGCTACTCCTTTCCTGGAAGGTGGCGCAGCCTTCTCTCCGAGCCGCAGCCCGCAGCTCGCTGCCGCCGCCACCGCCGCGGCAGTGCTGGCCACCCGGCCAGGAAATCCTGTCCAGCGGACAGCTCCCTACCTTCCCAACTCCGCTGCCCCTCAGCTGCCAATCAACATTCCCTGAGCGACTCAGACGCTACTTTTATCTGTTCTGGGACCAGGGTCAGAACAAGTCCGACTGTTCGGTCGCCATCTTCAAGCTCCTCCCCCAGTGCTTGACATTTGTAAACTGATTTTGTTTATTCACCACAATTCAACATTTATGATCAGTTACCACGTAAATGGATCATTATTTCTGCCATTAAATAATAACAATAGTAAATTGCTTTGACTCAGTCTTGATTATATGAGATCTCATATCTGATTGGAAGCAGAAAATGCGACAGAAAGAGGGATACAGAAACATAGTACACAGGATCCGCTAGATCTGAGGACTCTGAGTTAGTCCTGAGACCTACCAGGCAGGATAAGAAGAAGAGTGTGGAATTCATGGAGTCACATTAAAAATAACTTATCTCTCTTGGGAATGGCTAATGATCTTGACTATAACTGTAGTGAACTTCTATAACCTGAGGGGAAACATAGAAAATGAGGTGAGAGCTAACAAATATGAAATTTGTCATAATGGCTAACATAGATCAACTTTATGTCCAACCTGATGTGTGGAATTAGCAACGTAGTACTTCATTATGGAAGTAGCATAAATTGATATAAATAAGGAGATTGACTGTCATTTCTTCCAAAAGCAAAGCCCATGTACCATGAATATCCAACTTGAATTTTTTTTTTTTTTTTTTTTTTTTTTTTTAGTGACCATTTCTACAACATAATTTTTGCACCACCTGCTGGAAAAGAACAGGATCCTAAGAGAGTCACATAATTCAATTGCTGGTGAGAAAAGATTGGGAAGCTAAAATTCAATTTTTTTTATTGGAAACATGTAGCTACCACTGCTAAACAGCTTCCAATTCCTTGTCGCCAGCTTGTTCACAAGTTTTTTAATGTGCCAGGTGATACGCACAGGTGTTTCTTTCTGAAAGTGTTATAATAATATGAGAAGATTATTCTGGATTAAGTTAGTGAAAGAGATATTATTATTTTCAGTCATTAAGAGAGACAATCTACCTAGTACACCTGTCTAACACTCAGACTAATTATTTTTCTGGAAAGCATTTTCAGGTTGCCCCTACTTAAAAATGCTGAAGCAACATTTTTATGTATTTATTTGTTTTTGACAAAATAACATTTAGCTTTTTGGGACTGAGTAACACTTCAGGAGCAATCCAAGAGTATCATTCTCTACCTTGAGTGTTTGAAGTGGCTTTCTTGAGTGAGATTTTCTATACTGAGACACCTCATCATGCTCTTTATGCCATTTTATTTTTTTAATATATTTTATTGATATTTTACAGAGAGGAAGGGAGAGAGATAGAGAGCTAGAAATGTCAATGAGAGAGAAACATCGACTAGCTGCCTCTTGCACACCCCCTACCAGGGATGTGCCCGCAACCAAGGTACATGCCCTTGACCGGAATCGAACCCGGGACCTTTCAGTCTGCAGACTGACACTCTACCACTGAGCCAAACCGGTTTTGGCTCTTTATGCCACTTTAGAAGGAATTTAGTTTTTCTTTCTTTCTTTCTTTCTTTCTTTCTTTCTTTCTTTCTTTCTTTCTTTCTTTTTCTTTCTTTCTTTTCTTTCTTTCTTTTTTTTTTTCTTTCTTTCTTTTTTTTTTTTTTTGTCAGTAGGGATTAAAAGTCTGAGCTAAATTAATAGGGGTCAAAGAGACTGAAGATTTAATTTGTCATTCCCACCACTGGTTTATATATATATATTCTGCAGTTGGAAACCTGGATTGGGAAATGGGAATTTAATGGAGTTCCAAGTGCACCTGGAGTTCAGAACAGGAATGTTCCCTCCATCCTTCTCCACACACAAACTTTATTTTATGTGAGGGAGAAGTGGTTTATGAGTAGATGTGATGGAACTCAAATATTTTTCTTTAAATAGCCATTCCGTTCCAAATTTGGTTGCCCTAAGTAATTGGAACACATTTCTTTATTCTCTTAACACATATTTATGAATTACTTTTTGACTGAATAAATAAATGTCTTGGGCCTCCTTTATCTTCATTCATTCATCTCTCTTTTATCCATTCCACCCATTTTTATTCTATTCCATGCCACTGAATTTCAACTCAACATTGATGATCAGTTATCAAGTAAAGGATCTGTATTTGGAAGATACTGGGGAAGACACAAATATGAAGATGTGGTTCAGATGCTCAAAGAATCTAGTGCTTACTCTGGGAGAGATGAAAAATTCCCCAAACTCCTTAGTACTATGTGATCATTCTTCTTAGAGGAACATGTAAGTAAAATTTATATGCTGAAGAGAGGCAGGTTAGTTGGATTGGGTGAACTAGAAAAGAGCCTAGAAAAAGAATGAAGCAGAAATATTTAAAAGTAAATTAATACCTCAAATTCTCATTCTTTCTTTTAACTGGAAAAATTCCTTTTCCAGTCTCAGATTCTTATTTGCTCATGTCAGCAGTTTCCTGCTCTTGAAGTACAGGTGCAGGACCTAAGTAGAGAGTCAAAGGAGGCCAAGTATTTAATAGACTCTGTTAAGACTCTCTTTTGATAAAAGTTCAAAACATTTCAGTAGCCTTTAAAAAAGAACAGGTTAATGTTTTCAATCAGATGCTAGAGCTGTTAATGATAAGCATTTTTCCAAATGTTGCCTCAGTTGGGAAGTAAACTATAAAGCTCTGTTTATTATTTTAAAGTGGCATCTGGAAAAATACTTTTGATCTAATATTGAAGTCCTTCTTAAAGTACTTAAGCTGCTCCACATGGAACCAGATGTGTAGAATGTGTCTTGGGTGGCTATTTCAAAGACTGAGGAATCGAATTCATGTTTGGTGACAACATCAATGTCTTCCAGGCTCTCATAACCCTTTGGTTTTCCAAATAAATCCATGAAACAGATGTGACTAAAGGATATTAAAGAGATGCCAATGTGACATGAACTAGCTACATTAAAAGCACAAGTGGCTTCCTTTAGAAATGATTCTTGGTTTGTAGTTTTTCATCTTGTTTAGATCAATTTCATTTCTGTCATAGATAAATGTAGTAATATTTAGTGTCCTTTAAAACAAAGGAGCTACTACAAAAGTTGTGATTGTATTTTAAAATAGTTTATACAAATCTGGAAAATGCAAGGTGATGGAAAATCTCAATAATTTTCTGACAAAGAAGTTATATAATGGCAATAAACAAATTTTCTCTCAACACATATTTCTAGTCAATTAGAAATTCTCTGATCAAATAAAATCTTAAATAATTTTAAATAAATGAAAACAATGTTTGAGGGAAGGCATATAAGATTTTAATTAAAATATTTAGATTCTAAATAACTCATTATTAAAAGATAAATATACAGTCAGTTCATTGATAAAGGTTAGTGAGCATAAAAAAATAAACTTGATCTGTTATAAATGCTTAAAGAAAGCTAATATCCTTGCCTATAAATTGTATTTTGAGGTATAGTTTCCTTTGGTTAAAGTACCTTTGCAGTCAGCATTTTTTCCTTCTACATGTTTGTTTCTGATCTAACAAATGATTGGCCAGTCTTTTCAGTTTAGATATGGAATTGTCATTCACCTCTTCTCTGGAGAAGGATTTGGTGGGGTTGGCTTCTGGAAACACATTCTTGCTCTGCCATTTTTAATTGCAAAAGAAAACTTGCTAAGCTCGGCCCACAAGAAAGTCAGACAGAATTTTGCTCTGTTCCATTACCACAATCATAAATTCAATCAGCTGTGATTACTGCCAGGCTGCTCTTTTGGAATAATCTTACACTTCTGAGTTAGGTACAGTGCTACCCGCTTGAAGGGTCCCCTGGGGAAATTCTGCTTGTAGGAGCAGGCCCACCCAACCACTCTCACTGCAGGTCTCAGCCTTCAGCTTGCCAGCACCTCTGGCCATAATACTCAATTAAAAAGGTATGTGCTCCCTGTTTGGCAGTCTTGGATTTGTGATACCAGAACTTAAGGCTTTGATTATAAACATTCAACTTCTGGTATTTGTAATTTAAACTATAAAAAATCACTCCAGAAAAAAATTGTGGTTTGTGGCCCTATAACAGAGTAACTGTATTTGTAACTTTTTATTAAGGAAAAAAAAAACAGTCATCTGCCATTATTTAAACTTAAAACTACTTACTTCAAAACTTTAAACAATATAATTTCTTGGGACAGTCTTCAACTTAATGAAAACTGGTGTTCATCTAACTGCTGTGGTATGAGAGTTCAATGGACATTTTGCCTGCTTTCTTCAGGGCTGATATAACACCAACCAGAAACATTAACTATATAAGGACAAGTTAACACAGAAAAACAAAGATAACAATAAAGCTATTTATTAATCAAGATATTATTTTATCCAACTGAATTTATTCAGTTAGCCCCCAAAACTATACAGGTTTCAAGTAAAATATCAATAAAATATCATCTGCACACTGCATTGTGTGCTGATCGCCCCAAGAAAAGTATCTTTCTGTCCTCATTTACTCTCCTTTACCCACCTCCACATACCCCCACCTCTTTCTTTTGGGCTATCATCACATTGCTGTCTGTGTCTATGTCATTTACATATACCTGGTATACTAGGGGCCCAGTGCACAAATTCATGCACCTTATAAGAAACTATGGGTCACAAAGCTGTGGTGGGCACAAGGGCATGTCTCAGCCTATCCTCTGTTCCCCTGCTCTACCCTTTCTGCCATGGCCTCCAGTCCCCTGTTTGCTGGCAGTCCTGCTCTGGCCGCCACTGCTCCCATGTGCTAATGGCATCGGCCCCGCTCACATGCACTGACAGTGCAAAGCAATTGGGGCCAGTGCCAGCAGTGGGTGCGAGTGGTAGCTGCTGCCCCGATCGCCCCTCAGGAGCAAAGAATTTTCAGTGACCACCAGAAGCACATCCTGATGACAGTGACTGGCACCCCACCTTGGTCTGGTTCTCCTGCTCACTTGCTTCACCATCCCACCATGGCCAATGCTGTCCATGTTCCACACTCTGCCACCTGCTACTAATACCCACCATGTTCCGCTTGTGGCCCCTGGTGGTCAGTGCAAATTATAGCAATGGGTTGTTCAGTGTTCAATTGTTCTGCCATTTGGCTTATTTGCATATTAGGGTTTTATATATATATAGATATCTTTTGCCTAATCCCTTCACCTTCTTTCATTCAGTCCCAATCCCCCTTCCACTGACAGATATCAGTCTGTTCTATGTATTCATGCCTCTTTCTTTTTGTTCATCAGTTTATTTTTAGAGTATATTTTTGAAAAAAATTTGTTTTAGAGATGGAGGGAGAGAAAAACATCAATGAGATCAGTTACTTCATGTATGTGCCCTGACTTGGGATGGAACCTTCAACCTAGATATGTGCCCTGAGGAGTTGAACCCATGATCTTCCTGTGCACAGGACAATCCTCCAATCAAGTGAGCCACCAGGCCAAGACTGTCAGTATATTTTGTTCATTAGATTCTATAAATAAGTGAAATTATATGCTATTTTGTTTTTCTCTGACTGGCTTATTTCACTTAGCATAATAATCTCCAGGTCCCTCCATGTTATCTCAAAGGGTAAGAGATCTTTCTTTTTTTTAAATATATTTTATTGATTTTTACAGAGAGGAAGAGAGAGAGAGAGAGAGAGTTAGAAACATCGAGAGAGAATCATCAATCAGCTGCCTCTTGCACACCCCCTACTGGGGATGTACCCACACCAAGGTACATACACTTGACCGGAATCAAACCTGGGATCTTTCAGTCTGCAGGCCGACACTCTATCCACTGAGTCAAACCAGTTTCAGCACGAGATCCTTCTTTTTAACTACTGCCTAGTATTCCATGGTATAAATGTACCAGAGCTTTTTTTATATATTCATCTACTAATGGGCACTTGGACTGTTTCTAGATCTTGGCTATATATACTAATAAAAGGGTAATATGCTAATTAGATCAGATAAACCAGACATCTTCCTGTCATCCAGACCTCCTTCTGGACAAAGCCAGAGGCAGTAGGGGTGATCAAGCAGCAGGGGAGGGCAGTTAGGGGAGATCAGACCAGCAGGTAGAGATGGTTAGGGGCAATCGGGCAGGCAGGCACGCAGAGGTGGTTAGAGGTGATCAGGCAGGCAGGCAGAGGCCATTAGGGGTGATCAGGCAGGCAGGCAGGTGAGCAGTTGGGAACCAGCAGTCCTAGATTGTAAAAGGGATGTCTAATTGCTGGTTTAGGCCTGATCCCTACAGAATAGAGCCTAAACAAGCAGTCTGACATCCCCTGGGGTCCTGGATTGTAGAGAGTGCAGGCTGGGCTGAGGGACCCCTCATGCACAAATTTTGTGCACTGAGCCTCTAGTTGTAAATAATGCTACAATGAGCATAGAGTTGTAGATCTTCTTTTGAATTAGTGTTTCAGGATTCTTAGGATATATTCTCAGAAGTGAGATCATTGGGTCAAAAGGCAATTCCATTTTTAATTTTGTGAGAAAACTTCATAGAGTTTTCCATAATGCGCCCTTAGCACATGGGGCTGCATCAGTTTGTGTTCCCACTAACAGTGCCCTAGGGTTCACTTTTCTCCACATTCTTACCAGCACTTGTTGTTTGTTGATTTACTGATTGTAGACATTCTGGAAGGTATGAGGTGATATCATATTGTGCTTTTAATTTACATCTCTCTATGATTAGTAATGTTGAGTATTTTTCTATGGTCTATTGGCCATCTGTATGTTCTCTTTGAACAAGTGTCTATTCAGGCCCTTTGTTCATTTGTTAATTGGGTTATTTGTCTTCCTGGTATTGAGTGTATAACTTATTTATATATTTTGGAAGTTAATCTCTTATCACATGTATCATTAGAAAATATGTTCTCCCATTCAGTGAGCTTCCTTGTTGTTTTGTTGATGGTTTCTTTCTCAGTGAAAAACCTTCTTAGTTTGATGTAGTTCCATTTTTTTTTCCTTGTTTCCATTGCCCGAGAAGATATATAGGCAAAAAATATTGCTATGAGAGAGGTGTGAGATTTTGCTGCCCATGTTTTCTTCTAGGATTTTTATTGTTTTGTGCCTTACACTTAAGTCTTTTAACCTCTTTGAGTTTATTCTTATGTATGGAGTAAGTTGGTGGTCATTTCATTTTTTTATAATTTAAATTCTTTATTGTTTAAAGTGTTACATAAGTCTCCTTTTCCCCCCAGTGACATCTCCCCAGCTGCTCCAACCCCCAAGCACATACCCACACTTCCCCTCCCGCACTATATGTGTCCATTGGTTATGCTCATATGCATGCATACAATTCCTTTGGTTGATCTCTTATCACCTCACCCCCTGCCTTCCCTCATAGGTTGAAAATTCTGTTTGATGCTTCTGTGACTCTGGTTCTATTTTTGTTCATCAGTTTATGTTATTCATTATATTCCACAAATGATTGAGATCATTGATATTTATCTGTCTCTGACTGTCTTATTTCACTTAGCATAATGCTCTCTTTCAAGTTCCATCCATGCTGTTGCAAATGGTAAGAATTTCTTCTTTTATACAGCAGCGTAGTATTCCATTGTGTGGAGTTACCACAGTTTTCTTTTCCCCCCCACTTTTTATTAACGTATTATATGTGTACATATCTTATCATTGTTCCCCGCCACTCCACTCCCATATGTGCCCTCACCCCCCAGTATTTTGTGTCCATAGGCTATGCTTATATGCATGCACACAAGTCCTTTGGTTGATCTCTTATCTTCCCCACCTCTCCCTAACCTTTTGTAATTTGACAGTCTGATGTAATTTGACAGTCTGTTTGATGCTTTACTGCCTCTGTATCTATCTTTTTGTTCAAGTTTATAATGTTCTTTATTATCCACAAATGAATGAGATCATGTGGTATTTTCTTTCATTGATTGGCTTATTTCACTTAACATAATGCTCTCCATTTCCATTCAGGTTGCTATAAATGGTAAGAATTCCTTCTTTTTTATGGAAGCATAGTATCCCATGAAGATGTACCATAGTTTTCCGATCCAGTCACCTGCTGATGGGCACCTAGGCTCATTCCAAATCTTAGCTATTTTAAATTGTGCTGCTATGAACATAGGAGTGCATATATCATTTCTGTTGGCCTTTCTAGTTTCTTAAAATATATTCCTAGAAGTGGGATTACTGGGTCAAATGGGAGTTACATTTTTATTTTTTTGAGGAAATGACATACTGTTCTCCACAGTGGCTGCACCATTCTGCATTCCCACCAGCAGTGCATGAGGGTTCCTTTTTCTCTGTATCCTCACCAACACTTGTCGTTTGTAGATTTGTTTATGATAGCAATTCTAACAGATATGAGATGTTATCGCATTATTGTTTTGATTTGCATCTCTTGGATAATTAGTGACTTTGAGCACATTTTCATGTCTCTCTTGGCCTTCCTTCTGTCTTCTTTCAAAAAGATTCTAATTAGGTCCGTTGCACATTATTTTTATTGGATCATTTATCTTTCTTTTATTAAGTTGTATAAGTTGCCTATAGATGTTGGAGATTAAACCTTTATCAGTGATAATATTTGCAAATATGTTCTCCATACAGTGGGCTTTCTTATTGTTTTGTTGATGGTTTCTTTTGCTGTGCAAAAGCTTTTTATTTTGATGTAGTCCCATTGGTTTATTTTCTCTTTAGCTTCCATTGCTCTAGGAGCAGTATCAATGAAGAAGTTCTTTCAGCATATGTCTGATATTTCTCTGCCTGTGGATTCCTCTAGTATTTTTATGGTTTCTCTTCTTAAGTTTAAGTCCTATATCCATTTTGAGTTTATTTTTGTGGTATGAGTTGGTGGTCTAGTTTCATTTTTTTTTTTTTGCATGTATCTGTCCAATTTTCCCAACACCATTTATTGAAGAGATTGTTTTGACTCCATTGTATGTTCATGCCTCCTTTGTCAAATATTAATTGAGCATAGTGGTTTGCGTCTATATCTGGATTCTCTATTCTATTCTATAAGTCTATATGTCTGTTCTTGTGCCAATACCAGGATGTTTTGAGAACAGTGACTTGTAATACAGCTTGAAATCTGGTATTGAGATCCTACCTACTTTAGTCTTCTTTCTCAGGATTGCTGTGGCTATTTGGGGTCTTTTTTTATTACCAATGAATTTTTTCGGTAGAGTTCTTTCTAGATCTGTGAAATATGCCATTGGTATTTTAATGGGCAGTGCATTGAATCTATAGATTGCTTTGGGTAGTATGGACATTTTAATGACGTTGATTCTACCAATCCATGAACATGGTATGTTATTCCATTTGTTTACGTCTTCCTCTATCTTTTTTTTCAGTGTCCTGTAGTTTCCGCATATAGGTCTTTTACCTCCTTAGTTAAGTTTATTCCTAGGTAGCTTAATTTTTTGGTGTGATGGTAAATGGGATTGCTTTTTTAGTCTCTCTTTCTGTAAGTTCACAATTGGTGTATAGAAAGGCCATAGATTTCTTGGCGTTAATTTTGTATCCTGCTACATTGCCAAATTAACTTATTAAGTCTTTTAGTTTCTTAATGGAGTATTAGGGGTTTTTATGTACAATATCATGTCATCTGCAAATAAGGACAGCTATACTTACTCTTTACCTGTTTGTATGCCTTTTATTTCTTCTTCTTGTCTAATTGCAATGACTAATAGTTATAGTTCTATGTGGAACAGGAGTGGTGAGAGTGGGCATCCTTGTCTTGTTCCTATTCTTAGGGGAAATGGTTTTAGTTTTTGCCCATTGAGTATGATTTTAGCTGTGGGTTTATCATATATAGCTTTTATTATGTTGAGGTATGATCCTTTTATTCACACCTTGTTGAGAGTTTTTATCAAGAATGGTGTTGGATTTTGTCAAATGCTTTTTCTGCAACTATGTGATTTTATCTCTCAATTTGTTTATGCGATGTATCATGTTTATTGATTTGCAGGTATTGTACCATCCTTTCATACTACTAGGATACATACTACTTGGTCATGGTGTATAATCTTTCTGATGTACTGCTGGAGCCGATTTTCTAGAATTTTGTTGAGGATTTTGGCATCTATGTTCATGAGGGATGTTAGCCTGTAATTCTCTTTCATTGTGTTGTCTTTATCTGGTTTTAGTATTAGGGTGAAGCTGGCTTCATAGAAGGAGTTTGGTAGTGTTCCTTTCTCTTGAATTTTTTTGGAATAGTCTGGGGAGGATAGTTTTTAGTTCTTCCTTTAATGTTTGGTAAAACTCCCCTTTGAAGATGTCTGACCCCAGGATCTTGTTTGCGGGAAGCATTTTAATGACTACTTCAATTCTTCCATAGTTATCAGCCTATTGAGCTGTTTAGATTCTTCCTGATTGAGTTTTGAAAGGTTGTATTTTTCTATGAATATGTCCATTTCCTCCAGGTTGTCCAGTTTGTTGGAATAGTTATTCATAGTATTTTTTAACAATCCTTTATATTTTAGTGGGGTCAGTTGTTATTTCTCCTCTTTCATTTCTGATTTTGTTTATTTGGGCCCTCTCTCTTTTTTCTTCTTGATGAGCTTGGCTAGAAGTTCATCAACCTTGTTTATCCTTTCAAAGAACCAGCTTTTGATTTTGTGATCTTTTGTATTGTTTTTTTGGTCTCAGCGTCGTTTATCTCCACTCTGATCTTTATTATTTCCTTTCTTCTGCTTACACTGGGATTTTCTTTTTGCTCTGTTTCTAGCTCTTTGAGTTGTAGGGTTCAGTAATTTATTGTAATTGTTACTTGTTTTTTCCAGTAGGCTTGTAGAGCTATGAACTTCCCTCTCAAGACTGCTTTTGCTGTGTCCCATAGATTTTGTATTGTATTTTCATTGTAATTTGTTGCTATGATAGTTTTTATTTCTTCCTTGATCACTCTGGTAATCCAGTCATTATTTAATAGCATGCTGAATAGTCTTCCATGTGTTTGATTTTTTTGGATTGTTTTTATTGTATTTGATATCCAGATTTATGCCACTATGATCTGAGAAGATGTTTGATATGATTTCTATCTTCTTGAGTTTGAAAAGACTTTGCCTATGACCCAACATATGGTCTATTTTTGAAAATTACCCATTGCACTTGAGAAGAATGTATATTATGTGGCTTTTGGGTGAAATGTTCTGAAGATGTCATTTAATTCCATCTGGTCTAGTGAGTCATTTAGGATTGATGTTTCTTTGCTGATTGTTTCTTTAGAGGATTTGTCCAATGGTGACTGTGGGGTATTAAAGTCTCCTACTATGATTGTATTGCTGTCAATCTCTCCCTTGATATCCTCCAGGAGTTTGTTTATGTATTTGGGTGATCCTACATTGGGTGCATTTATGTATTTGGGTGCTCCTCTATTGGGTGCGAGGATTTATCCAGTGATGTCAGTAAGGTATTAAAGTCCTCAACTATGATTCTATTGCTATTGATCTCTCCCTTAATACATTCCAGAATTTTTTTTATGTATTTGGGTGCTCTTGCATTGGGTGCATATATGTTTACCAGAGTTATATCCTCTTGTTAGATTGACCCCTTTAGTAATATTAAGTGGCCTTTCTTATGTTTTCTTATGGCCTTCATTCTGAGGTCTATTTTGTGAGAGTAAGTATTGCTACCCCATCTTTTTTTCATTTCCATTTATCTGAAAGATATTTTTCTATCCTTTCACTTTCAGTCTGTGTGAGTCTTTTGTTCTTAGGTGGGTTTCTTGTAGACAGCATATATATGGGTCATGTTTTCTTATTTATTCAGCTACTCAAAGTCTGTGGATTGGAGCATTTAGGCCATTTAAAGTTATTATTGATTTCTGGGTCAAATGGGAGTTCCATTTTCAGTTTTTTGAGGAAACTCCATACTGTTCTCCACGGTGGTTGTACCAGTCTGCATTCCCATCAGCAGTGCACAAGGGTTCCTTTTTCTCTGCAACCTTGCCAACAGTTGTCTTTTGTTGATTTGTTGATGTTGGCTATTCTGACAGGTGTGAGATGGTACCTCATTGTTGTTTTGATTTGCATCTCTCAGATAATTAGTGACTTTGAGCATGTTTTCATGTGCCTCTTGGTCTTCCTTCTGTCTTCTTTTGAAAAATATTCTATTTAGGTCCATTGCCTATTTTTTAAATTGGATCATTCATCTTCCTTTTATTTAGTTATATAAGCTGTCTGTAGATGTTGGAGATTAAACCTTTATCAGTGATAACATTTGCAAATATGTTCTCCCATATAGTGGGCTTTCTTGTTGTTTTGTTTATAGTTTCTTTTGCTGTGCAAAAGCTTTTTATTTTGATGTAGTCCCATTGGTTTATTTTCTCTTTAGCTTCCACTGAAATCCCACTCCTAGGAATATATCCCAAGAAACTAAAAACACCAATCAGAAAGGATATATGCACCCCTATGTTCATAGCAGCACAATCTACAATAGTTAGAATCTGGAAACAGCCTAGATGCCAGTCATCAGATGATTGGATCAAAAAACTGTGGTACATCTGCACAATGGAATACTATGCTGCCATAAAAAAGAAGGAATTCTCATCATTTGCAGCAACCTGGGTAGAATTAGAGAACATCATGCTGTGAAATAATCCAGTCAATGAAAGAGAAATACCACATGATCTCCCTCATTTATGGATATTAAAGGACATTATAAATTGATGAACCAAAAGACAGATATAAAGACAGTAAAGCAACAAGCAGACTGTCAAATTAAAGCAGGGAGCGTAGGGAGATCTGGGGGAGACAAGAGATCAACCAAAGGACTTGTATACATGCATATAAGTACAACCAATGGACACAAAACTCTGGGGAGAGAGGGCATGTATGGGAAGGGGGAAATGTTAAAATATGTACATAGATAGTAATTTAATAAAAAAATAAAAAATAAAGTTATTATTGATCGATACTTGTTATTAGTCATTTTTATTTCTTGTGCCTGTGTTCCTTCCCCTCTCCCCCCCCCCCCACCATGATTTTACAATAATCACTTTAGCATTTTTGGCATTGCTGGCTTAGTAGTGATAAAATTTCTTTGCCTTTTTTTTTTGTCTGTGAAGTTCCTGATTTCCCCTTCAATTTTGAATGATAGCCTTGCTGGATAGAGTATTGGATTCAGTCCCTTGCTTTGCATCACTTTGTATTTTTCCTTCCGTTCCTTCCGGGCCTAACGTGTTTCTGTTGAGAAATAATTTGATAATCTAATGAGAGATCCCTTGTAGGTAACTTTCTGTCTCTCTATTGCAGCCATTAATATCCTCTCTTTTTGTTATCATGGGTCGTTGTAATTACGATGTGTCTTGGTGTGGGTATTTTGGGGTTCATCTTGTTCGGGACTCTCTGTGGTTGTATGACTTTTTTCTTCGCCAAATCAGGCAAGTTTTCTGACATTATTTCTTCAAATAGGTTTTCTATCCCTTGCTCCTCTTCTTATTGTTCTAGCACCCCTATTATACGTATGTTGCTTTGCTTCATGTTGTCCTGAAGTTCCCTCAGGCTCTCCTGTCTTTTGGTTGTTTTTCTCTAATTGCAGTTCAAATTGGATGTGTTTTGCTTCCCTGTATTCTAATTTGCTAATTCAGTTGTCCACTTCTACTAATCTACTCTTGAAAGCTACCATAGTGTTTTGTATTATAGCTATATCACTCTTTATTTCCTCCTGATTCTTACTTAGGTTGTTGAATTTCACATCCATCTGGCTTATGAACTGTATGACCCTTAATTCTTTTTCTGACACATTGCATGCTTCCCTTTCATTTAGTTCATTTTATGGTGCTTCCCCTTTGTTTTTCTTTGGGGTTGTTCTTCTGTCTCCTCATTTTTGCTTTCACTGTTCTTCTGTCTCCTCATTTAGGTGTGGATTCATGTGGGGTCTGTGGATGCAGTGGTGGGTTTGGTGGCAGTTTGCATGGTCACGGGTGGTGGCTGCTCCTTGGTTTCTCGTGGGCAGCAGCTGCTGGCAAGACTGCTACATAAGGCTTGGCTGCTCACAGATGCAGTTGTGGTTCTCAGGGCTAAAGTGTCTGGCTGGCAGGAGTACACTCCAGAACTCACAGGAGCCCTCAGCTTGGGAGGCTGGAGTCCTGGTGTTTTTGGGTCAGCAGCCAAGGCAACAGGTCCCTGGTTGGAGTGGCTGTAGGGTCACAGGTGGTGTCTGAGAGCACTGTGGCTGGAGGTGAGGCTGAGCTCCAAGTCACAGCAGCTCTCCACTTCAAGATAACATACCTCTGCATCAGAGCCAATGCTCCAGGAGATATTACAGCAGTAGCAGAGGTTTCCTGGCTTTGCAAGCCCTGTCTACCACCCTCAAAAGGTACTGTGAGATCTATCCCTTTCAGTCCCTCAGGTCCCCACATTTCCCATATTCCCCTTTCACTGCCTCACTCACCCACACCCTCCCTGTCACTGCCATCCTCCTGCCTGCCATCTAGGAATCTCCCTTCTTGTTTTATTTTTTTGCATGTATCTTTCCAATTTTCCCAACATCATTTATTGAAGTGACTATCTTTACTCCATTGTATGCTCTTGCCTCCTTTGTCTAATATTAATTGACCATAGGTTAATTTCTGGGCTTTCTGTTTTGTTATATTGACCTATATGCCTGTTTTTATGCCAGTCATCCAAATTGTAAAGGAGGAAGTAAAATTGCTATTATTTACAGATGACATGATATTATACATAGAAAACTCTGAAGACTCTACCAAAAAAACTTATAGCTCTAATAAGTGCATTTGGCAAAGTAGCAGGACACAAAATTAATATTCAGAAATTAGTGACATTCTTATGCACCAATAATGTAATATCAGAAAGAGAAATTAAGAAAACAATCCCATTTACTATTGCAAAAAAATAAATAAATAAATAAAAATAATATACCTAGGAATAAATTTAATCAAGGATATAAAAGATCTGTACTTGGAAAATTATAGGATACTGAAGAAAGAAATAGGGGGGAGGGGAATACAAATAGGTGGAAGCATATACTGTGTGTATTGATTGGAAGAATTAACATCATTAAAATGCCGATACTACCCAAAGCAATCTATAGATTCAACACAATTCCTATTAAAATACCAATGCATATTTAAAAGATCTAGGACAAATATTTCAAAAATTTATATGGAGCCAAAGAAGTCACCAAGCAGCCTCAGCAATCTTGAGAAATAAGAACAAAGTTGGAGATATCACAATATTGGATATCAAACTATAATACGAGGCCATTATAATTAAAATAACATGTTATTGGCATAACTTAATATATTTTTATAATGGCCTCCACAATTTGAAAAAATGTCATAAGGTACCAAACATTCATATTTTAATATAGATTTCATCATATATTTTCCTGAATTGATAAAGCTCAAGAAAAAGTAAAAATCTGTTAAGTATTGGTCCATACCAATCAAGCTAATGGTAACTTTAGAGAGCTAATATTATGGAGGCTTAAGTTATTTGGGTTGATCTTGTTGATCAAATTACTAGATGTTAATTACTAAGAGGATTTTAACCTCTAGTTCTCTTTACACCACATATATAGGTCTTGTACGTTGCTTTTCAAAGGTCTTAAATTTATGAGGTCCTGACAAAATACCATGCTGATGTGAAGTATAATACCATGCTGATGAGAATGGGAGAATGCACCCATTCTTCACCCTCATTCTGAATTCTGATTTAACATCAGGATGGCTAGTTACCCAGCTGTGAACATAATACTAATACTAATAAAACCCAGGTCATAGGTTTGATTGGTACGGGAACCCTGACAAATGATCAGAGCCCCACCCTGTGGCTTCTAATGCATGCTGCTGAATGCAAAAAAGGCAAGGGATAGTGTGGGAACTGTGAACCTAGGGGAATTCTGCTTCTACTTAGGGTGTAGAACCCTGCAAAAGAAGCTTTCTTTCAATGATAAAAATCTCGATTATATACGAAATCATATACTATAAACTTTTCTTGAACCTGACAGAGTACTTTAGTGAGAAGGCCACCAAGTAAGCAAAATGTTCAAGAGATTTCAGTCCCTCCATGCTGTAGCAAAAGATAAGATTTTCTTCTTCCATTGTGTAAATGTACAACTTTTTAATTAAATTCTCTACTGATGGGCACTGGGCTGTTTCAAGACCTATGTTCTCTTCTAGGGTGAGGGGGAAAAGGAAAAAATAAACAAATGGGACTACATCAAATTAAAAAGCTTCTGCACAGCAAAAGAAAGTATCAACAAAATGAAAAGAGAACTCACTCTATGGGAGAACATATTTGCCAATGATACATTTGCCAAAATATATAAAGAATATATAAAGATACACATAAAATCATCACCAAGATTTCAGACCATCCAGTTTAAAGCCTGGCTGGTGTTACTCAGCAGACTGAGCATCACCCATGCATCAAGAGGTCACCAGTTGCCAGAGATCACTGGTTGGATTGCTGGCCAGAGCACATGCCCAGGTTATGGGCTCGATCCCCAGTAGGAGGCATACAGGAGGCAGCCAATGGATGTTTCTAACTCTCCCTCTCTTTTCATTTCTCTCTAAAACCAATAAAAACATTTTTTTTAATGGGCAAAGGACCCTAATAGACACTTCTCCAAAAAGGACATACAGATGGCCAATAGATATGATATGTGGGGAAAAATGCTCAATGTTACTGACCATCAGAGCAATACAAATTAAAATCACAATGAGATATCACCTCACAGCTGTCAGATGGCTATCATCAATAAAGCAACAAACATCTGCTGGTGAGAATGTGGAGAAAAGAGAACCTTTGTGCAATTTTGGTGAGAATGCAGACTAATGCAGCCACTGTGGAAAACAGTATGAAGAGTCCAAACAAAATGGAACTGCATTTTGATCCAGTGATATACCTTCTGAGATTACATCCTAAGAATCCTGAAACACCATTCAGAATGAATACATGCATCCTTATGTTCATAGCAGTGTTACTTACTATAATTCAATTTTAAACTGGTTGAGAATGATCATTTAAAATAGAAATATGATTCTGAAAAAAGAAACAAAAACTGTTATTAGGCAAAATTGTGTATCATAATTGAATGCAGTTCTTTAAAATCTAGTGGTTTCTTTATCAAACAAAGTTCTGGTATTTCATTTGAACCACATTGAAATGGTCTTTTTCTGAGAAAATGAGCATTTTCAAAGTAGCTTAAAATAAACAATTACCATTTTAATGTGAAATGCTATGTTTAAGAAAGATTATAGCATTGTGTTCCAAATTTTAGTGCAAAGGAAATGGAGATAGTGGAGCTGGAATGCTTCTACTCTATTGCCAGCTCTTGAAAGCTGATATGTCATGGGCGCCTGGCAGAGTTAGAGTTCGAATACAGAAGCCACCCTTACCACTGGTATTAACTGAGGTCTCTTTAACCTCTTTCAAGTATGCTTTTATATGCCTTACATTTGAAAAGATGTAATAGCCTAAATGTTAAGATGATCTAATATAGAGCATAGTAAAAGACAATAGTCAATAGGTAATATGCCATCTCTGTACTAGGCACATTTAGAAAAAAAGGTTTTATTGATTTCTTAGAGAGAAAGAGGAAGGAAGAAGAATATGAAATAGAAGCATCGATAAGCGAGAAACATCATCAATCGGCTGCCTCCTGCATGCTCCCCACCAGTGATTGAGCCTGAAACTTCGGCATCTGCCCTGATCAGAAATTGAATTGGTGACCTTTTAGTTCCTGGGATGACCCTCACTCACTGAGCCACACTAGCCGGGTGGCACTTTTAAATGTTACCTCATATTCAATTTAACCCTCAGACAAATTTAGGGGGTTGGTACTATCATTATTCTCAGTATCACAGATGAGAAAACTTGCACAAAATCCCAAAGCTTAATAACTGTTAAAACTAAGGTCAAACTCAGGGAAGACAGTCTCATTATACCTACCCATCAGCTTGTTATTGATTTGCTCCTTATATCCCCCTAAAACTCAGCAGGGAGCAGCATCAGTGTATCTCTGCTGCAACAAGAGGCAGGCAAGGAATTCCTATCCTTCTCATACCCAATTCCACAGTGTTCTTTCCTTTCAACATTTATGTAAACCTTGAGTTCAACAGTTAAATTGTAAGCCTGGTTCTTTTATCTTTATTTCCATACATCATTTCTTCTTTATTACAAGGTACATAAATTGGGTGATTTACAATTCCAAAAGGATGGGATGCTCAGAAGCTAATAATCACCATTAAGTTATATAAAATCATTTAGCCAGCAACTAGAAAGCTTGTAAGGATTTAAATCTATTCCTTCACCAGTGTCCTTACCCACTTAAAGTTATTTTTATATCTATATTGCTACTATATGGCATCTATTTCCCACCCTCCAGGAAATACAACTTTCTCTAAAATCTGGGTCTCCAATATCGTTAAGTTCAAAATGCAGTTGGTTATAGCCTGTATGAACATATACATCAGACTCTCACTCTTGGAGTAAGGCAAAGTGAGAAGCAAATTAAATCATAATAAAAAAGCTGATCTCTATCAAAGGATTTCTTGTAACTAGGACTTTTCTGAGTGTCTTCCATAAGTTAACTTATTTAATATATACAATAGCCTTACTATCAACAGCTTGGCTTCAGATCCCAGCTTTGTGACCTTGACCCACTTAACTTCTCTATACCTCAGTTCCCTCAACATAGACAATGGGATGGTGAAGGCTTGGGGCAGAGGTGGGGGACGGACTAGGAGGGGTCAATGGGGGGAAAAAGAGGACATATGTAATACTTTCAACAATAGAGATTTTTAAAAAATATATATTTTATTGATTTTTTGCAGAGAGGAAGGAAGAAGGATAGAGAGCTAGAAATGTCGATGAGAGAGAAACATCGACCAGCTGCCTCTTGCACACCCTCCACTGGGGATGTGCCCGCAGCCAAGGCACATGCCCTTGACCAGAATTGAACCCAGGACCCTTCAGTCTGCAGGCTGACGCTCTATCCACTGTACTAAACCGGTTTTGGCAACAATAGAGATTTTTAAAAATATTTTTAAAAATAGTACCTACCAATGTATGTTTTAAACACTATGGTATGTATTTTATACATGTACTCATATTTAAGCTCATGACAGCCCTGTAAGGTATAGAAGTGAAAGAGGGGGAAAGATTAAAAGTCAAAAGACCTTGCGTGAGATCCCAGAGCCAGTAAGTGGCAAGTCTAATACCCAGCCCTGACTCTACTTGAGCCCACAACTCAACTGCTAAGCAGCACCATGAAGGTTTAAGAGCCTGCTGTCTGCAGTAAGGCCATGGGAAATGCTGGTCGAATCTGATTGCCATGAGAAGTCTGTCTGTCAGAAACTTCTGATGATATCAGAAATGAAAAAAACAAAACAAAAAAAACCCTCATTTATATTTCTGTTTGTAAAAACCAAATGTGTCTATTTGAATACATGAGTAATGTTTGAAAATTGGAACATAATTATTGGTAAGAAATTCTTTCCTGTGGGCTTCGTTAGCCCTGAAATAGTGAGTGGTACTTAAAGATTTATAATTGAATCCCATCTGGCTGGCTATTACCAACCAGCTACTATTGACAACCACATACAAACTTGAAACCATGATTTGATACTTAAGGTTTTTATTTTTTTATTTAGCCCTTTTTAAAAATACATATTATTTCAGAGAAGAAGGAAGAGGGAGAAAGAGATAGAAACATCAATGATGAGCAAGAATCATTGATTGGCTGCCTCCTGCACGCCCTTTACTAGGGATCGAGCTTGCAACCTGGCCATGTGCCCTGGACCGCAATTGAACCTGGAACCCTTCAGTCCTCAGGCTGTTGCCAAACCAGCTAGGGCTATATTTAGCTCTTTATCTTATAATGTTTGTCTAACTGTAGCTCTTGTCCATTAACTGGGCAGTGCATTTTAACAGTCTCACAAAACAATAGTACTGGTTTAGTGAATAAGCTTTTGGCCATATTTGCTTTCCATTTGTATTTATTTGTTTTAACATCATATAAATTGTAACTCAGAGAATTATTTTGATATTGTGATTTATAATAAAAATATATATATTATTTGGTCCCTGTTTCTAGCACAGAACTCCTAAAACCATTGGAATTTCCTAAGTAATAAGAGTGATAAATGTGTCTTAATATTCATTGCAAACCTCTTTCAACCACACCTGAGTTTATTTTAATGGCGTGACTTTTGGAAAGCACCTAAAGATGAGAACTGGTAACCCAAGGAAGTAGCTGTGTGGTTGGAAGTTTGGAACTTTCAGTTCCGTCTCTCCACCCCAACATCCAGGGAGGGAGAGAGGCTAAAAGTTGAATTGATCACCAATGGACAATGATTTAATCAATGATGTCTAGGTAATATAGCATTTATAAAATTAAAACACACACACCCTACAACTTAAAAAGGATGAAGTTGGGAGAGTTTTAGGGCTGATGAACACATGGAGATTCCAGAGTATGGTGCCCCTTCCCACTTGCCATGCTCTTTTCATCTCTTCCATATTGCAACTCCTAATTTACATCATCCTATATAATAAAGAGATAATATGCAAATTGACCACCATACCCTCACACAGATGGCAGCCCCAATGTTGTCACAAGATGGCCTCCACAAAATGGACAGCAGGGAAGGGCAGTTGTGGGCCATCAGGCCATCAGGGGAGAGCAGTTAGGGGCAATCAGGACTAAAGGGAGGGCAGTTGGGGACAGCCAGGCATGCAGGGGAGGGTAGTTGGGGGTGACCAGGCCATCAGGGAAGCAGTTAGGTGTTAATCAGGCTGGTGGGGGAACAGTTAGGAGGTGATCAGGCTGGCAGGCAGAAGCGGTTAGGGGCAATCAGGCATGCAGGCAGGCAGCCAGGCAAGTGGTTGGGATTGTGAGCAGTCCTGGATTGTGAGAGCAATGTCTAACTGCTGGTTCGGGCCCTATATCTGAGGGTGCCTTAAGGGGTCCCAAATTGGAGAGGGTGCAGTCTGGACTGAGGGACAACCCTCAACCCCCAAGTGCATGAATTTCATGCACCAGGCCTCTAATTTTATAATAAAGCAGTAATCTAGTGTGTAAAATGTTTCTTTTAGTTCCATGAGCTGCTTTAACAAATTATTAGAAACTAAACGGAACCTCCAATCTATGGCTGGTTGATCAGGAGCACCAGTGACAAACTGAACTTTCAATTGGCATCTTAATTTGAGGAGGTCAGACTTGTAGGACTGAATCCTTAAGTTATTGGGTCTGATAAAACCTCCAGGTAGACGGTATCAGAATTGAGAAACATGCATTGGAAATTAGAAGGAAGAGATTTGGGCACTGTTTTGTCTCTTAGCACAACTCTTGCCAGTCTTTCTCCGTGCTTGTTGCTCACTCCTCCCTGGAGCAGGAGCCTTGGGGATAAGCAAAGCACAGGGCACCCCTACCTTATCCTCAGTGCCTGCAGGGCTCCCCATTTGCACATCAAGGTAATGAGCTGAGGCCTGAGTTTGTAAGTTCAGGGCACTCAGGCCCTTGAAAGGTCTGGTTTCACTTTACATGAGAAATATTTGGTTGGCTAGTGTTAACCAAATGGTAAAGGTATATTCCCGGTTTTTATTCTCTCATGTTTAGAACAACCATGTAAGCTATGTTTCTGATTTATTATTATTATTATTATTATTATTATTATTATTACCACCATTCATGTAACACTTTATTTAATAGGAAGCCATGTCTAAAGTTTCTTTTTACCCAATAAAATTATACTGAAAAAAACCTCACGTGTTACCAGTTCAAAGTCCATTTACACAATGCTTCGATAGACCAAAACTCATAGCATCATATGAGTTTAGAGTAAGGAAAAGTTTATTGATTGAGAAGGTGCCAACTGTGAAGATGGGAGACATATATATTCCTCAAATCCACTTAATGAAGTATAGAGTTCAGGCTTCTTTTATGTCAAGAAAAAGGGAAATGGAAGGGGCAAAAGTTGACTGACTACTGTAGACATTTAGGCACCAGCAGGGGTCTGAGGTAGATGTGCTAGTTGATGTAAGTCTGGTTAAGAGGCTCCTGAAATTTTTGATATACAATGTATATTTCCTTTATTTTCTCAGAAGAGACACTTTCTATTAAGGGACTATTTTTTAAAAACTCAAGCTGAAAGCAGAATTCCTCTAACAATTAGCATCTCTACATGCAAAACTAAGAAGAAGCTATTAGCCTGAAAGTCATGGGAGCAAAGCAGGCTTGAGCAGCATGGAGTCAAGATGGCCAAGTATTTCACTTTGTTACACATGCACTTTTAGTGACTTTGGTGCTAAGTATGTTTGCTACTAAACCAACTATAAGGTCATCAGCTTGTCTTCATGATCTACTTTACTTCAGATATCAAAAGCTCCTTAATATTTTATTTCCACAGTCAACAGTCTCTCCTCAGCTACCATATCAGTTTCAGTTCAGGTAAAAAAGGCTGTCTCCTGAGGCTTAATGCCCAAGCATATAGATGGTTACTTTGCCATGTTCTTATATAAACAGATGAAGACAGCTGACAACATTAGCCACTTCACCTGTCATCTTGTTTTTCTAGGGCACTTGCTTCCCTGGAAATTACTTATGTTGATCTATTAATCCATGGCAACCACTTAACACAGCTGCACCAAGTGTCTCCAGGATGGTCAGTTGTTTATTCTCCTTTATACTGTTCTATTTTGGGAGTGGTGTGGACTTTTAACTCTGCTCAGTTGAGCTCTTGCCTCCCTCAAGTTACCAATGGTGGCTTGTAAAAGAGTTGGCCACTTGTCCTTGATCTTCAGAAGGAAAAAAATAAATTCTGCTTATTTACCCAAACTGCATTATTCCTCATCTTTAAATTCTAAAAGATTAAAAATAGGAAATGTTAATACCATACTGTAGCAATACATGCACTGATTTTAAAAATCCAAAAAGTACAGAAAAACAAAATATAAATGCAAGACTTCATTTTCCTCTTTCTTATCCTGCCAATGGCTCTTATATATAGTTCTTGAAAACATTTCTATTTTTGCTCCGTGTTGGTTACCTAAATAACTCTATTATGTTTTTGCATTTATTCTTTGACCTGACCAGGCCAGCCAAGGCAGGTGTGATGAGATTGGTCAGGGGCCTGGCCATTGCCCCATGATCACCTCTTTCAAGTAGGGGTGTCGAACTCAATCAGAGAAGGGGCCAAAATCTAAAATCCAGCCTAAATCGCGGGCCGAATGGTTTACTGAACAGTCATAAACTGTCCTTGTGATGGAAACGCAGCGGAGTGCAGTGATGACAGCGTGGTGCGGGCCACATTGCAAGGCCTGGTGGGACGGATTTGGTCCGCGGGCCTTGTGTTTGACACATGCGCAGAGGGAGGCCCAGGCTACCAGCTGGCAGGCTGCAGTAGGTGGGCGGAGCCTCCCTCTGTGAGGAAAGCCTGGTCCCGGGTTCTGGGTGCCTGGGTTCTGGGTGCCTGCTGGCTGCCAGAGGGAAGCCCGAGTCCCAAGTACCAAAGGGAAGCCAGTGCCAGTAGCTGGGGTAAGGAGGGCCTACTCTAGCACGATTTCGTGCATGGGGCTCTAGTTTAATAATAAAACATTTTGGCTTGTACTTTATATGTCTTTGCCTTTGAAATTTCATTTTCCTAGTAATTCTTTTCTATTGTATTTTTCAGTAACAGTCTGTAATAGATTAAAATATTTTTTAAAAGGGACTGTTCTTCCACCACAGATCATTTGAGTTGCCCCAGCATGACCTGGGCTGGAGTCGATCCTGGCTTCATGATGCTGGAAGGAGTACTATGTAATGAAGTACTTATGACATTACATCTTCCTAAGTAAACTGGTAGCCTGAGACCTGAGTCTCTACAGATCTCTCTAGGGAAGATGAGGTCCATCTCCAGTGTCCACAATTATATTCTGGGCTCCAGCTCCCTTTGCTGCCCTGTCTATCTGCTTTCTGTCCTTTGGAAATTTGTTGGAATTTCTCCTCTACTGTTATCCCTCCTCCTTGCTTACTATATTGTATGAGTTTATTCCACCAAGCTCCCCTCTAGTGACAGACAAAAGGAAATGTCATTCATACAAGATGAATTTAGCCTCTGAAACACAAGAAGTCCTGTACATAGGAAGCAACCGCAACCGAAGTGCCCTGCTCTTTGTGCATCACCTGTTTCCGGCTCTGCCTCAGGGTGATCACAAACCAGTACAACAACCAGACTGGCCTCTTCCCATCTGAAAACATCTCCAGCTTCAACAGCACCTTGGAGTCAAAGGCAGCCAGTGTACCAGAGACCAATGACAGAGCCTTAGAGCATTCTCAGACTTCAAGTGGACTTGTCATCGACAAAGAATCTGGAGTGCACAAGATGCCTCTGAGAAAACAGCAGTTAAGTGAGCTCCTGAAACAGTCCGCTTCATTCTTGGTTTTGCAAGAAATCCTGGAGTCTGAGGAGAAAGGAATCCCAACAAGCCCTTGGGACTCAGAAGTGTTGAGGCTCCCA
The DNA here is from genome assembly GCF_014108245.1 of Pipistrellus kuhlii. Taxonomy (NCBI): domain Eukaryota; kingdom Metazoa; phylum Chordata; class Mammalia; order Chiroptera; family Vespertilionidae; genus Pipistrellus; species Pipistrellus kuhlii. The sequence continues at coordinate 102,379,014 of NW_023425529.1, read as the reverse complement.
TCACCAAAGTGGCTGCATGGATTGGAAATGCCCAGAAGATGCCCACATGTGACAAATGTGTTTGTGAAGCTGTGGGACTGTCACCACCACTCTGAGTGTTACATATGAACCAGCTGTAGCACAAACCTGTAACAGAAGGGCATGAGGATGCTGGAGGAAGTACTATATAACTAAGTATTTATGACAGACTTACAGTTTTCTAAGTATTTATGAAACCCACCTTTACTTCTACATGCTCTGGAGGAAGTGGGGAAGGGCCTGGAAGAGGGGTGATTGACACAGCTGTCACATAGGCAGATTCAATCTTTCTTCATTTCTTTGCAGAAGATAAAATCTACTGTAAAAAGCACCCCCAAGAGTGGATCTCACCACCATTAAGCTATGATGTGGTCACTGTTTTCCCCAAGTGAACCAGTAGAGCTGCACCAAGCACTATCCTCCAACTACCCCCTGCTCAACTTGTTCTCTCATGCTCTGGCCTCTTCTCTTGAAGTTCTTGCTTACTTTGGTTTTATCCCTGCTCATTAAAAGTTGTATCTGCCTATGTTTGCTAATTGACTCGCACTGTTGTGTGATGCTTTGATCATAAATGGAAGATTGTTTTGTTCAGTGCCCTTTACCAGCATCACTGTCTCTTCTCTGCACCTCAGTTTTCTCTACTACAAATGGACAGCACCCAAATTTGAACTAAACCAAATTTAATATGTTTGACATTGATTTTGTTCCACTCAATAAAATTAGAGACTCTAAAGAAAAGACTAATGAAGTTTAACATTATTTTTCCACTGATTGCTTATGCTTAGGTTTATTTATTTATTTATCATTATTGTTGAAAGTATAACATATATCCCCGCTTTTCCCCTCATTGACCCCCTCCAGCCTGCCCCTGTCCCAGGCCTTCACCTCCCCATTGTCTGTACATACATGGTCTTTGGTAGATTAGGCCCCCCCCCCTTTTCCTCTGAGATTCCACACTCTGTTCCATGCTTCCATGTGTCTGGATCCATTCTGGTCATCAGTTTATTTTTGTTCATTAGATTCCACATATGAATGAGATTATGTGATATTTGCCTTACTCTGATTGGCTTATTTCACTTAGCATGATACTCTCCAGGTCCCACCATGCTGTATCAAAAGGTAAGAGATTCTTCTTTTTTACTGTCGCATAGTATTCCATGGTGTAAATGTACCACAGCCTTTTTATCCACTCAACTACTGGTGGGCACGTGGACTGTTTCCAGATCTTAGCTAATGTAAATTGTGCTGCTATGAACATAGGAATGCATACATTCTTTCTGATTGGTGTTTTGGGGTTCTTAGGATATATTTTTAGATGTGTTATTACTAGGTCAAATGTCAGTTCCATATTTAATTTTTTGAGGCAATTCCATACTATTTTCCATAGTGGCTGTATCAGTCTGCATTCCCACCAGCAGTGTACTAGGTTTCCCTTTTTTCCACATATTCATCAGCACTTATCATTTGTTGATTTGTTGATGATTATGCTTAGGTTTAATACAAATATGTACATAAATATGCATTTATAGAGTGTTTGGTCATTATTTGTTTTATAAAATTGGATTTTAATTAATCTTTCTGTGAATCTTGATTTTATTCACTCAATAAAAGTGTTTAGAATTCCTGAATCAATTGGGAAAATCTGGGATTATTTATTTTGTGGATTTATTTATTAATTTTTCCTGTATGTTTTAGTACAGTCCATCTAGAATGTGAATTATGTATTACTTGGTAATTTAAAGTAACCCACCTCCAAAGCCACCTAACACTAGAATAATGTTTTTCAAACCTAACTGCATACTTAAATTACCTGAAGAGCTTTTAAAAATACCCATTCCAAGCTACATTTCTAATGAATGAAATCAGAATCCCTGGGTTGGGACACAGATAAAAGAAAATTAAATGGAAGATTTAATGTTTATAAAGTTTGTGTTAGGCCTAATATTTCCTGATTTTTGTCCATAATTGGCCCAGTTATAAATATTGATGCATCAATAATCTGCTTACTGCTGGCTAACTGATGGAGTCCAACAGGCATATCAATGACAATAGTATCAAAAGTTAGTTTCTCAGCCTTTATTTTACTTTTAATCTTACACCAGGCTAGAAAGGTCAAGCAGGAAATACAATAACTATTTTAAAAGCAGAGTAATCTGAGACTTACTCCCACCATTTTATTCTTTCAATCAATAATAGAGTCTAAAAACCAATGGTGAATATACAAGAAGAGAAATAGGAGTTCATTAACTAATCAGGCCAGAGAATAAATATGATTTTGCTGCCCATTAAAAACCCTTCAATGGGTTCTTTATGCCTAAAAGGAAAACCCCGGATTCTTTGAGTGGCATGAGGGGCCCTTTGAGTGGCACAAGCTCTGGACCCTCGGTACCTCTCCAGCTGTGCTCTTCCAAAGGGCCCTCACGCTCCCTGCTCTCAGCCACCAAAATGTTTTACAATTCTTCAAAGCCTCTGGCTTTTTCTGCGACTGTGCCTTGGATCAAGTGATTTGCTTTTTCTGAAAGGTCCATCTTCCAAACCCTCTTTCCCTTTTTTTCTCCAACTCTGTTGACCAATTTACCTTTAAAGACTGATTCAGTTCAAAGCCACCCCTTCTGAGACCTTCCGTCCTTCCTTCCTGCTTCTAGAGTTCCCTATAAAGCAGTAACCCCCCCCACACACACACAAAAAAAGGCCGTGACCACTTCCTATCAGCCTATCCCCATGGCCTAGAACCGTGGTCAGCAAACTTCAGCTCATGAGCCACATGCAGCTCTTTGGCCCCTTGAGTGTGGATCTTCCACAAAATACCACGGCCTGGGCAAGTCTATTCTGAAGTGGCATTAGAAGAAGTTTAAGTTTAAAAACTTTGGCTCTCAAAAGAAATTTTAATCATTGTACTATTAATATTTGGCTCTGTTGACTAATGAGTTTGCCAACCACTGGCCTAGAACAAAGTCTCAGTTGGCATTTAATAAGTGTTTGTCAAACAAATGAAGGCCAGTCATTGTCAGTCTTTGAAATATGTAGAATATACAAAAGAAAGTACATTATAATTCTTGATAGGGGCTGATATTAGGGACTCTAGCAGATCTCTCTATTACACTTAAGACCTATTAAATTAAACCTTAGTTGCTGCTGCCTGATCTTTGTTCCCTGGAATTGTCAATGGGTCTCAATGGAATAGGGAAGCTAATAAAGTTGGTAGCCACACTGCCATCAACATATTGTTTTGGTAACTTCAAATTTTACTCTTTTCCTCGACAGTGATGATAAAAATTTGAGAAAATAAAAATAATATACAGTAGGAAAAAAGTAGTGGTTCTTTTCTTAGTTGGTTGTTACATTTTTGATGAGTCAAACATTCCAACAAGATCATAATCAAAATTATTATAATTGTCCTTTCAGAGCTATCCAGCTTGACAGTATGTGTTGTGCATGTGAGTATAATAGTATGTACATATGGGTTAAAGTTTGTATGTACTTGTGCATTTAGATACAAACTAAAAGGCAACCTCATGTGTAAACAGATTGTACATCTGTGACATGGCCAGTGTTCCAGCTGTTCATGTAAGAAGCATGGGTCAGGATTCCTAGGCACAGATTTGTGTTCTGGGCTGCTTATCTCATCCTATTGCTGTGTGCTCTGTGACTGCACACCTGGCTGAGAACAGGATTATTGTTAATGAGAAACATGCCTGGTTCTCTGCACAAAAGATGATGTGTGAGTGAAGACTGCCAAGTGAAGGTTAAAAGCAAGAATGCAAGAATTGTGCTCAGGAATCCATGCCTGAGATGAGGAGCCTGTGAGTTGACATAGGTTCTATGCAGTTCCCAGTGTCTTGCTCACGTGCAAGATTTTCTTCCTCTTCATTGAGCCTTCAACATTTTTTAAAATATATTTTATTGATTTTTTTACAGAGAGGAAGAGAGAGAGATAGAGAGTTAGAAACATCGATGAGAGAGAATCATCGATCAGCTGCCTCCTGCACATCCCCCACTGGGGATGTGCCCGCAACCAAGGTACATACCCTTGACAGGAATCAAACCTGAGACCTTTCAGCCTGCAGGCCAACACTCTATCCACTGAACCAAACCGGTTTCGGCGAGCCTTCAACATTTTAAACAAATATTTTTTTAAAGGAAGGTCTGACAAGAAATGAGGAACCACAGTGAAAAATGGAGAGTCAACTTGAATTTGGATAAATATTCGTCAGATGGAGAAGAGCTGAGCACAGTAAGCTACTTAAATAATTCTTATTCTCTTAGGCATGAAGAATGTGATAGGTAAAGACCATGAATTCTTCCCTGATCACCCTTTCTCCTGATGGTTCCTCCTTTTTTTAATTTGCACTTGAGATTTTAACATGTTATTATTTACCAGTCCTTTATCTGTAACATGTGTTTTAGTTTCTCCTCCAATAAGAGTGTGATATTCATGAGAATAGAAGAAATATACTATCTTTTTTTTTTGTACCCAACACAGTACTAGACAGGTTAGAAATTGATACAAAGGTGTTGATTAGTTTATTATAAGTGCTTAAAAATAAGAAGTAAATGGCTGTCATATAAAAATAAAAGCAATCTGTGAAGAACTTTTCTCTTTCAGTTAGTGGAGACTTTCCACAGATTTTTTTTTTAAAGGAGAAAGGAGGCATGCTGAGTTTTCAATGGAATATTTTATGCCAACAAGAGAAACATAGAGTATGAGAAAAAACAAAATCTGAAGCCAAACAAAGCTAATATTTTTCAAGTGTTCATTTAATTTTAAAACCACATTATTTTTCATTACTTTTTACCTTTAAAAAGGGATTACTAGAACATCTGCTTAAAATTCAATCCACAAATTAAATTATAAAATAAAACTGTGTTACACATGCACATTTGGATGTCCTCTGTTTGTGCACAAAGACTGCCAAAGGATGCACTTAAACAGCCTATTGTCTGTGCTTGAGATGCCTGCCAAGAGGCTGTTTCATGAAGGATAAAAATCATTCATAATTTCAAAGCAGAGATCATGAATTTTTGCATACTCCTCTTTTGAACAATTCCACTTGAGATTATATGGCAAAAATCTGTCTTCAACATTTACTCCTGGCCCAAGGCACAGAGATGTCAATGAACAGACATATTTCATTCCAGGCCTCCATTTGCAGGAATTCTAAGTTTTTCTTCGGAAGTTTGTGTATGTTACCCTAAGATTAACTTTACTTAATCCTGAGTTGAACTTTAATGCCAATTCTTCAATTTGTGCAAGAGCTCACATAGCCCTAACCGGTTTGGCTCAGTGGAAAGAGCGTCTGTCTGCGGATTGAAAGGTCCCAGGTTCAATTCCAATCAAGGGCACTTTGGTTGAGGGCACATCACCAGTTGGGGTGTGCAGGAGGCAGCTGATTAATGTTTCTCTCTCATTGATGTTTCTAACTCTCTCCCTCTCTTCCACTCTGTAAAAAAATCAATAAAATAAAAAATAATGTAAAAAGAAAAGCATATACAAAATCTAAAAAAAAAAAAGAGCTCACATAGAGGATATTGTCTATCATTTCTTCACTTGAAGCAATTCATCGGAATCTCTTTATATAGCAATTAATTTTAGATTTGGTTTCTAGGGGGAAAAAATTTAATGTGCATCCTTTTTTTCTGCTAAGGATATTACATGTTTCTCTTGTTTCCACTTTTGCATTGGCCTCTGGGAAGCTCAAAGCCATGTTTTATACTCAAATATTAAAACTATATTACATGTTAGCAACATTGTATTTACTGATTTTTTTCCTTTTGACCATTTGTTCCCATTTCCATTAGTGTATTTTTATTATTATTAAGCTTATTATGTGCTGTCTATTATAAATTAAAACCATTTTCAAGAAAGGCAAGATTTTTATGAATAATAAAGCTTAACTATATTTTATTGTTCAGCTAAAATTTAGCTGCTAAATTGCCTTTGTTTTATTTCTCTAGAAGAAATGACTGCATCTATAGAGGGGGAGAGAGAGAGAGAGAGAGAGAGAGAGAGAGAGAGAGAGAGAGAGGAGAAAGAGAGAGGAGAAAGAGAGAGGAGAGAGAGAGAGCAGTACATTGCGAGAGAATTTATCCCTCTTAAGACTGCTTGTCTTGGGAGGGCCCATTAGCAGGGCTTCGTCTCTCCGGGATTAGGCCATAATGACCAGGAATATTGCTGTTCCTGGAGTTGGCACAGTATTTGACTTCCTGCATGAGAGAGGAGGTAGTCTTGGGGAAGGCTGTTCACTTTGGATTCCTTAAAAAGCAACAAAAGAAAGGTGTGTTTTCAAGACAGGGTGTAGACAAGATGGCACATCTGTGAACGGAGACCCCTGTGCACAGGCGACTTCATGTCTGTGTAGCTGCTTTCTGGAAGCTTGCGGGTGTGTAAGAGACGCGGGCAGCCAGGTCGCTGCCCTTCTCTTCCATTGGGGCCTGGCAAACAGGCCCAGCAGCACCACGATGAGGAACAACAGGACAATGCCTGTGATAGCACCCACCGAGCGCCAAGGCAGATCTTGGTGTAGGGATTCAGCTCCTCCATCATGAGGACGGCTGTGGGCAGAGGGAGTACCTCAGCTGGGGGCCTGCTGGCTCTTCAGATCTATGTGGGACCTGGACTCCTGTAACACTAGGAGACTTGGGTTCTGGTCCTGGGCCCAGTCTTTAATTCCTTTAATCCCAACCCCTTACTGGGCCTGTTTTTTTCACTGCCTAAAGTGTGTGTGCCCTAGGGAACTCCCCAGGGACAAATGTGATCATGAATGGGAAACAAAACAATGTTTTTTGGGGTATTTTACTGTTCTCTAAAAATAAGTTACAGATAATAAATTTAACCTTCCCAGCAGTTTGATGAAATAAGGACTGTTTAATTCTTTCTCTTTCACACATGAAGAAACTGAAAAGTTAGGTAACTTGCCCAACATCAGACAACCAGTAATTGGTAGTGTCAGGTTTCTCACAATTCAGAAAAACTGGACTCAGCCCTTCTCCCTGTTTACTAACTGTGTTTCTTAGATGTGACTTAGAGCATCCTCAGTAATTGCATCCTCCCCAGAGGATTGTGAGCACCACTGGACAGACTGGCAATAAGAGCCGTGAGTGCTGTACCAGTGCCCACAATTACTGCCCACAAAACCCCTCTTGATATAGGTATGGGATAAAGGGACCATGGTTTTGGTCCCTTTTCTGTCATGTGGGTAACTGTGCCCATTCTTATTTTTCATTTTCTTAGAACCAATCTACACGAATGAAAGAGAAACATGCAAATGGACCGTACCTCTGCTACACCCACAAACCATGCCCTCTAGCCAATCAGCAGCAAGTATGCAAATTAACCCAACCAAGATGGTGTGCGCCCACAGACTTGGGTTGCCCCAGCGATGGAGGAAGCCAAGTTTCCAGTCCACCCTGGATGGCCCTGGCCTCCACTCAAGGCTACAAAGTTTCAATTATAAAAGATAAATAAATCCCAGATACTTGCTTTCAGCTGACCCTGGCCTCTACTCAAGGAAGCACTGGGGGGAAGAAAAAAAAAGAAAGAAAGAGGGAAAAAAAAAAAGAAAAAAAAAAAAAAAGGAGGGGCTGGGAGCTTGGATCACTGGGAGGGTGATCAGGCCAGGATAGGATGGCAGTTGTGGGTGATCAGGCTGGTAGGAGGAGAGGGGCCATTGTTGGGTAAGCAGATCAGCAGGGATTCCAGTTGGGAGTGAGCCGGCCATTAGTGGGGGTCAGTTGGAGATGATCAGGACAGTGGAGGAGGGGCAGTTTGGAGTAAGCAGGCCAGCAGGGGAGCAGTTGTGGGTGAGCAGGCCAGTGGGGAGGGAAAATGGGGATGAGCAGGCCAGCACGGGGGGAGCATTTGGGGACAAGCAGGCTGGCAGGCAGAGTGGTTAGGGGCAATCAGGCTGGCAGGCAGGTGAGCAGCTAGAGCCAGCAGTCCCATATTGTGAGAGGATGTCCGACTGCTGGTTTAGGCCCAATCCCTGTAAATCAGCAGTAGGACATTCTTCGAGGGGTTCCAGATTGGAAAGGGTGCAGGTTGGGCTGAGGAACACCTCCCATGCACAAATTTTGTGCACCAGGCCACTATTTGCAATATATTTTGCTACATGTTTGCAGTTAAATTTTCTTAAAAATAAAAATAAAAAATAATAATAAGAAGAGGCAAATCACTTGCTTCTTCTTGAGGTGAACCATGGTTGTAGTATCCACAATGATCATAGATGCTTGACACCAAGGATTGCTTTGATAATCAGGAAATTTTTCTTACACATTCTCAGTGGCTTCAGTCTCTTAAGTTCTTTGCCCTATTTATTTACTGCATTGCTCTGGAAAGATACACAAATTTATTATATAAGAAAATATAAAAGTACACAGACAGCTGTTAGAATGATCATGGTTAAATAGAGCAAAACATTAAATTAAAAATGTGAATGTGTGAATGTTAGACTGGACCAGATAATTAGTACTAAGGCAATGTCTCTTGGTGGGCTGGCTTGCATAGGCTCTAGCATTAGCCTTTGATGGTGTGCAGAGCTCCTCAGTATACAGCATTGCCCTGAGGATTCCAAGTTGAAGCAGACTATATTTCTGCCAAGGACAGACACAGAAATTCAGTACTTGAACCCAAGGATTGAATTTACAGCTTGGAATACAGATTTCTAGCTACTCTTTTATGGTTCTTTGTCTCAGAGGGCCACTTGCATCAATCATCTTTCATGGTCCTATGCAGTTTTAATAATCACTTAAATGGGATCTTTTATCAGACTCAGGAGAGAAGAACCATATTACATCAACTATTAGTGGAGGCCAGGGAGCTATCCATGAAAACAAAAGCAGCCAGATGAACTTTATGAAGCCTTCTTGGAGTGATCTCCGTAGGCACTGATATAGTCACACTCAGCTCACTCTTGGGCACTGTCTTGTGTATTGCACAGGCCAGCTTCAATTAGTTATGCACTTCTGGGTTCCATGTGTTTCCATCATTTTCTCTCCCTGTGTTGTGTCATTATTCTTTCCTATTATGATACATCACAAACTCCTCTGACTTTTCTTCTGCAATCTTGATGCACAGTGGGGCTCCTGTGCCCAGAGTCGTCTTTTGTCCTTTTTGAGTTGTGAGTGGTATCCGCCCTGCCTAGCTGGGTCTTTGTCAGATTCTCTGGAGAAACCTGGAGTGATACACTTGGCCACCACCACCTGCATCTCTTGAGCAACTCAAGTCCTCAAGCTCTCTGGCCTTAGTTTTCTCATTTCAAAATAAGGGGATTAAAACAGGTTTCTGTTTTGAACTATCTCATTTGAGCTTATTTTAGAAGTCTGTTATAAAACCACCTCCCTCATAATCCCGACAAAACAAAACAAAACAAAGGTGGCTCCTTCCCTCAAATCAAGTCAGCAGCAGCAGCTTTAATGGTACCATTGCGCCCTCTGGTGGTTGTAAGTAAATTCACCAAACTGTTCACGTGTGAAGATAGCGCTCTGGGGCAATGGTATGTCTGGCATATATAAATAGCCAAAGTCCAGAAGATCAGTATGTGTATAAATCAACTACTGAATCACCAAATATTTTGGTTGCTAAGTATAAGTGAGAGCTCCTAGGTGTCACCAGGCCATCTTTCCGTGACTAATAAGAAATGGAGTGTTTTTCTGTTACTTCCAAAAATCTCAGCATGCTGCTGACTCTGAGAATCATCTTCCCTTCCTACTGGAACTGGTACTCAGATGAACCCCAGGTTAGGAGTGCGGCCTACTCCACCAGGACACCTAACAGTCTGCTGGAGGGCCTTAATTGAGCCCCCCATTTACTGGTTTGGATGCCTCCAGATTCACCTACCATGTCAATAGGAGTGGTTCCACTAATCACTGCAGATCAATGGGTAAGCATGGGTTTCAACTCTGCCATTCACCACTGTGCTTTGTTGGGAAAGTTACTTAATCTCTCTGAGCTTCCATTTTCTCAATTGCAAGCCTTACTTAATCATGAGGTTTGCTATGAGGTACAATGAAATGACCAAAGCAAAATCTCTGGCACTCAATGAATGTTAAGTCCTTTTGTGCACCTCAAGGTATTCAAACATATTTATGGATTACTTTCATGGAACACAAAACTGGTTTCTCGTCAAGGTCTAAATAACTTCTGTGGGATGGGATGTGGCAGACATATTTCTAGACTGAGAAGAATGGCTACTCAGCCCACTGTGCCCCTATGGCTACCAGTAGGAGAGAGAGAAAGGGTTAAAGAACTCTTTGGGATCTTATCATCACCGAAAATTAACATTTATTGATCACTTACTCTTTATCAGACACTGTTATAGATGCTGGGGAACATTAAGAAGAATAAGTAAGGAAACTCCATATTCCAGATCCTCACTTGTCGGGTTCCCTTTGTATATCTGTACTACTTAGATCCTGGGCCCTGGCTTTTAGTTCTGAAAGATGCTTTAGAAGTAAGACATATTTTCTGCCACCAAGGGATTTTTATTTTAGCTAGGAGGAAAAGGCAGATATATAAAAAGATAAGAAATAGTCGAGATATCTTCTAAAACATTTTAAATTGTGCCAAACTCATACTATCGAGACATGGAATTTGGCAAGCTTGGGCTCTCATTATGGGTTCTTGTTCTATGAAGTTTGAAAAATAAAATTTGCAGACTCAAAAGATTTTTTTAAGCAACTGTGCAGAAGTTTATTGCCAGGGTATACAAACTCCCCCTGGGGAAGGTTCCCCAAATGGGAAAAACCTGCTCTCTCTCTCTCTCTCTCTCTCTCTCTCTCTCTCTCTCTCTCTCTCTAATGGAGGAGGGGAAAATCAATCCTTAGAGTCTCTTTGTCTACTAGTTTATATATGCTGGTAGCTTCTTTGTCTGAACATGATACTTTCTAATTTGACCCTTTTTTAATTTATGATCCATGTGCTCTCCTAATTGGCTACTTTCCTGCATGCTATCAGTTTCAAAGTTTTAAAGCTCACTCAGTGGGCCCTTCTTCTTCTTCCCTTATCTTGTAACATTCCTTCACCCTCTGTGAATGTAAGATAAGCAATCTGGAGGCTTGGAGCTCTCTCTGCCTGTAATGCAGTATGTTTTCCTCCCCCCTGTACACCACTTCCTTAAAACTACCTTTCCTGTCCCTAAAATCACTTTCAATATAAAAATTTATCACCCTAATCAGTTGTAATTTCAGCATTGTTAAGAACATACACATGGCTGAAACCGGTTTGGCTCAGTGGATAGAGCGTTGGCCTGCTGACTGAAAGGTCCCAGGTTCAATTCCAGTCAAGGGCATGTACACTGGTTGTGGGCACATCCCCCATAAGGGGTGTGCAAAAGGCAGCTGATCGATGATTCTCTCTCATATATCGATATGTTTCTAACTCTTTATCCCTCTCTCTTCCTCTCTGTAAAATATCAATAAAATATATTTAAAAAAAAAAAAAGAACATACACATGGTTGTGCAATCAATGTCCAGAACACTTTTTATCTTGCAAAACTGAAACTTGATATTTATTAAATTACAACTCTTATTCCCCTCTCCCTATGTAGTAGGCAGTTAGACAGGCATGAACAGAATAGGAATCGAATGTCACCAAGGCAGAAAGCCCTGGGTACCTAGCAATGGGCAGAACTGGGAAAACAAGGACCTCACCTAGCATATCATTGATTGATCATGCAGTGTAGACCCACTAACCTTTTCATATTACTGGTCATTAAGTTCAAACCCTCCCCTGACATTCCTCCCCTTACATGTCTCTAGGCAGATGGTAGACCTCCTTAGAGGAGGAACAAGGGGGACAGAGAATAGCCTCATATGACTCATATTACTCTTTGTCCAACTACTCCATTAAGTATTAAGCACTCAAGACATGAAGCTCTGACTGGCATCAAAAAATCTTGGGAACAAAGCCTCAGGTCTGTTGACACAAAGACAGAGTTTTGGTCAAATTAGAGATGACATTTAGGTCTCAGTTTTGTTTCAGCACCAGGCCCAGAAAAGCAGCACAGCCCTCAAAACCTTTAGGATAGAGCATGCTCGGGCTTTCACTTCCCCTCTCCTTCCCTATCTTCCCAGTGTGTTACCATTAATGTCCTCACTCAATCTCTAAGGGCCCTTCCTTTGTCTCTATAACTTATTTCCTCAGCCTATTTCTTCTACAAATGACTTCTCCTGTAATTTGATAAATAAATGTCCTCATATAGTTTGAGTCTTGGCTATGAATTCTTTCCTAGCCAGAACTCAAGTACAAAGATTGCTGAACCTAGTTCAGTTTGACTCTACAGTGCTGTTCCAGCCACCATGGGTCTAACATCTGATGCAGCTCCCAACGCCCTAGAACAAAAGTAAAATGGTGATTTGCCAGGGCAAAATGGCTCCAGACCACGGTTCAACAACCTCGGTACTTGACTTCTGGGCTAAGAAAAAATTCAGAGTAGGTAGTCAAATACAAGCAAAAGTTTATTTAAAAAGTCACAGAGGTAGAACCGTGAAGCCAGCTAGGCAGGGTTTAGGAAACAGTTACAAAGGCAAAAGAAGGAGCATAGGTGAAAAAAGGCAGAGCTCTCACCTGGGGGAAAAAGGAGAAAAAGCACCTGCAGTCTCCACATAGAGAGTTCCTTTGCCAGTCAGTCCTTATTCACTCTGTAAAGGCAGGGATCTTAGGTAAGGTTCCACGGGAAGATCTTAGTATAATATTCAAGTTTTCCAGGTGTGTCCTTTCAGGGTCAGGGTCTCCACTGATTGGTTGGTTGGGGCCAAGGCAGCTGGTCTGAGGTCAGCCATGAGGTCGCTGGTCTGGTTATGTTGCTTTTCTGGGACTGGAGCTGAAATACAACTGAGGCCTAGATGTTATCTCTAGGAAGGAAAGGTCAGGGGTTTAAACCACACTACCAGCAATATGCTGTGAGAGGGAAAAATCACCCTGGGGTCTAGGTCCCACTCTACAATTGTCCTTTGATAGGCACCTGGGGCTTTTTGCCCTGGTAACCTTCTATACTTGGCCCATGTCCTTGCTCTGCTCACTTCTGTATTCTTTTGTAAAGGTGCCTACGACACCTTTACAAAAGGACATTTTGTGTTCTCTTTTTGAGGTGGAGGGAGCAACCTTCTCAGACTTGCTCACTGCATCTATAGCACCTGAAGTTCCAGGATAGGGAGCACTTAGAACCAATGCTTCATTCCCTTCTTGAAACTGGAAGATGGCCTTAACAGCCTCCTCCTGTTCTTGTTCATCCCTCTCCTTTTTCTCTTGTTCTCTACATTTTAGTACTACTGGTACCTCATCTTTTCTCTGAACCATCAATTTAGTTCATTCCTTATTTTCATCAGAATCAGAGTTATGCAATGACATAATAGCCTATACATATTGTTTTTCTCCCCATTTCCTGACCCTTTACAAAAAGATTCTAATTTTAGTATAGTATAATAATTCAAAGACTTATGCAGTGGCCACCTTTACCCCAAATCTAACACATAAACTGTCCAAACAGTATTATTACAATAAAACATCATTTGCTTGTTTTTTTGTCATTGACAGGTATGCATAAGCAGTCCAGTTGGCTAAGATTCATCCTAGAGGAACCAAGCTTTCAGCACTCATCTTCAAACAAATTAAACTAAACAACCAAGAGACACTAAGCAGCAACCAACAAAGACACTCTTTTATACAGGATTTACAGGCAAGCACAACCCACAGACAAGAGCTTCACACCATGCTTCTTGTCTGTCCAGCCACAGAAACCTCAGAATGCCTTGCATTTAAAACCACTGAAGCAGACCAATGTCTCTCATCCCTGAATAGACCAGACTAAGTGCTCAGAGACCAAGCAAGGACCACTGGAGGTCTCTTGCCACCCGGAGCTGATCCGGCTAGTCCAGACTAAGGCAGTAAAATGCCTCCCATGCCATACAGTGTAAATGCTTCCTTACAAGTGTGGATGAAAGGGGCCATATGCTACCCCGAAAAGCTCAGGGAAGGCCTGCATGGCAGTCTTGCAAACTCAGAGACCTAAAGTAACTACAAAGGATGGTCTGAAATTAAACTTTAACTAAAAGCAGTTATGGTGGGTAGTCACCTCCTAGGCGGTATCTTCACTGACAAGGTCAACCTTTACCTTAACTGAGCCTATCTGTCTTTTTGCATCTATGCTAACATACCCTCGAAATGTCTGGGTAACTTGTAACTCCCATTTTTCTGGACCTCTGGGGGCACGACCTAATGTGTTTGGGCATCACGACAGAGACCACAGATCTCTTCATTATTGTCATGTTAATTGTCCCTGCACCCACTTAAGTATGAGTCTATCATTCTACTTCTTATCCAACCCCAGAGGCTTCCTGGTTTTGTTTTCTCCTGCCTCTCTAATCAATGGATTTCATCTAACCCACCTGCATTCCCTTCTTTGATTGCAGTGTATAAAGATAGATGAGAAATTCTGAAACATTATCTCAATCCATTGAGTTCTGCTTCCCGGCAATTGTCAACAGTTTGGTTCAAATAAACTCACAAAAATTCTTTACAGGTTTGAATGTTTTTATGTTGACACAAAGAAGCCAGACAAGAGGCAGCAAGTACTTCTTGTGCCATACAAAACGCTTGTTTCCTCTTATAAAATGTTTGATTCAACTTAGGTCTCAGGTGAGACCAGGGAGATTGCTGAGGCTGTGGCTGGGACTCAGAACAGGTAAATTCCTGGCAGCTCTGTGAATAAGAGTCTAGGCCTCAGATCCAGGAACCCCCAATCCAGGCAGCAAGGGGGAGCCCTGGTACTGACCTCAGAGGAATCCTCACTTATGTCTCTTCACGGTTATCAGAATATGTAATTGGACAGTCAAAGGGTCTGGTCTGGGAAGTTACAGACATAGGGAAGCAGGAGGCTGGTTGGGACTATTGTTTAGGCAACAAGGTTGTTAATCTTTCCATAATAATTGGCAGTTCTGTTAGGAGCAAAAATAGAATATTGGGAACAGCTTTGGTTATGGGAAATATTAATCATACTCTGTTAACCATGATTGCCTTGCATTGGCCAAAGAAAGGACATTCAGACCTGACTGGGAGTTGAACACGCCCAGTACCTGGATCGCAACCTTGGATGTGGGAGTCAATCTTGGAATTCGGTTCAATCTTTCAATCAAGACCTGCCTATTATCGTGGGCAGATTAACAGCCTTGTTTCCCAAACAGTGGATTTCCACCCCGCAGAGCAGAGCCCGCTTCCCCACATGGTCCTGTCTTACACAATGTGAGTACGGGCTTATGGGGTCCTGCAGAACAGATTATTGCGGGTGACTGCTGCTCTCCCACACTGCCAGCAGGACTGGAATAAGCACTCATATATCATTCAACCCTATCTCTGCTTAATTGGCTCAAGTAGTGGCAGGCAGTATGGACCCATTGATTGTCCAGTTACAGTTTCTTCTAGGATTTTACCATCTATGTTCATCAGGGATATTGGCCTATAATTCTCTTTCCGTGTAGTGTCTTTAATTGCTTTTAAAATTAAGATAATGTAGGCCTTATAAAAAGAGTTTGGAAGTGTTCCTTTCTCTTGGATTTTTTTGGGAATAGTTTGAGGAGTACAGAAATAATCCTCAATGAAATATTATCAAACTGTATCCAGCAACATATTAAAAAGATTATACATCACGACCAAGTGGGATTTAAGTATGGTACAGTAGTCACAAATCAATAAATATGATACATCACATGAACAATTTAAAAGATAAAAATCACATGATTATATCAATAGACTCAGAAAAAGCATTTGACAAAATCCAACACCCATTTTTGACAAAAACTCTCAGCAAAGTGGGAATATGGGAGCATATCTCAACATGATAAAGGCCACATATGACAAACCTACAGCCAACATCATACTCAATGGGCAAAAACTAAAACCATTTCCCCTACAAACAGGAACAAGACAGTGGGTCCGCTTTTACCACTCTTATTCAACATAGTACTAGAAGTCCTAGCCACAGCTATCAGACAAGAAAAAGAAATAAAAGGTATCCAAATTGGAAAGGAGAAGGTAAAATTGTCATGGTTCATAGACAACATGATACTGTACATAGAAAACCCCAAGTAGTCCACCAAGAACATGCTAGATTTAATAACGTAGCAGTATACAAAATTAACATCCAGAAATCTATGGCATTTTTATACACTAATAATGAACTCACAGGAAGAGAAACTAAAAAAAAATAAAAAAATTAAAAAAAAAATTAAAAATCTCATTTACCATTACACCAAAAAAAATTTAATATATTTAGGAATAAACTTAACTAAAGTGGCAAAAAACTTGTACTCAAAAAACTACATGACACTGAGAAAGAAGAGGAAGATATGAACAAGTGGAATAATATATTGTATTCATGGACTGGTAGAATGAACACCATTAAGATGTGCATACCATTCAAAGTAATTAATAGATTCAATACAATCCCTATGAAAATGCCAATAGCATATTTCACAGATCTAGAACAAACTCTTCAAAACTTAATATACAATAAAAAAAAAAGACCCAGAATTACTGCAGTAATCTTGAGAAAGAAGAACAAAGTTGGAGGGATCACTATACCAGATACCAAGTTATACTAAAGAGCCTACTAATGGCACAAGAACAGGTAGATAGATCAATGGGACAGAACATACAACCCAGAAATCAACCCAAGACATTATGCTCAATTAATATTAGATAAAGGAGCAAGAAGATACAGTGGAGCCGAGACCAGTTTGGCTCAGTGGATAGAACGTCAGTCTGCGGACTGAAAGGTTCCAGGTTCTATTCTGGTCAAGGACATGTACCTTGTTTGAGCGCACATTCCAGTGAGGGGTGTGCAAGAGGCAGCTGATCGATGATTCTCTCTCATCGATGTTTCTAACTCTCTATCCCTCTCTCTTCCTCTCTGTAAAAAATCAATAAAAATATAGTAAAAAAAAAAAAAAAGAATATACAGTGGAGTCAAGACAGTCTCTTTAATAAGTGGCATTGGGAAAATTGGACAGATACATGCATAAAAATAAAACTAGACCACCATCTTACATCATACAGAAGAATAAACTCAAAATGGATAACAAACTTAAATGTAAGATAGGAAACCATAAAAATTCTAGAAGAAACCATAGGCAGCAAAAGTTCATCTCTCACAGTAACATGTTTACCAATACATCTCTAGGGCAAGGGGAACAAAGGAGTAAATAAATGGAACTACCTCAAAATAAAAAGCTTCTGCACAACAAAAGAAACCATCAACAAAATGAAAAGGGAACCCACTGTATGCTAAAACATATTTGGCAATGATACATCTGATAAAAGGTTACTATCCAAAATATATAAGGAACTCATACAACTTAACAAAAGACAAACAATCCAATTAAAATATGGGCAAAGGACATAGACACTTCTCCAAATAGGACATACAGATGGCCAAGAGACATATGAAAAAATGCACAAAGTCACTGATCATCAAAGAGATGCAAATTAAAATGACAATGAGGTATTACCTCATATCTGTCAGAATGGCTACCATCAACAAATGACAAATGCTGGCAAGAATGTGGAGAAAAGGGAACCCTAGTACACTGCTGGTGGGAAGGAAGACTGGTGTAGCAATTATGGAAAACAGTATGGAGTTTCCTCAAAAAATTAAATATGGAACTGCCATTTGACCCAGTGATCCCAATTTTAAAAATATATCCTAAGTGACCTAAAACACCAATCAGAAAGAATGTGTGCAACTCTATGTTCATAGCAGCACAATTGATATCAGCTAAGATCTAGAAGCAGCCCAAGTGCCTATCAGTAGATGAGTGGATAAAAAAGCTGTGGCACATCTATACAATCAAATACTATTCAGCAGTGTGTGTGTGTGTGGGGGGGGGGGGGGGGGGAATCTCTTATCCTTTGAGACAGCATGGAGAGACCTGAGAGTATTATGCTAAGCCAAAGAAATAAACCAGTCAGAGGAAGATAAGTATCACATGATCTCACTCATATGTGGAATCTCATGAACAAAATAAACTCATGAACAAAACAGATCCAGAGATATAGAAGCATGGAACAGACTGTTGAATCTCAGTAGGAATGAGGAGGAGGATAGATGGGTGAGAAGAGATCAACCTAAGAACTTGTATGCATATATGCATAACCCATGGACACAATGGGGTGGTGAAGGCCTTGAGGTGAAGCTAGGGGTCAATGGGGGTAAAACTTTCAATAATAAAGATGTAAATAAAAATATAAAACAAAATAAAATGCTTCCCAGAAGAGAGTCTTGTGGTGTTGAATTTTGGTTTCCCATCTGACAGAGATCAGAGGAGATCATAGGAGAGAATGTACCACATTCTATGTCCTATGTTACCCCCTGAAGAAGGTGTTCTTTCTCAGGTATGGGTTTCAAGGATTTACCAGTCCTTACTGTGCAGTCCCCTTGGTTTATAGGCTTAACTAATGCTTACTGCGCAACCCCCTTGCATATTTATTCTCAATTGATTCAAAACCTTCTCTGCCTTTGACCCCTCCTTCCCTGTGCTGCAGGGGGAGGCCTCGTGCCTTCTGGGTTACTCCTATTCTATGCAGGCAGCAGTGCTACCAGTTTACTGATCTTTCTTTCCTACAGAGGTCCTGCCGCAGTAAGAATTGTAGCCTTGCCAGCGGGACCCTTGTAGGTTTTTATAATGTTCTTATTCCTTTAAAAAAAAAAAAATGCTGTTTAACATATCTGTCTACTGGAGTGTCTAAAAATCAGACATTCCTGTCTAATCCCCTGTCTCATTGGTCCTGGGGAGCCATGTGTAACAGGTGCCTGATTAGAGTGGGTAATATTTTCTTCGTCTGTGTTTAAGCAGGTAGTTTACTGGCATCCCCTAAGTTTTGGTAAGGCTCATCAGGACAAAGCCAAAGTTTCCTGCTGTGCCTGCCAGCTTTTTTCAGAATACTTAACACATTTTCTTTGCATCTCAAAATTAAGTACCAGAGCTACAGTATATATATGAAGAAGGTCCTTTTATTTTACCCATTCTACAACTGGAATGGAACTAGTCCCCTAATTAGTAAAGAGCCCTAATCAGCCTGACAAACAGTTTTAAGATCTTTGCCTCTATCTGTTTAATATGTAAAACAGATTGAGGCAAAGATTGCTGAAGCCTTTGTTTACATATTAGTAGTCTGCCCTTGAACAGCCTTTGCTGACAATGTCTGTAAAGACAACCTAAGGTAGGAATTTTTTCTGGGTCTTTTAGATAATATCTCTGAAACTTGAGGGGTCCCCAATTGATTTTTCCTCTTGCTGCTCCACAGATGCAACACTCTCCCTGTCTGCATTTTTTACAAGGGGAGTTCAAATATTAATAGAGTTTCCAAAGTCAAGGGGGACACAAAGGTGCAACAGACTGACAAGTTATTGGTGATTTAAATTTGTTTTTCTCCTGGCCATGCTCCAGAGACAGAAAAGCTTAGGATTTTATGTAATAGGTTAAAGTCAAAGTGTGCTGCTTGTCAAGGCATCTCCCAGAGGCAGTGAACTGCTGGTCGTCTCCACTCCTCTTAAGTGTTTTGGATTCTCTCCATGTCTGTCTAGAACAGGGGTGTCGAACTCAATCAGAGAAGGGGCCAAAATCTAAAATCCAGCCTAAATCGCGGGCCGAATGGTTTACTGAACAGTCATAAACTGACAATGTTAACCAGAAATGTGAATTTAAAATGAATGGAACAATCTTTTCCTTAACAGTGCTGTTAACCAACTCACATGCTATCAAGCAAAACAGTAATATTGGTATCTAGCAAAACAGTAATATTGGAATGTACCTAAAATGCTCATTGTTTTGTTTTCTGGCTAGATGTCTGACACCGTTTTCCCCGGATCAATGAGTCAATGTTCGGTTTTATTTCTTGGGCTGTAGCAACCCGCAAAACAGCATGGAGGTTGTCATCATCGGTAATGCATGATCTGTGCTTGTTTTTGTTCAGATTCATTATTGAAAACATCTGTTCACAAAGATAGGTGCTCCCGAACATGGATAGAATACGGGCAGCATGAAGTCGGAGCTCTGGCATTGAGTCAGGGGGCAGTAGAGGGTAGAAGTCCTCAATTTCAACATCCTGAAACCTTGATTTCAGGCCACTGTCAGACTGAAGCTCGATTATCTCCATCTGAAGGTGATGGGGCACATTGTTGACATCAACTGTAAAAGGATTGGCAAAGATGTCAAAGCCCGAGTGCTGTGTTCTAAAGTCAGAGAAGCGCCGCTCAAATTCACTTAGTAAACGGCTAACTTTGGTAGCCAGCCGACTGCAAGGAAAAGTACCAGAAATAGTGGTTGAGATACTCAAACAAACGGGAAAGTGGGCAAGATTGTCCTGTTCCAGTTGCGACTTCCATAGTTGAAGTTTACGCTGGAATGCTGTGATCATGTCAGACATCTTCGTGATGACTTGTTTGCGTCCCTGCAGCTTCAGATTCAGTTGGGCGAGATGCTCGCATATGTCACACATCATAGCAAAATCACATAGCCAGGCGGGATCCGACAGTTCAGGCAAGGGCTTTCCTTTACTTTCCATGAAAAGAGCAATTTGTTCTCTGAGCTCAAAAAATCTTTTGAGGACTGCGCTCTTGCTCAGCCATCTTACTTCTGTGTGGTATGGCACGTCTCCATGCTCTGCACCCACCTCCTGTAAAAACTGCTGGAACTGGCGATGATTCAGGCCACGTGCCCGTATAAAGTTAATAGTTTTAATGACTGTGGTCATTGTGTCATTCATGTCCAGAACTTTTCCACACATAGCCTCTTGGTGGATAATGCAATGATAAGTAATCAAGGGTGTGTGGCAGTGACTTTTTTGCATTCTTTCCTTCATTAGTCCAACCAAGCCTTTCTTTTCTCTGCACATTGAAGGTGCGCCATCGGTAGTTAGCCCCACCAACTTTTCCCAGGGTAATTTAAAATTATTTATAGATTTCTCCACAGCCTCAAATATATCTCTACCAGTCGTCGTCCCATGCATGGCAGCTACATCCAAAAGTTCCTCAGTGACAGAGAGGTCGGTCTTCGTAGCACGTATAAAGATGGACAGCTGCGCTGTATCAGTGTTGTCTGTGCTTGCATCGATAGCAAGTGAAAAAGCGAGATAACTGCATGCCTGTTCGGCCAGCTGTGATGATAGATTTCCTGAGAGTTCTTGAACTCTATCTGCAATGGTGTTTCTTGACAAACTGACATTTTGAAAACTCTGTATCTGGTCTGGGCATACTTGCTCACACACTTTTAGCATGCATTGCTTCAAAAAGGCACCCTCTGAAAAACACCTTGAAGTACGGGCAATTTCTTCAGCCACTATAAAGCTTGCTTTCACTGCAGCATCATTTTTCGCTGTAGCCTTTGTAAACATTTGCTGCTGTGATTGTAGTTTGCCTTTTAGTTCTTTAACAATTTTATGCTTTTCTTCCAAAGTATATTTGCCATACTTAACATTATGTTTGGTGTCAAAATTACGACATATATTGTACTCTTTCATCACCGACACTGTCTCATAACACAATATACACACTGGTTTGCCCTCTCTAAGCACAAACATGTATTCATTTTCCCATTTGTCATTAAATTGTCTGCCTTCACCATCAACTTTTCTTTTCCTGGATATTTTGGGATCAATATTGGCAGTAAAAGATGTAGTTTATTGGAAATCTGCGTTAGAAGGAAAAAGTTGAAAACTGCACAGGGATAGCTTGATTTGGCAGATGGAGTGGAGAAAAAAAAAAGTCAGTCAATAAATGCCTGGCTGGGTACAGATAGCAGATTCTGTTGCGATTTTTATGCCTGCACTTTATGCTAGGAACTGGCAGCTTCTGCTGTGTATTTTTTATGCCCGCACACTCACTCTCTCCTCTGCTCTGCCACCCGCACAACCACATCGGATGCGGGACTATAGGTCACGCCTCCTGAATCTCGCGTGACTTGTTATCTATGCGCATGCGTAATAGATAGCAAGCATGGCGGCCGGGGAGGTCACAAGCCTCCTATGTCACTGCGCGTCATTGTGATGGAACGCAGCGGAGTGCAGTGATGACAGCGCGGTGCGGGCCACATTGCAAGGCCTGGCTGGCCGGATTTGGCCCGCGGGCCTTGTGTTTGACATGTGTGGTCTAGAACAACTGTGAGGACCCAGAGCACTGGGGGACCAGCCCTGGATGCACTCCCCAGACTGGTCACAGTTTCATTACAGTTGTATTCTGGAGTCGCTATGAGGCTCCTGAACTTTGGGTTCAACCCTAGAACCTCTGCAAAGCCCTTACTCATGAAAGGATATTCGAGATTCTTGAGCCAGAAGAAGGAATTTGCCTCTTTGATCTTCAGAAGTTGGGTGGGGACCCAAGCCCTCATTTGGTTTTATTTTCAATTTTCTGCCCCTATCACAGGCCTACTATGATTTGCCAATTTTTATTATGCTGCAACCCCCTAAACCAGTGGCAAAACAGAATAAGAAATCCCCAAAGGGACTAAACTCTCTGCAATCATCTGAAGAAGTCAAGAACAACTGTGCAGCCAAGAGTTAACTGGTAGCATTCCACCTCAGATCCCAAGTCACAGCACCAAATGTTAGAGGCACATCACCAGCACCAGAAGTGTTACCAGACAGACCCCTGAGCAAGTGGGAGAGGGCTGTTCCTAACCTCGTACCTTGCTTTTCATATAAATGAATTTATATGAGAGACCTTGACTGCAATGGGAAAAGCCAATTTATTAAAGCATCTTTATTGGAAAAGCAAAGCAAGAAAACCTATTCATCTGGCGTATGAAGTGCAAACAGGCTCTCAGCTACTCTCAAGAGCAAGTTGGGTGGGGATCTGAGGAATTCTATACCCTCCTGCCTATATGTTTTAAAATTCCTCTGCTGAATATTTTGGTGCAGATTAATTCTCAAGGTCCCTTTTCACTTTGTTGTGAAATTCCCAGAATTCAAGAGAAGCACCTGGTAACTTTATTTAGCTAAGTCTTGAGACTGCTGGCTTCTCTGTTTAAAGTAGGGGTGTCGAACTCAATCAGAGAAGGGGCCAAAATCTAAAATCCAGCCTAAATCGCGGGCCGAATGGTTTACTGAACAGTCATAAACTGTCATTGTGATGGAAACGCAGCGGAGTGCAGTGATGACAGCGCGGTGCGGGCCACATTGCAAGGCCTGGCGGGACGGATTTGGCCCGCGGGCCTTGTGTTTGACACATGTGGTTTAAAAAGTAAAAATGCCATTTTTTCCTTTCCCCCTTCCCTCTCCCTTTCTGCATTCTCTTGTTAGGGAGGTGTTTAACCATTTATTCTCAAGTGCCCTTAGCTGGGGAAAATGATGGCTTGTTGGTTATAAGCTGGCTGCAAATTGTCCACACTCACCATTTGGCCTTCTTTTAACTTTCTGTTTCAGTTTCCCTCCTCCTACTGTCCTGGAATCCTGTCTCAGGACCCCTCAGTCTCTATGAATTTGACTACTCTACTTCATATAAGAGGAATCATATAACATTTGTCCTTAGTGACTGACTTACTTCACTTAGCATAACATTGTGGATGAAAAAAATGGAGTTATATTGAAAATAACCTCACAGGATGATCTGATCATAAATTCCTAACCGGATAGATCATAGTCATTCCACAGGCATACAACTTATTTAGTAAAAGGCTTACTTTTGCCATAAATAAACCCTGTCTATTGTTTCTGTGCATCTAGGTTAATGTCTCTTTGAAATGCCTCTTATCAGACAGTGGACTTGCCTTTTCCATTTAGCCTTGTTGTGGTGGTCCAGACTTTATGTCTGAGGAGCTGCTCTTTTTCTCAAGTAAACCCTATCTTTTAGATGAGTTTGACGTGAAAAGTCTCTTTTATTTGTTTGTTTAACACCCAATGTTAGCAGTTTACCACATTTGCTCCCTCCCCGTTTTTCTGATATGTAGACATGCTTGTGTTCTGGCATGATGCCCCATCACCTCTAAGTAGGTCAGTGTGTACCTCCCTAAAACTAAAGCACTCACCTGCTTAACTACTGCACACCCCTCTCAACCAGGAAATCAACATCCATTCAGCATTATGTGAGCCCCATTTCACTAATGTATCTCTTTCTGTCCTTTTTGGTCCAGATTAGGATTGTATATTGTGCTTACTAGTAGTTATGGCATCTCATTAGTTTCCTTTGAGGAAAAGTAAAGATAGGGAATATATGAAATGGAATCATTTGACCAAGCTGCTAAAATTATTTCCACTTGAAGGCTGAAGGCATAAAGAAAGACACTATTCTTTTTTAACTAGTCTGGCAACTTAAACTTTTTGACCATTCCAATCCCATGTCAGTGCCATCTAGACATACACCAGACCTCCAGATAACCCTCTGAATATCCCCTTAAAAGACTCCTATCCACAGACTACCTGACATCCACTGTTCACCCTACTGGATATGACCAGACCCCCTAACGTCTGATTCATAACTATCCTGAACCAGGTAAGTGGTTGGGAACCAGTAGTCCTAGATTATGAGAGGGCTCCCAGATTGGAGTGCGTGAAGGCTGTGCTCCCCCTCGGCACTCTCCTCCCCCCCCACACACACGAATTTCATCCACTGCGCCTCTAATTCTATCTAATAAAAGAATAATATGTAAATTAACCATCACTCCATGACAAAAATGGTGTGCCATAGACACAAGATGGTGGTGCCCAGTCCTCTCAGGCCCAGGGAGGGCTGCCACTGAGAGCAGGCAACATGAGGCCCTGGCTGTTGGCCTGGGAGGTGCCTTCACACCCCTGGTGCCATCCTCTCCTAGCCTTGACCTGGACAGTGGCCTGGGAGGCAGACTGTATCCCTGGCTTGATCCACTCCCAGTCACAACCTGGGCAGTAGCCTAGGAGGTAGCTGAGCACCCCTGGTGCAATCAGCTCCCAGCCAGGACCCAGGCCGTGACCTGGAAGGCGGCAAAACCCCCCACGCCCATGAGACCGGCCACACACACACCCCTGGCGTGATCAGCACCCAGCTGCAACCTAGGCTATAGACCTGGGAGGTGGCTGCACCCTTTCCCCCATCCCTCCCGTCCCCCCATGTGCAATCCGCTCCTAGCCTCGGCCTGGGCTGTGGGTCTGGGAGGCACCTGCAATCGCCTGTCCCCACCCTCCCCACCCTCCCATCCACAGCTGGGGGGTGTAGGCCTGGGAGGCAGCTGTGCCCCCAAGAGCTATTCCTTCCCTGGGGCACCTGAGGTGTCAGCCTCCAAAGGGCCTGCACCCCCATGGAGTGACACCCCCCCCCCACACACACACACACAGCTACAGCCTTGGAATTTCCCTTGTCCTCAGCAGAGTGATTAGAGACAGAAAAGGAATAAAAGGAGAAAAGAAAGAAAGGACAAAAGGTGAAACACCAAGAAAAGGAAAGAGAAGGAAAAAAGGAAGAAACAACCACATGATACCACCTTTTCAAGGTCTCATGAAATTCCTGTTTAAGGACTTTGTTTTATGACATTTTTAGTTTGGGTTTACATTTTTACTTGTTTGTCAAGACCACAACAGGTACATTGTCCAATATGTCAAAGAAAAAAACCCTATCAATTAAAGAGGGAATATGCAGGGGAGGGCATTTGGGGGTGACCGGGCTGTCAGGGAAGGGCAGTTGGAGACTATCGGGCCAGCAGGGGAACAGGCATCAATCAGGCTGGCAGGGGAGTGTTTAGGGGGTGATCAAACTGGCAAGCAAAAGTGGTTAGGGGTAATCAGGCAGGCAGGTGAGCAGTTGGGAGCCAGCAGTCCTGGATTGTGAAAGGGATGTCCAAATGCCTAAACAGAGAGATCCCAGATTGGAGAGGGTGCAGGTTGGGCTGAGGGACACCCCCCTCCAAGTGCACGAATTTCATGCACTCGGCCTCTAGTGATATATAATTGCTACTGGAGAATGAGAAAAGCCAGTGTCTTAATTTATTCTGAATTTGAAGGCTTGAGAACCAGTTCAAGTTTCTAAGGGATATCTAAGGCTTGAGGACCAAGAATGTTGATATATGAAAGCCAGAGAATGATAATGGATGTCCACAGAGAACAAATTTGCCCTACTCCAGCTTTTTTATACCGTTCAGGGTCTCCAGAGAATAGGTGATGTCTGTCTACCTTGATGCAGACCATCTTGTTTACTCAGACCAATTCAAAAGCTAATCTCTTCTCTAAACACCCTGAACAGACATTCCAGAAATTATGTTTAACCAAATACTTGGGTATCCTTTAATCTAGCCAAGTTGGCATATAAAATTAATCATCACAATGATAAATGAGAGTGGTGAAGAGTATAGAGACCTTGCCAGATAAATCTTGACTAAAAGAACTACTCATGGGAGATATTATGTCTGTATTAAAAAATATCAAGGTCTGTTATATAAAAAAAGAAATTGGACATGTGTGGTTTATTTCATAGGTTACCCCTTAGACATATGGAAAGAATATTGAAATTTAAATAAAAAGAACCAAGTCTTGCCACTACTTACCAGCTGTATGACCTTGGCTAAGCCATGCCACTTCTCTGAATCTCAATTTCTTCATTTGTAAAGAAGCAATAATACGAAGATTAAATGACTATACTTTAGAAAATTATCAAGTGCTAAACAATTTTGGTATGATAAGCTTCAGATTCAAGTCCAAGTTTTTTATTTGTTTTTTAAAAAGAGTGGAAAGGAAAGGAAAGGGAGAAACACAAAGAGAAACATCAATGTGAGAGACACATTGATTAGCTTCAAGGGCTGCAAATTTAGCCTGCAACTGAGGTACATGCCCTTGACCAAAATCGAACCTGCAACCGTCAGCAGGTTGATGCTCTAACCATTGAGTTAGCTGGCCAGGGTTCAAGTCTAATTAATAAAAAAATAGACTCAAGTCAAAATGGCTGCTCAGGAGGTGATGAGACATGTGAGTTGGTTGAAAATCACTGGGGATCTCTGGCAAAGATGTTGTAGAGAGGTTTCAAGCACCATGTGAGTCCTCAACCCAATTATCATGAAGGTCCCTTTCACTTCAGGCATTCTGTGATTCTGCTAAAGAAGAAAGACAGTATCAACTGTATAAAGAGAAAGCATTGGTTAGACACTGATCTAATCTGTGGTCTGGAATGGAGATTCAGGACACCAGAATGAATAGTCTAAAAAGAGCTGTAATATTATCACACTGGCAACCTTTAGTGTTATTAGACAATGTCAATACTCTTATATGAGGGTCTCTCTTAAACCAGAAATACATGCATTGGTGCTTCTGCTATTTCACTTAAAATGTCACCTTTATTTTCAAGACCCATTCCAGGGGGTAAACGTAAGTGAGAGAAGCAGGTTGGGTGACAGTGTGGTGCACAGAAGCCAATACAACTCATTTAAAAAGGAGCAACCACTTCTAAGTAGGGACCAATTATAGACCATTGGTTATTTGAGAAAACGGGTTATGTATTCCCAGATATTCCAGTTGGCAACAGAATTCAGAAATCTGGAGTGTTAGTAAAATATACCAATGTTGACAATATTTTAAATGCTAAAATTATTTATTAGAATACATTTAAATTTGATGAAATACATATTAAATTAATAATATCATATTATAGATGAGGAAAGCAAAACATAGAGTGGTGAGAAACTTGTCCAGCATCAAGTAGATAGGATTTGAACCCAAGTTGGTGATATTTCAATCTGATCTGTCATTAGACCTTTTTGTTTACTTGACCTCCCAATAAAAGAAAAGCATTTTATTTACAAACTGCTTAGAATTTAATAAAATGTTTTTACATACTTCATCTCACATTTTCTCAGAACTAACATTTGCTTTAAGTGGGCTCATAATCATTCCTAAATAATACTAAATAAATAGTAATACTTTAAATTCCTTACATCATAGTTGATTTAGCTACACTATAGCATCACTCGTTCCCTCAAAAAAGATAGGCTAAGTGCTCAAAGAAAGGCTACTTTGTATGCAGAGATGCCCCTACTGCTTAAATTACACCGTGGCTTTTCTCTCTCATATGTATTGAATAATATCAGTGTCAATTTGTGGGAGGACTGCCATGAGTTCAATGGTTTTGGAGAAAATCAACTAGAAAAACTAACTGTCCAATTATGCTGGGAAAGGAGAGCTACAGGAGAATCTTCAAGTTATCATGTGAATGAAATTTCTGTGAGGGGAGCCGAAACCGGTTTGGCTCAGTGGTAGAGCGTCAGCTTGGGGACTGAAAGGTCCCAGGTTCGATTCTGGTCAAGGGCATGTACCTTGGTTGAGGGCATATCCCCAGTGGGGGGTGTGCAAGAGGCAGCTGATCGATGACTCTCTCATCAATGTTTCTAACTATCTCTCTCCCTTCTTCTCTGTACAAAATCAATAAAATATATTTTAAAACAAAAAAAATTTTTTTAAAATTTTAAAAAAAATTTGTGTGAGGGGAGATGATAGTTTTTCTCCCTTTAAACAATCTCCAAACCCACACACAAAAAAACACATTTGATATATAGGGTATCTCCCCCAAAAAATGTACACACATACTTTGAATAATTATAAAGCCAGTGTTTATTAAAATACATTTCATTTTTGAAATTGAGCTATCAGCTGTAAAAGTGTGTATACATTTTCTGGGACACACTGTATTTTGAAACAGAGTATGAAACCCAGATTCCTCACAGCTTGCCTAAGGATTTTACCAAATGTTGGTGCCACATTAAGCTGATATCATGTCTGCTTTTCTTATAAAGGAAATTTGTGGCATTTCATATTTTTATACTGGAAAATAAGTGTAGATTGAAGTGCATGTGTTGTTTCTGTGTGCCTAACCTGCTCCTATCTAGATTGCACAATGGCCTTTACTTCTGATTTTCTTATCCTGTAAGATCAGGCTAGGGTGGGGCTATGGCTGCCTTAATCTGAGTTACAATGGCATGCGGAAGCTGAAAAATACCTACTATGTCTTCATAACAATATTTGAAATGGATTCAGTTGGGAAAATAGTACTTAAGAAATTTTTTGAAGGCAGGCTAGATTTCTTGACACTAAATTCTATGAAGTGTGTGTGTGTTTGTTGCCATTTTTGGTAAGTAAAAGGATTCTTGAACAAATATTGGCACTATTTCTGAATCATTTGGGCAACTACAGTCTTAGATTTCTTAATACTTGGGGAATAATTTTAAAAACATTGACAATAACTTTATTGTTATTTAAGTTTCTTATACCCTTATTCAAATGATTAAATATTATTTAGCCATTAAAAACTATGTACTTAAAGCATATGTAACTCTAGCTGGTTGGTAGATAGAGTATTGACCTGTGGACTGAAGGGTTCTGGGTTAGATTCCAGTCAAGGGCACGAACCTTGGTTACAGGCTCCTACCTTGCCTGTGCCCTGGTCAGGACTCCTGTAGGAGGGAATCAATGAGTGTGTTTCTCTTGTATCAATGTTTCTCTCTGTCTTCCCTTCTCTTCCACTCCTTCTAAAAATCAATGGAAAAATATCCTTGGGTGAGGATTAACAACAACAACAACAAAAAGCATATGTAATAACTTGGGGAAATATTTTATAGTAGTCAAAATAATGTCTATTCAAATTTATTAAATCAGATCTCTTTTGGTTGCCAATAACATTGATTTAGCTCACATTAAAGGAGCTTTTCCTACCTTTCAGAAGTCTCATTAGAACCCAACTTTAGAAATTAAGGACAGTCTCTTGGAAATTGAATTTGGAAAATCACTGAGCAAAAGGCTCCTCTCTTGGGCTAATAAATTTCCCTTATCCCTGTATTTCTGCTTTATATTCCTCTCTACCATATCATATATCCTCCCCTTAAACATGGTTGTTGCCTTAAACTATGTTGCACATAGTCCAAAATGTTTTCTTAGCTTCTATTATATTTTATATCTGTTTATCTCAGATTTATTATTGATTGGCTTCATCTCTCAGTCTCCCAATTTACATTTAAGTGGATTTGTTCATCTCATCCTTTTGATTCAGACCACAACTTGTAGGTCCTTAGTCAAAGAATGGGCTCCCCTAGAGCCTGGTAGCCAGAGAGATCAGGTCACTTTGGTATAAGGTCTGTACATGTAGGCTGGAGGAGTCATAAGTGAGAAACATTATTAATGTTTCTACTTAAATACTTAATAAAAATATTTCTGGATAGAATATAGAATTAGGGAAATAAACCAAAATATTAACAGTATATTTCTAGAAAGTGGTATTACAAAAATTTATTTCTCTTCATTTTTAAAGTATTGTTTTTTTTGTGTGTGTTTTTTTTTTTGTTTTTGGAGGGGGGGGGCACTAGGCTTATACATTGACTAGAGGCCCGGTGCACAAAATTCATACATGAGAAGGGGTTGTCTCTCAGCCAGGCCTGCAACCCTCTTCAATTTGGGACCTCTTGCAATCTGGATCTGCTGGCTCCTAACCACTCACCTGCCTGCCTGCTTGCCTAATCGCCCCTAACTACTCTGCCTGCCTGATTGCCCCTAACTGTTCTCCACTGCCAGCCTGATCACCCCTAACTGCTCCCTTGCCAGCCTGATCGCCCTTACCCACCTCTGCCTCAGCCCCCACCACAGTGGTTTTGTCTGGAAGGATGACTGGAAGATGTCTAGTCAACCCTGACTAATTAGCATTTTACCCTTTTGTAGTATGGATTTTTAAGATTATGATCAATAATAAAACCAAAAGACATTAGAGAATTCACTATGAAAAGCTGTATATCAAGACAATAAGAAAAGGTCCACAAAATTAACACTTACAAAGATCATAATTATGTTTTCATCATCCTATGGAGGAAGTTTTTTCTCTTTACTTACCTGTCACTAGTATGTTAATATGACTGTTGATCTAATATTAGTTTAGCCTTTTCCATTAGAAAAAGTAGTACAGAGTTCTATAACACTCCAAATTGGCATAGATCAAAATTGATTAGAAGGAGAAAAAAGTCAACTGATTAGTCTGGAATACAAAGCTTAGCCAGAAAGTTGGCAGGACTGCTTGAGTTATCACCAATGGCACACTGGTAAATGTTTAACAACTGAAAGTCCTGTTCATAGCAAGTGCCTATTTTCTCAGTGTAAACCCTCCCACCATGGCCAATTTCAAGCTATCAAAGTGATGTTACTGAACGCAGGATTAGGAAGATATGTGCACAGCAGCTTCCAGCATAACATTGAGCTCTGGACAATGAGCAGAAAGCAAAAATGCACAAGACACCAGAACAATGGTGGAGGAGGTTCACTAAACCTCACTGAGGTGCCACCTTCTCCATGAGGTCTGCTAGGTGTTTTGTCCAATCAGACCACAGAAGGTGTAACCTTTACCAAAAAGGATGTTAAACACAAAATTTAATTGGGGTATGCTGCACACTGTTCATGTAGCAGCTGTAGACCTGCATGAGGGATTTAAAAAATTAGCTAAGGGACCGAAACTGGTTTGGCTCAGTGGGTAGAGCATCGGCCTGCGGACTGAAAGGTCCCAGGTTCGATTCTGGTCAAAGGTATGTACCTTGGTTGTGGGCACATGCCCAGTAGGGGGTGTGCAAGAGGCAGATGATCGATGCTTCTCTCACATTGATGTTTCTAACTCTTTATCCTTCTCCCTTCCTCTCTGTAAAATATCAATAAAATAAAAAAATAAAAAAATAAAGAATTTCCTATTGGAAGAAAGGAGATTCTTACTTAAAAGAAAGAAAGAAAGAAAGAAAGAAAGAAAGAAAGAAAGAAAGAAAGAAAGAAAGAAAGAAAGAATTAGCTAAGGGGATAAGTCAAATTTAGGCCCAAGAATGGGGCCTAAATTATCTAATAAAGAATTAATATGCAAATTGACAATACCTCTGCTACACCCACAAATCACACCCACAGCCAATCAGGAATGAATATGCAAATAAACCCAACCAAGATGGCTGTGGCCACAGAGAGCAGGAGAAAGGCTTGGGTTTCCTTGGCAATGGAGGAAGCCAAGCTTTCCATCTGCCCTTGCCAGCCCAGGCATCCACTCCAGGCTACAAAGTTTCAATTATAGAAGATAAATAAATCCCAACAAAAATGGCTGTGGCCACAGAGCAAGCAGGAAGCTTGGCTCCACTCCAGGCTACAAAGTTTCAATTGTAGAAGGTAAATAAATTCCAGATACCAGAAACTCTGCTTGGGTGGCTGGGGTGTGTGGCCAGCCTGCAAACCACCACAGGCCCCTTGCACAGGCCACCCCATGCCCCAAGGAAGCCTCCATCCTGATCTAGGACACCATTCAGGGCAAACCAGCTGGCCCCCATCCCCACACATGCACCAGGCCTCTATCCTATTTAATAAAAGAGTAATATGCAAATTGACCATCACTTCAACACAAAAGATGGCTGCCCCCTTATGGTCAAAGATGGCTGTCCCCATCTGGACACAAGATGGCAGTCAGGAGAGAGCAGTTGGGAGGAACCAGGCCTGCAGAGGAGGGCAGTCAGGGGTGACCCAGCCAACAGGAATTTGGGGGCAAACAGGCTGGCAGGGGATCAGTTAGGCATCAATTATGCTAGCAGGGGAATGGTTAGAGGGTGATCAGGTTGGCAGGCAGAAGCGGTTAGGGGTAATCAGGAAGGCAGGTAGGCAAGCAGTTGGGAGCCAGCAGTTCTGGATTGTGAGAGGGATAGGTCCTAAGTGGGCAGTTGGATATCCCTTGAGGGATGGGGCCTATATGAGCAGCCGGATATCCCTCAAGGGGGCCCAGATTGAAGAGGGTGCAGCCTGGGCTGAGGGACACTCCCCACCCCCCCACCCCCTGTGCACAAATTTTGTGCACCAGGCCTCTAGTACTTTCTATAAGGTGCAGAGTCTACGTTTGCATGGCCCAGTCTGGCAGTCAAGGTCAAAGAAAAATATGTCTGGATGTGTGAAGACTCTGAACTCAGGTCCTAGTTCATATCTCTTGTTGTTATTCACCCACAGCAAGATGAAAGTTCTCTCCAAAATTGTTGAGATTATATAATAGTCTTCTTAGTGGGTAAACATAATTTAATTCCAAGAAGGTTGTGAATTACATATAAAAATATTTAAGGGGTAAAACCCATATTCCTGTGAGATTTATAATTTAGTGCTGAGAAATAAATTATGTATATTTGTCAACTTAGTTATTTGTAATGTTTAAAAGAAAATGGCATATTGGAGCAACAGATTAACCTTATGATTCTACTAAAAGTACAATTTTAAATAGCTCATTTTGAGTTGCTATTTTACATTGAAGTTTTACTAAAATGACATACATTTAAAATAATATACATTTATTTTTGACTTGTAAGAGTTAAGTACTCAAAAATATTTTGTTTATTAAATTGTAGTACCTAAAAGGAAAATTGAATATTTTACAGTTATAAGTAAATGTGAACCATTTGTGTCAATTTAAGTTGTGAAAGTTTCTTTAGTAGAGATTGCTTAAATTTGCTAGTCATGTGCTAGCCAGTTTGGCTCAGTGATAGAGTGTCAGCCTGTGGACTGAAGGATTCTGTGTTTGATTCCTGTCAAGGGCACATGCCCAGAATATTCCTGTCAAGGGCACATGCCCTCAATCCCCAGTAGGGGGCGTGCAGGAGGCAGCCAGTCAATGATTCTCTCTCATCATTGATGTTTCTATCTCTCTCCCTCTTCCTTACTCTCTGAAATCCTAATATATAAAAAGCACGGAGCTGTCATGACCAGATGGATGACTGAATAGCAGGCTGAGTGGTGACCAGGCCAGCAGGGGGTTAGTGAGAGATGACCAAATGACTGAACAGCAGGCTACGTGGGGCTACCAGGTTGACAGGGGGGTTAGTGGGGGACAACCAGGCTGGCACAGGGGGTCATTTGGGGGTGATCAGGCTGGCGTGGGGGGAATTTAGGGGCAACCAGGTTGGCAGGGGACAGTAAGGAGTGATCAGGCTGGCAGGCAGAGGCAGTTAGGGGTGATCAGGTTGACAGGGGGGGAAGTTAGGGGCAATCAGGCAGGCAGGTGAGTAGTTAGGAGTCAGCAGTCCCAGATTGTGAGAGGGATGTCCTAGGATTGGGCCTAAATCGGCATTTGGACATCCCCCCAGGGGTCCCAGATTGGAGAGGGTGCAGGCTGGGCTGAGGGGACCCTCGAATTTTGTGCACCGGGCATCTAGTAAATAAATTTTATATATATATATATATATATATATATATATATATATATATATATATATATTTAAATAAATATCTTTCTAAAAAATATGCTTTTTGCTCAGAAAACTTTATCTCTTAAAACCATTTTGCTAATCATGTTATTCATTTTATAAAGTAATATAATTTGTAAGTTCAATTAAACACTAAAGAAAATTAGACCTTATAATTTATAACTTTAATAAAGTAAACATTAATTTTTAAAATAAAAATTCACTTTGAGTAGAATTTGGGTGCACAAAAGCCACTCTTAAGAATATCAATATGTCATTGACATCCAAGTCCCATAGGCAATCATTTTCTCTCCTTTTGTTCTTTTCCCCCGGGACTCGGTGGATGCACCCAATTATGTACATACCACACTCATTGCCTTCTTTCTCACAAGCCCTGAACTTCTCTGGGAAAAGGGTGGGGCATTCTTATTTCTCTTTCTATGCCAGGAACAGTGCAGCCTTGGTAATAGGAGGCCATTTTAAGTTCGTTCAGGCTCCTATAACAAATACCAGAGACTGGGTGGCTTAAACAACAGTCGTTTATTTCTCACATTTCTGAAGGCTGGAAGTCTGAGGTCAGGGTGGCAGCCTGGTCAGTTCCTGTTGAAGATGTTCCTTCTGGTTTGCAGAGGCGGCCTTTCTGCTGTGTGCTCACATGGCAGAGAGACCGCTTCTTTTGTGTCTCTTCTCATAAGAGTACTAATCCAATATGAGAGTTCCACCCTTATGACCTAACAATCTCAAAGGCCTAATGTTTTAATGCCTTTACACTGAAGATTAGGGCTTCAACATATGAACTCAGAGGAGGGACACAAACATTCTATCTATAGAAGGCCACCTCAAGAAATGTTTGCTAGCCCAGTCGGTGTAACTCAGTGGTTGAGTGTCAGTCTATGTACCACAGGGTTCCCAGTTCTATTCCTGGTCAGCGTACATGCCTAGGTTTTAGGCAAAATCCCAGGTAGGGGGCATGCAAGAGTCAGTTGATGGATGTTTCTCTCATCAATATTTCCATTCCTGTTTCTCTATAAAAAGAAAGGAATGTTTGCTAAAGGAATAGTGAAGAGAAGACTGAGTTGGGAGAAAAATGCAGCCCCACGGTGAAGCAGGCATGTGGAAAGAAGGCCAGTGTTGGGCTTTCCTGGCCTGGCCTCTCACATGGACTCTCCCAGGCTCCATGTGATTCTGCAGCTGTTTGGAAGTCATAGAGCTGGGCTCCACAGTTCATAAATACTCTTCTTCACATTCCGAGCACTCAGTCATGGTGAGGTTATACCAGCACTTGACAGTCATCATTTGTAGCAGGATTCCCTGAATTATGACCTAAGGCAGCTGCTCCAGGGCCATCAGAAGTCACCATCTCCCTGACAAAATGGCCTTTGTGGAGTAACAGCTGTTCTCTTCATTTTTTTCAGATAGCATACCAGGCATCAATCTTTGGGCATCTGAGATTTCTTTTTATTAACAAATGGATTTGTTTTAGCTTGGCTGGTTGTGCCTTCTTCAACTCTGATACCACCTTGATGCCTGGCACCCACCAGTAATAGACATGTAATTCAACATTTGTTGTATAAACAGACGTGAGGATGATGTATGAGGAAAACATTCCATAAGGGAATGGGTGCGTTCTGTAAAAGTATTTTGTAGAAGACAGTGGTGAAGGTGGTAACTGACAACTCATTTATCTGTATACAAGAGCACCCTTTCTTCTGAGCTCCCTTGTTTGAGGTTTGAGTAAGAGTTACCACCTTCCCCTTTCTTGCTCTGTCCATAGCGACTGGACAAAGCTGGTCCTGAGCTAATCCAGGAGCCTGAAAGAGGAGTGTCTGACATTCAATGTGTCAGGTGAAGAGAATAATACTGGCCAAAGAGAAAAACAGAGACAAAAATACAGTCCTTGAAGCATTTCAAGTCCTGGTTTTATAAATTCCTGAAGACAAATTGTCCCTTTTTGATGGTGCTAATAATTATGGCAGATGTTTTGAGTGTCTGGGTTCAAATCCAGACAGCCAGCCCTATGTGAGCTCCTCCCAGGGTGTCTGTCCTCTAGCACAACATGATGGTGATGAAGATAGAGCCTATCTCCCCCATTACATAAGGAGCAGGTTCAAACTCCTTAGAGGGGGGTGCTGTGGAATTCCACGTATAACCAACCAACCTGGGAAAGGTGGAATGATGCCAAGCTCATAGTGGCCTTGATGTTTGTATTAATTGTTGTTTGCTGCTAAACTTGATGAGAGGGGATTTTTCTTGGTCACCTGCAGGATATTCTGATAAGTGAAGTCAAGCCTGGGAATAAGGTTTACCTAATCCAGAATAAACTAGTGACAGGGAGTCAACTGATATGTCCTAGGCCTGGAAGAGTCCAGATTCTTGTTCTTCACATTTGTATTGATTCAGTTAGCAAATACATTCCATCTCACTTCATAATCATTATTGCTATCATACACCAGGGGATATCTAAAATAGCTAAATATCTTGCTATGCCAGATGTACCACAAAGCTTTTTAGAGACATTAAAAACGGATGCTCCCTTGAATAGAATGGTCACCCTATAGATACTGCTATACCTGGAAAGTTGGGGAGTCTTAGCATCTTCTAATTTATACATGATAAATAAACCTAAATTCCTGGAAATGTGCATTTTTTGAGAATATACATTTTTATTGCTATACTAGAGGTCCGAAGAATGAAAATTCATCCAAGAATAGGCCTTCCTTCCCCTGGCTGCCAGCACTGCCTTTGCTCCCACCAGAGCCACCTTTCCACCTTTGCTTCAGCCCTGAGCTGTCTTTCTGCCTTTGCTCTGGACCACAGCCACCTTTCACCTCTTGCCTTGTCACATCAATTTGCATATTCCCTTCTTATTGGCTGTGGGTGTCGCCATTTTTGTTGTGGAGTCATGGTCAATTTGTATATCCCAGCTTTATTAGATGGGATAATACTATCTAATAAAAGAGTAATATGCAAATTAATCATCACTACACTACACCCACCAACTAATCAGAGTGGGTGTGCAAATTAACCATCAAAATAAGGTGTTTAATTTGCATAAGCAAGCAGGGCAGGCAGCACCATGGCCCACTTCTGGGGGTACAGGTCAATCGGGAGCAGAGGAGGCCCTGTGGGCAGTGCCATACACCACCCACAATGTACCAGTCCATCAGCGGAGGAGGCAGGCTGGGTAGTGCTAGACACCACAGGAGGTGTCCAGGTTTATCGCAGGCCCTAGGAGGGGCAGCGGCCTGCCTAGCCCTTCCTGGGGTCCCTGTCAACATTGGCGCCTGAGGAGGAATGGCCAAGCCAGCCTAGCCGCCCCTATGGGGTCCTGGAACATCAATGCCTGGGGAGGCATGGCCAGGCACACCTAGCCACTCCCTGGCAACATCAGTGCCCAGGGAGACACTGCTGGGCCAGCCTAGTCGCTCCCATGAGGCCTTGGGAACATTGCAGGCATGGGGTTGCTGAGACCTAGACAAGGCCTCTGGCCACAGATTCACAGCTTTGGGGAAGCTGCCCCAAGACGCAGGTGGGCCCAGCCAGGGATCAAGGGTTATGGAAGGATTCCAGGGCAGTGGGGCAAGAACTCTCACCCCTGAAGCAGGAGGGGGGCATTTGAGGGGTGATGCCACCTCAGTGGAGGGGTGCTACACTGCAGGGAACTGGACTGTCTGATGTGATTCAGAGAAGCTCCCAGTGCTAACAAGCCTCGCCCAGGTGGCCTTCACTCTTCAGAGGCAGTGACTCCTTCTCCTACCTTGACCCAAAAGCAAGCCCGTGGTGCCCTGCCCCAGGGCAGAGCACGCCTAGGCGGTGAGTGCTTAGCCATCCACCTGCTCCGGAGAAGCGGGGGCAGTAAAGAATGGGGGCAGGAGACCAGACTGGGGAGAGGAAAGAATGTGGAGAGTCCCCAATGAAGAGGTGCTTGAGAAAGAGGCTCGAAGCCTGTCTGGAAAGTTTGTTCTGTTTGCCCCACGGCTGCCCCTTAGGAAGGGCAGAGAGCATGGCTCTGAGGGCTCTCTGTGCACTGAATCAAATTCCACAGCCAACTGGAATTGGCCTCAGTGTCCTGGTCTGTAAAATGGATGAAGCGTGTCCCAGTGCCTTCACTGAGCTTTGATGGCCAATTGAGATACTATGTAAGGAAAATGAGGGAATATGTGAGAAATAAAAGGAAAGGCAAACAACACAAAAGAAAGACTGGAATCGAACCCAGACCTTTCAGTCCGCAGACTGACGCTCTACCACTGAGCCAAACCGGTTTGGGATAGTCACTATGCTGTACTTTAAATCCCCATGACTTACTTATTTTATAACTGAAAGTTTGTATCTTTTTATCCCCTTCACTCATTTTACCCACCTCTTCCTCCCCCCACACTCCCTTCCTCTGGTAATCATTAATCTGTTCTCTGAATCTATGAACTCAGATTTTTACTTATTTTTTATATTTCACATAAAGTGAGATGATACAGTATCAGTCTGTCTGATTGATTACACTTAACATAATGCCCTCAAGTTTCACCTATATATCTATATAATAGAGGGATATGCAAATTAGTCAGGACACCATAACATCACAACCAAACATCAGGGTTCTGAGGATGCATGGCGCCTGGCCAGGGCAAGAAACCTCAGACTGTGTCCCCCACCCTTCAGAGTTTGATGGGGGACCTCAGTGCCAGCTCAGGGGACCTCAGGCCATGCCCCCCACCCAGCAGGGCTTGACAGGGGACTTCAGGCTGTGCCCCCAACCCAATGGGGCTTCATGGGGTACCTGAGACAGCCCCCTCCCTTGCCCAGTGCTGGGTTGAGGGACCTGAGGCTGCACCCCCAATCCAGAGGGTCTTGACAGTGGTGGGCCCGGCCGGGTCAGGGTCTCACCCAATGGGGGTGGGGCCAGCCAGGTCCCAAATTGGAGAAGGTGCAGGCCAGGCTGAGGGACATGCCCTTGCGCATGAATTTCATGGACCAGGCCACTAGTAAATTATAATATTATAAAATATTATATTTACAAAAAAACACAAAATTTCATGTCATTTACATTACTCTATAGAATATCTAAATTTATAAAAATATTAATAAATAAATTTAAAAGTAATTTTATTATAAAACCAGCTTGTGCAGCAGCTCCAGAGATACTCGCTAAGTGGTGGAGGAACTTCGTCCCACTGAACTTCCTTTGGCATTTGGGGTTTGGTTTTTTCTTTCTTCTTCATCCTGCTCCTTTTAAACAGTCAATGAAAGCCTTTGCTGACTCCGCTGAAGAGCTGCACCGAGGGCTGGCCTTGCCGAGGCGGCCCCAACAGGCCTCCGCGTCCTTCCTCGCCGGCCTGTCCTTCCTCGCCGGCCTCAGCCAGAGAAGTCTAGATGGGTGGGGAGGGTCAGCTCCTTCCAGTGACCATTTATTTTATTATTCTTTTTCATTTTAACCATACTGTACATATCAAGGAAAGTGTCTTTAGAAACAAATACAAACCCTGGAATGTATATTTGGGATTATGATAAGGCAACTGAAGAAATGAACCTCAGGTATCCTGCTTTAAGTTGTGCCTCTCCCCGCCCCCTCGGAGACCGAGAATCGCTCTGGTGGCTCAGTGTACAGATTTGTATATAGTGTCATTTTTACGGAAACCCTTTTGGTGTGCATAAGGAATCACTGTGTACAAATTGGCCAAGTGCTTCTGTAGATAATGTCAGTGGAGTAAATATTTGACAGGCCAAAACACACACACACACACACACACACACACACACACAAAAAAAAATCAATTTTATTATAAAACTAAATAAATAAAAAGTAATTATATAGTTTTTATAACTTTTATTTAAATATTACTAATTCTTAAACTTTTTATTTTTCAAATATAAAAAACATTTTTAAAACAATTTAATAAATTATGTATTTCTGTCCCTATCTGTCCCTCCATAATTTAACAACCCTATCTAATAAAAGAGTAATATGAAAATTGGCAATACCTTCATGTCACCCACAAGCCATGTATGCAAATTAACCCAACAAAAATGGCAGTGGCCATGGAGCAAGCAAGAGGCTTGGGTTTCCCTGGTGATGGCCCTCATCTCCACTCAAGGGTACAAAGTTTCATTTATAGAAGATAAATAAATCTCAGATACCAGGGCCTCCACTTGGGTTACCAGGGGAGATGGCCAGCCTGCAAACCTTGTTCAGGCTGCCCCATGCCCCAAGGGAACCCCCACCCTGATCCAGGCACCCTTCAGGGCAAACCAGCTGGCCCTCACCTGTGTAGCAGGCCTCTGTCCTCCTATCTAATAAAAGAGTAATATGCAAATTGACCATCACTCCAACAACAAGATGGCTGCCCCCATGTGGACACAAGATAGTCGCCATACGATGGCCAGCAGGGGAGGGCAGTTGGGGGCAATCAAGTCTGCAGGGAAGGGCAGTTAAGTCTGACCAAGCCGGCAGAGAAGAGAAGTTGGGAGCAACCGGGTCTGCAGGGAAAGGCAGTTGGGGGGGGGAGGGGGGGGACCCATGCCTGCAAGGGAGGGCAGTTAGGGGCATACAGGCTGGCTGGGGAGCAGTTAGGCATCAATCAAGCTGGCAGGGGAGTGGTTAGATGGTGATCAGGCTGGCAGGCAGAAGTGGTTAGGGGCAATTAGGAAGGCAGGCAGGCAAGCAGTTGGGAGCCAATAGTCCTGGATTGTGAGAGGGATGTTGTAGATTGGAGAGGGTGCAGGCTGGGCTAAGGAACACTCCCCACCCCCCAAAGTATAAATTTCATGCACTGGGTGTGTAGTTCTTAATAAATAACAGTACATTTCTTTACCTAAATTTCATAAAACCAATTTTCAATTATAACTATATTAACCAAAATAAAAACTAACAATAGGCCTCTTATAGCAGCCATACCTATGCCTCCTTTGATAAAACTTAACCCATCCAACATTCCTCCCAAATCCCTTACAATCCACAAAACAGTCCATTATACATACCCATTCAACATTTTAAAACATACTAATAAAACAAATTAAAAAACATGGGACTAAAGGACCCAGCTATGATACTATCCAAAGCACTCATTACCTTAATTTTTTCAATTTGAATAATCACTTTCCACCCCCTGTAAAGTGTCACTTTACTTCTTTAATACCAAGTCAGAAACCACAGGTCTTATGACAAAATATGGACACTAATAACTTAAAAGGAACCCAATAAATTATTAACATGGGGAAAATCTACACTAATAAAAGAGAAAGATGCAAATTGACCAACTCTCTGCTACACTACCAGCCAATAGGAGAACGTATGCAAATTACCTAACAAAGATGGCAATGCCCATAGCGGCCAGGCGCTGGCACCAGCAGCCCCAAGCCCCAGATCAGGGACATAAACCCACAGGGAAGCCTGCCATGGTGGCACTGGGGCTGAGGGGAGCAGAATAGGGGACACAAACCCACAGAAAGGCTGGCACCCAGTAGCTTTAAGGCCCACAGCCAAGGTGCTGAGGCTACCTGGGGGGGGGGGGGGGGGGGTGGTTAAGGGGAGCCGCAGAGACACAAACCACAAGAAACCTGTGGAAAGGGAGATAAACTATCATAACTTTATCTCCCTTTCTACAAGATGAGAAAACTGCCCCTGGTTTATTTAGTGATGTGGCCCACACCTTCTACAAGCACAGGGTATGCTATGACCACTCCCAGGAAGGTCTGGTCAGAATACCGTCTCCAGGGAATAACTACTATGGCAAATCACCTGAGAGAGGAAACAAGCTTCTGATGGGTTTATTCTGAAAGTCAGAGAACATGCCACTCCAGCATATGCCGTGTTGGTATATTGATGATCTTGAGCTGCAGATGCTTGAAAAACAGCAAATACGTGCAGAGGATTTCACTGAAGTCTCCTGATCTGCCTAAAATCGGACCCCCCAAAAGGAGCTTAAATGTCATAGGTCCCATTGAAGGAGAAGTGCCATCAGGCAGAGAAGACTGACTCCTGTCACAGGACAGGAGAGTAGAAGTTGACATCACACCCAAACTTTGTTACAAACTATTTCCCCCAATCCCAATTCGTCTTTCCTAAAAATCATTTACTCTCCTCTAAGAGGCCTGCATATCCCATCCCCTTTCCCTAGGAAAAAGATATTTAAATCTGCATTCTAAGCCACCTTGAGGAGTTACTCCTTTTTCCCTGGGATCTCCCACATATACAAGAGATACACATGTTAATGAACTTTTGTTTTTCTCTTCGTGATCTGTCTTTCATTACAAGGACCTCCGCTAAGAACTCAGAAAGTTATAGAAAAACTATTTTTCCTCTTCCATAATTCTCTCAGGAAATCAAATCCCCAGCTGAACAATGAGGTTGACTCAAGTACCAAGCAATCCTGGCTGATGGGAGGGAAGCTGCTAGGGAGAAATCAATGATATTTTCATCAAAGTGGGATGGAAGGTTGCTGGTGGGAGTTCAAAGTGGTTCAACATTTTTGGAGGATGATTTGGCAAATTCAATAGAAATGTTCAAGGTACATCCAAGAGTCTTCTACTAGGAATTGCATCTGCTGAGACAAAGCACAAGTGCATAAGCCCTAATCAGAACCCAGGATGCTACTGTGGACTCCCCTTCCATGATAGAAAAACCTGAGAACAACCTGCATTTTTAGGACAAGGTGAAATCTATATTAATAAAAGGTTAATATGCTAATTAGACTGAACATCTTCTGGACTTCCTTCCAGATGTCCTGGATGTCCTTCCCGACAAAGCCATGTTGGTGGGGCCAAGGCAGAGGAGGTTAGAGTCAACCAGGCAGACAGGAGAGAGCAGTTAGGGCTAACAGGCTGTCAAAGGAGAGCAGTTAGGGGGATCAGGCTGGCAGTCAGGTGAGCAGTTAGGAGCCAGAGGTCCTGAGAGGTGCCAGATTGGAGAGAGTGCAGGTCGAGCTGAGGGGACCCTCTTTCCATGCACGAATTTCGTGCCCTGGGCCTCTAGTATATACATATGTTTCTACTCCCACAGGGCCACTATGAATTACAACTCGGATTAAACCCTATCATGACATGATGCAATGACTATCAGACCAGTATATGTCTCCTCTCACCAGTATAATATAACTTTTACTAATAATCTTACTGACAATAGCCTAATTTATACCACTCACCCCTTTGTCTTTGTTATGGGCCCCAATCTACTAATAAACCATAGTTCAACTTTTCTAACACAGATTGAAGAAGGAACTTATTTTACATTCTATATTACCACCCAGATTATTACTTCATTGAACATCAGCACTATTATGATACTTAAAAAAGAAACAAAGATCCTAATACCTGTTAATCTCTCCAGGAAATAACAAGACTCATCAGTTATTGAAGACATAGAAAGAACATTAAGCCAATTATGGCCCAAAAGATTTTTGGGAATACTCATTGCAGCCATTATCTTGACTGTTGTTATTCTTACTACTGCCAGTGTCTCTGTGGCGAACCTTTCTAAGTCTGTACAGATGGCCACATTTATAGACAATATGGCCTATAATATAACTAAAAAGTTCATGATACAACAACACATAAATAAAAAAATATTAACTAGACTACAGGCAATAGAGGCAGCCATTAAATATCTTTTTAAAAAAAAAGTCAAAACACCATAGCATACAGACAAGTACTTAATTACAATTGAAAACATAAGCACATATATGTCACCCCTTTAAAATGAAACAATAGTTACCATCATTAAAATTAATGTTAAAAACATCTATGAAGTCTTTCATAATAACCTTACTAAAAAAAAATAAACATGTTATAAAAACAAATTAAAAAGTCTTTATTTACTATCAATAAATATAAAGAACAAACTACTACTTAAAATACAATAAAAACACATTTCAAATACTAAATAAATCTCACCACATAGTTTTCTAAAATCAATCTATACCTAATCGGATTAGCCATTGCTGTCATTATAAATTCTCTTTGTTTTTCTTATAGTCTACTACACCAACATCAAAACTCAAACAATGAACACGCTTTGCAGAACCCAACCTTTCAAAACAGAAAGTTCGCTACCTCCTTCTGTCTTCTACAGCCAGCAAAACAAAAAGAGGAGAGATGAGGGGAGATTCTCTGAAAGGTTGGGGGCCTCTGAGGGAACCTTGCCGAAAGCGGCAGCCCCTATCTTGACTTTTCCAAACAAGTTCGATCCCCTGGGGTGTTTTGCTAAAATCTCTATGTTTAGTCTTTAAAGATCTGGCCTTGTAGAAGCATGTGCTTTCTCAAGAATAGTTACCCTGCTAATTTTATCTAGAGGTTAATTTTAGTTCAAACTGTTATTACAATAAAAAACTAACAAGACTATCAGGGCCAAAGTAAACTAGCCCCTTAGCCTCTCTTTCACAAAAATGTATGTCAAAGTAATCTGTCTGTTGGTCAGCCCCATTAGTAAGAGATCAGCCAAAGGACTTGTATGTATGCATCCTATGTAATAAAAGACTAATATGCAAATCGACCAAACAGTGGAATGACCAGTCACTATGACGTGCACTGACCACCAGGGGGTAGACATTCAATGCAGGAGCTGCCCCCTGGTGGTCAGTGCACTC
Source organism: Pipistrellus kuhlii (assembly GCF_014108245.1). Classification (NCBI taxonomy): domain Eukaryota; kingdom Metazoa; phylum Chordata; class Mammalia; order Chiroptera; family Vespertilionidae; genus Pipistrellus; species Pipistrellus kuhlii. Next base: position 102,334,269 of record NW_023425529.1, on the reverse strand, counting down.
CCACAGCGGGAGTGCTGCTCAGCCAGAAACCAGCCTCACAGCTGATGAGTATAGGGGTGATGATGGGAGCCTCTCCTGTCTCGGCAGCAGTGCTAAGGATGTCCGATTATGGCTTAGGCCTGCTCCCCTTGAGACATCTCCCAAGGTCTCCTGGACTGCAAGAGGGTGCAAGCTGGTGGGACTGTCCCCCTCCCTGAGTGCATGAATTTCATGCACCAGGCCTCTAGTATAAGTATAACCGCAGGGCACAGATAGTAGGAGGGTGGTGCCATGTGCTAGGGCTGGGGGAAAAGCAGACATATGCAATACTTTCAACACTAAAGAATTTAAATTTTAAAAAAGCTACTTCTGTAATTTTAGCCATGATATAGAAACAATAATAGTAACATCAAGAACAACAAAACTAATAACAATAATGACAATAACTACCCCAACAACATTAATAGAAGCTTACACAGCATATGAAAAGGTCAGACCTGGGTTTAAAATCTGGCTCAGCCACTGAACAGCTAGATTACTTAAATTCTCTGTGCAATGTTTTGCTTACTTGTAAAATGGTACTTGTATCTGAGAGTTGTCTACGAGTAAATTTAAATGAAAGTGAATAAATCTTTGGCTGATAGGACACTAATAGGTTCTTTCAGGAGCTGCTGCAGCTATTTGGTTGAAAATATTATTGTGGGAAATATGTTCTCTATCTTTGTTGATAGCTTGTAGAGGTGCATGATTGACCCACCAAAGGGCCTTCGGACAGGTGTGTGCTGAGCAGAGGAGGAGATGGGTGTAGCCCCAGGTCCTCTTAGGAAGACATGTGTACTCTAGGCCTTGGAATACCAGGTAATATCATCTTTTAAGAGGAGGCTGGGAATCAGGAGGAGGAAGAAGTGTATTTTTAGGAGAATGGTGCTGACAAGGAGTCTGTGATCACTAGAACCTAGATAAGATCAGTGGTAGTGAGGAACTGTTATAGACTCTGTCTTAGAAGAGGGAGCAGCATCGGAGGGGTAAATAATAGCTAACCCTTGAGGTGCTCACAAAGCACCAGGTCCTGTTCTTCATGCTTTACATGCCTTAAATTGCCTAATCCCCATACCGGCCCTGGAGGCAGAAACCATCCTATCTCCCTGTATCCTGTATTTGTCAAGGTGACTGAAGGATAACACATAGAGATCAGTGCCATTGAAAGGCATTCCATACTACACAGGGCCACATGGAGAAGCACCAGGGTGAGTAGGGAGGCAGAAGGGGCACAGGAGAATGCATGGCTCGGAGCCTTTATTGTGGGTTCTGCACGAAGGGATGCATAGGGCTAGAGAGGAAAGTTTGATCAAACTTAGAATTGGATACTTTATATAATTTTGATGGGCTCTGTGTTACAAAGGTGGTATCTAGTTGTCCAGGACCTGGCCTGTGGGTGATTTAGGGCAGGGGAAATATTGGCTTGGTCTGCGAGAGTTAGATAAAGGAGGTAGTTGGGTATATGACTTTGAATTAGTTGGCTTTCATATGAAAGGCACACTCTCAGGCAAGCTGTTCAATTATCTACAGGAATTAACTAGCCCTAGGATGGCAGTCTCTCCCTAACCAACTGGTGAGATCCCCAAGAACTCAAGGCATGATAAAAAATAAATAAATAAATAAAAAATGAAGACAAAGCCAGAATAAAGAAATTCTAACAGAATGGGTGATAATGCTCATGAGGCCACATAGTTAAGTGATGAAATTTGACAATCAAGGCATAGTTTCTGTGCTTAATCACTATGATAACTGCCTCCAGTTAATGTTAATCTTTCTCAGAGTTGTTATTTTGGCAAATAGATCTTTACTAACCAGTAAAGTCTATATAATGACATAACAGATAATGGGAGGCAACTTTCCAAGCTTCACATGAAGTCATATCTGTTATTGCAATTTGAGTAAATGAATTTCATTTTCATGATCTAAGAAAAAAATGCAACCATCATGCACCAGGCTGTCTTCCAGAATTCCAAAGGGCACATACAACTCTGGATGTCAGCCTGATTAATGAGGAACAGGTGACATGACAGGCTAGGCCAACTCTTATCTCCCATGGGAGGGTTAGATTTAGGCTGGCCTGAAGCAGAGATGGTCTTTGATGACTTTCCAAAGTTCACTAGGGGCATCCTATGATTTTTCTAGCTTCCATATCTAATGGATCCATACTTCCCTCCTGCTTTACACAAAAAGAGCCAGCAAATCAATTGTTCAAAGTCGCTATTTTTCATGGCATTGTGAATATCTCTACAACTTGCTTAATTTCTTTTTCAAAGTTTGTCATTAAATGGAAATGCATATTTAGATGAAAATTGCAAATTCATTTAAAAAATAGTGTTCTCTCCTTTTTTTGTGAAAAATAAAAACGTATTATTGTTTTCCTTAATCAAACCATATAAATATTTTGATCTCAAATCCTTCTTTCATTTACTCTTATGTAAGAAAAAGACAGACAAAAACAAGTAAACTGCTTAATGTGTGTTGGGGTTTAATTCAGAGCAATTAAGCACACATTTCTTGGGTAGCTGTTATGTGAAAAGTATTGTATTAAAATATCTTATTTTAGTATCTTGTGAATAGATGTGTTAGCTCATTTAACTAACAGAACAACCCGTTAATATTGGTAGGTCAAACTGTGGTAAGTATTGTTTTTGTCTGACAAATCACACTTCTTATTCCACAAATAATGGAAAACTCACAAAAACTGGCTTTATCCCAATGCAATCTCATTGGCCTTCCCACATAAGCAGAGTTTAAAGGTTAGACAGTGACTGGCATTCGTTTGGCTGCTCCATGATGTCTTTTGATACTCAGCTCTTTCCAGCTTTCTGCTCTTCAGTCCTCAGTGGGCTGGCTCTTGTCCCCAGGCTACTGCCACCAACTTGCAACCTCTTGTCTAAATTGCACACTGAAAACGCCAGCAGAATCAACTTTGTTTGACCCCTTCCTCTTGGGCAACAACTCTTTATTTTTAGCCCTGAAGATAAAAATGTTATGATGCTCATGAATCTAGGGCATTTGTTACACAAGCTTTTCGGTCCTGTGAGAAGGGAATGAAAGAGGGTAAATTATCTTTTTGTCCTTTAATTGAAAAGTCTATCCTTATGGAGGGTAAAAGAACCATGGGATTATTTCTACATTGACTTTTCAGTCTACTTTTTTATTATTATTAAATTTCTCTTGATGTACTATTTCTATTCTTTTTAAAAATTATTTTTAAATATATAAAAAAAATTATACTCTGCACCTGCATATCTGATTTTTTTTTTTTTTTTTTGAGAGTGAGGAAGGGAGAGGGATAGAAAGACAAAAACATCCATGAGAGAGAAACATCATTTATCGACTGTCCCCTGCATGCCCCCCACTGGGGACTGAACCCAAAACCCAGGTATGTGCGCTGCCAGGGAATCAAACCCATGACCTCTTGGTCTATGCTCAATTGCTGAGCCACACCGGCCTGGCACTGTTTCTGTCCTTAACCAAGTTTTGTTATGGATTGCATTCTATGGGGACAATGAGTGACAAAGTTCCAGTCAGAACTTTTTTTTTTTTTTTTTTTAATATATTTCATTGATTTTTTTACAGAGAGGAAGAGAGAGGGATAGAGAGTTAGAAACATTGATGAGAGAGAATCATTGATCAGCTGCCTCTTGCACATCCCCTACTGGGAATGTGCCCGCAACCAAGGTACATGCCCTTGACCAGAATCGAACTTGGGACCTTTCAGTCCATAGGCCGAACTGGAGCCAAACTGGTTTTGGCACAGTCAGAACTTTTGGCAAAAACTGTGACTTCTGGGCTAAAAAGCCAGAAAACAATGTGAGGACACAGACTTGAGCACAGCAACATTAAACAGCCCCCCAAATCAGTAGCTCAGGAATGTTGTGTTTTGTTTTGTTGGGGTTTTTTTTGTTTGTTTTTATTTGTGTGTGTGTGTGTGTGTGTGTTTTCATATGTCATCTCGATGAGGCTCCCATCTCTAGTTACTCAATTAAACACTAATCTAGGGGATGTTGGGAAGGTATTTTGAAGATGAGATTAAAGTTGATTTTGAGATTAATTTAGATAATTTAGATGGGACTGCTTCAAACAATTAAAGTCCCCAACCCCTTCTTTTTATTTTTTCCTTTTCTTTTCTAAACTCTCTATCCCTCTTTCTTCCTCTCTGTAAAAAATCAATAAAATATATTTAAAAAATAAAAAAAATGAAAAAATAAATAAAATAAAAGCATAGTATGAAAATTATCCCCTTGACTGGAGTTTTTCTGGGAGTTCGACCAGGAGATGGGCTGGACAGGGGATGGGAGGAAGGCCCTGGTGCTGGCAGGTGGCTGGGGGAAGGAAGGAAGTACCCAGCTAGCAGCCACAGCTGATAGGAACCCTACCAGTGCATGAATTTTGTGCACCAGGCCTTTAGTATTTAGATATATCTAGAGACCCCGTACATAAAATTCATATTCTGGGGGCATCCCTCAGCCCAGCATGTGCCCTCTTGTAGTCTGGGAGCCCTTGGGGGATATCCAACTGATGATTTAGGCCCACTCCCCATAGGGAATGGGCCTAAACCAGCAGTCAGATGTCCTTAGCACTGCCATGGAGGCAGAAGAGGCTTCTGCCACCACTGCTGTGCTCACCAGTCATGAGCCTGGCTTCTGGCTGAGCAGCGCTCCCCCTGAGAGATGCACTGACCACCAGGGGGCAGCTCCTGTGTTGAGTGTCTGCCCCCTGCTGGTCAGTTTGCATCACAGCAACTGGTTGTTCTACCTTTTGGTTGATTTGCATAGTAGCCTTTTATTATCCTACTAGGGGCCCGTAGCACAATATTCATGCAAGAGTAGGTCTTCCTTCCCCTGGCTTTGCTCCTGGTTGCCTGAGAGCCTGCAAGTCCCCACTTCCAGCTGAAGCACTGCTCCTGTAGCTCCCTCCAACCCACCTTCCCCCCCCCCACCCCTATAGCAGGCATCCCACCCTGCCTGGCCACTGTGAACCTGCATATGCAAATTAACCCTCCATCTTTGTTGGGTTAGTTTGCATACTCACTCCTGATTGGCTGTGGGTGTAGCAGAGGTATGGTCAATTTACATGTTTGTCTATTATTAGATAAGATATAATAAAGAGGTAATATGCAAATTGACCATCACTCTAACACACAAGATGGCCTCCCCATGTGGTCAAAGATAGCTGCCCCCATGTGGACACATGATAGCCACCACAAGATGGCCAGCAAGGGAGGGCAGTTGTGGGTTATCCGGCCAGCAGGGGAGGGCAGTTTGGGGGACCCAGGCCTGCAGGGAGGGCAGTTGGGGGTGACTGGGTTGGCAGAGGAGGGCACTTGGGAATGAGCAGTCCTGCAGGAGAGGACAGTTTGAGGGCAACCTGGCCAGCAGGGGAGGGAAGTTAGGGGTTACCGGGCCAGCAGGGGAGGGCAGTGTGAGGCCACCAGGCCTGAGGGGAGGGCAGTTAGGGGCAATCAAGCCAGAAGGGAAGAATAGTTAGAGGTAAACAGGCTGGCAGGGGAGTGGTTAGGGGGTGAGAAGGCTGGCAAGCAGGAATGGTTAAGGGCAATCAGGCAGGCAGGCAGTAAGCAGTTGAGAGCCAGCAGTCCTGGATTGTGACAGGATGTCTGACTTCCCGTTTAGGCCTGATCATAGAGACATGGGAGAGGGGGCAGCACAGGCCCGTCCAGTGCTGTGGCCCCTTTCACAGAGGCAGTGGGAGAGGGGACTGCGCGGTCCAGGTCTTAGTGCTGCCCCTTCTGCAGAGGCAGCCACAGACGCAGTGGCATGGGCCCGGTCCTGGCACCACGCCTCCACGGATGCTGGACAGGGTGCAATCTGCTATGCCTCAACCTCCCACAGCCCTTCCCCCAGCCATTAGTGGATGGGGGACGGGGCCAATGCTAAGAAGCAAGGACCAAGGGACAGCAGTGGTAGCAGCAGCAGGGTGATGGGGATGGCACCTTCCCCTGATTGGCCCAATCACCTCCCACAGAGGGAGCAGGCCTAAGTTGTCAATAGGACATTCCCTGAGGGCTCCTGGACTGTGAAAGAGGGAAGGCCATGCTGAGGCCCCTCCCCCTTAGTGCATGAATTTTCATGCCCTGGGCCTCTAGTATAGGATATAAACCATATATATATAAATATAAATATAAATATAAATATAAATATAAATATAAATATAAATATAAATATAAATATAAATATAAATATAAATATAAATATAAATATAAATATAAATATAAATATATATACTGTTTTTTCCTATAATGCATACCTACAATAGGATTGAATTTATAAATTAGGCACAATAAAATATTAGCATTAATAACTAATAAATGTTATGTGAATGTGGTTTCTCTCTCAAAGTATCATATTGCATTTTTCACTTATGGGAAGCACTTTACGGCTTCTCTTTGGCATATCTAAATTGCCAGCATTGCCTTAACTGGTTTGGCTCAGTGGATAGAGCGTCGACCTGCAGACTGAAAGGTTCCAGGTTCGATTCCAGTCAAGGGCATGTACCTTGGTTGCGGGCACATCCACACTAGGAGGCGTGCAAGAGGCAGCTGATCGATGTTTCTCTCACATCGATGTTTCTAGCTCTCTATCCCTCTCCCTTTCTCTCTGTAAAAAATCAATAAAATATATTTTAAATAAATAAATAAATAAATAAATAAATAAATTGCCAGCATTACTACTCTTGAAGTTTGGGGCCATTACTAAGTAAAAGAAGGTTTACTTAAACACAAGTACTGTGACAGCATTGCTACTGATTGGGATTACTGGTTGGGACCTTGGTCCTTTTTCTCAATGCAGAAAAGATGTTATGATCAACAAAAACGAAAGTAAAGCAAAGTGGCATTTATTGAAGATACATTCCAAATGAGGAGGGGCCAGTCGAGAGACACAATGGATGGCTTACTCACTGGGAAGTAAAAGAAGAAGAAGAAGAAGAAGAAGAAGAAGAAGGAGGAGGAGGAGGAGGAGGAGGAGGAGGAGGAGGAGGAGGAGGAGGGGGAGAAGAAGAAGGGCCTTGAAAACAGGTTCACAGGGTTAGCACAGGATGAGTTGCCACTGCTCATATCTCCCCTGGTTGCAAGTCTCAAGGGGTCACGTAGAGGTTGGTGGATACATTCCTGTGGGGAAAGGGAAGGAGAAAGGGAATGGCATGGCCATGGTCCTTGGAGGTAGAGAGTGTGCTGGGTCCTTTATACTGCTTGTTATTGCTTCTGACTGACATAGCAGTATGCACAGTCAGCTGTTAGGAAGCAGCTGGATGGGTCCACACAATTGTGTTGGGTTCACCTTGTATTGTCAATGTGGTAAAAATTAAACCACCTACAAAGTTCAAACATGGTAGCACTGTGTAGCTACTAGCAATTGCTATGTTCATAGGCTCTTCTTTTTTTGGGAGGCAGGAGGTGCTTTTTTAAATCCTCACTGGAGAATATTCTTTTCTACTGATTTTTAGAGAATGGAAGGGAGGGATGGGAGAGAGAAAATCATTGATGTCCTGACCTGGACCAGGGAACACACTTGCAATCCAGGTACATGCCTTTGACCTGGAATCTAACCTGTGACCCTTCAGTGTCCAGAGCCAATGCTCTCCCACTGAGCCTCACCAACCAGGGCTCATAGTGTTTTCTTTTTTAACATATATTTTTTTATTGATTTCAGAGAGGGAGAGATACACACATCAATGAGGAGAGAGAATCATTGATTGGTTGCCTCCTACACACCTCCTACTGGGGATCATGTCCGCAAGCTGGGCATGTGCTCCAACCAGGAATCAAACTGTGACCTCTTGGTTCATAGGTCAATGCTCAATCATTGAGCCATGCTGGCTGGGCCTGCAGGCTCTTCTTAAAGCATAAGAAGGGCAACATCAAAGGAGAACTGTCCAGCAGAACACTCTGGGGAAGGCTGGTCTGGTATGAAACATTGATCCCCACTTACAGGCTTATTAAATGAACCCCGTGGCTGATGGCCTTGAAACTGGCAAAATATATTCCCCCACAGCTTAATGCACTTTTGGGTCTTATTTTGAAACTCTCCTAAAAGATTATGTGTTTGTTTTGCCTCCCTGGCTTTGCTAGTTCTTGGAGAAAGTCTAGGTAAGAGGCCTGGCTGGCTCCCAGATTTTGTTCATATCCCACACATGGCAGCAGTTCCACACACCAGCCCACCCAGACTGGGACCCATCACTACACTCTAATTGTCAGTTGTGCAACCTCAGCACCAAAAGGGCAAGTGCCCTCGGTGAATAGAAAGGCCCAGAAAACAATGGATATAGATGATATAGGGCACAGAACTGCATGAGACCCAGAGAGGATCACTTGACAGCACCAAAGCAGGAGAGTCAGGACCAAGATTGAAACACTTTTTTGAACTATTAAGTTTACGAGGGGCCCGGTGCATGAAGTTCATGCACTGGGGGGGGGGGGGGGTCCCTCAGCCCAGCCTGCCCCCTCTCACATACCAAGAGCCCTCAGGGGATGTCCTACAGATGGCTTAAGCCTGCTCCCCATTGGGAGCGCACCTAAGCTGCAGTCTGGCCTCCCTTTGCTTGAGGTGACTGGCCTGATCAGGGGAAGGCACCAGCCCCATCACCCCGCTGCTGCAGCCACTGCCAGTCACCATAGCCACCAAGGTATTTTCATCAACATGGACTCCAATCCCTTCACCATGAAAAAGGACAACTTTCTTTAGGCATTTTCAAGATGTGTCTTTCATAGGATATGACATTTCTTTTTTTATTTTAATTTTTATCCTCACCTGAGGTTATGTTTCCATTGATTTTCCCCCTTCCCTCCAATCCCTAGCTCAGCCCCTTCCCAAGCCTAAAGCCTCCGCCCCAGGTTTAGGCTTGGGAAGGAGTGTTCCTCCCCTCCAACCCTACCCCCACACCTCCCATCGCAGGCTTGGCCCCTTCTAGGCTTTAGACTTGGGAAGGGGTTCCTTCCCCCACTCCTGGCCCCTTCCCAAGCCTAAAGCCTCTGCCCCAGGTGAGAAGGGGTGTTCTCTCTCCCCCCACCCCTGTACGTACCTCCCATCGCAGCCTCGGCCCCTTCCTAAGCCTAAAGCCTCCACCTCTAGTTTAGGCTTGGGAAGGGGTTCCCCAACCAGCACCTCTGATTACAGGCTCAGCCCTTTCCCAAGCCTAAAGCCTCTGCCTGATGGCTGGTTGGGAGTGACCTGGGTGCCTAGAAGGTTCCCAGGACCCAGGTATGTTTGCAAATTAACCACCATATTTGTTGGATTAATTTGTATACTCACTATGATTGGCTCTGGGGGTATCGAAGGTATGATCAATTTACATCTTTGCCTATTATTAGGTAAGATGTCTAACAACTTAGTTGATTTCATAGTTTGTGCCTTACCATTCTTGACCAATTCTTTTTGTTGTCTTACTGGACCTGAGTGAGAACTCTTCAGGTATGCTTACAGGTAAATACCTGGACCAGGTAGGCTCTTGATGATCAAGACAATGCAGGATAATTATGTTCACCAACATGTGGCTATATGTAGAATGGCACCCATATAAGATCTCTTCCTGTGACCAGTGACCACACTGGGGAAACCCAGTGGGAATGGGAGAGACACTCTCATAGGAGACATTCACTCTGCAGAGACCTGTACCTTATCATTCATTATCCTTTTTTCTACAGACATGGATGGATTCCTATCCTATCTGCTTTATTAAAAACAATAACTTTTTATCCCCAAAACTATAGAATAAAAATATTAATACAAGATTTTGCTAAAACTCTACGATCTTTCCACCTTAACACTTATTCTGGTTATTTGGAGTTAATCCCTAGACTCTTGGCATGTGCACATACATGGGTTCTAAATAATTGTAATCACAGTACCTTTACTTCACTTGTTTTATTTCCCATTTAGCATATCGTAAACATTTTCTTTGTTTTTATCATGCCCAACTTCATGAAATTCCATTAGATCTCATGCTCAGAAGAGCAGCTTTAATGCTCTGTTGTCACCATCTTGAAGTTCTTAATAATTTTTAACATGATGCCCAACATTTTCATTTGGCACTGGACCTGCAAATTATGTACTTGTTTTAGTTTTTCTTTTTCTTTTGTTTTTATAACTATACTATTTAATAATTTACTCTATGTTTATTTAAGCTGTAATGAATATAGATAATCATAAAAATACTAGATGCCTGGTGCATGAAATTCATGCATGGGTAGGGTCCCGAGACTTGTCCAGTGATCAGAACTAATCTGTGGAGCTATAGGTAAGCTGATTGGGGAGCGGTGCCAACCTGCTCACCAGCTGGACCTGCTCCCTGGCCAGCCATGCCCCCCACAACCTCCAGTTGCCTTCCTCTGCAAGGTGACTGGTGGGGAAATCTGGGAGCCATGCTGGCACCAACCTTGGCTGGCCTAGGTCCTGCAGGATGAGGGAAGCTCTTGCATTGAGATTATGCCCCCTGATGGTCATTGTCCATCATAGTGACCGGCCACTCCACTTGTCATTCTGCCATTCAGTCTATTTGCATATTAGGCTCTTATATATATAGGATCTTTATGTTTATAGAGTCTTATTTGTTAAATTATTCAGGACTAGAGGCCTGGTGCATGAAATTTGTGCACAGGGGCAGGAGGGAGGTGTCCCTCAGCCCAGCTTACACACTCTCCAATCTGGGACCCCTCAAGGGATATCTGGTGGGATCGGACCTAAATGGGAAGTTGGACATCCCTTTCACAATCCAAGACTGCTGGCTCCCAACTGCTTGCCTGCCTGCCTTCCTGATTGCCCCTAACGACATCTGCCTGCCCTAACTGCCCTCCCTTGCAGGTCTAGTCCCCCAAACTGCTCCCCTGCCAGCCTGTATGCCCCTAACTGCCCTCCCTTGCAGGCATGGGTCCCCCTCAACTGCCCTTCCCTGCAGGCCCAGTTGCCCCCAACTTCCCTCCTCTGCCGACCTACTCACATCTAACTGCCTCCCCTGAAAACTTGATTGTCCCCAACTGCCTTCCCTTGCAGGCCTGGTCCCTCCCAACTGCCCTCCCCTGCTGGCCATCTTATAGCAGCTATCTTGTGGCCACATAGGGGCAGAATCTTTGACCACATGGGGGTAGCCATCTTGTGTGATAGAGTAATGGTCCATCTGCATATTACTCTTTTATTAGATAGGATAGAGGCCTGGTGCATGGGTGGAGACCAACTAGTTTTCCCTGAAGGGTGTCCTGGATCAGGGTGGGGGATCTCTTGGGACGTGTGGCGGCCTGGGTGAGGGATCTGTGGTGGTTTGCAGGACAACCACACCCCCTGGCAACCCAAGTGGAGGCCCTGGTATCTGGAAATTATTTACCTTCTACAATTAAAACTTTGTAGCCTGGAGCGGAGCCAAGTTTCCTGCTCACTCCATGGCTGCTGCCATTTCTGTTTGAATTTGTTTACCTTTTACAGCTGAAAATTTGTATCCTTGAGTGGAGGCCTGAGCCCACCAGGGTGTGTGGAAAGCTTGGCTTCCTCCATTGCTGGGGAAACCCAAGCCTCCCTTCTGGTAGCCATCTTGGTTGGATTTATTTGCATACTCACTCTGATTAGATGGTGGGCATGGCTTGTGGGCATAGTGGAGTGATGATTAATTTGCATATTACTCTTTTATTAGGTAGGATACTTTCAAGATACAATTTTTATGGATCACAGTATATAGATTTTTATGTCTCATGTTACCATATTCTATATAGTATCTATATTTCTCCATCCATATTGTTTATAAAAAAGGCATTACATAGCCCACTCTTTTAATCCAATAAGAAGATTAGTCAACTTTATGCTCTTGAAAAGAGCCATACTCTTGTTTGTCTTCTCACATAGCCTGGGATAAAAGATTTATAGACAAGGATGTGTGAGAAGAGATCCCATAGTGCTTTCTCCTTAACGAGAAGCTTACCTGAAAATTAATCACTCTGGACATGGGTTTCTTCATCTAATGGGGGGATGATACCTACCCTGAAGGATTACATGTGTGAAGATTAAGAAAAGCGTTAGAGCCCTGAATGGGCTTAATCTCTGGCCAGGGCTCATACAAGAATTAATCAATGAATATATAAATAAGTGGACAACAAATCAATGTTCCTCTCTCTCTCTAAATCAATTATTTTAAAAAATTCATTAGAATAACTTTGGTATACTTTCTGCTTTTACCCTTTTTCTGAAACCTCTATATCTGTTTAAAGGACAAAGCTCCTGGCTCATAACTTAGAATGTAAAGTGTTTAAATAAAACTTTATGGTTATATATCTACATAAAATCTATCCAAAATGAGGTCAATGATAGTTAAATGTAACATAAAAAAAAGTATCAAAATGAGAGAGGTCAATATACTGAATTAGTAGGCTAATACTGTCTGTATTATAACTGAGCATTAAATTTTGCTCTGAATTTCCCAAGAACAAAGGCAAAAGGGTAAACACATGTGCACATAGAATCCCCATTGCTCACAAGAAACAGTGCTTCTTCTAGCAGACAACTTTTCTAAGTAATTTGTCACAAGCTTGAGGATAGTGCCTACTTTATATATCCTCTACCTTACTTATCTGATTCACAGGAAGTTGTTCAATAAACAAGTTAAATGAATATTGAACTTTATGCTGCTGACATTGAACACCATAGGAAAGAGCAATAATCTTTTTCCTCCTAATATTTATAGGAGAGCTGAGTCAGGTGCTATGCAAAAAGCATTATATATGTAGGCTTGCTTATTCCACACAAACATTTGATACAGTGTTTACATTTGAAGAAGCTGAAGTATGAAGAGGACAAGTTGTGTTTCCAGGGCCCACAGTGGTGAGTGGGAAGCCAGGACTGGGACACATGTGGCACATTGTCTTGCCCGTTCAGTCACATTGCCTTATATTGCAGTGCAGAGCCCCTTCCAGAGAAGGGACTTGTACCTTCATAAAGCCCTTCATGACTTCTTCATACCTTGTAAATCCTGAGGAATATCTAAAATACTCACCTAAAAATGAATGTTGTTATTCTTATCCCTGCTGGTGAGAATGTCAATTGGTGATGTCTTTCTGGAGGGCAATTTGGCAACTTGTGTAAAATGCTTTAAAAATGTTCATCCTCTTTGGTTCAGTATTCATTCATTTCAAAGAATAATATATGGAAATTACCCTAAATGCATGTGAATACTACAACTACAACTGGAATGTGCAACAGTCGGGAAGGTGATTTTAAAAGTACATCCTATATAATATTGTAAAAGGCTAATATGCAAAATGTCCCCTTGATTGGGAGTTTGACCCTGAGTTTGGCCAGGGGACGGCCAATCACTCTTTTCCATCAGCCAGCCCCGACCCCAATGGCCTCCCACACCAATCAGGGGCAGGGCCAGCTGACCAACATCCCATGTTCCTTCACCCACACCAGCCCAGTCCAATCAGTCCCAATCGGGGTAGGTCAGTTAGACCCCACCCTTGAAAGAATTCATACACTGGGCTTCTAGTTATCACATAACTGAGATGAAGTAATATGCCTCCATTAAAAATTGTCTTTTAAAAGGACACACATATACAGAAAAATATTCACATTGCTTTGTTATGTGGGAGTCTTAACCAAATATGACTCTAATTTTGCAAAATATACATTTTTGGTGGAGTATTAAAACTAATACAAGTTCTAGCCAAAACTGGTTTGGCTCAGTGGATAGAGCGTCAGTCTGTGGACTGAAAGGTCCCAGGTAAGATTCCAGTCAAGGGCATGTACATTGGTTGCGGGCACATCCTGAGTAGGGGTTGTGCAAGAGGCAGCTGGTCAATGTTTCTCTCTCATCAAAGTTTCTAGCTCTCTATCTCTCTCCCTTCCTCTCTGCAAAAAATCAATAAAATATATATTTTTAAAAACTAATACAAGTTCTTTAAAAGTGGATAGAGCATTGGACAGTATATATTAATTTTTAAATTCTATGATCCATTCCATATCATCTGCTTAAGGAAAAGAGTTACATGAACATAAAGAGGCAAATTAGAAATTACCTACTATCCATCAAGAAAGGAAGAGTTAAATATAGTGATATCTTCTAACTGTAGGATACTATGCAATAGGAGGAAAGAATTGGGCACTGACACGGAAATATAAGAATATTTATCAAGAGATTATTAGGTGAAAAAGGCAAGCTGCAGAACAGAAAATATAATTTATGATCTTTGGAAGATTCAGTGCAATATGTTGCTATGTTTGTATGAATATACATTATTGAAAAGATCTAGATTTACTCCAGAGGGGAAATGTGTGATAATGGCTACTTATTTGAAGATGGGAGATGCTGGTCATAAAGGAAGGTTTATTTTAGCTGTTGTGCTTGAATTATTCATAAGAAGAATGTAATTCTATGATATTTATGTAATAAAAATAAACTAATATTTTGAGTATTAAAGAAAATATATTAAAATATTGAGTGACTGTCTTTAAATTTTATTTTTTTCTTTTATTATAATAAAATTATAATGTCATTATAATTTAATATCATTAAATTAGAAACTGTAGTTCTAGTCCTAAAATTCTATATTTGACTAGGGGCCCAGTGCATGAACTCATGCACTTTAAAAGAAACTGTGGGCCCCGAGGCTATAGTGGCTACAGGGGTGTGTCTTGGCCTATCCTTCATGCCCCCACCTGGCCCCTCCTGCTGCAGCCCCGTGGTATCTCTGCCAGCAGGTCAGCTGCCTTTATTGCCACTCCCACACACTGACAGTGCCAGCCCCACTCGCACCCGCGGATGGCACTGGGCAATTGGGGCCAGTGCCATCCGTGGGTGTGAGCTGCAAGGACTGTCCCAATTGCCCCCCAGGAGAAGGGGAAGGTGGGGAAGCTCTTAGGGGTGACTGGGGCTGGCAGCCACCACTCACACCCACTGGCGGCGCCGAGCAATTGGGACCAGCACCAGGCACCAGCAGCGAGTGGGAGCTGCAGCTCCACCACTGGCTACAGTACAAGTGGTGGCTCTGGGGCCAGCAGTGTGCACGAGCAGGGCTGGTGCCAGCAGCCGCGGTGAGTGCCATGGTGCAAGGGAGCAAAGAATTTTCAGTAACCACCAGAGGCTCGCCTCGATGACAGTGACCAGTGCCCTGCCTTGGTCTGGCACCCCCAGTGACTTGCTCCAACATCCCACTGAGGCCAATGTCCACCATGTTCTATGCATGTCCCCTGGTTGTCAATGTACATCATAGCAACTGGTTTTTCAGTTGTTCAGTTGTTCTACCATTCAGTTTATTTGCATATTCAGGTTATATATATATATATATATATATATATATATATATATATCCCTTACATATGGTAAGTGTCCAGTAAATACTTTTGATTGAGTATCTCTCCCAAAAATAGGACCTCTGCATTCCATTACTATCTTTTTACACTGCCTAACTTTCTTCAAAACATTTATAATATTTTACCACTTGGCACATATGTTTATTTGAATATTTTTGGTCACCCCATTGGATTGGAAGCACCACATGCAGAGCTCCTGCTATTGGTTTACTGCAGCAAATGTGATGCAGCCTTTCACACAGAGGACATGCAGCTAATAAATAGATAGTTGTTGATTGCACACATATAAGTTACACTGCCTGAAATATCAACCGTTTTCACTGACTAATATAATTATGGTTGACTTTTATAGATTTTAAATAAACTATTTTTAAAATTTTTCTTTTGAAATGTGGGAGCTGGGAGGCTCATTTGAGACAACTCCTAGCTGTATGTATTCTCTTTTGTTTTGTGGCCTCAGGGAACTTAGTAGGGTTGTTGACAATAGCATTCCTTTTTTAGTGAGTTGATGATCCTGTAAAATGGTGTGCTTTTTTAGGTGATCAGGGTGGCTTCATGCATTACCTTAAAAATTGATTATAGCCGAAACCTGTTTGGCTCAATGGATAGAGCACATGTGTCAAACACAAGGCCCGCGGGCCAAATCCGTCCCGCCAGGCCTTGCAATGTGGCCCGCACCGCACTGTCATCACTGCACTCCGCTGCGTTTCCATCACAATGACAGTTTATGACTGTTCAGTAAACCATTCGGCCAGCGATTTAGGCTGGATTTTAGATTTTGGCCCCTTCTCTGATTGAGTTCGACACCCCTAGGATAGAGCATCGGCTTGGGGACTGAAAGGTCCCGGGTTCAATTTCAGTCAAGAGCGTGTACCTCGGTTGCGGGCATATCCCCAGTAGGGGGTGTGCAAAAGGCAGCTGATTGATGGCTCTCTCTCTCATCGGTGTTTCTAACTCTATCTTTCTCCCTTCCTCTCTGTACAAAATCAATAAAAATATATTTATAAATAAATAAATAAATAAATAAATAAATAAATAAAAATTGATTATGATTTTGCCTACACTGCATCATGTGGCATAATTGTGTACATTGTAATAAAAATGAACAAAGTTTGCAATTCTTCATTGTAATGTTGTTATATTCTGAAGTAAGCACAAAAGGAACACGATTTTGGCTTTGTACGGAAAGTTACTTAAAGAATCTGTGTAGTGGTGGACTTTGTCTATTTGCCTCAGAAGGCCCAGTGGGACATCACGGTACTAGAAAACTGCAGGGAATATTAAGTCAGAGATGAACTGTAGAGACTGACTTCTCAGGGAACCAATGACAAGTGTAACTGTAGAGGAGAGAAAAATCCTTTCTCCTTTATCTCCCTAGGTTCTGCAGATGGGAAATTAAACTTACAAACAAACAGATTAACAAGTGAAAATCATACAAATTTCAATAATGTGTGCAATGTGCATATACACCAAACAATGAGTAGTAACTCAAAGGAATGGTTAGAACTTGGGGCTTATATGCAATCTTAACAGAGAACCCTAAGTTTGTAGAGATAAGATAAAGGAGAGGGAAGTTAGGCTTTTAGGGTGGCAAACTGTGGAAACATAAATATATGGGAAAATAATAGAAAATAGGATTATTTTAACAAGGTTCCTATGTAGATTCCTCTGGTAAGAGTCCAGAGTCCTCTCTGGTGATTAAGAAGATGATCAAGAGCTTTTCTGTGTCTACTGTGATATAATCCATATGCTAAAGTGGCATATTTTAGAGTGTCCTATTCTGTTCCCCTACATTATAGAGAGAAGCACAAGAACAATATTAGCCTGAGGAAGAAGTGGGTTCTTTCCAAGTCTCTTGTGTTCAGCTAACATTGGCCATTCACCTTCTACATGCCCACCATGGCTAGACGCTGTGAGGGATTTAAAAGAAATCTACAACACGGCTGATGCATTAACTGTGCCAGCCCAGTCATACCAAGGAGCTACAATGCTTATGAGGTCATGTTTTATTAGTTGTTTCCTAATGCCCTTCGTATTATCATAGTTAAGGGGTTTATCATGACAGCACATCATGAATTCATTTTTCTGCTGCTATTAGAAATTAGGGGATTTCCTGAAAGTCTTGAGATGAGGTTACATAGATAGTTTTTAAGGGCAAGTGTCTTGTTTCCACCCCTAAAGTTATACTTCTTAAATTGGGAGAGTGCCCTAAATCAGGAAAAATAACATATAAAACTAATAACCTATAATTTTAACACATATTATATGCCAAGCATAGTGTACTCCCATATTGGAAGATAAAATTCTGTTTTACAGATGAAGAAACTGAAGGTCAATTAGCATAAGCAATTTGCATAGACATTTACTGGTTTATAAAGATTGAATTCATGTCTGCTTTATCAAACTGTCAAAAGCAATATTGAGATTAAGAGAGTATACAAGTGAGTTAACAGAATCTGTGACAAGGATATTAAAGCTAAGACTCCAGAATTATGGTGGATGCTCAGACTGAGCTGACATCTCTCAGGTTGAACAATGGTATTTCTGAATTGATAAAAATCTGACATTCATACAACTTTGTGGAAGAAGACCATGAAGGACACGTGGTCTCCAGGCGACACTGAAATAGAAGTAAGGCCACATGATGTGGCTGGAAAGGAAGAGTGGGTCACAGTGAGAGCAACAGCTGGGAGTCATCTAAGAGAAGAAGCCAGAGGATTGGTGGTGCCAGCTCTTTAAAATCCCTAAAGAAGTGGCAAAGACTTATCCCTCTGGCTAAGCCTTTATGGTGCTGGGCAAGGTGGCACTATATAATATTTTCTTACACCATTTTCTCGGGTCAGCTTCAGGTGATATCAAGACTTGTTGACCTCTAACCTGTGTACATAATTAATAATCTTTAACCAAAACAGAAGATTTGTGATTCCCCACCTATCCAGAAGCCATTGGCTTATTAACACTTTTAGAACAAAGTCTAAATCTTTTTATAACAACATTAAAATACCATGAATAGTACCATGAATTTTACTGAATCCATATGGATTATTGAGTATGCCAGTGTATCTGGACAGTGGCAGGGTTCAAGGGCTTTTGGCACACATGAAACCACCTTCAAAATGGGTATAAAGCCATATATCAGCATATGCGAATTATTGTGGCAATAAAAAGGAATATCATGTGCAATGCTCATGAAAGTATTAAAACTTTAAACTCTGCATTACTAGGCTATTTCTGCATAAACTACATTTTACTTTTATGCAGTGGGACTAGGTGTGTAAGAAGATATAACCTTTCTGAAAACAAAATATATGAACTTAAAAGTTGAACAATATAGAATTGGTGCAATAAGTTGTGGTGTAATTGTAAGAAAGATCATTACGCAGGTATTAAAAAATATGTTCTTAAAGCAGTGATTCTCAACCTGTGGGTTGTGACCCCTTTGGGGTTTGAAATGACTCTTTCACAAGGGTCTCCTAAGACCACCAGAAAACACAGATATTTACATTATGATTCATAACGGTAGCAAAATTACAGTTATGAAGTAGCAATGAAAATAATTTTATGGTTGGGGGAGGGGGTCACCACAACATGAGCAACTGTATTAAAGGGTCCAGGCATTAGGAAGGTTGAGAACCACTGTCTTAAAGAGTGAAAGAAAAAAATATTCTCAGTATAATGCTAATTGGGAAAACCAATACAAAACTGATACACATGTATAATATTATATATATATATACTAGTGGCCTGGTGCACGAAATTCGTGAACAGAAAGGGGGGTGGGTGGGTGACTGTCCCTCAACCCAAACCTGCACGCTCTCCCATCAGGCCTAAACCTGCAATGGGACAGCCCTCTCACAATTTGGGATCACTGGCTCCTAACTTGGAGCGTCAGTGGGTCTTTATTTTATTTATTTAATTCTTTTTTTAGGGTAAAAGTCTATGATTTTAAATTAAAACTGAAAAACTGTCAGGGACAGGAATGACAGAGGACCATCCTAGGTGGATGGGATCCTGGGGTGGGGAGTGAGGAACACTGTTGACACAGTTGTCAGAATTCAAATGGGGTCTGTGGATTGAATCTTAACACCGTTTGAAAGGAGATTTCCTCACGGGGTTGGGAGGACCATTGTTATGTAGGAGTGTCTGCTTTTGGGAAACACAGGGGAGTATCCGGGTATCCTGTCATGTGTGGAGCATGCTCTCAAACAGCTCAGACAAAGCCTGGGGAAATGGGCTTATGTGTGTGTATAAATGCACACACACACACACACAGTCTAACCTTGCTATTTTCACTCCACCTTTGTGCACCCGCCTGCTCGCTAAGATCCGTAACTCCAGAGCCAAGGCCTGCAGAGCCCCCTCGGCCACTGGGCCACGGCCAGGGTGCAGGGACCTGCAGACAGGCCCCAGGGCACAGGCCCAGCTGAGGTCCAACAGGTGCGGCTGTTTCCTTGTTTCCGCTCCAGCTCGTGAACCGGGGTCTGTTTTGGGACGGGTTCCTTAGGGCTTTGGCACTCTTGTGCTCCCAGTGGCGTCCGCTGTGGGGTGGCCACGCCAACGCTCCAGTGGCTGCGGATTCTCTGAGCCCCGAGAGGCCGCGGGGCGGGGCGGGGGAGGCGGGGGGGGGGGGGGGGGGGGCGGGGGGGGGGCCGGGACTGGCCGCCCAGGCCCCGCAGTGCCCGCGGCCGCACCCACAAGCGCTGGGGAACTGACAGCCAGGCCCGCGCCGCCACGGGCTCTGCATCTTTTTTTTTTTTTTAATAGTAATTTATTTTATTGATATGGTCTCACATAATTGTCCTTATCCCCCCATTCCCATCCCAACACCCTCCCTAGATATGCCCCCACCCCCCTGTTGCCCATGGCCACTGGCCAGGCCCATATGTATGCACACAAGTCCTTTGGTTGATCTCTTCTGCTTACCCCCACCCTCCCCTACTTTCCCTCTGAGGTTTGAGAGTCTGATCGCTGCTTCTCTTTCTCTGGGTCTGTTTTTGTTCATCAGTTTATGTTGTTCATTATTTTCTCTAGGTGTGTGGGATCATGTGATCCCTTTATTAACTTTTGATCGAGAATATGTTTTATATTTTCAGAAACAACTCCAAAACCATCTGGAATCCTGTAACAGAGGGGAATAGACAGAAGTACTCTAGCCATGAAGAGAGAAGAGACACAATTCAGAGATAGAAGATGCTGACGACACCTCAACATACCAGCAGACAGCAGCTGTGTATTGCTCTCTGCATCTTTATTTTATTTATTATTCTTAAAAATATATATTTTGTTAATTTTTTACAGAGAGGAAGAGAGAGGAATAGAGAGTTAGAAATATCGATGAGAGAGAATTATCGACCGGGGATGTGCCCGCAACCAAGGTACATGCCCTTCACTGGAATCAAACCCCGGACCTTTCAGTCTGCAGGTCGACGCTCTATCCATTGAGCCAAACTGGTTTCGGCATCTTTAAACCACCCGTGTTCTCCAGAAAGAGGGAGGGGCTTCTCCAGCTCTGGACGCCATTCCCCTGGCGGCGTCCGAGGGCCTGGGCCTCCCTGGCGCCCAGCCTCCTGACCCCGCGGCCTCCGCCGCTCCGCCTGGACCACTTCCCCGGGGCGGTGGCAGGCCCAGTGCGCCTGCGCAGAGCTCCCGCCTGCACCGGTTGTCCATCTGGTCGTGATGTCCTCCCTAGTCTATTATTAGTATAGATTATATTTATAAAAAGGTGAAGAGCAGCTATAGTTATTTCAAATGGTAGGATTATAGGTTATATAAATAAATACATGTTATCTTCCTAATTAATATAAAACAATAACTCTCATTAAGAACAAAAAAATCCTAGATTTTGTCATTTAATTGCAAAAACATCACCAAATGAGTGACAGCATAAGACCAAGGGATTCCGAATAACTAGTTGCACCATGTGGATATAGGTGGAAGGCTAGGTCCAAGACCCATCTTCCTATCTATATATAGTTCCATAGGACACACATGGAGCATTTTGAAGAACCACCTTTGATGAAAAAAAGAATATATTTAAGAGAGAGCAAAGAAGCAATTGGAGTCATCTAGGCCTAGGGTATAAAAGCTTGCCTCTGGGTGGTGGCAAAACTGACACAGGGGAATGAGAAGTTAGAGGACATGGAGGTAGGATCATGAAGAGGAGGCCACACCATCGAGTGGTCTACACCTAAGAGGTCTCTGGCCCAGATATCAGAGCTCCCTCCATCCTACAGTGGTTTCTTTGTCACCCAAATATGTCTTCTTGCTACCAGAGCTGAATGTACTCAGCACTGTGTCACATTCCAAAGGATCTTAAACCTAGCTACAAAGAGGAGAAACAGGCTTTTTTTCTTCTTTTACTAAAGGTTTTCTCTTGATGAGGATACTGAAGACAGAATTACATTGCACAGCTATGCTTCCCTAGCATGACTTCTGAAAAATTCATTTTCTAAATCTGTTTCCCAAAATGTTCACTCATTATGGAAACACTTCAGCTCTTCTCTCTTCTCCCCCTGACCTCCAACCTCCCCAAGGCCTCTCAGCTGTATGGGTTTCAGTTTTCTCAGGGTTCCTTGCTCCTGGAGATTTTTCTAGCTTGGTCAGCACTCTTAAACATCATGATCTAATTTTTTCCTAGTCTTTTGCTGCTTACATCTCAACACCCCTACACTAAGCAAAACAAAGTGATCTTTTTTTTAATATATATTTTATTGATTTTGTACAGAGAGATAGAGAGTTAGAAACATCGATGAGAGAGTCATCGATCAGCTGCCTCTTGCACACCCCCTACTGGGGATATGCCCGCAACCAAGGTACATGCCCTTGACCGGAATCGAACCCGGGACCCTTCAGTCCCCAAGCCGACGCTCTATCCATTGAGCCAAACCGGTTTCGGCCAAAATGATCTTTTAAGGGACCAGCTTTTCTAGGAAAGTGGGGGAATTATAAGTTCTCACAATTGAGAACATTTGGCCCTACGGATCTCTAGTAGTTCAAAGTTATGAATAGATACTAAGTGAAGTGAATAAGAAAGTAAATATTATTGTTTCAGTCCCTGGCATCTAGCTGAGTTCCAGTGTTCAGTGAATTTGATGATAAGTTAATGATGTGGATAGAATTGAGGCGGCTGCGGGAGGAGACAGGCTCACTTCCACAGATGCATGTCACCAAGGGCCTACACAACACCACGGTGAGAATCAGTTAAAAGGGCTCCGCAAAACACTATTTCTTTCTGATAAAAATTTGTTATATAGCAATTTTGTTAGAACAAGACATTGCCCTGCTATCTCCTGGGAAATTATATGTATATCTGAATCTGTGAGTCGAGAATGGGAAGGAAACAGCAATGGGTTTGGTGCCTGGTAGGGCTATACCACAGAGAGGCAGACAACTGCCTCTGAAGAGAATGAAAACATTCGGGGCTGTTTTCACCTTCCCCAGAAAAGATCAGGTTAGCTTTTTCAGGTCTGGAGTTTGCTGAGAGGAGTTAGACATTCTTCTCAGCGGTAACTCAACTGGGAGCTTCAGTGTTCCAATTGATCTAGATAAGCCTCGATTCTAGATTTTCGTTGATGAAATAGGCAGTTCTACAGGGTACTCTCATGAGGAATACAATGTACCCAAAGAGAGTAAGGGGAGGACTGTTTACAAAAACAGCTCTCTTGGTATTACAGACCACCATTTGTAGGAAATAAGAACATATAATTTTATTTGATTTATTGTTACACTATTTTTCATTCTGAAATTGGCAATAACAGTGACAACATAGAACATTTATAACTGTATAGCATTTCATAGTTTAAAAGCATTTTGAATGAATGTCTTTTTTTAAATCTTTGGAACCTCATACTCAAATCCAAATAAAACACAAAAAAAGGTTTGTGAGCCATACCCTGCAATGCAAACAATGTTATTGTATTTTTGTCAGTGAGTGTGTAGCTGATATTTTTAAATTTAATTTTGGTAAATTATAGAATTTCCAGATTGGGCATTGCCTGAGCACAACTCTTTATTTTCCACAAGTTAAATGAGACCCACGATTGGCTTGTCCAAGGTCACACAGCTGGTATTTAATAGGGCCAGTCTTGTTAGCCACACCTGCGTCCTAAAATTAATCTTTGCAATATGAAGAGAATAGAAAAATGCACTTACTGTTATTTTATAGCATCACCTTGAGCAACAATGCTGCATTTTGCAACATAACTGAAATATAAGGTTGAGGGTAGTTCTATCTCTTTAAGAAGAAAAAGAAAAGGCCACTGAGTGTGTGTGTGGTGGGGGGAGGGGTGTGTGTGAGGAGGAGGGGGAGCACTGCTGATTGCGGCATCAGTGCGTCCAGTCAGCCTGGACCCGGCGGCTGCAGTGGCAGCGACGCTGGGATCTGCTGATGTGACAAAGGAAAACAAAAGCATGGAGACGTGATGCTGACAGTAAGTATTTGAGGATCCAGCTAGATAGCAAATGAGAAGGAAAAATGAAGAAGCCTCTGGAAGTGAGAGGGCTCCACAGTGTGATGGGTCATTCAGTCCTGTGTGGGCTGGGCTGGAACCAGGTGGGTCAGTCACTGCAGTTTGTGGAGATCTTTGACCACTTTCCTAAGATGCTGGCCTTTACTAAAGGGTAGAGAATCTTTAACGTGCTGTATAGCAGTGAGTAGTGGGTCCTTTGCAAAATTTGCAGGTTGGGCAGGCACCAGCCATGGTGTTATTAGAGATCCACCGGGTCAAGATGGCTTTGTCATTTTAATTTCCACCCTGGGTTGCCCTGTTTACTCACAATGGGTCAGTCTACTGCTATAAAAGAGACTGTAGGGTTAAGAGTCCTGTAGAAAAAGAAAGTGGATTCTCAAAGTAGCTTATATTTTATTTTGTAGTAATTGTTCTCATTTTAACAGCATGCCCTTAAATGATTCCATATTTTATAATTGCCTCATGTGCTATTATTTGAAAATCCTGATTTTACTTAAGAGCATTTTACTTATTTAATTTTATTCTAAGTGATCAGTAAATTGTTAGAAAAAATATTCCAGTTTTAACAACTAAGTCTCTTGCTTTTTTCTCTCTCTCTTCTTAAAACAAAGTTGACACCTCAGTGAAGAGTGCTATACAAGTATTTGCTTCTAACATATCAATTGTTTTGGCTTTAATTTTATCCTTTCTATGGATTGAAAGCCTGCTCTGTTTAAGTTAAAGGTGGAAAGCAGGTTAATTCCCAGCACAGCTATCCGAAAATTATACTGAAGGGGAGCTTTTTATTTCTCCACCAATGCAGACAAAAGCAATTTGTCACATGAAAAGTGTTAACACAAGAAACATTCAAATATGTGAAGAATTTTTTTGAGTTTATTTGAGCCAGGAAGCAGAATCTCAGTGGACTGAGATAATGCTCCGGAGAATGGCAGTTTTTTTTATACATTATAATCAGAAGAGAAGAGTAAGTGGGTATTAATATTTAAAAACCATTGAAACCTGTACCAAATTTTGTGAGTTTATTTAAGCCTAACTGTCATCATATGCCAGGAAACAGAACCTAAATGAATTGAGATAATGCTCTGCAGAATGGTGGTTACATCTGTATTTATACACTAGAGACCCGGTGCATGAAATTCGTGCATTAGGGGGTCGTGTCCCTCAGCCCTGCCTGCACCCTTTCCAATCTGGGACCCTTGAAAGATGTCTGACTGCCCGTTTAGATCCAATCCTGCTTGGATAGGGCCTAAATGGGCAATCAGACATCCCTCTCACAATCCAGGACCACTGGCTTCCAACACCTTGCCTGCCTGCCTGCCTAATTGCCTCTAACCACTTCTGCCTGCTAGCTTGATCATCCCCTAACCATTCCCCTGACAGTCTTATTGACACCTAACTGCTCCCCTGCCGGCCTGATTGCCCCTAACTGCCCTCCCCTGCCAGCCTGGTTACCCTTAACTGTCATCCCCTGCAGGCCTCCTTGCCCCCAACTGCCCTCCCTTGCCAGCCTGGTTGCCCCTAACTGCCCTCCCCTGCTAGACTGGTCACCCCCAACTGCCTCCCCTGCAGGCCTGATTGCTCCAACTGCCCTCCCCTGCAGGCCTGGTCCCTCCCAACTGCCCTCCTCTGCCAGCCATCTTGTGGCGGCCATCTTGTGTCTAAGGGGTCAGCCATCTTGTGTGTTGTAGTGATGGTCAATTTGCATATTGCTCTTTTATTAGATAGGATTGCAATCAAAGCAAAGGGATTTGGGTAGGTTACATAAAATACATTGGTGATAGATTATAAAGCAAAGCGGGGAAACCCCTGGGATAGGGTAAAAAGTGGAAAGATGGACATATGCTTCTTTTACATAGATGAATACAGGATAGCTTTACATAATGAACAGTGGACAATTAACTTGATAACAATAACAATGAGGGAATGTTCTGGTGCCATTTGTTGTGCCTGAGGGGTCTGAAAAAAAGGGAAATTACGTTATTTCATCGATATGTTATCTTAGAGGCAAAAAGACAAATGGGCTCAGTAAAGATCTAAGTTGATCTTTGTCAGGAAAATACTGGCCTAAGACATGACTACCCATTATAGCCTGTTTGTAGTTAAATATTTGATTGTCAGACCATCTTTTGTGGTTATTTTAGGTCTTTGAGTTTGTACAACCACCATGCAGGCCTTCCCTGAACTAGTCAGGTTAGTATATGGCCCCTTTCATCCACATGGGTTACAAGAAATCCATTGGTGATAGTAGGGTGGTGGAAGAAAGCAAAGTGGAGAAACCTCTGGGATTGGATAAAAAGTAAAATAATAGATACATGCTTCTTTTACACAGGTGGATGCAGAATAGTTAACAGTCAACAATGAACTCAATAACAATGAGGGGATTTGTGGTCTCTACAGAGCTGTGCCTGTGCTTTGTGGAGTTGGAAAAAGAGAAATTACATTGCTTTTGCAAAGGCTTTTGTTAATCAAGCATGTTATCTTAGGTGCAAAAATACAAAGGAACAGGCTTAGTTAGGGGACAGGTGAAGATTAACCTTTGTTAGGAAAAAATACTGCCTTAGGACATAATTACCCATCATAAACTGCTTTTAGTTAAAAAAAAAAAAAGTTTTCATTTCAGACCATCTTTTGTGGTTACTTTAGGTTTCTGAGTTTGCAAGGTTGCCATGCAGGTCTTCCTTGAGCTAGTTACCTTAACATGTGTCCCCTTTTCATCACAAAAGTAAACTATGAAAAGTAAAATTTTTACATTATTTTTTTAAACTACCCATTGATAACGAAATACATGGTCAATGCATGGTTATTATGTCACAATGGTTTTATTTATGACTAACCAGCTTCCTTTCCCCAATCTTGCCTGGAAGTTTTACTTCATGAATGGACCAATGACATCCAGATCCTTTTCCTTTTTCCTTTGTGGCTACTCCTTTCATCCTATCTTTACCTTTTTTGGCTTTTGGGATGGCCAATTTCCTCCCTTTGTCTAGATCAAGTCTCCTTCAGTATCCCTTTCAAACAAACTCTAGGTAAATATTCCATATTCCCATATTTTTCTTATATCTTGCTTGGTTTGTAAGATCTTTTCCATGATTAATGTTAGACAGACATGAACAGGGCAAGGATGATGGGGTAAGTATAAAAACTCATCAGGGCAGAAAGTCCCTGATGCAAGGGAAAAACTGGGAAAATAAGAATCTCCCTCCAGGGTAACCTAACCTTCCCTAGTATATCATTATCATGTAGTTTTGACCCTGAATTTTCATATCGCTCGTCAGGTGGTTAATATTCCCTAACCTTTTCCTTCCTAAAGATAACATCTAGGCCTCCGTTGTATTTCAGTTCCAGGCCCAGAAAAGCCACAAAACCAGACAAGTGATGTGGCCTTGACTTTCTCAAGAACAGCTACATTTACTAATGACCCCCTTCCCTGGCACTGACCAATCAGTGGAGATCATGACCTTGAAAAAGCACACCTGGAAAGTGGATGAATATTCTATTGAGACACTCACCTGAGACCTCCCCTAAGATTTCCACCTTCAAGAAAGGGATAAATAAGCTCAGGACAAAGGACCCAGTGTGCACTCTCCCTCTAAAAGGCACACCCAGGCCATTCCCTTCTCCCTCTCCTTCCCCCACAGGCCTGTATTCCCTAACCTATAAGGGATCTCTTTCTCTAGGAAATCAATGAGCATATCCTTGGGTGAAGATTAGAAAGACACACAAATTTTATCTTTGCAGGTATAAATTGAGATTTTAAAGGTAAACCTAAGACAGAGGAGCTTCTATTTCAGTTCTAACTGCCCCTAAGCCCCTGCCTCCCTCAGTTAGCTCTGCTGGTTGATATACTGCAAGCTGGGGCTAGGTTAACTCAGTTTAATATATGCTATTAAAATATATGTGTCTTTTTATTACCTGGAAATTGGCCAAGATGACTAAATTATTCACTATTAAATACTTTCTGCATCCATGGCTCTGAATTTGACCAAGTAGCAGAGTCAAAGATGAATAAGACATCCTTAAGGAAGTTTAGTAGAAAATGAATCCTATATAATAAAGAGGTAATATTAAAATTGATCCTCACACACTCATAAGATGGTCACCACAATATGGCTGCCCCCATGATGTCACAAGATAGCCTGCACGGAAGGGCAGTTGGGGATGATGGGGCTGCTAGTGGAACAGTTAGGCTGGCAGGGGAGCGGTTAGGGAGTGATCAGGCTGGGCAGGCAGAAGCCGGTTAGGGGCAATCAGGCAGGTGGGCAGGTGAGTGATTAGGAGCCAGCAGTCCCAGATTGTGAGAGGGATGTCTGACTGCTGGTTTACGCCCAATCCTGCAGGGGTCCCAGATTGGAGAGGGTGCAGGCTGGGCTAAGGGAGACACCCCACCTCGCCCATGAATTTTGTGCACCAGGCTTCTAGTATTTGAATACCATAGAAGCCACTTAAAACAAATTGAGGGGATATATTATACATTTTTAAAATTAAATTTGAAATACAAAATCTTTTCTCTTGTACATTTTACATGAATATATTTAATTATACACACACCCCTTTAGCTTCAATTTGGTGCTCTATAAAGTGCACTTATGTGCATATTAAGTTACAGGACAAATAGTGGTTGCAATGATCATGATCTTTTCCACAACAGAAGTTCTTGGTGATTCATGTTTGTCTGGAGAGCAAGATGTTTATTCTGAGGGTGAGTCCAGTGGAGTCTTTCTGTGGTCCAGAAGTATGTTTGTATTGGCTTCTTGTTTTTGTAATGTTAGAGATATTCAAGGGTAAATTTTTCCTACATCCCAGAGGATTTAGCCATCTATAAACTTGCTTCATCAAACATGATAAAAAGTAACACTGTTGTTTAATTCCTGCATGTAGGTGAATGTGTATCCCATTCCCAGGGGATACATGAAGGTATTAATAGTTCTGGCTGTAATTGATGCTATAAATGGCTTAAAAGACTGTTCTAGGAGAACTAAAGCTATTGAAATAGGTAAAGCCTCAAAGGAAGTGCCTCTGAACCCTGTGGCACTAAAAATAGTGAAAGTGGGAGTAACCACCCAAGACTTCCTTGCTTTCTCCAGAACACAGTCTCCTTTCTCCATGGGGCAGGGAGTTTTACTAATTCTAAGTCTATACAGAAAGGATGCATTCTGAAATTTAACAAACATCCGTAAACAAAGCAAGGACACCATACATCATATAGAGATTAAACATCTATATAATTTTGTAAGTGATCATCCTGATAAGTACTCACTTGACACCATATGTAGTTATTATAATACTAGAGCCTAAGTGCACAAATTTGTGCATGGGTGGGATCCCTTGGCCTGGCCAGCGATCAGAGGCGATCATGGCTGTCTTGTCTAGTCCTGATCGGGGCCAATGAGGGCCAGCCCACATTGGGGGAGGGACCGCGGGAGGTTGGCCATCTGAGTGAGGTTGGCTGTGAGAGTGCACTGTCCACCAGGGGGAAGCTCCTGAATTGAGCATTGGCCTCCTGGTGTGCATCATAGCTATCAGTCTGTTGTCTGGTTGTAACAGACACATAGGCTTTTGTAAATATTCCAGAGGCCTAGTACATGAAAATTCATGCACTAGAGGGGGGTCCCTCAGCTCAGCCTGCCTCCTCTCACAGTCCAGGAGCCCTCAGGGGCGGGAGGTGACCCGGCGATCAGGGAAAGGTGATGCCCCATCACACCTCTGCTGCTCCCACTGCCGGCAGTGCAAGCCTCGGCCAGCCCTGGTTACCTGAGCCTCAGGTGGCCCTGGGTGCTGCCATCTGAGGCTTGTTTATGCCTCAGGCCAGCACTGAGTGTCTGGGCAGCCACAATCCGAGGCTTGCCTGTGCCTTCAGCGTCAGCTGTGCAGCCACCATCCAAGGCTTGCCTGTGCTCAGGCCAGCCCTGGACAGCTGGGCAGCTGACATTTTAGGGTTGCCTGCACCTCAGGCTGGCCCTGGGCAGCTGGGCAGCTGCCATCTAGGGTTTTTCTGCACCTTGGGCATTGGCAGGGCAGCTACCATCCAAGGCCCTCCTGCTCCTCGGGGGGCTAATGGGACTAGGGGACTCCGGAGGCAGGCAGGCAAAGCATGCCTGCCACTCTGGCAGGGCTGAAGGGACTGGTGTCTCCATCTTGTGGCTATAGGTGCCACTATCTTTGAGAGTGTGGCAATCAATTTACATATTTCTTCCTTATTGACTGTGGGCGCCACCATCTTTGTGAGGGTGTGACAGTCAATTAGCATATTTCCTCTTTATTAGGTAGGATTATTAGAGGCCCAGTGCATTGTGTTTGTACACTGGTGTGGGTGTGGCCTGCAAGGATTGGCCCACTGTGGGAGCACCACACATCCCAGTCAGCCAAGCGGCTATGAACCCATGCCTTTGAGCAGTGATCCCACAGTTGGAGTGCACTGACCACGAAGGGGAAGCTCATGCATTGAGTGTCTGTCCCCTGGTGGTCAGTATGCATCATAGCAACTGGTTGACCAGTCATTTTGATCATTCAGCTATTTGGTCACTGGGCTTTTATTATATAGGATTGACTATATTACCTATTCTGTACTTTCATCCTTGTGATATAACATCAAGGACATCTTGAAGAGGATCAAGTACTAAGGATAGTTCATGGTTATATTTTTATCCCATCCCTACATGAAACACCTTTTCATTCTCTAGGGTGACAGCCAGGCATCTGCATGCTAGTTCCTAGAAATTTTGATGTCACCCTTCTCCCTGGTGGGGTCTAATTTCTTTCCCCTTAAAGACCCCTTCATCTCACACTCTTCTCTCTGCCTATCTCTACCAGTGGATGGCTTTGGGTTAAGGGAACATTACCAATTACTTATATAATGGTTATGATTTAAGCCCTGAGTCTCTAGGCTATTTCTACTTCAAGTAGGATAACTCAAAAAAAAAAAAAAAAATGTTCCCTTCACGGAGTAAGTGAAGGTGGCATGTTTTGTTCCTGGTCCCTAAATGAGGTTATATATAGTGACAAATCTGACTGTGGGAAAAGTTCAGGTTGCCAAAATAGGATATTTTCTCTGGGAATTTGAAGAGGTTACTAAATGGATACACTTGCTTCTATTAGCCTTGGGTGACTGCTTCAGGTTTCAGAGCCAAATGAACAGATCCCACAGCTGGTAAGATAGCTGGCCTAGGCCCATTCCCTAATGTCAATTACAGAGCATTTATTGTTGAGCCCATGCTGCATATGAGGAGAACATGAAGCCATGTGCGGAGAATATCATGAACACATTTTGTGTCACTGTATGTGTTCAAGAATATCACATGAGCCAAAAGAATGCCTCCAATATTTGCAAAAACTGTCAATAGTTTACTAAGTTCTTTCTAATGTAGTTCAAGTTGGTCATTATGAAGATCTGCAGGTTTCACAGACAAGGAACACTGGGCACAGGGAGCTTATGTGATTCTCAAGTTTTGGTCTCCACCATACCACCCTACCCTCAGAATGATATGATGTGGAGACAGCTTTCTCTCTCTTGGTGAAGGCCTGAGGAGAGAAAGAAACAATATATAAATGCCTAAATTGTGTCAGGTACTTAACAGCAGGGAATACGGTCAGAGGTGGGAGTCAGAGGACCTGTGCTTAAGTCCCAGTATGGCATGTCACTTGACAGTTCTGTATACCAATTTTCTTACCTATAAAATGAAATTAACAATTTCCTAACAATCACTAGGAGCTAATGATATCTATGAAATCACATTAGCAAATTAAAAGTACCTTATCTCTACAAAATCTTACTATACTACATTTTAATTTTACTGTCAGTAACATATTAACTGTATATAAAATTTAGGATATACTAATGTTCTGGGCCATGTTAATATACTACATTAATACAAAATTATTGTGAATGCAGGAAAATTGCCAAGTTAATCACACCATGGTTAATTTTTTGTCTTATTCAGGACTGTCATACAATCAGTAAGAAATAAAAATTATTTTTGTGGTTTAAAATAATAAAAATGAAATAGAACTAAATATATATTTAATTATAAGCAGAGATAATATTTGTATATTTAGAATGTTTAATTAATACCTATTTATTAATCATTAGAATATTTAATATCCATTTTTTGGTGTGTGTGTGTGTGTGTGTGTGTGAAATCACAAATTAGTAAATAAACAAAAGACATAATATTTCTCTTGCCTATATATTTTTTTATCTTGAAATAGCACATGGTAATTATGAGAATAAATAAAATTATATATATTGATAGTAAATACTTTGTGAATATTGATGTGCTCTCTACACATTTTCATACTTTTTTAAAAAAATATATTTTTATTGATTTTGTACAGAGAGGAAGGGAGAGAGATAGAGAGTTAGAAACATCGATGAGAGAGTCATCGATCAGCTGCCTCTTGCACACCCCCTACTGGGGATATGCCCGCAACCAAGGTACATGCCCTTGACCGGAATCGAACCCGGGACCTTTCAGTCCCCAAGCCGACGCTCTATCCATTGAGCCAAACCGGTTTCGGCCACATTTTCATACTTTTATATTAAAAAACTAGAGGCCCAATGCATGATATTTGTGCAAGAGGTTTAGCCCTCCCCACCAAGGTGGCTTGCCTAGGCCCTTGCAGCCATGGCTTCTTCCAGTCTAATTAGCATATCATGCTTTTATTCTTATAGATGAACCAGCAAATATAAAGCATAGGCAGCACATATGCTTTATTCAATTGGCTGTCCATTCTAATTAGCATATTATACTTTTATTATTATAGATGGACTGGTTTATTAGAACTGATGGTCGAGAGCCATGATCAGCAAACTGCAGCTCGCGAGCCAGATGCAGCTCTTTGGCCCCTTGAGTGTGGCTCTTCCACAAAATACCACGGCCTGGGCGAGTCTACTTTGAAGAAGTGGCATTAGAAGAAGTTTAAGTTTAAAAAATGTGGCTCTCAAAAGAAATTTCAATCGTTGTACTGTTGACATTTGGCTCTGCTGACTAATGAGTTTGCCGACCACTAGTCTAGAGCTATTGTTGGAGCTGTCACTTTCTATTTTTTAAAAAAATCTTTATTGTTAAAAGTATTACATATGTTCCCCCTTTTCCACATTGATACTTTCTAGTCTGCCCCTGCCCCCACTCCCAAACCCCTTGCCTCAGACCTCACCACTCTAATATCTGTGTCCATGGATAAGCACATACGCATACAAGTTCTTTAGTTAATCTTTCCCACCCACACACTCACCACTGCCTTATTTCTGATATTCCACATTCTCTTCCATGCTTCTGTATCTCTGCATCTATTTTGTTTATCAGTTTATTTTGTTCACTAGAGTCCACATATGATAGATCATGTGATACTTGTCTTTCTCTGACTGGCTCATTTGGCTTAGCTTGTGTCACTTTCTTGGTGTAACCTTGCAATGGCACAGTGCTGCAAGAGGCCTGTGATGGAGTGCACACTGTCTCCCTCTACACGGTGACTGAAGAGGTAGAGTTCACAAAGACTGACATCTTGGTGACATCCCTGTAGACTGGTCCTGGGATCTTCTGTAACCTCTTACCCTGTTCTATACCCCTATAGTCTGGGCATTTCCTTTAACCTCTTTGAGCTTCAGTCTCAACCTATAAAATATATAAATTATCTAGTCTACCTCTTTTATAAAGTTGTCTTAAGAATCACATGAGACGATGTATGTAATTATAAAGAATGACATGAATGTAAGTTAATATTATTTAGACACCATGTGCAGAATGGATTACAAAGGGTTTACCAGTACCATTTGGATCATTTGAAGACTAAAGAATACTTTGGAAAGTTAGGGAATAAGTTTTCATGGACTCTTTCACAAGTTGTAGGACACATGTCCTGATAATGCTGAGAGTGATTGGTGTTTAGGGAAGAAGTAGGTGCTACTTGGGTAGGCATCAAAAAAATAAGAATATGCAGTGACTATGCCAATTTGTTCTCTCCTTGTCTCCTCTCCATTTCCCGTGTCCTCTCTTCTTTTTTCCTTTTAAAAACTTTACTACATAGACTCCATATTCCATTCTTAATTATGGCTATTATAACATATGAAAAATATTAAAGACATTTTAATAGTTACCATAATTTTAATATGTTGTATTTATTTACATATTTATTTGTTATTTTTAAATTTTTATCTTTATTGTTTAAAGTATTACAGATGTCCCCTTTTCTTTTCCCCATTGACCCCTTCCTCCCCATTCTTGTCCCCTCCCCAGGTCTTCACCTCATTATTATCTGTGAGCATGGATTATGCACATCTACACTAATAAAAGAGTAATATGCAAATTGACCATACCTTTGTGACACCCACCAACCAATCAGGAGTGAGTATGCAAATTAACCCAACAAAGATAGTGGGTTAATTTGCATGCGCAGGTGCTGAGCGGCCAGGGGCGGGATGTTTGCATCTTTGTCATGGTGATGACGCAGGGATTCCACACCACTCCAGCCACTCTGGGCCTCTTGGCAGCGTGGTAAGGACGAAAGGCGGCTCTGGCCAGAGTGAAGGCGGTGCCAGCAGCTAGAGGCAGGAAGGCCCATTCTTGCACTAATCTTCATGCATCAGGCTTCTAGTATGAATATAAG
The DNA here is from genome assembly GCF_014108245.1 of Pipistrellus kuhlii. Lineage (NCBI taxonomy): Eukaryota > Metazoa > Chordata > Mammalia > Chiroptera > Vespertilionidae > Pipistrellus > Pipistrellus kuhlii. The sequence goes on along the minus strand of NW_023425529.1, from coordinate 102,299,873 downwards.
TTATTTAGTTGATCTCTTCCCACCTACCCCCTTTCCCTCTGAGAATTCTCAGTCTGTTGCATGTTTCCATGCCTCTGGAGGATCTATTGTGTTTGTTAGATCATCAGATTCCACATATTACTGAGATCATGTGATACTTGTCTTTTTCTGACTGGCTAACAATTCAATCAAAAAGTGGGCAGAGGCCCTAAATAGACATTTCTTCAAAGAAGATATACAAATGGCCACGAGACATATAAAAAAATGCTTAATGTCATTAATTACTAGAGAGATGAAAATTAAAACCACAATGAGATACTACCTCACATCTGTCAAAATGGCTATCATCAATAAATCAATAAATAAGTGCTGGTGAGGTTGTGGAGGAAAAGGCCATTTCACTTAGTATAACACTCTCCAGGTCCCTCCATGCTGTCTCAAAGGTTAAGAGAGCCTTCTTTTTTACACCAGCATAGCATATCATGGTGTAAATGTACAACAGGTTTTTTATCCACTCATCTGCTGATGGGCACTTGAGCTGTTTCCAGATCTTAGCTATGTTAAATAATGCTGCTATGAATATAGGGGTGCCATTCTTTTGAACTGATGTTTCAGGCTTCTTAGGCTATATTGCTAGAAGTGGGATCACTGGGTCAAATGGCAGTTCCATTTTTTATGTTTATCTTTATTTTTTTTAATATATTTTTATTGATTTTAGAGAGGAAGGGAGAGGGAGAGAGAGAAACATCAATGGTGAGAGAGAATCATTGATCAGCTGCCTGCTGCATGCCCCACATTGGGATCCTGAAACCTGGGGATATGCCCTGACCCAGAATCAAACCATGTCTTCCTGGTTCATCTATAATAATAAAAGAGTAATATGCTAATTAGATCAGACATCCTTCCTGATGACCTTCTGGACCAAGCTGGGGCTGCAAGGGAAGCCCGTGTTCTGAGTTCCAGAGGGAAGCTGGTGCCAGCAGCCACGGGAAGGAAAGCCTACTTTTGCATGAATTTACTGCAGCGGGCCTCTAGTAGGTCAATAATCAACCAGTGAGCCATGCCAGCTGGGCCATTTTTTGAGGATTCTCTACACTATTTTCTATAGTGGCTGTACCAGTCTGCATTCCCATCAGCAGTGTACTAGGCTTCCTTTTCCTCCACAACCTCACCAGCACTTGTTTGTTGATTTATTGATGGTAGCCATTCTGACAGATGTGATGTAGTATCTGATTGTGGTTTTGATTTTCATCTCAAGTAATTAATGACATTAAGCATTTTTTTATATGTCTCGTGGCCATTTGTATATCTTCTTTGAAGAAATGTCTATTTAGGGCCTCTGCCCATTTTTTGATTGGATTGTTTGTCCTCCTTTTGTTGAATTGTATGTGAACTTTATACATTTTGGAAATTAACCGCTTATCAAATGTATTATTGGCAAATATGTTTTTCCATACAGTGGGTTCCCTTTTTATTTTGATTCTTGTTTCTTTTGCTGAGCAGAAGCTTTTCATTTTGATGGAGTCCTATTTGTTTATTTTTCCTTTTGTTTCTCATGCTGTACCAGTGAAATTTTTGCTATGTGAAACCTTCTGTAGTTTTTCAAGTACAAATCTATTATCTCCTTGGTTAAGTTTATTTCTAAGTATCTTAATTTTTGGTTGCAATGGTCAATTGGATTATTTGTTTAGTTTCTCTCTCTGAGAGTTAATTATCTATAATAATGAAAGGGTAATATGTTAATTAGACCAGACAGCCAAAAACTTTCTGGATGTCATTCAAGATGTCGTTCTGGACCAAGCCAATGTGGCAGGGGCCAAGGCAGAAGTGGTTAAGGGTGATTAGGCAGGCATGCAAGTGGTTAGGGGCAATCAGGCAGGCAGGTGAATGTTTAGGGGTGATCAGGCAGATAGGTGAGTGGTTAGGCGTGATCAGGCAGGCAGGTGAGCAGTTAGGGACAATCAGGCAGGCATGCAGAAGCAGTTAGAGGCGATCAGGCAGGCAGGAAAGTGGTTAAGAGTGATCAGGCAGGCAGGCAGAGAGGCAGTTAGGGATGATCAGGCAGGCAAGCAGGTGAGCAATTAGAAGCCAGTGGTCTGGGATTGTGAGAGGGATGTCCAACTGCCGGTTTAGGCCCAATCCTGATTGGTCCTAAACAAGCAGTCGGACATCTCCCAAGGGATCCAGATTGGAGAGAGTGCAGGCTGAACTGAAGGGGGACCCCTCCCCTGTGCACAAATTTCATGCCCTGGGCCTCTAGTAAAGTTATAAGTATAGTTTATATTATAATCTCTATATTACTTTTGTTCTCAATTAAACATGAAATCAGGAGCTGGTTCTCCAGTTCCAGTTCATTGAGAGAACTTAAAAACAGTTACCTATGCCCTGGTCAGTTTGGTTCAGTGGATAGAGTGTAGGCCTGTGGACCAAAAAGTCTCAGGTTTGATTCTGGTCAAGGGCACGTACATCGGTTGCAGGCTACTCCCTAGCCCAGGCCCCGATCAGGATGCATGCAGGAGGCAACCAATCAATGTGTTTCTCTCACATCAATGTTTCTCTCTGTCTTTCCCCCTCTTTTCCACTCTCTCTAAAAATCAATGGAAAAATATCCTTGGGCGAGGATTAACAGCAACAACAACAACAAGAACAACAAAAATCCAGTTACTTAACTTCCAAGTTTCTTTAAAATATTAGCGATTGTACTTTTCTTGTTCTGTCTCCTTCACAGAACTATTAAATGTGATGATGTCTAAGAGAGCACCTTGAAAGTTATAGAGTATATATAATTATGATATTTGTATGAATAGGTAGAAAATTCAATCTCATGTGTCCCTCTGGTTTATCATTGTAAAAGTCTGACATTTTTTGTAGTTTATTTCTTAAAAAGTTAGACTGTTGCATGCACCAAGACACCAATGGTTACTGAGAATATTGCTAGAAAATGAAGACTTTCTGAAAGACACAACTTTTCTTCTTTTGCTTTAAAACATGAATTACATCATATTTAAAGTTTTAGGTTTGGATTTAAGGGTCTTGTTCATGAAAAAAAGTTACATGCTCCAGTTGGAAGAAACCAATGAGAAGAAATGCAAGCATGAGAAAATGGAAACTAAATTAAGTAGTATGTTTTTTTTATTTATAGAGACCACTATTTCTAGTTCCACATGTGCACTTGTTCGTGTGAGGCGAGGGATAAATGCTGTGGTTCAGAAAGCAGTTTATAATTAGAAAGTCACTGGAGTTAAGAACCATGGCTGTCCTTCACAAGGAATGACATTTTCAGTGCATTTACTTCAAGTACATTCCCTACTCCTTCCTTTATCTTTTCTTGGTTTTTCTTTCAGAAGAGCAGAAGTGATGCTGAGATACAGGAATCACCACAGCAAAAAGAAAGGTGCCTGCCAACAAGGATTTTACATCTGCTGAGATGAGGGTGAGAAACACCAACCCCAAGAACACCTACAACGTCTTGCCCCACTACCTTCAAAAAGTAGAGATAGGAGATTCTCACAGGAAAACAGCTTGTTTTTGTTTTGAAAAAAAGCCAAAAATCATTAGCTGATAGGTACTTTTTGCCTTATGAACTTTGTTGGATCAGGAGACATAACCCACGGAGCAACCTCTTTCAGACTGGAGAGTCATACTTTAAGGAACACGACACAAAATACAACAATGTTTTTGGATATCAGATGATTAATGGACACTGAGGGGGAAAACAGGCTTTTCTCTGGCTTTGCAGAGCTGAATTTGGAGTACGTGTTTAAAGAAAACACAAACAAAAGACAAACAGAAGAAAGAAATTTTTATGGTTTTCACAGACAAATATTCCTGAAGAAGTGATAATGGAGACCAAGGATAATCGGTAAATGAGTTAATGTTTTAAATTAGAGCCAGTTGCATTGAGATTTTAAGGTTTTGTGGTTTTCTCAAATGAGACATAAGTAGACTTTAAAAAATGAAAGGTCTAGAGGTGAAAGAGAATCAACAATAGATACTTTAGTTCTAATTGGAATTGCGTATGTAACATTTCAAGCCAAGACTGGGAAATCATTGTCCAGGTACTTTGGATTTTCTGTCTCCTGTGGTGACAGGTATAATGGACAGTTGACTAGATTACCACCCTTTCTCTTCATTAAATGTATATGTTAATGCCTCTTACTGGAAAGTATTAAATAAACAACTATAAAGTACTTAGAAATTTATCAAATAACCTGAGAAAAGAGAGAGCACTCTGCTTTTCCTTTTTAAACTACAATGATAAAAGGTCATGCTTGCTCCTTTTCTCCAATTTAGTTACTATTTTATAAGAACATATTTCTATTTTACAATCTTGAGGATTTATGTACAAATATAATATACATTTATAATTATCTCTTAAATTTCTATGTGCTCTTTTTTTCCCCTCTTAAGCATATGACAAAAGACTTTTTCATTGATTTTTACTGTAATGCTTAAGTAGAATGTCCAATAATTGAAAATTTGGTGCCATAGACACCATGCTGTTATTTAATGATATTAATAGAAAAGATTTTTTTTTCCAAATTTGAAACATTTATTGAAAAAACTCAATAATTGTTCTTCTCTTTACATTATGAAAATATTTATTAGATAGAAAAAGTAAGTATAACTTTTTCAACAGAACTTGCCTCTTAACAAATCAGAATTAATTTTGTAACTCTTATTTAAATATGTGAATGCAATCAGGTATTGATACTACTTAATATGTTTAATTTTTATTGAAAATATAATATTTTATTTTTCTATATTTTCTAATATTGTAAGTATTCTGAGATGAATTTTCTTCCTATTATTGATACTAAATTGTTTCAAGATGAGAGGAATACATTTATGTATTAGCATACATGTTATATCACAGTATTTCTGTGGATATTCCTTTTTACCTTCTTATGTGCACCTATATAATGCTTTTCTCTTGGTTTGAAAGTACATATTGTTTTCAAATTAGAGTTAAACTCATTTTCATTGAACTTACCAGTAGGCTGATTTGTTAGAAATAATTTCATTTAAAACTTATTTTAGAGATCAATGATCTATAGAATCATTGGTGCTTACAATAGTATAAATTTTCAACAAAAATCAAATTGAGTTAAAGCATCTAACATGTTGGAAAAACACACATTAGATTGACTTGGCAATCACTAAATGATAAATTCAATTTATAATTAGTAAAATATGTAAATTAATTGAAAGCATCTTTGCAGAGTTTGCCATTACATAAGTTGGGTACCTTAGAATTTCCTCAAAACTTATAATTTACTTAAAGTTAAAATGTCAGTGGCTGGATATAGCAATATTTATGGATACATAGAATAGAGTTCATGGGTTGAGAGTCAAACTATCAACTTAAGACTATTTTTATAAACATACTTTTATTAAGACCATAACCATGTAAAACTTGATTGCTTGGTCTCCCAGTTCCTGGGAGAAGGTGGTAAATTTTAAAGGTAAAAAGGATCTAATGTGTGCTTCTTATCTCTGGGTGTTCTGTCCTGAGTTCTCAGGAGTGTGTAGGGCTAGTAGAGGTTTGCTCAGAGTCACAGCATGAACATGCAGGGCCTTCCCAGGGCACTGTCTTTATGTAACTATTTCTTTTCTTTTTTTTTGGGGGGGGGGGCGCTAGATTATCTAACTGATAAGCAAAATAAAAATGTTGCCAAAATAAAGGCAGATATATTATTAAATATATCATCTGAATGTTTAAGATAAAAGTTGAGACAATCTCTAGTTGAAATCCACTTTGGGATTGGTTCCCTCTCTACTGCTTTCAGGAAAATTCTGGAACATGAGTATGTGACAGTGCAGAGATCACATTCCAGGATATGGAGAGTGAGTCGGATTTGGGGAAACTGCCCCTAGGATGCCAAGAAAATAGTCCTGGGTGTGCTAAGGGGCTTGGTATATTTGGGATGGGTCCAAGCTATAGCAATATCTAAAGACCACTTTAATGGGTCTCATTTAATAGATGAGAAAAACTTAACTTACTAGTATGTGACTTGCTCAAACTCATAGGGTTGCTAAAGAAACAAATTACTCTGACACTTGTAAATGGTAAGAAAGTCTTTATTTAGGACAATTGCAATAGGTATCAAGACCATTGCAGTAGTGAAGAAAAAGCAGACTTAATTCTGATTGCAGCAAAGACAGCTGGGAATTTATAGCCAAGAAGCAGAGTAAGGGGAATCAGTAGATGATGAATTAATAAGAGAAGACATCAAGGGTAGATGACTTCTGACAATATTAGAAAATAATAAAATATTCCAATTGTCAATAAAAATCAAACACAGCCGGGACCAGTTTGGTTCAGTGGATAGAGCGTCAGCCTGCGGACTGAAAGGTCCCGGGTTCGATTGGTTGCGGGCACATCCTCGGGGGTGGGGGTGGGGGGGGGGGGGGGCAAGAGGCAGCTGGTCGGTGTTTCTCATCGACGTTTCTAACTCTCTGTCCCTCTCAATTCCTCTCTGTGTAAAATCAATAAAATATATTTTTAAAAAATCAAACACATTAAGTAGTCAATGTTTATATGTATTTATATATTTAAATAACTATCAGTCACAAAATTAATTCTGATTTGTTAAGAGGCAAGTTCTATTAAAAAGTATGCTTTCCCTGTCTAATGAATAAAAAATTGTGAAAGGTAAAGAGAAAAGCAAATAATGAGTTTTTCAATGTTTCACAATTGCTTAATGTTTCAAATGTTTAAATAAACTTGACAGGCAGGCCAGAATAATCAAGTGACAATGTCAAGGGATGAATATATCGATGATATCATACATTGAGGGTGAGGGATCTTGCTAACTTGACTGAGCAAAATTCTTGCTAAAACTGGGTTTGGCAGGTCAAAGATAAAGCCTAAGGACAAGATCCAGTTGAAAAGAGGGCTCAGAGGAGCCTTCTGAACTTTTGTCAAAGAGAGAGTCTTGGTCATTACAAGCCATCAGGATAGGACCTGCATCTCCTGTGTTCTTCCAGTGTCCGTCCAATGTGTCTGACTCTACATCTAACCTGGAATTACAGTACGGCACTTTTACTTAAGATTCTCCAGACTTTTGTACTTAAAATCATTCATTCAACTGCATGTATTAAGCATTTATTATGGGGGAGGGGAGTGGAGGGTATCCTTGGAATACATCAGGGAATGAAATTGATGTAGATACTGACTTGTAAAACTTATATTCTAGCAGGGGACTATAGAAAACAAACAATAAGTATAATCAATAATTAAACTATATGTTACCTTATATAGTGAAACAAAATGAGTGGTAGGCAAGGAGAATGATTTGGGAGTCCAGTGGGTTATACAGGAATATGTGTCACAAGTTTAAACAGCATGATAAAGATAGACCTCATGGAGAAGATGAAATCTGAGCAAACACTTGAAAAAGGTAAGGAAGTCAATCATAAGCTATTTAGGGGAAGAATGTTCTGGACAGTGAAACAGGTGCAAAGCCCCTAGGTGGAAGCTTCTTGGTAACTTTCAAGGACAAGGAGGAGAATGGCATGCTGGAGTGAACTGAGTGAGGACCAGAGAAGTTGATATGTGGTTGAAGAGGCACCAAATCACAGAGAAGGAAATTATAACTATTGCAGGGCTTTAAGGCATGACATGATCTGATTTATGTTTTTTCTTCAGTTAAAATTTTAAAAATTGGAATATAGTTGGCATATGATATCATATTAGTTATATTAATTTCTATTGTATAATATAGTGATTCAATATTTTTATAGTTTACAGTATGATCACCCCACTAATTCTAGTAATCATCTATTAACATTTTTATTTGTAGTTTTTATTGATTTTTTTTTTAGAGAGAGAAAAAAATAATAGATAGATAGATAGATAGATAGGTTATCTATCTATCATCTATCTACCTATCTTTATATATATCCTTGTGGTGCGTGGGACAACACTTCAACCAACTGAGCTATACCAGCCAGGGTTGATTTAAAGTTTTAAAGGATCCCTCCAGCTTCCATGTAGAGGTGCAAGGGTAGAAGAGGAAAACCTGTTAGGATTATTATAACCACCTAGAGGAGGATAGCTCTGGCCAGGGTGCTAGTGTGTTACTGGGATTTAGCTTCTGGCTCTGTGGTAGTTCATGTATCAGTTTCTCAGTGAGGCTGTTGGAATATTCTTATTATCTAGCACTATTGGGATATTGAATGCATGTAAAATGAGTATCAACAAACTGTTTATGATGGGTGCTGTGTCATTTTTCCAACAATAATTAATACCTTGATTATCCAATATCAACTGGGTATCCAATAATTCAATTCTGACATTAATTATCCAGAGTTGGCATGGACCCCATAGGTTAAAGGCTCAGTCCTTCAAGAATGTCCCTACTTAAGGTGCTAGTCACAAATAGGATCCTCAGGTACCCAACTACAAAGTGAGGATTCCCATGACCCCCTCCTTCAGGTTCAATAATTCACTGGAATTACTCAGAACTTAGAAAACTCTTTACTTACAATGACTATCTACACCAATAAAAGAGAAACATGCAAATTGACCATCACTCCACTATGCCCACCAGCCAATCAGGAGGGAATATGCAAATTAGAAAGACAAAGATGACATCTGCCCAGCTGCTCAGGCTACAAGTGGCTGGATGGGACAGGTTGCCTGCTATGAGAGGGAAGGAGGGGTGAAGGGATCTACAAGAGTGGCACTCCAGCTGCAGCAAAGATGAAGATTGCAGATTCCGGAGTCTGCAGTGAAGATGAAGATGGCAGACTCCAGTTGGAGTCTGCAGCAAAGGCAGCAGACTCCAGCTGGAGCAAAGGTCTGGGTCCCGGTGCCGGAGGAAACCGGTGCTGGAAGTCAAGGGAAGGAAGGCCTATTGCTTGAATCTCTTCGTGCAACGGGCCTCTAGTATTATTATAAAGGTTCAGCTCAAAAACAGGAAAATGGTAGAGACACATAGGTCAAGATTTGGAGGCAGATGCCAAAACTGGTTTGGCTCAGGTTCGATTCCAGTCAAGGGCATGTACCTTGGTTGCAGGCACATCCCCAATAGGGGGTGTGCAAGAGGCAGCTGATCAATGATTCTCTCTCATTGATGTTTCTAACTCTATCCCTCTCTCTTCCTCTCTGTAAAAAAATCAATAAAATATATATTTTTAAAAAGATTTGGAGGCAGGGGTCATGCAGGTCAAGATATGGAAGCAGGGATCTTGCAGAGCTTCTATGCCCTCTCCAGGTTTACCAACTTCTAAGCACTTCGATGTGTTCACCAATCTGAAAGCTCCCTTAGCATCATTTCAGAATTTCTCTGTTTCATTACTTAAGAATTTTTTATTAAATTGTTAAAACCATTGGTGATTGAACTCCATGTTTATCCCCTCTTCTCTAACTGAAGATCAGAGAGTGAGGCTGAAAGATCTAGCCCTCTAACCTGATGGTAGGGTCCTTTGGTGACCAACCGCCATCTTGAGACTATCTAAGAGCTCTGCCATTAGTTATCTCATTAGCATGCAAAGATACTCCCACCATTCAAGTTCCAAGAGTTTTAGGAATTCTGTGTCAGGACATGAAGACAGAGATCAAATATATGTAATTTTATTATACCACATTAGTAGTAACAAAGATTCAGATAAGAGAGCAGAGTCTAGTCTTCAGGAGAACAGGCAGAGGAGCTGAGTCCAAGTGTATGAAAAGTAAGCCCAGACAGAGAAGAGCAGGTGGGCAATAGAGAAGGCCAAGAAAATCAGGCAGCCCTGTCCTGTTCCTTCTGTGAGGGACATGACTGAATTTAGGCTTGGAGCCATGAAATCTACTCTTAGCAGCCCAGAAATAGAACCAGAATGACAGGCATCCAAAGAAAGAACAAGTAGATTTGAAAGTATTCCACATCTCCTAGGTTTCTGTAGCTCATAAGGTCAGTTAATATTTGCACCCATATCTCCATGGTTTCAACCCTTCACTTACTTGAGAAGACCTAACCCTCATGCTCCTCTCTTCCACTTAAATTCTTCCCAGGCTATTTCTGGGCATCATCAGGGCAGTGACATCTCAGAAGGGTTCAGAAATTAATTTGCTCATGTTTTCCCTACTTGAGCCTCTTGGTCAAGGGGACTTATCATGGCTTCTGCAGCTGGTGCCTCTGTCAAATATTATCTTTTCCATCCAACACCCCCCTTGAGTCCAAAGCAATGCTGCAACTTGTGGATGGGGTGGTAAGGGAAAATGAATAGCTTCTCCTCAGGCCCATGCTGATACTGTTTTGTAGGATGGACTGTGCTGCATGGACTTAGTCCTATCCAATATTTCATGAATACTGTGGCTTCACCTTTTGTCCTCTTAGGCTCAAAACCTGTCTCATGTTCTGTTCCCTCTATTGTCTTCTCTCAGTCTCTCCTCATTTTCTTAAATACCTCTGGATGTAAACAAAAGAGGCATTCTCAACAAATATTCTCCCAGCTCCTTTAAGAGCAAACAAATTGTGTAATTGAAGGAGTATAAACTTTTGAGTCAGACTTACTTGGGTTGAATCTTAGCTTTGCTATTTACCAGTCACTTGGCCTTGAATAAGTTACTCGTTTTTCATAGGATGGCAAATCATGCCTATAATTACATAAGATTAGAGATCATGAATGTAAAACACTTCGTATAGAACTGACACAGAATACACACCCCAAATGAAACCATTTTTATTAGTCCATTCTCCAAAAACTAGCACAAGTCTGGCCATCCTTTGATAACTTCCACTGCCACATCTCAAAGTATCTGTCATCATGTAATTGTTACAGGAAAGGTGCTGCCCGCCACTCTCCCAGCTTCATGAGGAGTTGCAAACTTGTCTGTTGGTTGGTTATGGGGATTTTTCTTCCTGCCACTACTGTCCCCTCAATTTGTCCAGTATGCCATGATCTGTCTTTGGGAGAGGCTTGTTGAGTCTCTTTGGCCATCATATAGGAAATATAAGATGCAGAGAAGAGTTTGGGGAGAATCCTGGTGAATATCACACAGTATCTTTACAAAAGGAATAATCAAAAGTTGAAGGATGACTCCTGGTAATTGGTGGTCTCCAAAAGCAGCAGTGAAAAGACCAGCTTGGTTTTCCTGTAGCTCCTTCCACAGGCTCCTGAGAAAGGGCGAATTCAGCCCACATGTGAGATGCTCAGTTCTTCTGTGGAGTATTAGCAACTTTGTTCTGTTCTGCAACAGGTGTCTCACTATCAGTGCTGTTAGCTTCAGAGGGGCAAGAAATCCATCTTCAATGTGTTGGGTAAGGAATTTAGTGACATAGGGGAAGAAAATACATTGATTAGTGCTTGTAGTATTTTTCTGCCTATAAGGCATACTGCCTCTTTTTACAATAGTGAGTTTGATTTACCCTTACCTTCATGGATAGGTGATCATGCCTCATTAAGTGGTCTATCAGTTAGGGTCCCTACAGACATACTTGTTTTAAATCTTAGCTTTTCTGTTTACCAGTCATGTGGCCTTGAATAAGTTACTTTTTTTTTTCATAATATGGGAAAAATCAGCTTAGGATAACCAAAGGGATTATACAAAGTGTGAAAAGGAACCATGAGAAATCACTAAGGAACCTGGAGCTAAAAATAGTGGCTTTTATTACTTCTAAAGACCCAAGGAACTAGGGCTAGGAGAAATTGTCTGACATTTGATGGACAAAGGGTAATACTGTAGAGCAAGACTTCTTGAGAAGGGCTGTGGCCTTTGATTGAAGTATACAGTCAGGCCCTGGTAAGACTGTGTGATGGATGTTGGGGGAAGAAATTCTCTGACCTCACTTTCATCCCTTCTTTGCACCTTCTGAATATTCACTAGGGAAATCTTTCTATTCTTCTGGCTGGGGATTGACTGATGCTAGAAGCTCAGTAGTGTTATTAAATTCTTCCCACTTCTGGTGTGTTTTATACACACACACACACACACACACACACACACACACACACACTAGAGGCCTGGTGCACGAAATTCATGCATGGCGGGGGGGGGGGGGGGGAGAGGATGTTCCTCAGCCCAGCCTGCACCATCTCCAATCTGGGAACCCTTGAGGGATGTACAACTGCCCTACCTGGATTGAGCATAAACGGACAGTTGGACATCCCTCTCACAATCCAGGACTGCTGGCTCCAACTGCTCACCTGCCTGCCTTCCTGATTGCTCCTAACCACTTCTGCCTGCCAGCCTGATCACCCCCTAACCACTCTCATTACAACTGTATTGATGCCTAACTGCTCCCCTGCCAGCCTGTATACCCCTAACTGCCCTCCCCTGTAGACCTGATCACCCCCAACTGCCCTCCCTTGCAGGCCTTGTCCCTCTCAACTGCCCTTCCTTGATGGTCATCTTGTGGCAGCCATCTTGTGTCCACATGAGGGTAGCCATCTTTGACCACATGGGGGTCTTGTGTGTTGGAGCAATAGTCAATTAGCATATTACTCTTTTGTTAGATAGGATAGAGGCCTGGTGCATGGGTGGGAATGGGGACCAACTGGTTTGCCCTGAAGGGTGTCCCGGATCAGGTGGGGGCTCCCTTGGGGTTTGGGGGGGTCTGGGTGAGGGGACTGTGGTGGTTTGCAGGCTGGCCACACCCCCCAGTGACTCAAGCAGAGGCCCTGATATCTGGGATTTATTTATCTTCTATAATATAATTGAAACTTTGTACCCTTGAGCCTCCTGCTTACTCTATGGCTGCAGCCATTTTTGTTGGGATTTATTTATCTTCTATAATTGAAACTTTGAAGTGGAAGCCAAGGCAGGCCAGACTGTGGGAGCTTGGCTTCCTTCATTGCTGGGGACAACCCAAGCCTCCTGCTCTCTCCAGCTCCGTGGCTGCCGCCATTTTTGTTGGGATTTATTTATCTTCTATACTTGAAACTGTAGCCTTGAGTGGAGGCCTAGGCTGGCCAGGGTGTGTGGAAAGCTTGGCTTCCTCCATTGCCAGGGATACCCAAGCCTCCTGCTCTCTCCATGGCTGTAACCATCTTAGTTGGGTTAATTTGCATACTCATTCCTGATTGGCTGATGAGTGTGGCTTGTAGGTGCAGTGGAGTGATGGTTAATTTACATATTACTCTTTCATTAGGTAGGATTTCCTAAAATGTTCCCAACACCCCATTCATGTAATTTCCTGTTACATAATCCAAATTTGAAATTCCAGCTTTTCACCACCTCTTCAGAGAAGAGATTTTATATTCAACCTGCTTATTTATCTCAGTCCTTATTCACTCCATAAATACTTATTGGATTGTGCCATGAACTGGAGATGTGAAGAAGGGATGCTGAGACCTGCTGCCTGTTCTTAAGATGTTCCCAGTTTCCAGGGAGGACACAGCCATGTAAATATATGGTTTATATAATGTGGGAAGACCAGGGATGAATGATGTACAGAGTATTATGAGAGAATAAGAAAGGAGACATAAACTTAATTTGTCATGAAACATTCCCATTTTTTTAAAATAGCGTTGGTAGAAAAAGAAGGTTTCACAATTGAAGTGATGCTTGAGCTGGACTAACAGAAATGAGTAATGGGTTTAATAGGTAGGAGGAAGCAGATACTGCAGGAGGAAACACAATGTGCAAAAATAAGTACAAAGAGAAGTCTTAAGGAATATTCCTGCAACAGGTCACTAGTTAAAAATAATAGGGGACATGAAAGGAATCAACATGTTATTGGTTAAGGTCTAAAGAGATGAAAAAATAAAATATGTGTAAACACATGAGAGATGCGAAAAATATTCAAGAAAAGAAAACCAGAGCTACTTTTCAAAGATGTAGAGAAACTGAAGTGTGGCCTACATGGGAAATAGACTCAATAACAACATTATAGATCTGGCTGGGAACTAAACCCTGCAGAATGTTTACAAATAAAGATAACGAGGAAAGAAAAGAAAAACCAGATTTCATTCCATATATAAAATGAACTAGAAATGCAGTCTCTTCCCTGCATGGGACACAAAGCAATGAAGTTGATTCAGGAAAGCTCTATTAATGGAAGTCAGCATTTTGGCATTTGTAGTAACTAATGACTTAGGTAGGTTTTCTTTATTTTAGCACTTTCCTTTTTATGTTGAAACTAGAGGCCTGGTGCACGAAATTCATGCATGGGGGTGTTCCTCAACCCGGCTGAACTCTCTCCAATCTGGGACACCTTGGGGCATGTCCCACTCACAATCCGTTACCACTGGCTCCTAACTGCTCACCTGCCTGCCTGCCTGCCCGCCTGCCTGCCTGATTGCCTCTAACTGCTTCTGCCCAACAGCCTGATTGCCCCCTAACCACTCCCCTGATAGCCTGATTGATGCCTAACTGCTCCCCTGCTGGCCTGATCACCCTCAGCGGCCCTCCCCTGCCCTGACCCACCTACTCTGCTGAGCACTGCCTCTGCTGTGCATGTGGCCATCTTGTAATGGCCATCTTGTGACAGCCATCTTGTGACAGCCATCTTATGATGATGTTAAGGCGTGCTGTATGAGGGCGTGACAACCACCTAGGCTATTATTAGTATAGAATCTGTTTATTATATTTATGTATTGTTCCATTCTTTGAGCTCCGTATGGACAGTAGGGGTTATTATTATTACCATTTTCTTTTATTTCTGAGCATCCCAGCAGTATGCCTGCACATAGAATATGCACAGTTAATGCCTACTGAATTCAGCAAAGCTGGGGAAGTGGTGGAAAAAAGGAAATGAATTTGACATAAAGGGGTTTAGGAATATCCAAGACATCTTTTGCCCGATTCTCATTTTTTTTCTGGCATTGATTTTGACCATTCAGATGCCAAAATAAAGAAGGATGAAGAAAGGAATTGAGGGTGAGAAGAAAATAGTATGGGGCTACCTCTTGTAATTCTTGTAGTGCTGCCCTAGGTAAGAACTATTCCTTTATCATGATACCAGTTCCCAGTGTATAGTGAGTGCTACACATTTTTGTCCTATGAATAAATGAGTACCTCCTAGATCAAGGACAGCCCCTTTTAAACTGACAATAACCCTAGGAGAAAGGTGTTATCAATCTAGTTGAATAGGTAAGAAAGTGAGCTTGGAGCAATGACAACCCACACAGCCTGCAGGTGTGACAACTGGGGGCTCATATTCTCAAGTCATTAGCTCACAAGGGACAGAGAATGGAGACGGACAGAAAGTGAGGAACAACTTGGAAAAGTAAAGGACAAAACATAAAAATTAACTGACTGGAATAGTAACAAGAGTTGGAAGAAACCAAAAAAGGAAGTGTTTTATGGTATTTGTTGCTCACAATATTTTTTTTAATGTTCAATGTAATCAATTTTATGTTACAATGTTTTATAGGTTTTTGTCATAAGTTTCCTACTATTGTGTCTACTCCTGACATTCTAATTATTAGCATAAAATAAATTTATTTAAATATACATATTTTATAGCCAGTCCACTCTGTCTCTGTATTTTCTATAAAATGTTCCAAGAGACATGTGCTGACTTATTAAACAAAGGAATAACAATGTTCCAAGAGACAATGCTTAATCAAAGGTCATTATAAATTGAAAAGGAGCCAAGACCGGTTTGGCTCAATGGATAGAGCGTCGGCTTGGGGACTGAAGGGTCCCGGGTTCGATTCTGGTCAAGGGCATGTACCTTGGTTGCGGGCATATCCCCAATAGGGGGTGTGCAAGAGGCAGCTGATCGATGACTCTCTCATCGATGTTTCTAACTCTCTATCTCTCTCCCTTCCTCTCTGTACAAAATCAATAAAATATATTTTAAAAAATAATAAATAAATTGAAAAGGAATTTAAAAACCATATGTGGTTTTATTATTCCCTGAAATGGTAAATACAGCTCAAGATGTGTCACTGGGTCCCTTTGGATTATTCAGTTGATATCTGACAGCATGACTACATAAGGCACTTCTGGTTAATTTTGCTATGGCAAAGCTATTTTGAATAATCTTGGATTTTTGGCAACCAAACAACTATTTCTCATTAAAATTAACAGTAGATTCAAAAGCATCATGTAAATTTTGTACAATGCGATTTTTTCGTAACTATTATAGCACTTTAGGGAATGCATAATGCCCTCTTTGGTAGAAAGCACAGAAATGTTATTTCAGAAATATGACTTCATTTCCCAAAGCATGTTTAATGTAACTAAAAATAAAAGTTAAGCAATTGTGTCTATTTAGCCTAGAGGAAGGAATGTTGTGTCGTTTATCTGACTGATTGCTGATTGAATGTGGGATAAAATCTGCCTAGGCCACCACATTTCTGGTTGAAGTGCTGGTCTTCCTTTTAAAAATCTCAGTAATATTTATTCAGTATTACTCTATGCTAGATTCTTAAGATGCAAAGAAGAATGCAAAGTGCTCCCTTTGCAATGACTTAACATTAATTATAATTAATAAAATGTGATACATGCTGTAATACTAATGTAAATATACAATGTAGAAGTTGTATAGAGAATGGCACCTGGAAAAGTTGAAGAATCTGGGGAAGTGGTGATTCAGGGATTGGGACTTTGGGATTTATCCGATGAAGAGGACTACAGTTAGATGAGGATGAGGCAGGTACAGTGCATAGGGATAGCTAAAGCAATATGTAGTTGTATTCCAGTCCTTTCCAATCCCTACAATGGACTCGTTTTTGTATTTGTAAAATCTATCTAAGATAATGATAAAGTGCCAGTTCAACCCAATGTAAAAATTCTTCAATCTTAATTGGGCTGCCTTTATTCTGATCCATTCTCAAACCCACACATTATTTCAACTACAGTCGGGAAGCACAGATCAAGGCTGAGAGTTAGCTTCCCCTGAAACAATACTTCATGATTTTATGAAACCTAATAGCATGTCTTGGATCATAAAGAGACTATAATTTGTTCCTTCTGGAGAATGTTTGCCAGGGATGTAAAGATCAAAGTCTAACAAATTGTTATTCCTTTGTTTAATAAGTCAGCACAAGGCGTTTATCTTGAAAATGAAATATAAGGATTTTGTATGCATGCTATTCAGTGAAGCCTTAAAGAATGAATTAAAACCATAAGCCAGGTAGAGAAGGAAAAAGATCTCCAATGGAGAGGAAACAGCACCTGCAAAATCATAGCTTCAAAAAATTGCAGTAGAGCTGAGGATAAAATTCATGTAAAGGCATAGAAAACATGATGTTAGAGGAGTCTGCAGGAATATGGTCATGAAGTCTCCTCTATGCCACATATGGGGCTCTTTGCAGGGGCTGAGGAGCCACCTCCAGATTTCAATTAGGTAAGTGATAAGACTTACGTTATACAAATAATCCTCAAGTGGCAGGACTGAAGATTATTTGGAAGGAGGCAAGACTTAAAAATAAGAATAAGAACAAGAAAAATGGTATCTGTGGGATTAAGTTAAAAGCTTCAAGAAGGAAATCCTAAGTATCACATAGGTAAAGTGCCCATAGGATTTGACCATTGACCACTAGTAGGCCATTGTTGAGTTAGTTCTGTGCTCCAGAACCTACAAGAATTTCCCAATGACTGTAGGATCAGTTCAATTTATTCTGCATAGCATTCAAGACCCATCACAGTTTAGCCCCCATCAGCCTTGTCAGATTCTTCTGAGGTCCAAATACAATCTGTCTCCATGACCAGTTGAAAATATGTAATATTTATGGAGTACTTCCTATGTGCCATGCACCCTACTAAAAGCCTTATATGATTTAGCTTTGATCTTCTCAACAACCCCTCCACATACATAAAACCTCAGTTTTCAGGCAGGGAAAATGAAACTAAACACCTTCCTTGTAGATCCACAGCTTTAACTGGGAGAGCCCAAGTTTGGACTCTAAAGCCCAAGCACTATTAAATATTAAGCTACAATATTTACAAAATACAACTTCATATTGTGTTAGCTATCCCCCTGTACTGCCTTGTCCTCATCTACCTGTGGTCCTCTTCATCAGATAAATCCCAAAGTCCCAATCCCCGAATCACCACTTCCCCAGATTCTTCAACTTTTCCAGGTGCCATTCTCTATATAAACAAATGTCACCAGAAAGAATAACATTATTTTCTGCTTCTGTTGTGTTGAGTCCAGCTTGTGCAATAAAACAATTTTCTTTGCCCATCTTTACAACTGAAATAGGCTCAAAGGGTGATTGGAGAGACTCTTCATTTCTTACGAGTTTGAACTTACTCTAGAAGAAGAGACTGATATTTTGTTTTTTTGCTGTTAAGCATTTACATTTCTTTTTTTAAAAATATATTTTATTGATTTTTTACAGATAGGAAGAGAGAGGAATAGAGGGTTAGAAACATCGATGAGAGAGAATCATCGATCAGCTGCCTCTTGCATACCCCCTACTGGGGATGTGCCCGCAACCAAGGTACATGCCCTTGATCGGAATCAAACCTGGGACCTTTCAGTCCATAGGCAGACGCTCTACCACTGAGCCAAACCGGTTTCGGCAGCTAAACATTTCTTAAAATTTTTTCACACTTTCTTCTTAACCTAAATAGTGGTAAACGTTCATGAACGAAGATATTTACTGAAGTTTCTGAACTTCTAAAAAATTAAAATACTCATGTAAATATCAATAGGGTTAAGTAGCCTAAGATATTTCTTCTCGATAGAATATTAGGCAGTTATTAGAAATGAGATTTCTATAGTGATAAAGATGCTAAAGATACTATGTACCCATAGTGTAATTCCATTATATTTTTTAAAAAACAAAAATATATTAAAGTCAATTTATAAAAGTGTGGTTTTTTGTTTTTGTTTTTTTGTATTGTGGTGTTAGAATTATGAATAATGTTAGAGCTTCTTTCTACTTTTCTATATTTTTCAGATATTTATTCATTCCTCTTTTCTCCCTCTTCCCCTCTCCCTTCCTCTCTTTGTCCCTGCTTCCCTCTGTTCCTCCCTCTCTTACTTCCTTCCTATTTACTGAGCACCTATTCTACATTAGGGCCTCTTTCTGGCCTGGAAAGCCATAGTAAACAAAATATACACCAATTCCAAATTTGATTTTGTGGAAGGTTGAGGAATGGTTTGGATAGGGGATAAGTAGAAGATGTAGAACAAGTAAGGGGCGTTGCTACCAAATTCAGGTCAAAGATGGTGGAAGCATGGACTACACCAGTTGCTCTACCCTGTTTCTTCTCACATAAGCGCTTTCTGGGTAATTTCATCTTCCTGTGTTTCATTCAGGCCTCTGCTCAAATGTAACTTCTTAGAAAAGAGTTCTAACTCCTTTACTCTCTTACCTTACCCTGCCCCCCCCCTTTTATTGTTTAAAGTAGGGGTGTCGAACTCAATCAGAGAAGGGGCCAAAATCTAAAATCCAGCCTAAATCGCTGGCCGAATAGTTTACTGAACAGTCATAAACTGTCATTGTGATGGAAACGCAGCAGAGTGCAGTGATGACAGCGCGGTGCGGGCCACGTTGCAAGGCCTGGCGGGACGGATTTGGCCCGAGGGCCTTGTGTTTGACACATGTGGTTTAAAGTATTATATATGCCTCCTTCCTCCCCTCTCCGTTGACCCTCCCCCTGGCCTCTCCCACCCCTGAGGGCAAGCTCCTCAGCCCCAGTGTCTGAGTCCATTGGTTATGCTAATTTGCATGCATACAAGTCCTTTGGTTGATCTCTAACCCCCACTCCCCTGCCTTCTCTCTGAGGTTAGACAGTCTGTTCAGTGCTACCTGTCTCTGGATCTGTTTTTGTTCATCAGTTTATGTTAATCATTATATTCCACATATGGGTGAGATCATGTGATATTTATCTTGCTTTTACTGGCTTATTTTGCTTAGCATAATGCTCTCCAGGTCCATCCATGTTGTTGCAAATGGAAAGAGTTCCTTCATTTTTACAGCAGCATAATATTCCATTGTGTAGATGTACCACAGTTTTCTAATCCACTCATCTGCTGATGGGCACTTAGGCTGTTTCCAAATCTTAGCTATGGTAAATTGTGCTGCTATGAACATAGGGGTGCATATACCCTTTCCGATTGGTGCTTCTGGTTTCTTGGGATATAGTCCTTTTTTAAATAGTACTTTCCCTGCCTGGCTCCATACAATGAACTGATATATTATTGGTCCATGTGTTTATAGGTGTCTTTCTTCCTTAGTGTGTAAGCATGAGATAGAGGGCTTTGCTTTGTTCATGTTGTGTTCCTATTATTTAGAAATGTATCCATCTGGGACACAGGAAAGGTTTAATAAATATTACCTAAATGATTAAACAATTGATTACTGAATCTATTTCTTCAGGTTTGACACCTGATTTGTAGTTCCAGATTTGAAGTTCCCATGCCAACTAACCCTTTAAAATGAATCCTGAGTGTACGTTGAATTCAGATGTTCAAGCTTCTTATGATCAGCCTCCTTCCCCAACCAAATCTGCTTCTTGTGAAATCCTCTCCATTAAGGTCATTTCTTGGTCTCTCAAGTCTTCAATTCAACACCTATGTTTTGTTTTGTTTTTGTCCCTAAGAGTGATGGGAAATCTAGGGCCTTATTCATATCCAAGGAGAGTGAATAAGGAAGCAAGTAGATTTGGGGATTGTCTAAGGAGTTAAGTGTGAAAGATTTGTCCTGGGGTAGGTATGCTGTGACACTATAGCAAGGAGTGATAGCTCATATTCTTTCCACTTGTTGATATTCAAATGCATTTGTTTGTGCAGTCTTGTCTGATTAAAGAAGAAAATGTTTGTTCATGAGGTTTTTCTGGCCTGATATTTTTGTTTAAATAGCATATTCTTTTATTGATTTACTGTGATTATTTGTTCTAAGTAGGAAAGACCTGCATGACTTAAAGCATTCTTCCTTTTAAATACGTTTAGAAGAAAGGGATGAACACTGTAGGGCAGTCATTCTCAACCTTTCTAATGCCGCAACCCTTTAATACTGTTCCTCATGTTGTGGTGATCCCCAACCATAAAATTATTTCGTTGCTACTTCATAACTGTAATTTTGCTACTGTTATGAATCATAATGTAAATATCTGTGTTTTCTGATGGTCTTAGGCGACCCTACTAGCAGTTCTCAACCTGTCATGTCCCA
Organism: Pipistrellus kuhlii; assembly: GCF_014108245.1. NCBI lineage: Eukaryota > Metazoa > Chordata > Mammalia > Chiroptera > Vespertilionidae > Pipistrellus > Pipistrellus kuhlii. The sequence goes on along the minus strand of NW_023425529.1, from coordinate 102,278,888 downwards.
CAAGTTGAGAACCACTGCTTTAGAGTCTAAGACCTTCGGAAAATACACATATTTACATTATGATCCATAACAGTAGCAAAATTACAGCTATGAAGTAGCAACAAACATAATTTCATGGCTGGGGGTCACCACAACATGAGGAACTGTATTAAAGGGAAACGGCATTAGAAAGGTTGAGAACCACTGCTGTAGGGGCATTCTGTATATTTATTACCGATAATGCGTTCTGAGTAATATTTTTTGTGGAGGTGAGGGAGAAGAGGGAATTGAGAAACAGTAGTAATTAATACCATTTTGGGGTAAACATTAAAAAGTAATTCTATTTAAGATAGAATCAAAACAAGAAGCACACAAATTTACTTGTTCACAACACAGCCTTTGAATTGTTTTAATAGATGTTGCCATTATTTTTGGCAATGTGTGTCATTCATACCTATGAGAAATAAGCCAGAGGAAAGGACATTTTCTGAAACTTCATCAAACCACATACACTTCTAAATTACAAGGCAATGTTAGTTACTCCGGGTGATCCATAAACTCTAAGGCTCAAGTTTCTGATTTCAAAGAGCAGGTGTGATAAAAAAAATTTAGGGTACTGACAGTATAATATTGCTAAAATAAATCACATATGTATATTTTTACACGTCATAGGATATGTTTATGTTTATTCTCATCTATTACTTTCCTTCAGGCACTCCTTTCTTCAGCAAACTGAGTCATTGATCCTACATTTGTGTCTTAAAAACTAACAGGAAATGAAACCATGGAAGACTTTATTTTATTAATATATTGTTATTGTTTTCGGAGAGGAAGGGATTTGGAGAGATAGAAACATAAATGATAAGAGAGAATCATTGATCAGCTGCCTCCTGCATGCCCCTTACTGCGGCTGGAGCCTGCAACGCGGGCATGCGCCCTGGACCTGAATCAAACCCGGGCTCTGTGTGCTGAGCCAGCCCGGCTGGGGCCACTGCAGACATTAGTGTTCTGCAGTCACAGCGCTCCCCTCCCTACTTCTTGTTCCGGACGCCTCCGGAGATTAAAAGTCGTCAGAATTGGAGGAGAGCAGGCACCACGTTCTGCCTTTCATAAAACTGTTAAACTCGTCAGGGAAACACATCTGGGGCGGGGCGGGCGGGGCGCTGCTGGGGCGGGGCGGGCGGGGCGGGCGGGGCGCTGCGGGCCCGGCGGGGCGGGGGCTCGGCTAACGGTCCTGCGGGCGGGCGCGTGCCCGCGGCTCCTCCGCGGCCTGAGCCCCGGGAGCGCGCGCCGCCTCCTGCGCTCCGCCCGCGGGGCCGCGGCTCCTCGGTGCTTCCCCCGCGGCTCCGGCGGCCGCCCGGGCTCTGCGGCGGGGCGCCCGGCTGCGGATGAGGATCCGGCCTTCCGGGCCTCTGGGCGCCGCGGGGCCGGCGGGGACCGGGCTCCGGGCACCGGGACGGGCGCGGGCCCGCGGGGGCGCGGACGATGGGGGACAGGTAACCCCGCCGCGGGGGCGCCGGCCGCCCCGGGGAGAGGGCGGGCGGCTGGGCGGGCGCGGGCCCACGTGGACCCCACTGAGCCGCTTTGCCTCCGCCAGGTGGCTGCGGGTGACCGTGCTCCCCGGCTGCGCCGGCTGCCGGACCCTGGCCGCGCCGGAGGCCTGGACGGTGCGCGACCTCAAGGACAGCATCGCGGCGGAGACCGGCTTCCCGGCGCCGGAGCAGCGGCTGTGGCTCGGGGACCGCGAGGTAGGCCGCCCCCCGCCCCCTCGGGAGGGCGCTGTTTAGGGGCACAGGCGTCCGCGGGTCCGTAAGAGCCCGGCGGGTCTGTTCTCTCCTCCTGGAAGACAGGAAGCGGTCCCCCTGCAAAGACTGCTTTGCAAATAACTGAGCAAAATGACACGGGTGTGTTCCTCTCACGGTGACTTTTATGGATTTACCATTTCAACTTGGCAGTCCCCCTCCTCCATTTTGTCTGAATCTTCACTTCCTGAAATTAAGATACTTATTTAAAAGAATATTTTTTATTGATTTTAGAGGGGGAGGGAAAAGGGAAAGAGAGAGAGACAGAAACATCAGTGATAAGAGAACCATTGATTGGCCGCCTCCTGCGGGCCAATGGGGGGCTCAGCCTGCAACCTGGGCCTGTGCCCTGACAAATCAAACCTAACCTCCTGGTTCTTAGTTCCAGGCTTAACCACTGAGCACACTGGCTGGGCAAGATACTTTTTTTGATGGGCATTATAACCAGAGGATTTTTGTTGTTTCTGTGTTTAGAGACATCATCATTGAAGTAACTTAATCATTACTTATTTTTTTCTGTTACACATTCAACATTGGTAAATATCTTAACCTTTTTATGGCTTAGAAGTTTCCCCCCAGTTTTGAATCACAGAAAATTACACTGAAAGGATCTTCAGACATACTTTCATGTAGAAGCTATTAGTTTGAGTACTTTTTTTAAAAATATATTTTGTTGATTTTTGTACAGAGGAAGGGAGAGAGATAGTTAGAAACATCAATGAGAGAGAGTCATCGATCAGCTGCCTCTTGCACACCCCCTACAGGGGATATGCCTGCAACCACGGTACATGCCCTTGACCGGAATCGAACCCGGGGCCCTTCAGTCCCCAAGCGGACGCTCTATCCATTGAGCCAAACCGGCCCCGGCTTGAGGAGTACTTTTATATTAAAACTTCTAAGGTATAAATGAATGGTTTAGCAGATCAAAACTATGGAAAATAGGAGTATTTCATATTGTTAAATATATCCTTTAAGGTTGGTGAAACTAAGGGAAGAGTTACATGGAGACATATTGCTGAAAATTAACATTTATTTATGCTAATAAGTATCTTTATTTTTTCTATGATAAAAAAAAAACCTCCACATCATTTTCAGGATTTAAAGGAGATGATAAAGAGTTGAACAAATATGCAGGGAATACTTAAGCCTAAAGAATGCCATTTTTAGTATTAGATTTCCTTACATTCCAATATAATAAAAGCATAATATGCAAATTGACCAAATGGTGGAACATTCGGTTGGGGGTGGAGGTGCTGGCGAGCAGGTGGTGCCAGGCCAATCAAAGCACATGCCAGCAGGCAGAGGGAAGGGACAGCGAACAGGGGGCAGTGGCAGAGGAGTGATCGGGGCGGGGCAGGGCTGGCTGCTCAGTGGCTGGCACTGTCCCCTGATTGGCCTATCTGGTTGCCTCTCACAGAGGGAGGCCAGACTGTGGCTTGGGCTCTCTCTCCATGGGGAGTGGGTCTAAGCTCTCAGTGGTACATACTGTGAGAGGGTGAGGGTGCATGAATTTTCCTGCATCAGGCCTCTAGTCCTATATAATAAAAGCCTAACATGCAAATCAACCAAACAGCGGAATGCCTGGTGGAACGACCAGTTGCCATGATGTGCACTGACCATCAGGGTGCAGATGTTCGACACAGGAGCTGCCCCCAACCTGCAGGCTCCAGGCCAGCCAAAGTGGGAGTCAGCAGGGCCCCCCCAATCACACCACCAATCACCCCACAAATCGTCCCTAATCACCTGCCAGACCTAAGACCCTACCCATGCATGAATTTCATGCACCGGGCCTCTAGTCTAGTATAAATATTGGGGAAGTACTTGGTACCTGTGATTTTAATTCCTCAATGTAATCTTGACCTTCTGTGTACCTGGGGCCAGTCACTGGTCACATGTCCACGTAGACCCAGATTTCCTGTTAGCCTGTTCTTATGTTGCTCCACGGATCAGCCCTCTTTTCCAGTTCCCCAAGGTCTTAGTTGGTATACAGACAGTGACTTTGGATGGAATTGAGGAGCAAAGCTCATCATTCTCACTTCTTTTTCTGTGCCTACTCCTGTCTTTTAACCATTCCATGTATATACTGCTGGTTCTATACCCACTTCTTTGGTTACTCCTCTGGTTCTGCTTTGCCCATTTGTCCCCTAGATGTGGTTATACCCAAAGGCTCGGTTGTGGCTCAGACTTGCCATTGGAAATGTATTTGGAGGTGTCTGCAAAGTATTGGTATGGGATGGTAAACATTTCAGTGATGTGTAGAGGTTTCAGCTTGAGTGAGTGATTGGTGGAGAGGGTCCAATTAGGAAACTTATGCTAATAATGAGGTAGTGAGGTTCTAGACCAGTGATTGTCAAACTGCAGCTCAAGAGCCACGGTTTGCCGCTCTGTTGACTAATGGGTTTGCTGACCACTGCCTTAGGGAAAAACACTTAAAAAAACATTTTAATAATGTACTAAATGTCTTTAACCTGAAGTCAAAACTTGCCTTATGCAGTGGTTGGCAAACTCAGTCAACAGAGGGGCAAACCGTGGCTCACGAGCTGCAGTTTGCCAACCACTGTTCTAGACTATGATTGTACTGGTAACACTGAAAGAAAAGGTTGTATAGGAAAATTTTAAAAATATAAAATTATGGCAGTTTGGTACAAAATTGGGGGGGAGGGGTGCCACGAGCAGTGTGGGGAGGAGGTGTGATGTAGAATAAGGCAGAAGGATTTGCCAAGGATGTTCAGAAGCTTTGAGTGAGATCAGGAAAATATTGGTTCGGTTAGCAGACATAAACAGGTACAGAAGATACCTAATTTTGGAGGAAAGGTGGTAACCAGTTTGCTTTTGTATATGGTTCAGCTGATGGCAGGACATAAACGAGACATCTAGGTAAAAGCAAAAACACGTAGGTGATATAGATAGATCCTACTGTCAGTGGGTTACAGGGGCCAAATTAATGACCATGTTAGAATCTGCTTTCCTGTTTCTACTAGAAATGGGATAAATGAATTCTAACCAATTCTACGATCTCTGCTACATAAGAGTCTAACTAGAGTATATTCAACAGGCAGATGTAAGTCTGAAGCTCAAGGGATAGATGTCAGGGCTAGAGGTACAATTTTGGGAGGTAACTTTTTCAGCATATTTCTTTTTCTGTACTTTGTAAATACATTGGGAGTATTATTAACATTTATTGAGCTACTGACCGTGTTCCACACACTGTTCTAGATATTTTGTATATATATCATCTCACTTACTACTGAAAACAAGCTCATGAGTTCATTATTACTACTCTATTTTGTAGACTAGTAAAGCCAAGATTCAGAGAGAAGTATCATACTAGGACTGGAACCCATGTCTGTCTGATTCTAAAGTCTGAACTTTTTACTCTGCCATACCACAGAGAATCTGTCAGGGTGTCGATAAATTTTAAAAAAGCTAAATGTGAAGTTCTTTAAAACAGAGCTTAAACCGTTAAAATGAACTTGAAAGTCAAGGATGGAGTTCCCCCCGAAAACAAGCAGAGGGCACAATTCTCTTGTGATTCAGAGGTGATAGGCTTGTGACCTTTACAAAATGATAAACTTAGTAAGGCTAACATGTGCCATTAAAGGGCACCTTTGTGTACATCTTTATGTGCACCTTTACGTGCACCTTTAAGTACATCTTTCACAGAGGTGGTTTTATTTTCCTTTTTAATTTAATGCTGTTTATAACCTTTTAGATTTGAATTATTGACAAGAATTATAAATATTTTAGGGTAGGCAGAAAACAAAAGCTGTTGACAACTCCTTGTCACCCACTTTGGTTGGCATTGGACATAGTTAGCAGTAGGTACTTATGCCTTAGTCTTTCTGGGTCACCTAGCATCCTCTGTTTACTTGTTTCTTTTGCTTTTCCTGGCCTGGAAGTGGCGTTTCTAACTTCTCTACCTCCTGTCCCAGGCAGAAACTGAAGCTATTTGTTATAGCTGTGCATCTTTCTGGTCCGTTTTCCTGATCCATACCAAATGTGTTTGCGCCTCAAGCCAGGTTTGAAGGATCACTTCACTTTCTTCTCTTTTGATCAAAAATGTCCTCCTCCCTGTCAGCTTTTAAATCTGGAAAACCTCCTTGTGTCCTTGACAACTGAACAAAGGAAGAAGTGTTGGGAGATCCAGATTACAATTAAAATTGTATTGTTTGCTTAATAATTTGAAGTTAGTTTCATAGTAAATGAAAATGAGCGACTCGGAGATTTTCAAGGGAGGCTGAAATCCAGATGTTAAAATTATTTTATAATTACTATTTTAAAGACAAATATAAAGACTGAAATTGGCTACTTTTTTGAAATATATTTTTTAATTGATTTTAGAGAGGAAGGAAGACAGAGGGAGATAGAAACATCAATGATGAGAGGAAATCATTAATTGCCTGCCTCCTGTACACCCACCTTGGGACTCGAGCCCACAATCTGGGCATGTGCCCCTGAATGGGAATCAAACCATGACCTCTTGGTTCATAGATCAATGCTTAATGATTGAGCCATACTGGCCAGGCTGAAATGGACTACTATTGAGCTTTTATTGCCTCTGGAGGTGAATAGGACCAATGTTGTTTGGTTGGAGCAATTAAGGTCCAAAAAAGAATGAGGCCCGAGCAAAATCCTCAAATCTTGGCACGCTCTGGAGGAGAAAGCAGATTGCACTGCTCAAGTTATCTGCACTGCTTGCTTTCTCTTTGGGAGAATCACTACCTTGTAAATAAGTCACTGATAACATCTGCCAAAAGCATTCATTGTCAAACTCACATAGCCAGTTACATCTGGTTTTTTTAATGTGGTGCTAATCTGTGTCTTCTTCCTCTTCAAGTTCCCTTTAAGACCTGGAAGCTTTTTCATGCATTATGGATCTTCTTCCTCCCTCCCTAACCCCTCCCTCCCTCCCTCCCTCCCTCCCTCCCTTCCTCCCTCCCTTCCTCCTTCCATCTCCTCTTCCCTTCCTCCCTCCCTCCCTCCCTTCCTCCTTCCATCTCCCCTTCCTCCCTCCCTCCCTTCTTTGCCTTCCTTCTTGCTTTTCTTCCTTTAAATGTACCTTGGCTATACTGAATTGAACTAGTAATTCTTGGCTCATACATGGCTCTCTTTTAGTAGGTATTTAATTAACTAATAATAGAATGAATAATGACATCACCCAACTGGAGAACTAGAACACTGTTGATAGTTTATATTTACCTTTGTACTTATCCCCAGCCTATATACATGTATATATACACACTAGAGGCCCGGTGCATGTGAATTCATGCACTAGTGGGGTCTGGCCACCTGCCCCAATCAGGGCCACGATCAGGCCAGGCTGGCTGGGGGAGCAGCCATAGCCAGTTGGCTAGCCGGCCTCACCCCCTGGTTGAATTCCTGGTTGAGGGGACAACTTGCATATTAGCCTTTTATTATATAGGATGTTTATGTATATATGTGTATGTATGTGTCTATGTGTAACCTAAATATATAACGTAGGTAATATACTGTTTATTTTTAGTTACTTATGAACTTTATAAGTGTATTATTCTATATGTAGAAACCTGGAATTAGCTTTTTACTCTGAATATTATGTTATGAATATTCACCCAAATTTATGTACAGTTTTCTTAATTCACTTTTTATTGTTGTGTAATATTTCATTGTATCAATATGCCATAAAATTTGGATAGTTTCTAAATTTTTATTTTAAAACAATACTGCTATAATTATTCTTATCCATATTTCCTGTTCAAGGAGTTTTTACAGGCTTGCGTTAAGATTCAGTGGGGATATGTACAGAAAGTGCTTCATAAACTGGGAACTGTAACACATTCAGATTTGTATGTTAGAGATAGGGACTAGAATAAAGACGATGTACAGAAAGTAAGAAGACCATATGGAATTGTTATGCAAATTTGAGATGCAGAGGGTCTGAACAATTGGACGTAGAGAACAAGTTAGCTATGAGAAAAGTTGGGGAGGGACATGCTGGTACCCAGAAAGTAAGTAATTTGACTGTGGTTTGGTGAGAGAGAGGACTTTTCCCCCAGCTTTCCAATTATAGTGAGTAAAAAAATGAGCAATAAGTGATGGAAGGAAAGCTAGTGATGTCACCTTTTGATAAGTTGAGCTCTAGGGATCCTGGAAGATATCAGTGTGAAATGGCTAGTAATACTGAATTTTTGACAAGGTAAATTATGTCCTTCACACTTTGTCAAGGAAGTAAAAGGTACAATGGTGGTTCCTCAGGTGAGCTTTTGAGGAATGTTTTGCAGACTGCTCACCTGTAAGGAGCCATTCCATAGCAACACTCAAGAGTGGACCGGCAGGGACAAGGTTTATCTGGCTTTGGATTATTTACTTTATTTTCCAAAAAATAAAGTAAATTATAAATAAAGTAAATTATAAGCCACTGCTCCTGTGGCTTATAATCACACATATTGAACCTTACCCTTATGAGAATCAGAACAAACACCAAAAGGAAAATGAACATCAAGGTGTTTTTTAGGAAAGCCAATTTCAGGAAAATTGTAGACTAAAGCAGCTTCAGAAGTTGGAGTTCTTATTTACCCCTTCCTTTTACACCATACCTTTATTGTAGTAACATCTGTAGCAGTGTTTTCCAAAGTATATTTCTGGAAACAATATCCTAGAAAATAAATGAAAAAGAAACCAATGCTAAATTTGTGGAATACTGCTTAGTGTAATCCTTTCTAAGAAAGTTACAATATATATTAACATGCTAAATGCCCTAAACCCCAAATTATTCCAATTAATTTAAAACATTTTTTTTTGTCCTCTACTATCTGTTGACATCTCATAGAGCTGTGCTCTGAGCAACTTTGGAACTGCTAATTAAAAGAATGACTTTGTTTATGATTCTCATTATTATATAACATTTAAATTATTTTAAAAGCAGAAATATGTGTATTTTTATCTATTTGTAACTATCTTTGAAATTTTTAAATAAATTTCTTTACTAAATTTTTATTCTTTGAAACATTCACTTCTCCAGAGCAACTTAGTTTCTATTAGAACAGTTAACAAGCATTATATCTTAAGTGAAAAAAAATTATGGTAAAGTTTTGAATTTACAGTATTAGGAACTATTCTGCTTTTCATACATTTTATTTTATTTTTTTCAGTTACCTGACTGGATCAAGATTGGAGAACTGACTTCTAAAAATTGTCATCTTTTTGTAAACCTTCAATCAAAAGGCTTAAAAGGGGGAGGTATAACATTGACTTTAACAGGATATTTTGCCTTTTTTGGTTGAAAAAAGATTATGTTTTAAAAGTGAAATGAAAGTATATAACATTGGAATGTGATGAGTGTATATCAGGGCCAGAGGAAAACAAAAGCAAATGGAGCTAGTGATTCATAAAAATATGTGGGATATTTTAGCCTGTGGAACAGTTGGGGTTTGTCTTAGTGCATAGTTGTACAAACATGAAGCAAATAAATTTATAGTGATGATCCTGTTTCTTAAGCACAGATTTTTTTTTTACTTACATACAATTTTTTTTGTTCTGAAAATTTTTGCATCTTAGAAATTGCTTTCCTCCCCCCATTTCTCCCTGTACTTGACTGTCACCTATCTGAAGGAAACCTGGTCAGCCAATTCTAAGAATCTCTTAGAATTGCTTAAGGGTATTTGACTGGACAGCCATTTAGACAATTGTGCTGAATTTCAGAATAATCAGATCATTAGTTAAGATTGAGAATATTAAGAATGTCATTATCAGCACCATTAGCTCTGGCTTATTATTTTGCAGCAAAGCACCATTTATTTCAGTTGTTTTGGAAAACATCAACCTTTCCCCCCATGCTCTTTATTTTTTAATTAATAATCTTTTGTGACATTTAGTATATTTTTTAACATGTTTTTAAAACTTAATATGTAGCTAAGGAAGAATCTTGAGATTTGATAAAATTGAATCTGCTTTACTTTTTTTTTTTTAATCCACACTTGAAAATATGTTTCCATTGATTTTTTTTTTTTTTTATGGGGCAGGGAGAAAGAGGGAGAGAGAAAGAAGCATCAATGTGAGAGAGAAGCATTGATTTGTTGCCTCTGTCAACTGGGGATCGAATGCACAACCTAGGTATGTGCCCTGACCAGAAATCAAACCCACAACCTTTTGGTGTATAGGATGATGCTCCAATCAACTGAGCCACACTAGCCAGGGCAGAATCTGCTTTACTCTACTGAATCTGTTTACTAGATAGAGTTTCATAACCAAGAGCTGCAGTAAAACATGATGTTTTTAACTTGTAGAATTTTACTGTGTCTTGAAACCAAATAACACATTGGTAACAGGCCATGGGATTTTTATTTTAGGTAGATTTGGTCAAACAACTCCACCACTTGTTGATTTTCTCAAGGACATTTTAAGAAGATATCCAGAAGGAGGACAGATTCTTAAGGTAGGGCATGTGTTGTGTGAATTTACTTTGATAAAAATGAGGGGGAGTAAAATTACTTAGAAGTCTTGTTAGTGTTTATATGTTTTGGAATTTTGTCTAGATTTGAATGGCTGTACTTACTACCCTCTGCACCTGCAGTGCATTCATGGAATGGTGTAGGTTGAGAACACAATCTATATAAATATGTGGGGTTTCAGAGCAAAAGGGACCCACTAAGTTGCTATAATCAAGCAGTGCTACTCTAGGAACACTTTCTGGTAACTGTATATAATTCTATAATGTAATTTTGTGAATTGCATGTGAAACACTGTATAGTGGCATTACAGATCTACCAACCGACCAAACACACAAGCAAAATAATACAGAATCTACATAAGGGGCCACAGACATGTGCTCATTTGACTCCTGGTTTTAGAGTTTGTTTTTAGGAAGACTAATTATTTCAGTTATTTAAAGCTATTTATGATGTATTCTTTTAGTTTGAATACACTCATAAAAAATTAAGTAACCATAAAAGAAAGCAATATGGAAGATATTGCAAAGATTAGATTTTGTGTTTAAACTTAGCAAGAAACCTCCTTAGTTGTAAAAGATCAGTTATTATGCATTTTCCTTCATTAATTTATTTAGTGTTTATTACCAATTTTTTAGTCCTCATATTTTCTAGTTTAGATGGTAAATTTTTAGGAAATAAGGACTAGGTTAATGGTCATACTCAGATAGATGCTGGAAGAGGATTGCTGCACCTTCAGTGATTTTAATAATGACATATATTCTTTCAGAATAGGAATCATGATTCACAGAGTTAATTTGCAAACCATTTTTATATTGACATATTAGGAAAGTGAAAGGAAGAGTATGTTTATTGGGTTGTAATGGGGGTAGAGAGGCAGAGAACAAATTTAAATTTGAAGGTTTAGTTGATGGTAACAGGAGTCTTATCAATTCAAAAGTGAGTGATAAATCCTATCAGGAAACAAGGCCACAGAAATGAGTGAGCTCTTTCTTTTTTTGTGTTGTTTGTTTGTTTTTTAATTTTTTTTTTATTTTTTTTTATTTTATTTATTTTTTTTTTTACAGAGAGGAAGGGAGAGGGGTAGAGAGTTAGAAATATCTATGAGAGAGAAACATTGATCAGCTGCCTCCTGCACACCCCCTACCAGGGATGTGCCCACAACCAAGGTTCATGCCCTTGACCGGAATCGAACCTGGGACCTTTCAGTCCATAGGCCAACACTCTATCTATCCCCTGAGCCAAACCAGTTTCAGCATGAGTGAGCTCTTTGGACATTCCTATAGCTAGCAAGCAGCTGATATTTACTCCTTCCTCTTTGCTTACTGTATAGATTTATGTGCGAGCCAGCTGAATTTAATCTTTGTTCCTTTAGAAGTTTTAGTAGAATTCAACCATTTTAATTTAATTGGAATCTTAGACTTATGCCTTTTGTGATGTTTGCTGGAAGGTCCAGATATTTTAATGAATCGCCCAAGATTATATGCAGATTGACATATTTATTGCCGCTTCTTAGAATCAGTTTGAGAGAGATCCCCTGAGAAAAAGCATCCCATCCTATTTTTTGTTCAACTTGAGGCTGATAGTTGGAGCCTGGGAGTTGGGACTTTATCTCCAGTTTTCTTCATCTCTGCTTCCTAAAATGCACATAAATAAAAAATAGATATCCAAATGAAAGCAAGATCCAACCTCTGAAGTGCTCTCATTTTGAAAATTAACATTATATTTTGCTCCCTTTTAATTTTTATTTCTCCTTTATATCATAATAGCCTAATGTGAATAAGATTACTAATTTCAGGGATTCTGTGAGACTAAATAGTGTAGGAACTAGTTTAAAAATTCTATGAGAAATAGCAGTTGTGTGAACAGGAGTAATTTGTAGTGAATAAGCAGGTAGATGAGGGCATGTTTGGGGTTGAACAGCAGGTGGGTAAGACTTCCCAACCTCTTGGTGTGTACCCAGTGAACTGCACGTCTTACCTAATCTCAGAGCTAGCTCTTTAGATCTGTGCTAGTCCCTTACTAAGGTTTAGAGTTGTCTCTTCTCATGTGGGCACTGTCACCTTTTTACTCTGATAAAGGCTTTGCTGTTGGCATTGCTGTCTTCAGTTCTTGCCCATTCCCTTGACCTCACTCCAGGTTTAGTAATACCAAGGTGCCAGAAAAGTTAAAATATAGTTCTTCCCAATGTTAGAGGTTTGTGAGTGTAAAAATACAAGATGAGTTACTGTGTTTCTAAAGACTCCTCCATTTAAAATGTAACCACCTGATTTGGTTTGGCCTAAATCACAGCTCACCCAGGTAATTGTTACATGTTGACTTTTCTATACTTTAGATAAGGTCCAAAATAAACTAGGGATAATATCTTTGAAGTTCATTTCAAGTTCTAATGATTATGGGATTGGCTCTAGAAGTTGGACTCTTATTTTAGAGTGTGGAGCTCCCAACATGATCTTGGTATGTGTGCCGAAGTGGTTATTGAGACTGGGGATTTTATTGAGGCTACTGATGGGTGTAAATCTTGTAGTTTGTCCTTTCCTTTCTCACATTGCAATGGTTTGATTACCCACTCCCCCATCAACTTACTTATTCACTAAACAATATTACTATCTTTTTTTTTTTTAATGAAAGGAATAAGTCAGTGCTGACCTTCAAAAAACTTTCATCTTAATATAGGAAAAAGACATGCTAATACCTCAAATTTTCAAGATGCAACATACTGTACATAAACTGATTTTTTTTTTTTCTAAGAGAAAGGTAAGTTTGGTAAGCAAATGATAAATAAAGATCTTTTTAGGTAACTGCTTGAGAATGGGCATTTATGCCAAATGGCAAAGCAGTCTGTGCAGGTTGGAACTTGAGTAATTTCTTTTGTTTGAAGGCTTTGGGTAGGTTGTAAATAAGAGGCAGAGTTGTAAACAGTCACAGGATTTGTGTTGCAAGCTAAGAGCAGAAAGTTAAAAAAGGCATTGTAAGTATGTGTAATTGAAGAAGGACTCATGGTCTTTTCAACCATACTCATATGTGTGTGACAATTACTTTCAGTAGTATCATCACCAGATCTTAACGATAATGATGCAAGCAGTGGGTTTTCTTTATTTAAATGAAATTGTTTTTTAAATATTGTAGGTAAATATAAAGATGGGCAGTAGATTACTGTATTATGAAATATTATTTTTGGTGTATATTTTGATTAGGAATTAATTCAGAACGCAGAAGATGCTGGTGCCACAGAAGTAAAATTTTTGTATGATGAAACTCAATATGGAACAGAAACTCTTTGGTCAAAAGATATGGCACAATATCAGGGTAAGAGTCAATATTTAGGAATAAGTTTTTACTAACAGGTAATTTTTAGTGACTTATAATACTCTGTTTAATGAACAGTCTAATTACCACTTATACTTCACTTCTTGATATACTTCATTCCACTTCAGATGGTTTTCTTTGCTTTCAGTGGGCAGGAATCTCTGCTAGTTGGTATTTCTAAAGAACAAAGAAAAAAATCTCAGCTCAAATTAACAAGCAGTATAAATTCAGTTGGCTCTTGAACAATACAGGTTTAAACTGCACAGGTCTACTTATATGCAGATTCTTTTTAATTAATATATAGTTTTCACTCTGTGTTCCTGGGTTTCACATCCTCAGGTTCAAGCAATTGTGGGTTAAAAATAATATAATTTTGATCCACAGGTAGGAATATATGAATACTGGATACATTGTTCTATATTATTTTATATAAAGGACTTGGGCATCTTTTTTGGTGTCTGTGGGTTGTCTTGAAACCAGTCCCCTGTGGATACTGAGGGACCATTGAAGTTTTTGGGGAGTCAAAAGTAATTTTCAACTGGATGCACTGGCGCCCCTAAACTCTGCCAACTAACATAAGCCTCTTGTTCTATTAAGTCACTTCTGAGTATCTTATATATTTAGTAACACAAAAATATACCTTTTCCATATATATATATATATATATATATATATATATATATATATATATATATATCACTTCTCTACATTTCGAAAGTAGAGGCTTCTGCTTATAGGATACCCTTGAAATGTTTTGAAGTGAGTTGGAAAGAAATTTTGAAGGAGAGAAAAGAATAAGAAAAACAAAAGACAGTAGGAGAATTATAACCAATAGATTCTAATATCTCCAGTTGTACTCTTTGAAGTGTTTTTGTTTGTTTTTTTAATTCATGATTTTCAGTGCAGCTTTAAAGTCAATAGGATGATTGCAAATGACTATATTAATTACATAGAAAGTTATTGAGAAAAAAGAGGATCAATTCAGACCTTTTCCTGAACACATTTTTAAAGAGATGTAAGTCATATATTTTTTAAAAAATATGTTTTGTGGTTCAGGAGGGTAATCAACATTGTTAAATATTTAAACATTAAATATTTAGTATTTCTTATACCTAATAGATTCATTCTTAGGTTAAATTTGTGATATGAGAGCTGCATCTTTTTATTCTATAAAGAGATGTGGTGAGACATAATAATTAGTCCTAACTCCTGCCATATTTGTGATCTTGGTCATGTCATTTCACCTCCGTTGGTCATGAGAGGATTGAGCCAGTAAGATTTCTTGGGTCTAAGATTCTATGGTTTAATGTAATCATTGTTAAAAAAATACTGAATGTGATGATGAGGGGTGTTTGCTTAAGTCCTGATCCTATACAGTGAGGGCACTGGTATGTAGAGTGGCAGCTCTGATCCTCAAATTTACACCCCCAACAGCCTCCTCCCACTGGCCTGATCACCCACAACTGCCCTCTCCTCTTGGCCCCTAACCACCTCTACCTCGGCCCTGCCACCATGGCTTTATGCAAAAGAACATCCAGAAGGTCTTCTGGAAAAGTCTCCCAGTCAAATTAGCATATTACCCTTTTATTAGTATATGTATATATTTTGCTTCTAGCCTTGACTTTTATTTAAACATATTTGAAACAAATATTTTTACTTAACTGAGTTTGTATATAAGTATACTTGGAGATAGGCTGTTTATTTATTTTAATCCTCATTTGAGGATATCTATATGTTTCTAGAGAGGAAGGGAGAGAAAGAGAAACATTGATATAAGAGAGAAACATCAATTGGTTGCCTCCTATATGTGCCCCAACTGGAGTTTGAACCTGCAGTCTAGGTATGTGTCCTGAACGGGAATTGAACCTGAGACCTTTTGGTGTATGGGATGCCACTCAAACCCCTGAAAAACCTGGCCAGGGCTAAAGATAGGCTTTTAAAAGTCATACCAGGTTAGCTAATTTAAAATAAACGTGGGCACATAAAAGTAGAAATAATCTTTGATATCTTTATTTAACAAATATTTATTGAGGGCCTTACACACTTGCATTTTTAAGAATGTTTTTCTCTTGCCCTAGCTGGTTTTGCTCAGTGGATAGAGCGTCGGCCTGTAGACTGAAAGGTCCTGGGTTCAATTCTGGCCAAGGGCACATGCCTGGGTTGTGGGCTTGATCCCCAGTAGGGGGCATGCAGGAGGCATCTGATCATTGATTCTCTCTCATCATTGATGTTTCTATCACTCTCTCTCCCTTCCTCTCTAAAAATCAATAAAATATATATATATTTAAAAGAATGTTTTTCTCTTATATTCAGATAAGTATGCTGTCTTTGGTGGTGTAATCTTAGATTACAGAATTTCCTCCTTTATTAATATTTAGTTTTGTAAATGAGAACTCTTTAGTTCAACTTGTTTTTGTTTCTTTTTTACATAATCATGACAAAAAGCTCAATTTGCTACATCAGTTACAGAAGAATAATAGATCTTACCCAGTTTCACATTTTCCTAAGGATTTCAAGGATATGGTTAATTAAGAGACAGACACATGTAAAGGCAGCAAGGGGATGTCTTGGATTTCTAGCACCTCCTTCTTGGTTCTTTCATGCTGTGTGAGGACACACCATGGCCCTAGTTGAACACAAGTGACCTCTGAGTGATGCCAGCAGGCCTTTAGGTACCCAAACCAAGTTATTTTAGTCATGAAAAACGTTCGTGTTTTTCTCTGATAATTACATAGCTTGGGATATTTTCAGGAAATTATGCCTTCTAAATCTATAAATTCCAGGTTTATTTTCAATAAGCAACCTTCTAAAAACATTCACTAGATTGGGTCTTTTCTGCTTATAAATATTGTTATTGTGTTTGCCTAGAAATCTGTCAGCAGAGTGTTTATAAGGAGATTTTGGCTTGGGTATTCTCTTTAAGAGGAGAAAATAGAGTACAGCCTGCTGCTTGCTAACCCTTTCCTCCTCAGATAATCCTTTGTTTTTTTTCCGTGGGGGTTTATTCTTTTTTCATATCACTCAGAACCAAGATCACACCCCTTTTTATTTTATTTTATTTAAAAAAATCAATTTTAAATATAATACTGTTACATGCAATAAACATTAATATTTCGAGAAAAATTATTTTAAGTATAATAATGTTACATGCAATAAATGAATATTTTAATAAAAATTATTTTAAAAATAATGTTACATGCAATAAACTTAAGTATTTCAAAAAATGTTAGAAGGGATGAGGACACATATGTAATACCTTAATCAATAAAAATAATAAATGAAAAATGATTTAACAAAATAATATTACTCAATAAAAATTAATATATCAAGAAAAAATATTTTAAATATAATAACACTACTAAAACTGTATTAACATAGTATAATGTCACCAAAGTTATAGGAAATATTAAAAATCTGCAATAACAGTATTACTTCTATTATATTCAAAAATATTTTTTCCTCTGGCTATATTTTGGTTCATTAGTTTATGTTGTTCGTTATATTCCACAAATGAGTGAGATCATGAGATATCTTTCTCTGACTGGCTTATTTCGCTTAGAATAATGCTCTCCAGATCCATCCATACTGTTGCAAATGGTAAGAGTTCCTTCTTTTTTACAGCAGCATAGTATTCCATTGTGTAGATGTACCACAGTGTTTTAATCCACTAATCTGCTGATGGGCTGTTTCCAAATATTAGCTATTATAACTTGTGCTGCTATGAACATATATCCTTTCTGATTGGTGTTTCTAATTTCTTGGGATATATTTCTAGAAGTAGGTCAAATGGGAGCACCATTTTTAATTTTTTGAGGAAACTCCATACTGTCTGCACCAGTCTGCATTCCCACCAGCAGTGAAGGAAGGTTCCTTTTTCTCCTCATCCTCACCAGCACTTGTCATTCTTTGATTGTTGATAATAGCCATTCTGACAGGTGTGAGATGGTACTTCATTGTCATTTTGATTTGCATCTTTTGGATGATTAGTGACTTTGAGCATATTTTCATATGTCTCTCAGCCTTCTGTAGGTCCTCTGTCTAAAAGTGTCTATTTAAGTCTTTTGCCCATTTTTTTTATTGCATCGTTTATCTTTTATTAAGTTGTATGAGTTCCCTGTAAATGTTGGAGATTAAACCCTTATTGGAGATAACATTGGCAAATATGTTCTCCCATGCGGTGGGTTTTCTTGTTGTTTTGTTGATGGTTTCTTTTGCTGTGCAGAAGATTTTTATTTGATATAGTCTCATTTGTTATTCTCTTGTTAGAAGCTGTATCAGTAAAGATATTGCAACGATATAGGTCTGATATTTTGCTGCCTATAGATTCTTCTAAGATTTTTATAGTTTCTCATCTTATGTTTAAGTCCTTTATCCAGTTTAAGTTTATTTTTCTGTATGGTTTAACTTAGAGGTCTAGTTTAATTTTTTTGCACGTATTTGTCCAGTTTTTCCAACACCATTTATTGAAGAAACTGTCTTGACTCCATTGTATGCTCTCGACTCCTTTGTCAAATATTAGTTGAGCATAATGGCTTGAGTTGACTTCTGGGTTCTCTATTGTGTCAAATTTATCTATAATATATGTCTCTTCTTGTGCAAGTATCAGGCTGTTTTGAAAACAGTGGCTTTGTAATATTCTATCTAATAAAAGAGTAATATGCAAATTGACCATCACTCTAACATACAAGATGGCCACCCCCATCTGGTCAAAGATGGCTGCCCCCATGTGGACACAAAATGGCCACCAAAAGATGGCCTGCAGGGGAGGGCAGTTGCGGATTCCAGGTCTTCAGGGAAGGGCAGTTGAGGGGGGACTAGGCTGGCAAGGGAGGGCAGTTAGGTGTTACTGGGCCAACAGGAGAGGGCATTTAGAGGCAACCAGGCCTCCAGGGGAGGACAGTTAGGGGCAACCAGGCTGGCAGGGGAGGGCAGTTAGGGGCAATCGGGCCAGCAGGGGAGCAGTTAAGTGTCAATCAGACTGGTAGGGGAGTGGTTAGGGGGTGATCAGGCTGGCAGGCAGAAGTGGTTAGGGGCAATGAGGCAAGCAGGAAGGCAAGCGGTTGGGAACCAGCAGTCCTGGATTGTGAGAGAGATGTCAGACATCCCTCAAGGGGTCCCAGATTGGAGAGGGTGCAGGCTGGGCTGAGGGACACACACCTCCCCTGTGCATGACTTTTATGCACTGGGCCTCTAGTAGTTTAATATCTGGTATTGTGATCCTTCCAACTCTGTTCTTTTTCTCAGGATTGCTACAGCTATTCAGGGTATTTTTTTATTCCAGATGAATTTTTGGAAAATTTGTTCTAGGGCTGTGAAATATTCTCTTGGTATTTAAATGGGGTTTGCATTGAATCTATAAATTGCTTTGGGTAGTATGATGTTGATTCTACCAATCCGTGAAAATGGTATAGTCTTCCATTTGTTTATGTCTTCCTCTATCTCTTTTTTGAATGTGCTGTAGTTTTCCAAATATAGGTCTTTTACCTCCTTAGTTAAGTTTATTCCTAGGTATCTTAATTTTTTTGTTTCAATGATAAATGGGATTGTTTTTTAGTTACTCTTTCTGTGAGTTCATTTATTGGTGTATAAAAAAGCCTTAGATTTCTGGGTGTTAATTTTGTATCCTGCTACATTGCCAAATTCATTTATTAAGTCTAGTCATTTTTAAAAAATATATTTTATTGATTTTTTTTTACAGAGAGGAAGGGAGAGAGATAGAGAACTAGAAACGTCGATGAGAGGAAAACATCGACCAGCTGCCTCCTGCACACCCCCTACCGGGGATGTGCCCGCAACCAATGTTCATGCCCTTGACCGGAATCGAACCTTGGACCCTTCAGTCCGCAGACCGACACTCTACCACTGAGCCAAACCAGTTTCGGCAAGCCTAGTCATTTTTTGATGGAGTCTTTAAGGTTTTCTATATCATCAATAGCAGTTTTCCTTCTTCTTTTCCAATATGTATGCATTTTATTTTTTCTTCTTGTCTGATCGCTATGGATATCACTTCTAGTACTATGTCAAACAGGAGTGGTGCAAGTGGGCATCCCTGTCTTATTCCTGTGCTTAGGGAAAATGGTTCGTTTTTGCCCATTGAGTATTTGTCATATATGGCCTGTTTCATGTTGAGAAATGCTCCCTCTATTCCCACTTTGCTGAGACTTTTTATCAAAAATGGGTGTTGTATTTTGTCAAGTGCTTTTTCTGCATCTATTGATATGATCATGTGATTTTTGCTTTATAGTTTGTTTATGTGATGTATTATGTTTATTGATTTGCAAATATTTTACCAGCCTTCCATCCCTGGAATAAATCCCACTTGGTCATGGAGTATCATCTTTCTAATGTAAGCTGGATCTAATTTGGGAGAATCCTATTGAAGATTTTAGCATCTATGTTCATCAGGGATATTGGCCTTTAATTCTTTTTCTTTCTACTGTCTCTATCTGGTTTTGGAATTAGGATAATGATGGCCTCATAAAAAGAATTTGGAAGTGTTCCTTCCTCTTGGATTTTCTGAAATAATTTGAGGGATATAGGTGTTAGTTTTATCTGTTTCATCCACATTGTCCAGCTTGTTGGCATATAGTTAGTTGTTCATAGTATTTTTTTACAATCCTTTGTATTTCTGTGGTGTCAGAGGTTACTCCTCCACTTTTGTTTCTGATTTTATTTATTTGGATCCTCTTTATTTCTTGATGAGTCTGGTTAATGATTTGTCAATTTTGTTTATCCTTTCAAAGAACTAGCAATTGGTTTCATTGATTTTTTTTTTTTTTGTCTCTATGTTATTTATTTTTGCTCTAATTTTTATTATTTCCTTTTTTCTACTTACTCTCGGCTTTTCTTGTTGGTCTCCTTCTAGTTCTTTAAGTTGTAGTATTAAATAGTTTATTGCTAATATTTTAATTTTTTTTTTTTTTTTGAGGTAGACCTATAGTGCTATGAATTTCCCTCTCAGGACTCCTTTTGCTGTGAACCAGAGATTTGAGGTTGTAGTGTGTTCATTTTCATTTGTTTATAGGAAGGTTTTTTGTCTTTTTTAAATATATTTTATTGATTTTTTACAGAGAGGAAGAGAGGGATAGAGAGTTAGAAACATCGATGAGATAGAATCATCGATCAGCTGCTTCTTGCACACTCCCTACAAGGGATGTGCCAGCAACCAAGGTACATGCCCTTGACCAGAATCGAACCTGGGACCTTTCAGTCCACAGGCCGACGCTCTATCCACTGATCCAAACTAGTTTCGGCTATACGAAGTTTTTTATTTCTTTCTTGATCTCATTGGTAACCTGTTCATTGTTTAATAGCATGCTATTTAGGTTCCATGTGTTTGAATGTTTTGGTTATTTTTACTATAGTTGATTTCTAATTTCATTCCACTGTGATCTGAGAAGATGCTCAATATGATTTAAATCTTGAACTTATAGAGACTTTTGTGTCCTAACCTGTGGTCTATCTTTGTGAATGGCCCATGTGCACTTGAGAAGAATGTATATTCTGCTGTTTGGGGTGAAATGATCTATAAATGTCTATAAATTAATCTGATCCAGTGTGTCCTTTAGAGTCTCTGTTTCCTTGTTAAGTTTTTTTTTCGTTTTTTTTCTGGAAGATCTATCCTGTGAAGTCAGAGGGGTGTTAATGCCTCCTACTATGGCTGTGTTGTTGTTGGTCTCTTTATTAAAGTCCTAGAAGTTGATTTATATATTTAGGTGCTCCTATGTTGGGTGCATGTATGTTTACCAGGGTTCTGCCTTCACAGTTCCAATCCTCTTGTCAGATTGATCCCTTTAGTATTATGTAGTGACCTTTGTTGTCCCTTGTGATGGCCTTCATTTTAAAGTCTATGTTGTCAGATATAAGTATTGCTACTCCAGCATTTTTTCTTTTCCATTTGCATGGAAATTTTTTCTTTTCCATTCCTTCACTTTCATCCTGTGTGTGTCTTATTTTGAGGTGGGTCTCTTGTAAACAGCATATGGTTGGGTCATGTTTTTGAATCCATTCTGCTACCCTACACCTTTTGATTGGAGCACTTAATCCATTTACATTAGTTATTATTGATAGGTACTGATTTATTGCCATTAAATTTTTGTATGGCTAGGTTTCTCTCTCTGTTTTTCTGTTCATTACAGCAGTCCCTTTTAGCATTTCTTATAATGCCGGTTTGGTGGTGATGTACTCATTTAGCCTTTTCTGGTCTGGAAAGCTCTTTATTTGACTGTCTGTTTTGAATAATTAGATCAGGCTTAAACTCAAAGCCCCCAGGGACGTCTCTGCCTATAAACTGATAGGATTCCTATCTCTCCGGGACTTCAGTTTTTGTCTATGGGTGCCTGCCAGCCCTTTCACACTTCTTCCCCCACTACCAGTCTCTATGCAGTTTTCACTTTTGGTCCTCAAGTGTCAGAGGACCAAAACTCCTGAGAGTTTTCCGTTGATTATTCAGGAAGGTTTTTTTTGTACTTTAGTTGTAAGATCAGTTTGTTCCTGGGAGCATCCACTTGCTCTGCCACCATTTTTATTCTCCGAGAACACCCTTTTTATTAGGATAAATGTGGAATATTTTAAATTGATCTCAGGGATAGAGGCAGAGATTCAATGAGACTCAAGTAGATTGGAGCAAAGACAAAATATACAGCTTCCCTCTTCATTCCAGGATGAGTAAGATCGGAATTATACCTTGATTAAAAACCTTAAACAATATCTAGATTTTACCTGCTAGATGCAGAAACCAGTTAAGAAGGCTGTGTCTATCTGCCTCTCACCCAGGTCTCTGTTTGCTGAAGAGGGCTTGTGTATGTGCATTGCCTGGTGATGACAATGACAAACCAGGGTGTGAGAAGAGCTCTGACAGCCACAGATAGGACAGTTACACTTAAAGTATTTTTCACCTGTTCCTTCTTTCTAGAGTTGCACTGATGTGTAGGATAGGGAACAGTAGTTCTGTTACTTCAAAAAAACTGTGGATGGTGGGGCTGTGATGTGAGGAGGAAATTCTTTATTATAGGAAATACTTTTTTATTTGAAAAAAAAGCAAGCATCTATTATTTTGTAATTTAACAAGTGTTTTATAAAAGTAGTCAGGCATTAAAAGGTTGCTGCCCAGTTTTCTAGTTAACACCAGGAAGGAAGGGGTGTACTTCGTGGCTGGATTTCTAATTCCCTTCCGTGGATCTCATAGCTATGCTATTTTTTTCTAGATTCTGGCAAGAGGTTCATTTTCAGCCCTGGTGTTCAGTGTTGTGAGTTTTTGTGGTTGGTCTTTGTTTCTTTGTTGTCTTATGTATTTATAATGGGCATTTGGAGCAGGCAGAACCAGGCCATGCTTGCTAGATGCCATTTTTAAACCAGCTCGAATTAGCTGTTGCATTTATTTTATCAATATTTCTATAATGTTTATTTTGTTAATGATAAACACTAACATTATCATATACTACTAATAATATAACAATAATAATACCTGACTTTTTTAATGTGTCTTCTCAATGCTGCATATTGTACCGAGTCCTTCATCTGTATTGTCTCATTTGATCCTCAGCACTTTGCTTTGTGGGCATATACTGTTCTCATCCTTATTTTACATGTGAGGAAACTGAGCCTTAATGGCTTTAGTTTTGCCTGAAGTGATAACATAGACTGGGTCTGATATTCAAACTTACCTGGCTCTAGAATCCACTTTAATAACTTTTTTCTTTTTTTATCCTCAAAAAAGCCTCAATAGTCTTAGCTATTTTCATATTCCTACTTTGACTATTTTACAAATAGCAGTCACACCATTTTTGTAAAACAACTATGTTGGGCCCACATCCACATATCTGTGCTTGATTTTATAATCACATGAGAAGAAGCTTCTGGGATGCTGGGATGTTTTCTATGATTAATTTGGATGAATGTTACACAGGTTTATTCACTTTGTAAGAATACATCAAACTGTACACTTAAAACTTGGTACTTTATTGTAGGTATAGGCTCTGGCAAAATTAGGTTATACTTCAGTAATATTTTCAAAGAAAAGTATTTATTATTTTAAAGTATGATAAGTTACTATAGTTGAATATATTCAAAGAATATTAGAGATTCTGAATATAAATCTAAAAAAGTAGAGTTCTAAAAATATTTTGTGCAGAATTATAATTAAAACTTTTTAAAGGAACTACTTTAGAGACAGGGTGATATTCTTCTGATGTGCTTACTTAAAAATGTGTCAAATTAAGGACTTTTTAAATTATATAAGTAGTGCCTTGTATAGAAAAATATAGAAGCTGCCAAAACAAATACTTACGAGATGATTATTGGATTATTACTCACTTTTTTAAATAATCTACACTAATAAAAGAGAAATATGCAAATTGACCATTTCACGATGCCCACCAGCCAATCAGGACTGAGTATGCAAATTAATCTGACAAATATGGTGGTGGCTCTGCCCCCCAGCCTCTCTGGGCAGTATGCATGCAGGTGCAGAGAGGCCAGGTGGGGCAGAACATAGGCTATTAGGAGGAGGGTGGGGGCGGAAGGAGCTATCGGAGCCGTGCTCTGGCTGGAGTGAAGACTGAAGGCTTCTGCCAGAGCAAAGATGGAAGGCGGTGGCCAGAGCGAAGGCCTGGGTCCCAGGTACTGGAGGAAAACCAGTGCCAGCAGACAGGGAAGGAAGGCCTATTGTATAATACAAATCTTCGTGCAGTGGGCCTCTAATCTATCTAACTATATATTATATATATAAGCCTAAGGAAGGCCTATTGTACGAATCTTTGTGCAATGGGCCTCTGATCTATATAAAAGCCTAAGCAACTGAATACTGAATGACCAAATGACCTGTCGACTGGTCATTATGATATGCACTGATCATCAGGCGGCAGATGCTCAATGCAGGACCTGCCCCCTGGTAGTCAGTGGACTCCCGCTCAGCTGACCGACCCATCTAGGCAGCCCGGCAGCAGCCACTACCTCCCTCAGTAATTCTGTAGATCCAATTTCTGGAGAATGGGCCAGGCATCGATGGACTGGTGCCACCAGCATGATCCCAACAGCACCACTGGCCTCCTGGAAGTTGGCCTTGGGCACCATGGCCACTTCCCCACCCTAGAGGCTTTGCAAGGAAGAAACTATATTAAAGCAGCTGCCAGGTGGCTCCCAACAAAAACTGGAGGGTGGGGGTGGGATGTGAGGAGGAAATTCTTTATTATAGGGAATACTTTTTTGTGCAAATGTCAGCAGGACGGATTCAGATCCAAGCTGGCAAGGGTATCTCACTGCCTGCCCGGAGGGCCAATCGGGTCCTGCCCCTTTCCCCCACCCGCCTCGGGATGAGCACCAGACACAGGGCTCATGACTGGTGAGCACCGCTGTGGCAGCATGAGCCTCTCCCTACCAGGATTGACTAGGCGCAAGCCCATGGCAGGCGCAGCAGGGCCTGGGTGAGCAGGAGTGGCAGACGGCATTGAACTGCCAGTTTCCGCCCGATCCCTGCAGGCCACCCCAAAGGACCCTACCTATGCATGAATTTGCACACCGGGCTTCTAATATTTTAATACGGTTTCTTCAAATACCAGTAGAAAGTCTCCTTAGTTTACTTATAAATAATCTCACTTGCAAAAAATAACTAATATGCTATTGAGAAACATACTTACAAAGTGATAAATTTCCTTGTTTGCCCTGTATTTTGAGTGTTTACATAAGTACCATAATACCCTTAATTTTTTCCTTAAAAATATTTTTATTGATTTCAGAGAAGAGAGAGGGAGAGAGAGATAGAAACATCAATGATGAGAATAATGGATAGGCTGCCTGCCCCTGCACACCCCACACTGGTGATCAAGCCCACAACCTGGGCATATGCCCTGACTGGGAATTGAATCATAACTTCCTGGTTCATAGGTTGATGCTAAACCACTGAACAACGCCACCTGAGCTAATTTTTCCTTTTTGAATTTTTGGTCAACAGTTCTATATTCCCTTTGCTGGTAATTTTTACCATTAATTTGTTCTTTATTTTTATTCTGAAAACAGTTGGCATTATAGGGCAGAATTCAATCATACCATTCACTTTTCATCTTCCCATCAAATAAGCAACTTTATATGGAGGAATTTCTTAAAAGAGCTGAATACCTTAGCATACTTCTTTCTAATATGTGCATGTGCATTTAACATTCAGGCTCAGCTCTCTATGTATACAACAATGCCGTTTTCACCCCAGAGGACTGGCATGGTATTCAAGAAATAGCAAGAAGCAGGAAGAAGGATGACCCTTTGAAGGTTGGAAGATTTGGAATTGGCTTCAATTCTGTCTATCACATAACGGGTATAGTATTCGATTTCAATCTTGATATTGAAAATCGTTTTAGCCTGTAGTGTGTCATTTATTTGGTTAACTTCAGAGATGATACTGTTTTAAAAAGTATTTTTTTCCATTTATTTTTCTGTCAGTGGTAAGTGTGTCAATGAAATATCTGTTTTGAGTTTTCAGAAATTACCATGGTAACTATATCAAAGCTTCATCATATGATGCTAATGTCATTAGCATAAAGTTAATGTCATTATAATAAAGTTAATGTCATTATAATAAAGTGTGTAATCAGTATAATATATTGAGTCATTTTATATGGGGTTTGAAATGTAACTCTTGAAATGCTTACATAAAATTGTTACTCTGAAATACTTTACACTGGAAATGTTTGAGTCACTCAAACCAATTCTCACATACTCTTATACATATTTTTAAATACCAGGAGGTTAAGGAGGAAGATGTAATATTTAATGGTATCAAATAACTGACGGAATAAAGATCTTTGAAGTGATTCTGGTTTCTCTACATTTTTCTCATAAAATTTTTGCTCTTAAACCTATGAGTATTTTAAAGATTACTTTGAAATCATGGTTTGTAGTTACAACAGGAAATACATGAACTTAGGATAGACATCTCTAAGAGTATATAGCTATTCTTCCAGAATAAAAGCTCTCAATATTTACTATAGTTTGTAATAATATATATATATATATATGGAATTGCATTATACTTTAGTTTCAAATTCTTTTTGCATTTTGAATTTGCAGGAGGAAAGATTGACTTAGCAGAGATATAACTATAATTAGAATGATAACATACTATATCATCAAAACTGGGACACTCATGATATTATTATTAACTGGCCTAAACTGTAATGGCCTCTGATGCATGGGACATAAGGTCACCCTCATTATAGCCCAATTTTAGTAAGCCTATATTTTTGTATTGCATTTACCTTGTTATATATTGTATAATATTGTATTAAGTCATAATACTCATATAATAAAATTAATTCATAAATTACAATTTTATATTACTACTAAAGGCCCAGAGCATGAAATTCGTGCACTGGAGGGGGGTACTCTCAGCCCAGCCTGCAATCTGGGACCCCTTGGGGGATGTCCAGCTGCCGGTTTAGGCCTGATCCTGGGAATAATCCTGGACTACTGGCTCCTAATCACTCACCTGCCTGCCTGCCTGATTGCCCCTAACTGTCCACCCCCCCTGCTGACCTGATTGCCTCTCATTGCCTCTGCATGCCAGCCTGGTCACCCCCAACTCCTCCTTCCCTGCCAGCCTGGTTGCTCCTAACTCTCTTTCCCCCCAACCCCCCCACTCTGGCCTGGTCACCTCTTACTGCCTTCCCTGCCAGCCTGGTCGCCCCCAACTGCCTCCCTCTGCCAGCCTGTTTGCCTCTAACTGTCCCCTCCTGCCAGCCTGGCCGCCCCCCCAAATGCCCCCAACCACCAGCCTAGTCACTCACTGCCCACCCCCTGCCAGCCTAATCACCCCCAACTGCCTTCCCTGCCAGCCTGGTCATCTCCAGCCTCACCCATCCCCACCCCCTCCACCCCCCCACCCCACCCCCATCGCCACCAGCCTGGTTGCCCCATGCAGCCTGCTGTTCAGTCATTTGGTCATAACTCACTAACCCCCCTGCCGACCTGGTCGCTCCACACAACCTGTTTGTTCAGTCATTTGGTTGTCCCTCACTAGCCCCCCTACTGGCCTCTTGTGAGAGTGTGATGATCGATTTGCATATTACCTCTTTATTATATAGGGTTACACATGTCTATTAATGTTTATGTGTTAAACTATTTGAATATTATCCCTCAGATCAGTTTTTAAGTATGGGGCACATATGTGAATGGCATAAGTGTGGAGACTGTTGTACAAAAATGAATTGGTTAGTCAGAGGCTGGCAGACTGCCAATATCTGCATCTCCCTCAGATTTGTTCCCCATTACAGAATAACCACATTTATGTGCAGTAGTATTAACTGGAGTACTGTTCTCTAATCTAAGGATCTGTGAAGGTCATGGGTCATGCTGTAAAATGTCAGGCAGAATTTTAATAATGGGAGTGTACACAGTCTATGGACGAGGGTGTCACAGACCACACTTTTGATTGATTTAACAGCTAGGTTTGTGGATATAACATTTCCTGCTTTAAATACTGAGAGTTTAGGAGTTGGTGGTTGTGACACCTGAGCCTGCAGTTGATGGCAGTAAACATTAAAGGTGGACGTCATTGGAGCTGCATCAATCAAGGAGGTTAGGTGCTCAGCCAGCCTGAGAGGCAGACCCAGGTCACCTCGGGCCGTCCCCAAAGGCACCAGGTTGAAGGATTTCTCACATGCGGCAGTTCTGACATGTCTGATTGTTCTGCCAGTGTTTGCATATCACTTTGCTTCTGGTTAAAGAACAGGTGAAGCAGATCAATGTAGTGATCATGCTATACAAAAATATGTGTCTGGAAGCCATACCCTTAGATTCAGTGTGGTGAGATGCTCCCAACCTGAGGGACACATCTATTGTGAGGAGCATAGGGATGCACATCAACCAAGGGAACGCATTTCAACACTCACTGAAGGTCAGATGCTTACTGAGTAATTTGGTGGCAGGATTTTTCCTGATATTTCTTGCCTCCTTCCTTCAGAGAGTCTACCATTAAAGTTTTCGTTTTGAGCATAGATGCAACTCTGTTCTGTTTAATTGGGTTCACATGGCTGTGGGGTTGAGTGTAGATATCCAGTGACTTTACATATTTTAATTGTTTAATAAGTGTTGGAAGATATATCTTAGGTTTTCATAATAATCATGTAAAATCTTTATGCTGTTACTTATTGAATCAAGAGAGAAATCATTATTTTCATGTTCAAAGAATTATATTTTTGTGCTAAATTTAATTTTTTTCTTTAGATAAATCTATTTTGGAGTCACTCTATGCCTTATGCTTTTTCATGTGTAATATTTTTATTTAAATTAAAATTTGAAAACTTAAATTTTTAAATTTTATTTTATTGTTTAAAGTATTACAAATAGTAGTGCGTATGTCTCCTTTTTCCCCCTCCATTGACCTCTCCCTGGCCTCCCTTACCCCCTCGCAGCATATGCCATTTCTCCCCCTTCATGCCACTCCGCCCCCCGCCCCAGTGTCTGTGTCCATTGGTTATGCTTATATGCTTTGCCTGTGTATCTATTTATGTTGTTCTTTATTATCCATAAATGAATGATATCATGTGTTATTTATCTTTCACCGACTGGCTTATTTCACTTAGCATAATGCTCTCCAGTTCCATTCATGTTGTTGGAAATGTAATATTTTTATAATAATTATGCATTGTAAGTATAATTACAACTTTCCATTAAACTTCAGAGTTGATCATGACTGCTTAATTTTTATTTATTTGTTTGTTTGTTTGTTTGTTTTTTTACAGATGTTCCTTGTATTTTTAGTGGTGACCAGATTGGGATGTTGGATCCTCACCAAACACTTTTTGGTCCACACGAATCAGGTCAATGTTGGAATCTCAAAGATGACAGCAAAGAAATTAGTGAACTTTCAGACCAGTTTGCGCCATTTATTGGCATTTTTGGAAGCACCAAGGAAATGTTTATAAAAGGCCATTTTCCAGGAACATTTTTCCGTTTTCCTCTTCGCCTACAGCCTTCCCAGCTTAGTAGTAACCTCTACAATAAGCAAAAGGTTCTTGAGTTGTTTGAATCTTTTAGGGCAGATGCAGACACAGTGCTGTTGTTTCTGAAGAGTGTGCAGGATGTCTCCTTACATGTCCGAGAAACTGATGGAACAGAGAAACTAGTGTTTAGAGTGACTGCTAGTGAGAATAAGGCCCTAAAACAGGAACGGCCAAATTCTGTCAAGATTCTGGAAACTGCTATAAGTAACTATTGTAAAAAGATTCCAAGCAATAGCATAACCTGTGTGACATATCATATAAATATAGTTTTAGAAGACGAGAGTATGAAGGACACACAAAAGACATCTTGGTTGGTGTGTAACAGTGTGGGTGGGCGAGGAATTAGTAGTAAACTTGACTCTTTAGCTGATGAATTGAAATTCATCCCAACCATTGGAATAGCTATGTCTTTATCAAACCGAGATGATGAAGAAAATGGAGCAACATCTGATTTCTCAGGAAAAGCATTTTGTTTTCTTCCCTTGCCTCCTGGCGAGGAGAGTAAAACGGGCCTTCCCGTTCACATCAGTGGGTTCTTTGGCCTGACCGACAATCGCAGAAGCATAAAATGGAGAGAGTTGGACCAGTGGAGAGATCCGGCTGCCCTGTGGAATGAATTTCTGATCATGAATGTTGTCCCTAAAGCCTATGCTACTCTGATCTTAGATTCTATAAAACGCCTGGAGTCAAAGAGGAGCTCCGATTTTCCCTTGTCAGTTGACATAATCTATAAACTTTGGCCTGATGTGAACAAAGTCAAGGTGCACTGGCAACCTGTGTTAGAGCCTCTGTTCAGTGAGCTGTTCCAGAATGCGGTTATTTATTCTATTAGCAATCACTGGGTCAAGTTGGAGCAGGCTTACTTCTCAGAACTTGATGAAAGTTTGGAACACACAAAGACTGTGCTCAACTACCTCCATAGCTCAGGAAAGCAGATTGTCAAGGTACCAGCGAATCTGGCTGCAGCCGTGCAGCTCACTGCCTCCAGTGAGAAACCTGTGCGGAAGGTGACCCCGGCGTGGGTGCGGCAGGTGCTGAGGAAGTCTGCACACCTGGGCAGCGCTGAAGAAAAGCTTCACCTCTTAGAATTTGTGCTGTCTGACCAAGCTTATAGTGAACTGCTTGGGTTGGAGCTGCTACCTTTACAAAATGGAAATTTTATTCCCTTCTCCTCATCTGTATCAGATCAAGATGTTATTTATATTACCTCAGAAGACTATCCAAGGTATAGAACACACTTTAAAAAATATGGATTTACTCTTAGAGACTCCTGTCCCTGCTCACATTTACAGTCCTTTATTATGAAATGCATCCATTATCAATGTAGATTTTATAAGAAAGACTTTCGCAGAAATATAGTACTTTTAAAAATATGATTGGATAAATGTTTACATCATAAAGTGAAACTATTCACTTTTATCAGTTAAATTATCTGAAGCCTGGCCAGGTAGCTCATTTGGTTAGAGCACATGTGTCAAACACAAGGCCCGCGGGCCAAATCCGTCCCGCCAGGCCTTGCAATGTGGCCCGCACCGCGCTGTCATCACTGCACTCCGCTGCGTTTCCATCACAATGACAGTTTATGACTGTTCAGTAAACCATTCGGCCCGCAATTTAGGCTGGATTTTAGATTTTGGCCCCTTCTCTGATTGAGTTCGACACCCCTAGGTTAGAGCATCATCCCCATATGCCAAGGTTGTTTATTTGATCCCTGGTCAAGGCATATGGAAGAATCTACCAATGAATGCATAAATAAGTGTAATAACTAGATGTTTCTTTCTCTTTCCCCACACCTTCCTCTCAATATAATCAGTTTTTTATAAAGTTATCTTAGCAATTTTTTTCAAAAATTTTAATAACAAAATGGTTATTAAGTGCAAATAATAACTGATTTGTCAATGGTTTATAGTGAAGGCTCATTAATATTTTATCAAAAGTATTGCTGTGTGATTTGATATGTGCATTTATATAAAATAATACATTTAATTGGCGTGAAGTTATTTAATTATTTTAGAATTGTTAGAAGATTATAATGTGGTCCTTTTGCTTTTTAGGTCCCTTTTCCCAGGTCTTGAAGGAAGATTTATTTTGGATAACTTGAAACCTCATCTTCTAGCTGCTTTAAAGGAAGCTGCCCAAACCCGAGGTATTATAGTCTAGCTTTTAAAAATAAACCTATTTATAAAAAACTAGAGACCCAATGCATAAATTTGTGCATGGGTGGGGTCTGGTCGGCCTGGCCCCAATCAGCGGATTGGGGCTGGGCCTGTTGGGAGGAGGAAATGGTGGGAGGTTGGCCGGCCAGCCTGCCCCAATTGGGGCAGATCTGGGCCAGGCTGGCTGGGGGAAGGGGCCACAGGTGATTGGCTGGTGGGTCCCACCCCCAGTTGAGGTTAGGGGGCTGAGTGGGGGTGGGTCTGGCCGTGGGGAGGGGCTGTGGGCAGTGGACCAGCCAGCCCCAGCCCCAAGTGGTGTGAGGGGTGTAAACGGGGGTCAGCGGCCTGGGGGAGGGACCATGAGTGTTTGCCCGGAGGCCCTGCCCCTGATCAGGGTGGGAGGGACCTATCTAGAGAGGGACCTGGTGGGGGGAGGGTCTGTAGGATGTTGACTGGCCATCCTCATCCCCTATTGGTGTAGGGGGTGTGATCAGGGATAGAAGAGCCAGGGAGAGGCTGCAGGAGGTTGGCCAGCCAGCCCCACCCCCTGTTGGGGTGGGCAGCGATCAGGGTGAGGGCCAACCAGGGAAATGCAGACAGATAAAATGAACTCACAACAATGTCAGGGAAAGGGACTCCTAGGGCCCTAGCAAAGGATAGATATCCTTTATTAAAAATTCTTTTTAGGAAAAGACAGAATAGTTTGGGGAAAATTATTATGGTTCTAAGTTTGATATTATCTTGCAACTTTTGTAAGCATCTTTTCCCTTCTAAGAATATTGCCTAAACTTTTTTAAAGTTAGATATTATCTTGAAAATTCTGGTTTCATTTCACTGGTTAAGGTTGTAAAGCATATTATTTGTGATGTGTCTTTTATAGCATACTAGAGGCCTGGTGCACAAAATTCGTGCACTGGGGGGAAGGAGGAGTCCCTCAGCCCGGCCTGCGCCCTCTCGCAGTCCAGCAGCACTTGGGGGATGTCTTATTGCTGAGGACTGTGAGGAGCAGACCTAAGCCAGCAGTCGGATATCCTTAGCACTGCTGTGGAGGTGGGAGAGGCTCCTGCCACCGCCACTGTGCTCGCCAGAGCCATGAGCCTGGCTTCTGGCTGAGTGGCACTCTCCCTGTGGGAGTGCAGTTACCAAGGGGTAACTCCTGTGTTTAGCATCTGCCCCCTGGTGATCAGTGTGTGTCATAGTGACCAGTTATCTGCCATTTGGTCGATTTGCATATTATCCTTTTATTATATAGGATGCTATTTTCAAAGGAAATGACAGAAAGAAAAGTTGTAATGATTGTACATCTTAATTCATTTCAATATAAACTAAAGGAATTGGAATGGGGGAGGCAAATTAAGGATGGAGTCGAAGTGAGACTAAAGGAAAATGAATATGTGAAAACTGTTAGCCATAAGGAATCTGTAACTATGAGGTAGCAATTGTGACATTGATGGGAATTGTCATCTTCAAGTAGCTTTTTTGGGAGTCTGAATATGCATTCCTATAACTCTGCCATTGTTTGCTCCAAAGTTTTACAAGTTGTTATTTTTCAAATTCGTTACTATATTCTGGTATAAAAACTTTACATTGAAATATAATATGCATACAAAAAAGTATACATATTATAAATGTAAGCTTAATGAAATTTTGCAAACTGAAAACACCTAGATAAAAAAAACAAGATCACCAATACCCAGAAACTCCTCCTATGCCTTTTTCAGTTCTGCTCACTCAGGGGTAACCATGATCCTGCTTTTAATCACACTGACTAATTCAGCTAGTTATTTGTCCTATCTATAAAAGGAATCAAGCAGTATGTACTCTTCATATCTGCTTCTATTACTTTAATATTTGTGACATCATCAAAGTTTTTGCATGGAGTAATAGATCTTCCTTTATTATTGCTATGGTATTTCATTGTGCAATGTATTACATTCTTTTGAAGAGAATATTTTTGTTAATGGCCAATAGTTTCTGAGGTGGATATGAATTTAGAAATCTGCCAAAAGTTATTAAGAGCTAGTCAGGTAGAAAGGATACAAGGCCAACAGAATAATACTGTGCTTTTTCTCAAAGATTTTTAAATGTCCAATGGCACAAAGAATGGAAACCACTTGCTTTTCTAGTCGTAGGTGGATGGGTTGCCTGTTGTTATATTTTTAGGGATGTGTTAAAATATATATAATAACTTAGGTAATTTGACATCTTTAGAGAGTTGAGTCTTCCCACTTTGTATGTCTTCATTTTCTCATCTACTGTGGATTCTGATTTTCTATTTTGGGATTATTTCATTCACAGTGTACTTTGTCTCTGACTGTTGGTTAATATTCTTTGGACTCTTACACTAGATGGGATGTCTTCACTGTTTTGTCATTCATAATGTGTGGCTTAGTTCTCCAGGAATTGGCTCTATGTTCACTTTTTTAAAACCTTGATTTGAGTGTTAGGCTACCATTCTTATGATTATTTAATAATCTTTTTCAATATTTTTATTTGGCTAAATGGGTGACAGGTAACTGTGTCCTGGGCATCTTCCTTGTTATTTTTATACTAGAGGCCCAGTGCAAGAAATTCGTGCATTGGGGGAGTGTCCCCCAGCCCAGCCTGTACCCTGTCCAATCTGGGACCCCTCAGGGAATGTCCATCTGCCAGTTTAAACCAGTAGTCAGACATACTTCTCACAGAGACTGCTAGCTCCCAACCGCTTGCCTGCCTGCCAGCCTGATTACCACCTAATCCCTCTCCTGCCAGCCCAATCACCCCCAACTGCCCTCCCCTGCCAGCCCAGTCACCCCTGATAGCCCTCCTTTTCCGGCCCTGTCTCCCCCAACTACCCTCCCCTGCCAACCCAGTTTCCCCCAACTGTCCTCCCCTGCCAGCCTGGTTGTCCCTAACTGCTCTCCCCTGCTGGCCTGGTCACCCCTAACCACCTCTGCCTTGGCCCCACACCATGGCTTTGTCCAGATGGACATCCTGTAGGATGTCCGAAGATGCCAGGTCTATCTGGTCTAATTAGCATATTATCCTTTTATTAGTATAGATGTGATGATATCCTGTATAATATAGGATCATTAGTTTAAAAAAATTTTTTTATTTTGTTCCAGTCAAAACTTACTTTATTGCCATGAACAATTTTAATATTTTGGGAGCACTATAATAGAGGGGTTGGTGTGGAC
Source organism: Pipistrellus kuhlii (assembly GCF_014108245.1). Taxonomy (NCBI): domain Eukaryota; kingdom Metazoa; phylum Chordata; class Mammalia; order Chiroptera; family Vespertilionidae; genus Pipistrellus; species Pipistrellus kuhlii. The sequence goes on along the minus strand of NW_023425529.1, from coordinate 102,244,048 downwards.
CCAAAAAAATGGCCCTGACTTTCCTTTCCTGAGATCTGAGTTAGTAAAGATACACAGAAAGAGGTCCAGCAGGTGTAAAAATCACCAGTGTGTTACTGATAATTCTGGTGTTAGAGATCATGACTCATGTGAGGCAGTGGGCTTCTATAATTCAACTCCATAATTAAACCGATTACACAGCCATCTAGTCTCAGGCAGCACTGAATACCACAGGCTTCTTTATGGAGGACCTGCCCTCAGAAGGAAACTTCTGAGCAGGCATAGATTCTCTCTGTTTACTTACCAATCAGACATGCCATGCCACTTGCTGGAGAGGTACAGAAGGAGGGATTAGTGAATGTGGGAGAGGGAAGCTAAAAGTATTATATTTACGGAGCTCCCTTCTTATGGTAGGAAACATCACAAATATTGGACATTTTTTGTTCTAATGATTATGCAGTTATTTTGTTGACACAAAGCACTGTGGACTTCTGTTTACTGATTATCAGTAAAAAACTTGCCAGTTTTGAAAGTAGTGCTGCATAAAATTAAAACCTGTTTTTTTCTCTGCAATAGGTACTTCTCTAATTCTATAGCTCAAACAAAATCTGTCTCATTATTTTGATAGTTTTACATTTTACTTGCATCACATTAAAAGTTGTAGGCTAAATATTAAGTTATTGCTTGTATTTTCCCCCAAACTCTACTGCTCTTTTCCCTTTAGCAATTAGGCAAGCATGTTTTAGTCTTCCTCATTTTGGGGAAAACAAAACAAACCTTGACTTTGATTTCCTTTCTTACATTCTGTCATAGTCCAGCTTCTAGAAGGAGCAGTGTATACTTATGGTCTATGTAGTAGTCTCCTTTATCCATGGTTTTGCTTTACATCGTTTCAGTTACCTATGGTTCAGTAGCCACCTCAGTTATCAGATAGACTATCACAGTGCTGTGTTCAAGTAACCCTTATTCTGCTCTATAATGGCCACAAAGCACAAGAGTAGTGATGCTGGCAAGTCAAGCCAGTGTTCGGACATCCCTCTCACAATCCAGAACTGCTGACTTCTAACCGCTCACCTGCCTGCCTACTGATCACCCCTAACCACTCTGCCTGCCTGCCTGATCGCCTCTAATAGCCTCTGCCTGCCTGATTGTCCTTAATCCCTCCTCTGCCTGCCTGTTTGATGCTCCTAACTTCTCCCCTGCCATCCTGATAGCCCCTAGCCGCTCTCTCCTGCTGGCCTGATGGCCCCTAACCACCTCTGCCTTGGCCCCACACCGTGGCTTTGTCCAGAAGGACATCCGGAAAGATGTCTGGAAGATGTTGGGTCTATCCGGTCTAATTAGCATATTATCCTTTTATTAATATAGATGTGATGATGGCCTGTACAGAAAGCCCATTGGGAGTTTATTAAATGACTTTATTTCTGTTGTTAAAACGTAATTTGGACATATAAAGTACATATTCCTTTCTTCACTTTCATTCTCAACTAAGTTTTTCTGACCATGTATAGCTGAGATTTACTTTGCATTAAAAATATATCTTTAAATCTAAAATGTAAAATTTGCTGTGCTTGGGATTTTGTTTATGGCTTTTGTTTTACATAATGATATATTAAAACAGTGTTAATACAAAACAGTATTATCTTAAGATACAGACTAATTTCTGTAGTCTTCATGTGAAAATTGTGACAATTCTTTTTTTAAGAAAAGATTTAATTACATTCTAGCACAACAACTTCTCTGGGGATATTCAGGTATGATAACTGACTAAATGTTGTGTTCATTTGTAGTCTGATGTTTTTGTTCATTTGATTCTTTAAATCATATTTTTTCATTTACCTAAGTAGACAGAAATTATGTCAACACTTTTTTTTCTAGTGGTAATGACTATTAAAGGAGAGAGGAAACTATACTGATATAGGTATGGTTATACATACCACAATAAAACCATAAGTAAATGGCTTGGATTCATTCATTTCATAAAAACATTTAGTTTTAAATGAAAGAATTATGCGGAAATATATATTTCAAGTTGTGATATTTAGTGGGAAAGTACAAGAGTGAACATACCTCTGTTATATGATACCCATAAATATTGAGATTATAAAGGGTTAAGGAGCATCAATTCTGGATTGGTAAAGGGAGGGAACCTTACACTTAATGTCCTAAAGGGGGAAATAGCAGAGGAAAATTACAGTGGCTAAGACAGCTTTATTAGGAACAATTGGCTGATGGCTCTTACAATGCCTCATGTGTCATTTTGTTGACTGTCATTTTTTAAAAATAAAAGATTTTTTACTTAACCTGTATTACTTTTCTCTTAGTTCATTTTTTACTTGGAAAATTAGAGGATACAAAATTTGCCTTACAGAAATTTTTGGTAAAAAATGCGTTTGGAGTCAATCTATTATTTGAAGCAGGCGATAACTATATAACAATTAATTTAGAAAATAAACTGTTGTTAAACTGATAATTCTTACAAAGATTAAATTTGGTTTCTAGCTTGTATTAAAAAGTAGCTTAGCATTTACAACTATTATTATTATATATTTTTAAACTTTAATATATCATTTTTAGGTGTAATCAGAGGAAAACAAAATCTCATAGGAGTGGGCTGCATACATAGTTCTCACCTACCCATGGGCTCCGGTTATGTGAGTGAGCTCCCAGTTGTTGCTGTACTTCTATTCGAGACAGAAAGAAGGAAGGCAGCCGTAGTGTGCTGATTTACTAAGATTTGACCCCTGGTGCTGTTTTCTTTAACCACCTCCATGTGCTTCCTCCACATCAGAGTGGAAGTTTCCGCTGGACCCACAGGGTGTGCCGTGCTGCCCCCACTGTGGTGCAGTGCCAGGTGCCTAAGGCAGTTGGCTTTCCTTTCCTTCCTTGGTTTGGTCTTTTCCTTTTTTTTTTTTTTTTTTTTGAAGATTTGACTTCAAACAGCTAGATTTGACCTACTGTTTACCATTTAATCGAACCTTCACTTTACCTCCTGTGTGTTTAAAAGAGATTTGGATATCTCTACACAGTGGAGCATTGTTAGAACTCATCAGTGATCAAAGCTGCCATTGCCACTTTCTCTACAAAATAAGTATAAAAAACTTGCTATACTTACAGCCTTGGGTCATCAGAGTAGTCAGCTGGCTGCAACTCTGAAAGAATCTAGTCAGGTGTAGTAAACTCCTAGCTCATAAAAGTAGTAAGGACTGAGATTTTTCTGATTAAGTAAATTTTGGGGTTTATAGTATTCTATAATGTTAAAAATCATTTTCAAAATTAGTATTGAGCGTAAACACATAAATAAACAACAAATAACATCAGTACGTTGATGTTATTGCTTTAAATTGAAAAGTAGTTTAAACAGAAATTACTCTTAGAGGAGTTCTTTCTAAATTAAATAATCATATATAATAATAGTTTAGATATAAGTTTTCTGTCTCTAGGAACACTTTCAGATCTGTATAGTTAACTACTTTTGACAGTACTGATAAATTTAAAGGCAAAGCCACAAACATAAGTCATTTATTACAAAGCTAAAAATTATTTTGCTGATACTGTTAGAGGTGCTTTGTAATTTCATTGACTTTCTAAACCAGGACATGAAGACTTTTTTCTGGTTAACATTTACAATTTAGAGTTAAAAACTTTATAAAGGCTTAAATATAAAATAAATAAAAATTAGAACATCAGATTGAATTGACTTAGGTACTTAGAATTGTGTCTTACTACATTTTCTCTCTCCTTTATTTTCTATTATGTGTTTTAGTTCAGCATGACTGGTGTGTTAATCGCATGTGTGGGGTGTGTTTTTTGTTGGCATTTTGTTTATATGTTAATATTATATAATGTTTCTGATGGTAGGCATGTCTTTTACAAATTGTCAAATTTCATGCATGGATATTGGATAGAATTATTTGTAAAAATGCATTACTTGGCAATTGATAACCTAGAACATAGTGTGGTGAATGTTTAATTTTTTTGTTTTCTGAGTGCTGTGAACTTTAACTTTTAACTTATTTTTGTATCTTTGGTGTTATATTTTTGCATTTCCTATGATTTGGATATTCTATTTTGTTAATTCAGTAAGCATTTGTTTAAAATATTGTTGTTAAAAATTAATTATAAAAATTATATTTTAATGGGACTTATCAACCAAGGAGGCTATATTAATCAGATTCTTGATAAAACTTTATTTCTCAAATATTACTATTAATACTTGATTTACCCTAAATCATATGATGTAGAAACTGAAAATATTCAGAATTTGGGAATTTATAGCTTCCAAAAGTTGTAAGACTGTGCCGTTGCTTAAACTTCCATGGCAGTAATTTTAAAATGTCTATTGTAACATGAAAGGTAACTTTTTGGACAAAGGAAAATTTGTCCTCCTGATGTGTAAGCCTGTGAAATAAAGGTGTTAAGATATGATGATATATAGAAATGTCAAGGTGCTTGATCTGTGCCCTCTTTTACATCTTTTTCCAAATTAGTCTTTCAAGAGTCAAGAAATTATATGTACACAGGGAGAAAATGATGTTAGTTTTCCATAGGACTGAATTTAAGATATTTTTTATTTCCCTAAATAAGCAAATATATATCTATAGGTAAATAGTGTTATTTCAAAATTTTGTTCCTTCTGGTGTTATAAATACTTTGAAACACAAAATACACTTAGAAATGTTAATTTCTAGACCAATGGTTAAAGTTATGAATATGCTCCTTACTTGGACATGTATATATAGAACAGTCTTGAGACCTAGGACCTCATCCTCATTCTTTTTCCAGATGAGAGCATGCAAGTCCCAGAAAGCTTAAGTGACCGTGTGATTGAAGGAAGCTAAGTTTCCTGGCTATCTCAGCCTCAGAGAATGTTGGTCTTACTTCATCGCAACATTTTTGTGCCTACTTCAGGCCCTTCTTGTTATCTGTGCAGCCGTGTGGCTCCTGCAGACATGTAAAAAAACTCAAGTTGTGGTTGTTTATAAATTAGTTATCTACCCTTAAATAAAATGGTGCTTACTTAAACTTTATCCACTTTTCTTTGGTACTTTTATTTATGAAAAACAACCATGAAAAATTGTTTTCCGTGTTGATTCCATTTGTAGAACATAGGATAATTTTTAAAACACACATAAATACATTTTACATATTTATTTAAAATAAGCACTTTCCAGAGAAAATTATTTCTCTCTTAGGTTATTATAAATATGGATTTATGGTTAGATTCTCTATTATTAAAAATGTATTATAAGCCCTGTTATGCCGAATTTTTGCATTTTTACAGTGGACCTAAGTCTCTCAAAATGACTGGCACTGTCTAATCTGCGGGAATAGAAAGCTAAATAAGTTATAGTGGAATTATATATTTATAACGTGTCTTTATATGATTTACAGGAAGACCATGTACTCAGCTGCAGCTTCTAAATCCAGAACGATTTGCACGTCTAATCAAAGAAGTAATGAATACGTTCTGGCCTGGCAGAGAGCTGATCGTTCAATGGTATCCATTTGATGAAGACAAAAACCATCCGTCTGTTTCATGGCTTAAAATGGTTTGGAGGAATCTCTACATACATTTTTCAGAGGATTTGACTTTATTTGATGAGATGCCACTCATTCCCAGAACTACACTAGAAGAAGGTCAGACGTGTGTGGAACTCATTAGACTCAGGATTCCGTCATTAGTCATTTTAGATGACGAATCTGAAGCACAACTTCCAGAATTTTTAGCTGACATTGTACAGAAACTTGGAGGGATTGTCCTTAAGAAATTAGATGCCTCCATAAAACACCCACTTGTTAAAAATTACATTCATTCACCATTACCAAGTGCTGTTTTGCAGATAATGGAGAAGATGCCATTGCAGAAATTATGTAATCAAATAGCTTCACTGCTTCCGACACACAAAGATGCCCTGAGGAAGTTCCTAGCCACTTTAACTGATAGTAGTGAAAAGGAAAAAAGAATAATTCAGGAATTGGCAATATTTAAACGAATTAACAATTCATCTGGTCAGGGAATTTCCTCTTATACAAAACTGAAAGGTTGTAAAGTCTTGCACCATGCTGCCAAACTTCCTCCAGATCTGCGGCTCTCTATTTCAGTAATAGACAGTAATGATGAAGCTACTATTCGCTTGGCAAACATGTTGAAAATAGAGAAGTTAAAGACCCCTAGCTTCTTAAAGCTTGTTTTAAAAGATATCGAAAATGGATTTTATTCACATGTAGAGATAACACACCTTATGTTATGGATCCTTGAGAATCTGTCCTCTCTTAAAAATGAGAATCCAAAAGTACTTGATTGGTTAATGCCATTAAAATTCATTCAGATTTCACAGGAAAGAATGGTATCAGCCAGTGAACTCTTTGATCCAGATATAGAAGTACTAAAGGATCTCTTTTATAGTGAAGAAGAAACTTGCTTCCCACCTTCAGTTTTCACCTCACCAGATATTCTTCACTCTTTAAGACAGATTGGTTTAAAAAATGAAGCCAGTCTCAAAGAGAAAGATGTTGTACAAGTGGCAAAAAAAATTGAAGCCTTACAGGTCAATGCTTGTCCAAATGAGGACGTTCTCACAAAGAAAGCCAAAACACTCTTATTGGTTTTAAATAGGAATCATACACTGTTGCAGTCACCTGAAGGAATGATGACACTGAAGAAAATAAAATGGGTCCCAGCTTGCAAGAAAAGGCCTCCAAATTATCCAGGTTCTTTAGTATGGAAAGGGGATCTCTGTAGTCTTTGTGCACCACCAGATATGTGTGATGCAGCCCATGCAATTCTAGTTGGCTCAGCACTTCCTCTTGTTGAAAGTATCCATGTAAACTTGGAAAAAGCTCTAGGTATCTTCACAAAACCTAGCATTAGTGCTGTCTTGGAACACTTTAAAATTGTTGTTGAGTGGTATACTTCGAAAACTTTTAGTGATGAAGACTACTACCAATTCCAACATATTTTGCTTGAAATTTATGGATTCATGCATGATCATTTAAATGAAGGGAAAGATGCTTTTAGAGCCTTAAAATTTCCCTGGGTTTGGACTGGCAAAAAATTTTGTCCCCTCGCCCAAGCTGTTATAAAACCATTCCATGATCTTGACCTTCAACCTTATTTGCATAATGTGCCCAAAACCATGGCAAAATTCCACCAACTGTTTAAGGTCTGTGGTTCAATAGAGGAGCTAACATCAGATCATATATCCATGGTTATTCAGAAGGTATATCTCAAAAGTGATCAAGATCTCAGTGAACAAGAAAGCAAACAAAATCTTCATCTTATGTTGAATATTATCAGATGGCTATATAGCAATCAAATTCCAGTAAGCCCCAACACACCAGTTCCTATACATCATAACAGAAACCCTTCTAAACTAATCATGAAGTCAATTCATGAATGCTGTTATTGTGACATCAAAGTTGATGACCTTAATGACTTATTGGAAGATTCTGTGGAACCAATCATTTTGGTACATGAGGACATACCCATGAAAACTGCAGAATGGCTGAAAGTTCCATGCCTTAGTACAAGATTGATCAACCCTGAAAACATGGGATTTGAACAGTCTGGACAAAGAGAACCACTTACTGTAAGAATTAAAAATATTTTGGAAGAATATCCTTCAGTGTCAGATATTTTTAAAGAACTACTTCAAAATGCAGATGATGCAAATGCAACAGAATGCAGTTTCATGATTGACATGAGAAGAAATATGGATATTAGAGAGAATCTCCTGGACCCAGGGATGGCAGCATGTCATGGACCTGCCTTGTGGTCATTCAATAATTCTGAATTCTCAGATTCAGATTTTGTTAACATAACTAGGTTAGGGGAATCTTTAAAAAGAGGAGAAGTAGACAAAGTTGGTAAATTTGGTCTTGGATTTAATTCTGTGTACCATATTACTGACATTCCTATCATTATGAGTCGAGAATTCATGATAATGTTTGATCCAAACATAAACCATATCAGTAAACACATTAAAGACAGATCTAATCCTGGGATCAAAATTAATTGGAGTAAACAACAGAAAAGACTTAGGAAGTTTCCTAATCAGTTCAAACCATTTATAGACGTTTTTGGCTGTCAGTTACCCCTGACTGTAGAAACACCTTATAGCTACAGTGGAACTCTTTTCCGCCTGTCCTTCAGAACTCAGCAGGAAGCAAAAGTGAGTGAAGTTAGTAATACCTGTTATAATACAGCAGATATTTACTCTCTTGTGGATGAATTTAGTTTGTGTGGACACAGGCTTATCATTTTCACTCAGAGTGTAAACTCAATGTATTTGAAGTACTTGAAAATTGAGGAAAGCAATCCCAGCTTAGCACAAGATACAATAATAATTAAAAAAAATATATGTTCTTCCAAAGCGTTGAATGCACCTATCTTAAGTGTTTTAAAAGAAGCTGCTGAGCTTATGAAAACTTGCAGCAGCAGCAGCAGCAACAGCAGCAATAAAAAGCCTCCTACTGATGCACCAAAGTCATCTTGCATTCTTCAGATCACAGTTGAAGAATTTCACCATGTGTTCAGAAGGATTGCTGATTTACATTCACCTCTTTTTAGAGGTCCAGATGACGACCCCGCTGCTCTCTTTGAAATGGCTAAATCTGGCCAATCAAAAAAGCCATCGGACGAATTGTCACAAAAAACAGTAGAATGCACCACGTGGCTTATATGTACCTGCATGGATACCGGAGAGGCCCTGAAGTTTTCCCTGAGTGAAAGTGGAAGAAGGCTAGGACTGGTTCCTTGTGGTGCAGTAGGAGTTCTGCTGTCTGAAGTCCAGGACCAGAAGTGGACTGTGAAACCACACATAGGAGAGGTGTTTTGCTATTTGCCTTTACGAATAAAAACAGGATTGCCAGTCCACATCAATGGGTGTTTTGCTGTAACTTCCAATAGAAAAGAAATCTGGAAGACAGATACAAAAGGACGATGGAATACCACCTTCATGAGACACGTTATTGTGAAAGCTTACTTAGAGGCACTCAGTGTCCTACGTAACCTGGCCACCAGTGGGGAGTTAATGGATTATACTTACTATGCAGTGTGGCCGGATCCTGATACAGTTCATGATGATTTTTCTGTAATTTGTCAAGGATTTTATGAAGATATAGCTCATGGAAAAGGGAAAGAATTGACCAGAGTCTTCTCTGATGGAACTACATGGGTTTCAATGAAGAATGTGAGATTTCTAGATGACTCTATACTTAAAAGAAGAGATGTTGGTCCAGCAGCCTTCAAGATATTTTTAAAATACCTCAAGAAGACTGGGTCAAAAGACCTTTGTGCTGTTGAACTTCCTGCTTCGGTAAAATTAGGATTTGAAGAAGCAGGCTGTAAACAGATACTGCTTGAGAATACATTTTCAGAGAAACAGTTTTTTTCAGAAGTATTTTTTCCAAACATTCAAGAAATTGAAGCAGAACTCAGAGATCCTTTAATGAATTTTGTTTTAAATGAAAAAATTGAGGAATTCTCAGGAATTCTTCGTGTTACTCCATGTATTCCTTGCTCTTTAGAGGGACATCCTTTGGTTTTACCATCAAGATTAATTCATCCTGAAGGAAGAGTTGCAAAGTTATTTGATACTAAAGATGGACGATTTCCTTATGGTTCTACTCAGGATTATCTTAATCCTATTATTTTGATTAAGCTAGTTCAGTTAGGTATGGCAAAAGATGATATTTTATGGGATGACATGCTAGAACGTACAGAATCAGTAACAGAAATCAATAAAAGTGATCATGCTGCTGCTTGTCTAAGAAGTAGTATCCTATTAAGTCTTATTGATGAAAAGCTGAAAATAAGGGATCCTAGAGCAAAGGATTTTGCTGCAAAGTATCAAACAATCCCCTTCCTTCCATTTCTAACAAAACCAGCAGGTTTTTCTTTGGACTGGAAAGGTAACAGTTTTAAGCCTGAAACCATGTTTGCAGCAACTGACCTTTACACAGCTGAGCATCAAGATATAGTTTGTCTTTTGCAGCCAATTCTAAATGAAAACTCACATTCCTTCAGAGGTTGTGGTTCAGTGCCATTGGCTGTTAAGGAGTTTTTGGGACTACTAAGGAAGCCAACGGTTGATCTGGTTGTAAACCAATTGAAAGAAGTTGCAAAATCAGTTAATGATGGAGTTACATTATACCAAGAGAATATCACCAATGCTTGCTACAAATATCTTCATGAAGCAATGATGCAAAATGAAACCATTAAGTTATCAATTGTTGAAAAGTTAAAAACCTTTAGCTTCATTCTAGTTGAGAATACATATGTTGATTCAGAAAAAGTTTCTTTTCATTTGAATTTTGAAGCAGCGCCATACCTTTATCAGTTGCCTAATAAATATAAAAATAATTTCCGTGAACTTTTTGAAAGTGTGGGTGTAAGACAGTCATTTACTGTTGAAGATTTTGCCCTTGTTTTGGAATCCATTGATCAAAAAAGGGGAACAAAGCAAATAACAGAAGAGACTTTTCAGCTTTGCCGGCGAATAATTAGTGAAGGAATATGGAGTGTCATTAGAGAAAAGAAACAAGAATTTTGTGAGAAAAATTATGGCAAAATATTATTGCCAGATACTAATCTTAAACTTCTTCCTGCTAAATCTTTATGCTACAATGATTGTCCTTGGATAAAAGTAAAGGATACCACTGTAAAATATTGTCATGCTGATATACCCAGGGAAGTAGCTGTAAAACTAGGAGCAGTACCAAAACGGCATAAAGCCTTAGAAAGATATGCATCTAATATCTGTTTTACAACACTTGGCTCAGAATTTGGACAGAAAGAAAAACTCACCAGCAGAATTAAGAGTATCCTTAATGCCTATCCTTCAGAAAAGGAGATGTTGAAAGAACTTCTTCAAAATGCTGATGATGCAAAGGCCACAGAAATCTGTTTTGTGTTTGATCCTAGACAACATCCAGTAGATAGAATATTTGATGATAAATGGGCCCCATTGCAGGGGCCAGCACTTTGTGTGTATAACAACCAACCTTTTACAGACGATGATGTCAGAGGAATTCAGAATCTTGGAAAAGGCACCAAAGAAGGAAATCCTTATAAAACTGGACAGTATGGAATAGGATTCAATTCTGTGTATCATATTACAGACTGTCCTTCTTTTATTTCTGGCAATGATATCCTGTGTATTTTTGATCCTCATGCCAGATACGCACCAGGAGCCACATCCATTAGTCCTGGACGTATGTTTAGAGATTTGGATGCAGATTTTAGGACACAGTTCTCAGATGTCCTGGATCTTTATTTGGGAACCCACTTTAAACTGGATAATTGCACAATGTTTAGATTTCCTCTTCGTAATGCAGAAATGGCAAAAATTTCAGAAATTTCTTCAGTTCCATCATCAGACAGAATGGTCCAGAATCTTTTGGACAAATTGCGGTCAGATGGGGCAGAACTTTTAATGTTTCTTAATCACATGGAAAAAATTTCTATTTGTGAAATAGATAAAACTACTGGAGCTCTAAATGTGCTGTATTCCGTAAAGGGCAAAATCACTGATGGAGACAGATTGAAAAGGAAACAATTTCATGCTTCTGTAATTGACAGTGTTACTAAAAAGAGGCAGCTCAAAGACATACCAGTTCAACAGATCACCTATACAATGGATACTGAGGACTCTGAAGGAAATCTTACTACATGGCTAATTTGTAATAGATCAGGTTTTTCAAGTATGGAGAAAGTATCTAAGAGCGTTATATCAGCTCACAAGAACCAAGATATTACTCTCTTCCCTCGTGGTGGAGTAGCTGCTTGCATTACTCACAATTATAAAAAACCCCACAGGGCCTTCTGTTTTTTGCCTCTCTCTTTAGAGACGGGATTACCATTTCATATGAACGGCCACTTTGCTCTAGATTCAGCCAGAAGAAATCTGTGGCGTGATGATAATGGAGTTGGTGTTCGAAGTGACTGGAATAACAGTTTAATGACAGCATTAATAGCTCCAGCATATGTGGAATTACTAATCCAGTTAAAAAAGCGCTATTTCCCTGGTTCTGATCCAACATTATCAGTTTTACAGAACACGTCTATTCATGTTGTAAAGGACACTTTAAAGAAGTTTTTATCATTTTTCCCAGTTAACAGGCTTGATCTACAACCAGATTTATATTGTCTAGTGAAAGCACTTTATAGTTGCATTCATGAAGATATGAAACGTCTTTTACCTGTTGTACGGGCTCCAAATATTGATGGCTCTGATTTGCATTCTGCGGTTATAATTACTTGGATTAATATGTCTACTTCAAATAAAACTAGACCGTTTTTTGACAATTTACTACAGGATGAATTACAACACCTTAAAAATGCAGATTATAATATCACTACACGGAAAACCGTAGCAGAGAATGTCTATAGACTGAAGCACCTACTTTTAGAAATTGGTTTCAACTTGGTGTACAACTGTGATGAAACAGCTAATCTGTTCCACTGTCTTGTAGATGCAGATATTCCTGTTAGTTATGTAACTCCTGCTGATGTTAGGTCTTTCTTAATGACATTTTCCTCTCCTGATACTAATTGCCATATTGGGAAGCTGCCTTGTCGACTCCAGCAGACTAACCTAAAACTTTTTCATAGTTTAAAACTTTTAGTTGATTATTGTTTTAAGGATGCAGAAGAAAATGAGATGGAAGTGGAGGGACTTCCCCTTCTCATTACACTGGACAGTGTTTTGCAAACTTTTGATGCAAAACGACCCAAGTTTCTAACAACATACCATGAATTGATTCCATCACGCAAAGATTTGTTCATGAATACATTATATTTGAAATATGGTAATATTTTATTGAACTGTAAAGTTGCAAAAGTATTTGACATTTCCAGCTTTGCTGATTTGTTGTCCTCTGTATTGCCTCGTGAGTATAAGACCAAAAACTGTACGAAGTGGAAAGATAATTTTGCAAGCGAGTCCTGGCTTAAGAATGCATGGCATTTTATCAGTGAATCTGTAAATGTGAAAGAAGAACAAGAAGAAACAAAACCAACATTTGACATTGTTGTTGATATCCTAAAAGACTGGGCATTGCTTCCAGGAACAAAGTTTACTGTTTCAGCCAATCAGCTTGTAGTTCCTGAAGGGGATGTTCTGCTTCCTTTAAGCCTCATGCACATTGCAGTTTTTCCAAATGCCCAAAGTGATAAAGTCTTTCATGCTCTCATGAAAGCTGGCTGTATTCAGCTTGCCTTGAACAAAATATGTTCAAAAGATAGTGCATTTGTTCCTCTGTTGTCATGTCACACAGCAAACATAGACAGCCCCACAAGCATTTTGAGGGCTGTACATTATATGGTTCAAACTTCAACATTTAGAGCTGAAAAATTAGTAGAAAATGACTTTGAAGCACTTTTGATGTATTTCAACTGCAATTTGAGTCACTTGATATCCCAAGATGACATAAAAATTTTAAAGTCACTTCCATGCTACAAATCCATCAGTGGTCGCTACATGAGCATTGCAAAATTTGGAACATGCTATGTACTTACAAAAAGTATTCCTTCAGCTGAAGTGGAAAAGTGGACGCAATCATCGTCATCTGCATTTCTTGAAGAAAAAATACACTTAAAAGAACTATATGAGGTGCTTGGTTGTGTACCTATAGATGATTTAGAGGTATATTTGAAACACCTCTTACCAAGAATTGAAAATCTCTCATATGATGCAAAATTAGAACATTTAATCTATCTTAAGAATAGATTATCAAATATTGAGGAATTGTCAGAGATCAAAGAACAGCTTTTCGAAAAACTGGAAAGTTTATTGATAATCTATGATGCTAACAGTCGACTAAAGCAAGCAAAGCATTTCTATGATAGAACTGTGAGGGTTTTTGAAGTTATGCTTCCCGAAAATTTGTTTATTCCTAAGGACTTCTTTAAAAAATTGGAACAACTTATAAAACCCAAAAATCAAGTTGCATTTATGACCTCCTGGGTGGAATTCTTAAGAAACATTGGACTAAAATACATGCTTTCTCAGCAGCAGTTGTTACAGTTTGCTAAGGAAATCTCTGTGAGAGCTAATACAGAAAACTGGTCTAAAGAAACTTTGCAAAATACAGTTGATATACTTCTCCATCATATATTCCAAGAACGAATGGACTTGTTATCTGGAAACTTTTTGAAAGAACTGTCTTTAATACCATTCTTATGTCCCGAGAGGGCCCCTGCTGAATTCATTAGATTTCATCCTCAGTATCAAGAGGTAAACGGAACACTTCCTCTTATAAAGTTCAGTGGAGCACAAGTGAATCCAAAATTCAAGCAATGTGATGTACTTCAGTTGTTATGGACATCCTGCCCTATTCTTCCAGATAAAGCCACACCTTTGAGTATCAAAGAACAAGAAGGTAGTGACCTTGGTCCTCAAGAACAGCTTGAACAAGTCTTGAGTATGCTTAATGTTAACCTGGACCCCCCTCTTGATAAGGTCATTAATAACTGCAGAAACATATGCAACATTACAACTTTGGATGAAGAAATGGTGAAAACGAGAGCAAAGGTCTTAAGGAGCATATATGAATTTCTCAGTACAGAAAAAAGGGAGTTTCGTTTTCAGCTGCGGGGGGTTGCTTTTGTGATGGTAGAAGATGGTTGGAAACTTCTGAAGCCTGAAGAGGTGGTGATAAATCTAGAATATGAATCTGATTTTAAACCTTATTTGTACAAACTACCTTTAGAACTTGGTACCTTTCATCAGTTGTTCAAACATTTAGGTACTGAAGATATTATTTCAACTAAGCAATATGTTGAAGTGTTGAGCCGCATATTCAAAAGTTCTGAAGGAAAACAATTAGATCCTAATGAAATGCGTACAGTTAAAAGAGTAGTTTCTGGCTTGTTCAAGAGTTTACAAAATGATTCAGTAAAGGTGAGGAGTGATCTGGAGAATGTACGCGATCTTGCCCTTCACCTTCCAAGCCAGGATGGTAGATTGGTCAAGTCCAGCATCTTAGTGTTTGATGATGCACCACATTACAAAAGTAGAATCCAGGGGAATATTGGTGTGCAAATGTTGGTTGATCTTAGCCAGTGCTACTTAGGGAAAGACCACGGATTTCATACTAAGTTGATAATGCTTTTTCCTCAAAAACTCAGACCTCGTTTATTGAGCAGTATTCTTGAAGAGCAGTTAGATGAGGAGACCCCCAAAGTTTGTCAGTTTGGAGCCTTATGTTCTCTTCAGGGAAGACTGCAGTTACTCTTGTCTTCTGAACAATTCATTACAGGACTAATTAGAATTATGAAGCATGAAAATGATAATGCTTTCCTGGCCAATGAAGAAAAAGCCATAAGACTTTGCAAAGCGCTAAGAGAAGGATTGAAAGTGTCCTGTTTTGAAAAGCTTCAAACAACATTAAGAGTTAAAGGTTTTAATCCTATTCCCCACAGTAAAAGTGAAACTTTTGCTTTTTTGAAGAGATTTGGTAATGCTGTCATCCTGCTCTACATACAACATTCAGACAGTAAAGACATTAATTTCCTATTAGCATTAGCAATGACGCTTAAGTCAGCCACTGACAATTTGATTTCTGACACTTCATATTTAATTGCTATGCTAGGATGCAATGATATTTACAGAATCAGTGAGAAACTTGACAGTTTAGGAGTAAAATATGACTCTTCAGAACCATCAAAACTTGAGCTTCCAATGCCGGGCACTCCAATACCTGCCGAAATTCATTATACTTTGCTTATGGATCCAATGAATGTTTTCTACCCAGGAGAATATGTTGGGTACCTTGTTGATGCTGAAGGTGGTGATATCTATGGATCATACCAGCCAACATACACATATGCAATTATTGTACAAGAAGTTGAAAGAGAAGATGCTGACAATTCTAGTTTTCTAGGAAAGATCTATCAGATTGATATTGGTTATAGTGAATATAAAATAGTTAGCTCTCTTGATCTTTATAAGTTTTCAAGGCCTGAGGAAAGCTCTCAAAGCAGAGACAGTGCCCCTTCTACACCAACCAGCCCTACAGAGTTCCTAGCACCTGGTGTACGAAACATCCCTCCTCTTTTCTCTGGTAAAGAAAGCCACAAGACCTCTTCAAAACACCATTCCCCCAAAAAGCTTAAGGTGAATTCTTTACCAGAGATTTTAAAAGAAGTGACAACAGTGGTGGAGCAAGCTTGGAAGCTTCCAGAATCTGAAAGAAAAAAAATTATTAGACGGTTATATTTGAAATGGCATCCTGACAAAAATCCAGAGAATCATGACATTGCTAATGAAGTTTTTAAACATTTGCAGAATGAAATTAACAGATTAGAGAAACAGGCTTTTGTAGATCAAAATGCAGACAGAGCCTCAAGGCGGACATTTTCAACCTCAGCAGCCCGATTTCAGTCAGACAAGTACTCATTTCAAAGATTTTATACTTCATGGAATCAAGAAGCAACAAGCCATAAATCTGAAAGGCAACAACAAAATAAAGAAAAATGCCCACCCTCAGCTGGACAGACTTACTCTCAACGATTCTTTGTTCCTCCCACTTTCAAGTCAGTTGGTAATCCAGTTGAAGCACGTAGGTGGTTGAGACAAGCTAGAGCAAATTTTTCAGCTGCCAGGAATGACCTTCATAAAAATGCCAATGAATGGGTATGCTTTAAATGTTACCTTTCTACCAAATTAGCTTTGATTGCTGCTGACTATGCTGTGAGAGGAAAGTCTGATAAAGATGTAAAGCCAACTGCACTTGCACAAAAAATAGAGGAATATAGTCAGCAACTTGAAGGACTGACAAATGATGTCCATACTTTGGAAGCTTATGGTGTAGACAGTTTAAAAACAAGATATCCTGACTTGCTTCCTTTCCCACAGATTCCAAATGACAGGTTCACTTCTGAGGTTGCTATGAGGGTAATGGAATGTACTGCCTGTATCATAATAAAACTTGAAAATTTTATACAACAAAAATTGTGAAAGTATTAAAAAAAAAAAATAGAGCTACATCATGAATGAATTGCTATCCTTCCTGACTTCATTGCCACTTATTGAGGAATTGCAGATTGTTTGAGAAGAATTTTGGAGTTCTTAGGAATATCAATATTCATAGAAGATTTTGACAGAATCTAAAAGAAAGTTATTTTTAAGATGATGGTGAACTGAAAAATTGCTAGATGTATTTGAATGACTAGGATCGCACCATATAGAACTGCACTTTACATCATCAAAGCTTAGCAGTTTGTTAGAAAAGAATATGTCTGTTTAGGATGAATTTTATGTTTTTAACATGATTCTTTTGAAGGGGCTAATGAAACACTGGAATATCATTACTTTAAACAAAAAAGGGGAATTAAGTCTTGGAATTTTATCCTTTATTTAAATGGATCCTCTTGGATGTGCTGTTTTCTTATCAGCTGGATCTGATTATAAATTTGTTGCAATTTTACATCCTAAATACTCAGTACATTTGAAAAACGGTACCATATTTTAATCCTGAATATTACTTGATTTAGAATAGGCAGATAGTACTTCGAGTGCATATTGAATCTGTATTCTAAAAGTTTTTTACACCTTATGTTTACAGGTTTCCTCTTTCATGAAGATAGCATATGGGAAACTCAAAATTGTGGCAGTTCTTATCACCAGATGTTATTATATTGCTTCCAAGAACTGCTTACCAAAACATTTATCAACTGGTAGAACATTTGTTTTAAGTTTGTACGTATTTTCCACAAATGTCATAATTTATGTAGTGTGGTTGAATAGGATGCAATCTTTTGTTGTCTAAAGGTGCTGCAGTTAAAAATCTTATGTCTTGGATTTTACTTTGAAAAACATTGAAAAAAATGTATTGTGACAATATTCAGTAGTTTATAAAAGAGTAATTATCAGCTTGTATTTTCCCTATGAGTGATTCTAAACTGACAGCTAAATTATGTTTGAATGTCCTACCATAGGTATTTACTTAACATATTTCTTTTGGAGAATGTAAAAGAAAGGTAACAATTAGTTTAAATATGTGTGCTGGCTATAAATGATGCTAAATATAATATTTTGTGCAATTAAGGACTTATAGAACATTAAAACTTTTTTACTTTTATTGGTAATAAGGAATGCACCGCAACGATTCTATTGTTTCTGGTTGTGAAGCCCCGTAATTATTTCTGCTGTTATATTAAGTGCCATAATTTTAATAAAGCAAATGTATATATGAAATCATTGTGACTGGTATTTTCTGAGAAATACTTCATTGAAAATCAAACTTAATATATCCCTATATTAAGTTTTGATATGTGTATTATGTATATGAGTTTATAGGAAATATTACAATTAAGTTTCCCTATATTTTTATCCTGGAATTTTAGTAGGTTTCTTTTGTATGATTGAACATAAAGTACTAGGTTTATAAGGTTGTTATTGAGTAAAAAGTTTATTTTACTTTACATTTTAGGAAATAAGATTAGTTTTATATAGTATATTCAGGTGGGGCAAAAGTAGGTTTAGAGTTGTGAATATGTAAAAGTTTATTCTGTATTATTATTTATTAATAGTATTATTTTCCATAAAAACAACTATCAAGCTACTTTTGCCCAACCTGTATATTTATGGATTTGAAAATAGATACTTTAAATATGGTTCTTCTGTAGGTAGTGGCTGAATTGATATTTTCCTTGTCTCAAGAGAGGGGTTCATGTTTGGGGCTAATTCACACTTGAGCCCTCACAGGTAGGAAATGTTCATCTATATATCTGAGATGCAAGTCTTCAAAGTTAGACAGAACAATGCTGCAAGTTCTGTCTTCTAGGACTACCCAGATTCTGGATCTTCAGCTTTCTGGGCGTTTTTAAAGAAGTATTTGCTACTTTGGAATTCAGTTTCAGCACTTAGAATGTATTTTATTGCTTTAAGGCACATGTGTCAAACACAAGGCCCGTGGGCCAAATCCGTCCCGCCAGGCCTTGCAATGTGGCCCGCACCGCACTGTCATCACTACACTCCACTGCGTTTCCATCACAATGACAGTTTATGACTGTTCAGTAAACCATTCGGCCCGTGATTTAGGCTGGATTTTAGATTTTGGCCCCTTCTCTGATTGAGTTTGACACCCGTACTTTAAGGTATTAAAACTTACACAGGAAACCTTGTCTGGCCTTTATGATAGTTGATCCAGTTGGAGTTTTATGGGGATTCTTTTTTTAGACTTTCTTTTAAAAAATATTTATTTTGATAGTATTATAGATATCTGACATTCTACACCCACTCTTCACCCAACTCCCAGCTCCTACACACCCCTTAATGTCTTCACTAACCTATTGCCCGTGTCCCTGTAGACTTTCTTTTTTTAAAGTTACAGGTTCAGCCCTCGCCTGTGTGGCTCAATTGGTTGGGTGGGTGTCCTGTGCGCCAAAAGGTTGCCAGTTTGATTCCTAGTCA